>NC_060287.1:15169848-15866320 GCF_021613505.1 Equus quagga | reverse complement strand
GGGCTTCTCTCCCTGGGGCGGTCCTAATTCATACCATAAAAAAAGTCCACTGGGTCCTATAGTTTGGCATGTAGGCCAGGTCACCTTGGGCTTCTCTAGCTGGGGCAGCCTTAATCCACGTCAATACCACCTCCAACCGGGCTCCTAGTTTTTATTTCTGTCACACGAGATCTTCTGTCTAAAGGAACTGTAGGCTATTTCCCCACACTCAGATGGGCCATAGAAACAAGCAGAAGACAACACAGAGAAGAGAAGGGGCAAGCTTTCCCTACTACGTGAAGCCAGGTTTTGTCCACCAGGACAACTGTCATGAATTCACAGGGCATCTTAGATGTTCTCATCCTGGAAGGCAACCAGGATAGGCTACGAGAACAGATCCTGTCACTAGGACCTGGACACAGCCGGTGCCTTCCTGACATCCAAAAGCCAGTTTCTGCAAAATCCATTCCTAGGAAATGCCAAAGCTTCTAACGCCCCTTACTATTACCTAGAAAAAAAGGAAAACACATACCCTGCTGCTCCTGACTGGTTTTTCAAAGCAGAGGCGCTAAAGTCGTTATCTTGTTGTACTGTAGTTGTATGTTTGAGGGAACGTGCACCGTAGGGGGAATTTCCTCTGTCAACAGAAGGAAATCGCAACAGCATGTACAAAGCCCCAAAAGTCCCTTACTATGTTAGCATCTCTTGCACAGGCATGACATATTTCTGTATCACACCCTAAAACCAATGAGAAAAAGGCTAAGGTAGCTGGCGCAGCAAGGAAATTCATTAAAGAAGTCAAATTCCAATCTCATACCTAAATGAATTTGAGATGGAAACCTAGTTGGAGACAAAGAAACTTTAGAACAAGATCTGAAACTGTTGCTTAAGTAACCCTCTTCTTAGTCATTACCACTAACTTAATGCTCATTACAAGAAAAAGGAGGACCTAGCCAATTACCCACAGCTTGGTTTCCTGTTATGCTGATGGGGAGGAAGAGAAATATGAGAGAACTGAAAGCAAGAATTCGTGTCTGAGTGCAGCCTGAAGCTTGGCCACGTGTCTGGGTGTGCTAAATTGTTCCAACCAGTCAACTTAAGTAAAGTCTCATTACTGGAGATGGCAGAAATAGCACCAGCAAAATGCCCTAAGAGAATGCAAAAAGTTTGTGTTGCCCCTTCCCCTTTCCTTCTGGAACAGTTTAGTCCAAGAGCTATTAGGTAAAGCAAACCAGGTAGATGTCCACAGGTGTGTAGGGGGTGGGACTGCTGGTGCTAGCGATAAGGACTGAACCTATGGGGTATTGGGAGGAGACGAGGGCCTGGGTGTGGGCTGTCAGAGCTTCAGTGGGCTGAAGAGGGCATCTGCAGGGGAAAAAGAGCGGGAATGGCAATGGAAGATTGATTACATACACAAAGACTGATCAAACAAGTCCATTGATGAAGGCTAACAGAAGCCCAGTCTCTCATTCTTGAAGGAGTTACAATTATGGAAGGGGAGAAAATGAGTCCTGTGGATTTGATTGGAATGAAAGATAATTGGGTAAACTCATGATTTTCAAGACAGATAGATAGGTAGATAGATAGTTGGGTAGATAGATATAGGCAGGCAGATAGATGAATATAGCTGCATACACACGTAAATGCACCTATGTGTGTCTGTCTACTGAGAGAGTCTGGGAGAGTGACCCCAGAGGAAAGCAGTGAGCATCACCTAAACCCCAATCTTCGTTTCTACAAACTGTTCTCCACTAAATCAGGACCCCTTGGAGAAATGATTGACTTTAGGCCTGGGGCAGGGAAAGAACAAGATGAGTCTGGAACATCTTTTCCTTCCAGAAAGCGCAGAAGTGCTCAAAAAAAAAAATGATGTGGCGAGATCAAAAGAACACAGAAGCCATGGTGAAGGGGCTCAAGGGCCCAAATCTGAGACAACTTAAGTATCAAAATAGCTAGTGAATCGGTTGAATAAAATAAGAAAATATGTGTCTATACTGATTAAAAAAAAAGAATAAATTGAGAGTTTGTCATGAGAAATGGGAGAGTTACATAATCTCAAAATACCCCCCCCGCAAATAATTATTAGTATTTACAAAGGGGAAAAGAATAACTTTAAGACTCCACCTTAGTCAAGTGATCAAAGTGATGCTGGGCAGTGGGGGGAGGGGAGAATGGTGTGGAACTGCTATTTTTCATAAGAAAATACAATTTTATTTTTTTAATGATATAAACGTGCAACTGTGCTAAAAATACTAAGTTGGAAAAAATTTAATAAAAATTCTCGTCTGTTATTCTTACATCTTATTCTCTGAAAACTAGAAAATAAACAACAAATATTACCAATTAAGACTATACAATAACATAGTGCTTGAAACAAAAAAATAAATGAAAATGTTTCTACAAAGAAAAACTCATATAAAGGCTCTCAACACAAACGCTTGATCCTTAGGGTTTCCAGTGTTACTAATTTCAAAGAAGCAATTTTAATTCTTCTAAAAGTTAGCAAATACTATCATCAGTTATTGTAGGTAATAAAATACTATCCAGAGTTTACAGAGTCTTACTAAAGGGCAAGCATTGTTCTTAGTGATTTATACACAGTATCACATTTAACTTTCACAATTTCCCTGAGGAAGTACATGAGGGAGGTACAATCATTATTCCCACTCTGCAGATAAGGAAACTGAGGTGCAGAGAATTTAAGAACCTAGCCCCACACCACACAGTTAGAGGGGTGAACACAGGCAGTTCAACTCTTGTGCCAATGTATTTAATTACTACACTGACGGGATTTTTATTGTTTTTTTTTTTTTAGCAGAAACTCTGGAGGTGAGAACCCAGCAGTCTGCGGTTTTTTGCGTTTTTGTTTTTTTTGTAGAGGAAGATTCACCCTAAGCTAACATGTGTTGCCAGTCTTCCTTTTCTTCCTTTTTTCCCCTAAAGCCCCAGTACATAGTTGTGGATGGTCTGAGTTCTTCTGCGTGAGCCGTCAGCCAACATGGCAGCTGATAGACAGGTGGTGTGGTTCTGGGCCCAGGAACCGAACCCGGGCCACGGAAGCAGAGTGCACCAAACTTTAACCACTAGGGCATCAGGGCTGTCTCTACACTGACAGTTTTAATCTTTAATTCTAACCCTTAGTTGTATTCCTCCTCTCTTTTATTCAGTATTCACTTGCCTCTCAAAACATCTCTAGGAGCCATCTCTGCCACCATGACCACCTTGACCTGAACTCTAACCCTACTATTTAATGCCTTGGCTATTAACGAGTCTCCTAATTCCTTTCCGTTGTGCACTGAATGTTTGTGTCCTCCCAAAATTGATATGTTGAGGCCCTAACTCCCAAAGTGATGGTACTTGGAGGTGGGCCCTTTGGGAGGTAATTAGATTTACATCAAGTCCTGAGGGTGGGCCCCATGATGGGATTAGCGTCCTTATAAGAAGAGAAAAAGAGCCCAGAGCTCACTCCCTGTCTCTCTCTGACTTGTGAGGACACAGCAAGAAGGCAGCCATCTGCTAGCCAGGAAGAGAGCTGTCGTCAGGAACCAAAATGGCCGGCACCTTGATCTTGGACTTCTTAGCCTCCAGAGCCGTGAGAAAGGAAGCCGTCTTTTGTCTAAACCACCCAGTCTGTGGTACTCTGTTATTGCAGCCCTAGCTGACTAATGCATTCTCCCTGGGTCCAGACCCTCCCTATACTGAGCCATGCTCCAGGCTATCTCCCAGGTAAGCTTTCAAAAGACAGATTTATCCCTGCCATACTCCTACTGAAAACTGTGTGATGGGGGCCGGCCCTGTGGTTAAGTGGTTACGTTCCTGTGCTCTGTTTCAGCGGCCTAGGGTTTCACCAGTTCAGATCCCAGGCACAGACATAACACCATTTACCAAGCCATGCTGAGGCAGCATCCCACATAGAAGAACTAGAGGCACTCACAACTAGAATATAGAACTATGTACTGGGGGGCTTTGGGAAGAAGAAAAAAAAACAGATTGGCAACAGATGTTAGCTCAGGCCAATCTTTAAAGAAAAGAAGTGTGATGGTATGTTGCCTAAGGGTGGTGTTCATAGATCTCAGGAGGGTGTTGAAAGCTCTGTGCAACCTGAGCACAATGCCCTGCACTCATGAAGGCCCCACAGATGTCCTCTGCCATTCAACCTATAGGAGGAAAGTTAGACTTTTTCATTCATTCATTGACCTCAATCATAATGGCTTATATGCATATGCTAAACACATTCATATGTGTGTATGCGTGTGCATGTGTAACTCCCTCAAGTGAGTCAGGCACGGCAATGGACATAAGGATAATGGTTTGTACCATAAAAGGGCTTATGATCCAATGCAGGAGAAGAGGAGAGGCAAATTCATAAACATGTAGCTTTGCCAGGAATGCCCGATGAGAAGTACGACCAAGTACAGCATGCTCGGCCAAGGGAGAGATGACATGGAACTTGTCGGCCAAGGGAGAGATGACATGGAACTTGTCGGCCAAGGGAGAGATGACATGGAACTTGTCGGGCAGGGTTAGGGAAAATTTAATGAATGCACAGTGCGCTGGAATTTTGACATGTAGTAATGGAGTAAAGAACCTTCTAGGCACAAGAAGAGCATAAAGACACAGGTGGAAAAGAACAGAGCTTGTTTCCAGATGAGCATCTAACGCCGGCCTCTTGGAGAGTAGATTCTGTGAAAAGGATGAATCTGAGAATAAGTCAGAATAATAGTGTGGGACTGACTTTTGCAGGGAGGGCCCTGAGTGTGGAGGGAGGGCAGAGTTCCAGCTTCTCACAAAAGTGAGAATGGCCTCCTGGGGCCTCCTGCGGGAGGTGGGTAGCACCTTCTCCTCAAGTTCCTCCTTGGTCTCAGCCACATCTCCACTGTGGGATCTGCAAGCAAAGCACTTAAGCTCTCTGAGACATTGTTTTGACAAAGAGAAAAGCATATTTGTCCTTCCATTTAGCAGGTAAAATGGGAGGGGCAAAATCAAGGTTAGAGCCATTTGGAGACAGAGCCGTGGTGCCAGTGCCCCCCAAACCCCCCTCCCCTTGAGACTAGATGTTTCTTCATGGCTCTTGCCAGCCAGTGCATAGGATGCTATTTTTAAATCACCTTATTATTCTTTCACATCAGAATCCTACATGTGGACTTTTTTTTCTTTAAGTCAAGAGTAATTTGTAGTTTGGAAAGTTTTCCTCAGCAAGGCTATGTTTAAGCTTCCACTTTTAGACACGAGACTTCCAGCTCATCTCTCTTCACCCTCATCTCCTGCGTGGTGTCAGGGATGGACTAACGGGTAGCCATGGGCCTCTTTAAATCCGGGGGCAAGAGATGTCGTGACAGCTTGATGGGCCCTGAGGCGAGGGAGGACAATCATTTGTGAACTACTTCTCTAACTGTTTCTGCCTGTTTCACTACACTCACTCTTCCTAACTTTTCTATGGCTAGGCAAAGAAATGCCAGAAAATAACTGCAAAAAGCAAAACGGCCCATTAAGAAATATATGTGTGTTTGGAAAAAATTTTTTATATCTTTTGAATGTTAGTTTTTGAGGGCAAAAGCTTTCCATGGTTCATTCTATATAGCACTCAAATGATATAAAGTCATTTCATGCTTTGAGGGCCTCATTTAAGAAGGAAGGCAAAAATAGCTGGGGGAATGTAAATTAGTACTCCTTCTACGGACAACAAGTTGGCAATGCCCATCAAAATTTAAAATACACGGACAATGTGAGCCAAAAGTTATACTTCCAGGACTTTATCTTACAGATATACTCAAGTAGGCAAATTGGCTCTGTACAAGGTTATCCAATAAAATATTGCTTGTATTAATAACTTTTTTAAAGGATTAGAAACAACCAAAATAACCATGAATAGGGAACTGGTTAAATAAATCAAAGTATACCCCTAGAATACTTGGCAAACACAGCAAAGATGGGGGAAGCACTTTACATACTGAAATGGAGAAAACTCTCCATATATAAGTATACTATTATATATACTGTTTATTTGTACTGTTTTTCACAAGTGGAAAAGGCAGCACAAATGTTTTTTTCCATTTGTCAAAAACAGTATACTGCCATATACTACCATATACCATATGCATATACATGTCAAAATCAATGTAAAAATCATAAAATATATGTATTTGTTTATACAAGAAATATACCAAAAATATGGGTACAAAAGAAACATAACATTGGCAACTTCCAAGAAAAGGAACTTGGAGGCTGGGACGTGGGTTGGGAGAGACTTTTCATTACATGTCTTTTTGTTTCATTTGAGTTTAAGCTGCATGAAGTTCAGATCCTGGGTGTGGACATGGCACCGCTTGTCAAGCCATGCTGTGGCAGGTGTTCCACATATAAAATAGAGGAAGATGGGCATGGATGTTGGCTCAGGGCCAGTCTTCCAAAAAAAAAAAAAAAAAACTAAATTATTAGCCTGAGAAATAAAATAGACATTCTAATTTTTCTTAAAACAATCATTCTAAAAGACTGGCAGTTTTGAAGCTCTTTTTCCTAAAAGCTCAACAAAACTTCCCCACTCTAAAAAAAGAAATGGATTTTTTTTTAATTCTACTAAGAAAAACAAGATGAACCAGCCAGGGTTTTTTACCTTTACCCCTAAAGGGACAGGCCAAAGAGATGAGCCAAGGAAAAAAAAGTCACTGGAATAGAGAGGGTGAAAAAGATGGACAAAATCTGAAAGTGCGAAAGGGGAAGCTACATTAAGCCAAGTATTTATTTCGATGTCCCTCATTTCAGAAAAAGATGTCATCAGACTTAGTACATTATATACCACACAAAAATGCAATGGCCATAAAAATAAACCAATTGTTCAATA
Organism: Equus quagga; assembly: GCF_021613505.1. Lineage (NCBI taxonomy): Eukaryota > Metazoa > Chordata > Mammalia > Perissodactyla > Equidae > Equus > Equus quagga. Next base: position 15,859,500 of record NC_060287.1, on the reverse strand, counting down.
AAAATTGACCAGTCACTCACTCAACAGAGGCACAGAGTTTTGTAAAGAAACCAAAGAGAAAGTTGTGACGCGTGACCTCGTAAAGAAAACACCATGCCATGCAATGAATAATCGACCCAATAAGAGGCTTACAGCGGTTATTATAAGCTCACACAGCTGTTATTTATAATATCTTTAAATGCAGGCAGAAGTCATAGTAACAAAACATAATTAAGTAAAAGCCATTGTATAAGGGACCAAAGCAATGGAATCTAGATAAGCAGCCCCGCCATGATCTGTTTAAGTTAAGGATGGATTTCGGACCATCTGAGGAAAGGAAGGACTGCATATTGTTCAAACTGTCCTCCATAATTACTACCCTCCTCTGCAGGCTTTTGCTGCATAGTGGGTGGTTGTGAATTTAATGTTATACTTCCTGACAAGTGCCTGGAGACATTCTCAGGCGCTTCGATAAGACAGAATGATGGGTTTTAATCATCAGCCAAGTTAACACTGAATTAACATCCTTTAACATAAGCTGATGAATGTTCCCATCCCATGTGGAAGTAGAAGATCTAGCTACTTCTGCACAGAAGTGAGCTGATGAGAGGGTCAAGATTTCCCATAAGCACATTTTTGGCCCATTCCAACATATTCATAAATGGAGGATTGATGCTCAAAATTTGACCAAAGTTTAGTATTTTTACCTCATAAAGATAAAGACATGTATTATCAAAAGTTCATCTTAGTCATTTTCTAAAGTCAGAAAAGCACTCAGAGAACATTTAGATTTGAGCAAATGGCTTCATGGTAAAAGACCAAAAATAAACTAGTTACAAAAGTATGTCTTGATAACTAAATCGGTTGACTTACATGGATGTAAGCAAAAAACCAGTTAAATGCTGGAGGAGGCTTAAATAAGAAAGCAAATTTGGCTATATTTTATCTGAAGTTATTCTTTCTGGCAGTGTATCAGTTAGAATAAGTTTCAGCTTCATTTAACAGAAAAATCAAAATAACAGTGGCTGAAACAAGAAAATTTTATTTCTCTTTCACATAAACGATAGGCAATTCAGGGCTGCTACCATGGCTCCATAGTCATCAGGGACCAAGGTTCCCCCTATCTTTTTCCTCAACATCTTAGCCACGTTAAGGTGGTTCCCATCTGCAAGGTCATCTGCATGGTTCAAGATGGCAGCTACAGGTTTTGCCGACATGCCTGAATATGAAAAGGGAGGAGGAAAGGGGGCACAATTCCCAAGTGAGTATTGGGGAAATATAATTAAAAACAAAATCTTGGGGCTGACATGGTGGCATGGTGGTTAAGTTCTCGTGCTCCACTTCAGTGGCCCAGGGTTTACAGTTTCAGATCCCTGGGACGGACATACACACTGCTGTGGCAGCGTCCCACATGCAAAATAGAGGAAGATAGGCACAGATGTTAGCTCAGGGCCCATCTTACTCACAAAAACAAAACAGAAAACTTCTCCCAATCCAGAAAGCCTCACCACAAATGAGGTAGAACAAGAAAATTCTTTTACTATTAAATAAGCATTAAACTAGAATGTAATGAACGTCATGGGCAATATAGTAAGAGATTGCAAAGACAAAGAGAAATCTCACTTTTCACCTGCATAGCCAGGAGGATACGACTCATTACATACATGTTCTCAAGATAAGCAATAACTAGTCCTTAAGTCAGAAGACTTGACAGCACCATTTTATTTCACATAGTTCATCTTAAATTTGACTGCCAACTGAGGTGCCTATTGTGTTAGTGAACTGACTTTATACAAAGGAGAAACAAACTTCTCATATCTTTGTAATAGGAAGTAGTTTCACAAGGTGGAGCCCAGTCACCTAAAGTTAGGCTCCTACCCTCCTGCTGAAACTCAGAGATAGGGCACTGTCTTCCTTGGATGTTTATTACATAGAAAGGAGATGGTTCCTGAGTTCTTGTGAAGGGCATTCCTGGATTGAAAAGCTGACGAAAGGCCTATCTAGTTTTCAAAAGAATTTATATACACTTGAAAGAGAAGAGAAAGTACTACCAAGTGGAAGTTTCTAAAGTAAATGCTCTAAGAAAAAGGAGAGCAGGGAAATTCTTCCCTTATTTTCAACATGGAGAATTAAACCTACTTTTAATTTGTAATTGTCCTTCCATGGGTCAACAGCCTTTAAGAGATGGTCCCATTTGCAATAGCGACCAAAATTACAGGAATTATCTTAGCAAGAAATGAACAAAAACTAAGGTGGAAAATTTTAAAACCCTCTGAAGGACATAAAAGAACAATTGAGCAAAAGGAAAGGCATACTTGGTTTTAGCATGAGAATAATCTCAACATAATATAAACGTCAATTACAAGATTTTTTTTATCCTTTTAATATAATAAATAACGACTTTTTTTAGACTAGATAACACTGAAGTTCATTTTTCAAAAAGCCAATAGGCAAAAATAGCCAGGAAAACTATAACAGAGAAGAACAATGCAGGAGCACAGGCCCTTCTAAATGTTAAAATATATTACAAAGCCTTAACAGTTTTTTCAGTATTGTCTGACCCGGGAATAAAAAGACCAAATCACAGAACAGAATGTGTAGAAATGGACCGAAATACTTAAGAGGAGTGAGGACGGCGACTCAGGTCAAGAGGGAAAGACAGCTATTTAATATAAGCTGTTGCGACAACTGGGCAGCCATCTGGGAAAAAAGTAAAACAGAACTCAAATCTCACAAGGAACACCAAAACAAACCGTTAATGAACCAAAAATTGAAATAATAAAAACAGAAAGCCATAAGTACTAGAAGAAAACAAGGAAAGCCCTTTCTGACTATGACTCCGACATCCAGCAGTCTTAAAAGACAAGACCGATCAATTCAACCACATAATCAAACCTGTGTGATAAAACGAAATGAACCAGAGAATCAAAAACAAAAAACCTATAAGCAAAATCAAAAGACAGATGAGAAATCGGTAACGATATTTGAAATTTACTTTAGACAAAGACCTAACATCCCTAAAATATACTGTATGTTTCAACAAACAAGAAAACAAGCAATAAAAATGGATAAAGGAAATGAATAGATAACTCACCAAAAAAAATATAAATAGGTCTCAAATAAATGAAAAAGATGTGCAACCTCCTTCATAATATAAGGAATACAAATTAAAAATACCTCATTTTTACATGTCAGGTAGATAAAAAACCAAAAGTTTGATAATACGCGGTGTTGATTAAACTGTGGAAAAATCAGCATTCTCATAAATTGCTGGCAAGGCTATAACTTGGCACAACCCCTAATGGAATGTGATTGGGCAACATCAACATCTACAAGAATAAGAAATTCATAATACTCTTGAAATTAGCAATTCCAATTCTAACATTTTATTGTACAAAAATACTTTCACATATGTAAAATGGTATATGTACACAGTTACTCACCGAAGCATTTTTTTAATAGCATAAAATCAGGAACAAATCCAATAAAATATTATGCAGCCATAAAAAGAATATGGAAGCTACTTGTATACTGTTATATAATTATCTGCAAAATATATTAATAAATGCAAAAAAAGATGTAGAACAATTTATATAGTATGCTGCCTGCAATTTATGCAGAAAGGGCAGAAAAATAACATTTATGCTTGTTTACATGGTAATAAAGTTCATTTCCATTTCTCTCCCTCTCCCCCCTTCCACTCCCCCACATATATACACATTAAAAATCTCAGGAAAAATGAAATAAAGTCATTGGTGTTTTTGACCAAGCAGATCTCTTACTATTTTCAAAGTAACAATTAAAATTTTAAAAACAAGATCTCTATTGAGCACACACAAATTAAGCCATAATTAAATCTGCTTTCTGTCAAAGCTGAAGAAAAATCAATTAAAATCATAAATGCTTATATTTTTGTAAAATATTTTTATATCTAATTTTTTTTCTTTTTTTGAGGAAATTTGGCCCTAAGCTAACATCTGTTGCCAATCTTCCTCTTTTTTTCGCCAAAGCCCCAGTACCTAGTTGTTATATCCCAGCTGTTTCATTCTAGTTGTTCTGTGTCGGATGCCATCACAGCATGGCTTGATGAATGGATCCGTGCCCAGGATCTGAACCTGCAAACCCCAGGCCACCAAAACAGAGCATGCGAACTTAACAACTCAGCCACAAGGCCAACCCTATACCTAATTATTTAAATGCCCAGCAGTAGAAGCCCTAGGCCTAAAGTCTTTTTACTGAATGTTGAACTGCAAAGGTCAGACTTGCAGTGTATCAGGAAGAGAACAGGCGTATGATTCCGATGATATTTCTATGTAGGTAACATGTTTATAATTTAGCAAAAGGGCTGCCTTTTACCAACTGTGATAAATTACTTTTTTCAGTTCAATCAGATGGAATTGCATTGGTAAAACTGACTTTTTAAAATTTTTTTAATTGGCCAGGATTTGACCATTCCTACTTAGAGTCTTCCCAAGGTAGCTTCTTTGAAATTTTAAAATTCTGTGTAAAATAGGAGGTAGCATAAATGAATCCCTGTTGGAAAGCAGCTCCCCGTCTACAAAGTTCTGGCAATTGACCTAATTGTTATATTTGGTGAAAAAAGAGCCTTCTGAGAATTCACCTTCCACAGCATCTCTCACATAATTTATAATTCAGGGAACTATTTCACAGAGTTTGCCTGGATTACTAGATCTCATCATCTTTCCAAACAAATTTTTTTATACTTCAGTTTTGGGGGTTTTTTGTGGGTTTTTTTTTGAGGAAGCTTAGCCCTGAGCTAACATCCGCTGCCAATCTTTTTTTTTTTTTTTTTTGCTGAGGAAGATAGGCCCTGAGCTAGCATCTATGCCCACCTTCCTCTACTTTATGTGGGATGCCTGCCACAGCATGGCTTGATAAGAGGTGCATATACCCACACCCAAGATTCAAACCAGTGAACCCCGGGCCACCAAAGCAGAGCACACAAACTTAACCACTGCACCACTGGGCTAGCCCCATGAGTTTTTATTTAAGTCAATCCAAACCTTCATATGAAAAATGTGAATGCAGTAGGTAGGGTGCCAGTGCAGGAAGCAAACAGGATGCTTGATGTGGTTTAAAAATAAATCCGAAGAAGTCACCCAGAAGCAAATCTTCTCTGTTTTAGGAGGTGTTTGAGGGTCTTCTTTAGTCAAGCCAAGGTAAGGAATAAGGGGAACAGGCCCACATAGGGTAGGTGACGGGCTCATGAGGGTGAAAAAGAAGCTTTTGTTTTTCCAGCAAGGTTTATTGTTCAAGGAAACAGCAGGTGGCAAAGCCGCCACCTGTGAGGAAATGAGTGTTTTTACATGAAGAATCCAGAGTCTTCTTGGGAGGGAAGGTACCAATAGTCTAAATCTGCTCCCAGAGCCTTGAAATTAGGAAAACTCTTTCTGGGTCAACCAAGGTGGCCCTCAAGACAGTTACCTGGAAAGGACAGTGAGTCTGACCGAGGACTCAGGGTTTGTGAAGGAACTGGAAGTAGCTGTCAGAGGAGGAAGAAGTGCTGGTTTGAGCACAGCGTGCAGCTGATGAATCTGGCCTCAGCAGTTGTGTTTGGAAAACAAGCGCTTAAGCCTGTGAGTTGGCACCAAGAGAACTTTGTAAACCAGCTGTGTCCTCAGTCTCTGATGGTGTTTGGAAATTCCGGTGTTTGCAAATATGACCGATGTGACTGAAGTCCTTAAACAATTGGGTGGGTCCTTAAGAAGGAGGTTCTAGACTTCCTATTGATGGGTACCAGAGACACTAATTGAACTAATAAGAGAATGCAGTCATCTGTCCCCAGTTTTGAGGCAGCAATGCAAATCTGAAAACATTCTATGTGAATTTCTGAAATTTTGTTTTTTATATCAGCTCACTAATGACATTCTCTCAGCTGACTGTGGTTCTTTGTTTCCCAGGTGGTGAGAAAGTGTAAAACTCAAATGCCTTCAGGCATGAGGCTGGTAAAACAATTGTGTCATATAATTGGCAAACTGAAGGGTGCATCTTTCCCCCAGGGGAATCCAAACTCAATGCTATTTAAAAATCTGAGCTGATTAAGACAAAGAAAAAATATCATAAGTCTGCAGTCTGAATTCAGCATCTCGGCTGCCACTCTGATACTCTACAACTTCAGTGTATATAGAACCTGTTTTAATTTATTCAATTCTGTTTCTGCTCCCCCAAGGTCATGTAGGAAGACTTTTAACAGATGCTGTAGAGAAGAATCAACACTTTACTAAACCAAAACTCAGTCCAAGTTCCAGTTCCTAGAGACCTAGAACGACTAAGACCATTCTGTTCCTCAAGAAGCTCCCAGACACAGTTTGATATTGTCAACACCATTCCTTCAGTTTCTAGTCTCCTGTTCCCTCCAATGACAAGGAATATTTTTCTACAACAGAGTTGGATAAATCCACTTTTACTTTCTTTAAAGTCAGGTTTTTGTGTAATACTTATAAGACTCATTTCTTTTATTGCAAGTATTAGAACCCATTACCAGCTCTTGCCTACCCACACCTCATCCTCTTTGTTCCTCCTGCCACTGAAGCCCCTGGACACCCAAAAATTCTGGCTTACATCCCTGATCGTGCCTTCTGCACTGCACACCCAGCAGAGCTCCTGGCACATCGTTTGCTTTTCGTGTGCTTAATGATTTCAATGAGTTTTGTTGGCTTGGAATTCCGGTTAATGTTCCTGATCTTTCTCTTTGTGAATCTCGTAATATGGACCTGCCTCTTTGGATCATAAACCCATTAAACGCAGACGTAGTTTCCTAGACTCTGAACCTTGCCTTCTCTGTAGTTTGACCTGACATTCTAACTTTGATTTTCTCTTCTGGAACCTGAGCACCCTTCGTCCCCTTCTCTCCTCCATGGACAGATGTTTCTGCACTAAGATGCATTTTTTTTCCTGCACTATCAGCTCCTCAAGCTCACAGTTTTCCTGATTCTTCTCAGTTTTTCCTATCCTCTTTTTACTCATAATTCCCCTGATACTTTTGAAGGTATCTTTCTGTAAAGCTGCTTTTAGAGAGGCAAGAAATGTAGAGTGTAAAAGTAGAATAGTAAAAGACTTAAGTCATACACTAGAGACTTCATCTTTAGAGAAAACTTAATCTCCACCATCCATTAAAAAGGGTAAAGCATCACTAGGAAGATTTGGCTACAGAATAAAGGTTCTTCCTATATCTAGCTTATTCATCCCACTCTGTTCCTTTCTTTTAGTCCTCAAATTATCTGGGATTCTTTCATCAAAGAAAACATCCAAATGATTATTTGGTTGTGTGATAGACAATTTGGGGCCATTTAATCACTCGGTGGTTACCTAAGAAGCTACTCTCTACTTTTTCTAACGATTTATTTCCTGTGTGATTTCTACTTCGAGTTTTCATTTTAATTAATGAAATCCATCCTCATTCCGCAGCCACAGGACCTTTCTGACCACCTGTACATTCGGTTCTGCCAATACAGTCACTTCTTTTCTTTCTCATGAAATTCCCAAAGGCACAGTGATTAAGTCTCAATAGACAACCTTCCCTTTAGGAATAATTTTTAAAAAACACGAATAACCTAATAAAACACCAGATTCTTCTAAATCTGCTTTCTAAATATATGCTACATTTTAGGGGTGAGAGTGGTGAAAAAGAAAAGTCAAACTCAAAATCACTCCAAGTCATCATGATTTCACAAATTTCACACATTTATTCTTCGGGGAAATTCTAGAATTACAATACTCTGTAAATATGGGATGAAGGCCACTCTCAGAGGCCAGTCTACTGTGCCTTGTCATTCACTTTTGACTTGATTGCTATACTATACCTACAATAATAGTCTTTTTTTTTTTTTTGAGGAAGATTAGCCTTGAGCTACCATCTGCTGCCAATCCTCTTCTTTTTGCTGAGGAAGACTGGCCCTGAGCTAACATCCATGCCCATCTTCCTCTACTTTATATGTGGGATGCCTACCACAGCATGGCGAATCCCTGGCCGCCGAAGCAGAACGTACGCACTTAACCACTGCACCACTGGGCCGGCTCCAATAATAGTCTATTTTGATTGTTTCAAAACTGATACATTTCTTAAAATCACAACTCATTTGGTTACTAAGTGCAAATAAATAGCATATGAATGTGAGTTGTGCTGGAAGCCCAGGCAATTTCAATTTCCCCAAATCACCACCCCCTACCCAGTCAGTTTAGCTCACTTTCCACACAACCATTATTATGTGAAGATTTGATTCCAAGGCAGAGGGAAAAACCTACTCAAACCTTCGTGGAGGAATTCTACCAAGTGAATTCCTAAAGAGAAACACATTTAGAGTTCTGATTTGGACTGTACCAAGTACGTCCATATTCCCGGAACGATGACACTCAACTCTGCTCTGGCATCAAGAAGAGAGGAGTGAAAAGATGGGTTAGTGCTGGCAGTGGGGCTAGGAAAGAGGGAAGTGGCAGGCATGTGAAGGACTAGGTATAATGACCACAGGATTTGGTCAGCTGGACCAACAGAATAAGGAAGTTCCTGACGTCAGAGAGAAAAGGGAACTCTGTGGCACACACAAACCAGGAAGTTCCCATAAAGGATGTGTGTAGAATGCATGTTCATAAACAAGAGAATGTCCCTCTATTTCACCTTAAATACTTCTTATGAAATATTTTTGGACTTTTCTAAGAAGAAAATTGCAATTGCTTGCTATTGCCAGAAATTGCCTTGTAGCCTGGCATCATGGGAATTTGCCTGGTTTTTTGTGGCTGCCACCCAAAACTGGTAACCACTAAGTCAAAGTTAAATATAAGCTAAAATTAAATATAAGCTAAAATTAAATTACTTCCCTTCCTTGTTTATGTATTTCTGCTGAATGAGGACATTTTAACAGTGATATTATATTCATTAGGAGGATGGAGTGTCACAGCAAGTCAATCATAATGAAAACACCAAGATATTCTTGTATGTTTTTTCACAATCTACTATGTTCGGTCAGAATAAAATAAAATTCAGGATGTCTAGTGACGTGACACTATAAATAGATGTAACTGCACTTCATCTCTCAATGTGAATAGATACAGACGACAGAAATTTGCGAGTTGTGTTCAACAGATTCCAAAGAACAATATCTAAATTTCCACCTACCAAAGCAAGTTTTTTAGGATTAAACTTAAAGCTGTTTTTTATAACGGAAAACTACTCCTCTAGAAATAACCAAGGAAGAATACATTGTGTTTTCAAAGGGAAGAGAATCATGACCAAACATATCAACACTCACAAAAACGGAGGGTGGAGGAGTATGTTAAGTGTGGACATGTTAGAAGCTTGAACACAGGAATGTTTAGAAGACAAGAAATAGATCAGCAATTCTGAATCTTTTTGGAATTGCTACCTAAAATCCACAATTACAGTCATGTGTCACTTAACAACAGGAATACATTCTGAGAAATGCATCGGTAGGCCACTTCATTGTTGTGCAAACATCACTGAATGCACTTACACAGACATAGATAGTATAGCCTACTATACACCTAGGGTATATGGTACTGATCTTGTGGAACCACCATCATATATGGGGTCCATCAGTGATCGAAACATTGTTATGTGGCACATAACTGTATATTTTTTGTTTCATGATATATCCCATCCTCTGGAAGCAGGCAACCACTCCCACAGTTGTCACACTTAACTGTATTTGGATATCAGTTTAAGAATATAACTATGTATGCAGGCATGTGACAAAACCAAAGTTATTATCAGGCACAGCCAGTGATTTTCTGAGAAATCCCAGGCACGCTTAACTCCCTACATAAGAATCATAACATGTTCAATTACACTACCCAGTTCCTTCTACTTTCACCTAAGCTAGGAAAGGAGAGTGGAGAAAATTAAATTCTGCGCATACCAATCAAGAAGAAATTTTCCCATATGTTGTAGCTATTTTAGAGTGCAATGTAGAACAGTTATCAATAATATTTGTACAGTAAAAGAAGAGTTTTGCACTAAGAAGAAACACCTGATATTAGACCCTTCCCACACTTTTCTAAATTAGGTGACTCCTCTGTTCTCCTGTAATGTGGCCCATGAGGGGTTCTAGGATGCATGCTTCTTTGAAACAGTTAAGAAATTTATTCATTTATAAAATATTTAATAAGTAGTTACAGGGAAATACAAACAATCACAAAAGAGGATGGTCTGCCAAAGGGGAAGTTGAGAGTTCTTTGGGCACATAGTAGAGACACCCAAGCTAAACTGTAGAAGAGGAGGCCAGGAAGATTTTTTCTGAGGGTTGAATGGAGGGCATGGAATCTTGAAGGATGAGAAAACAGGGTTTTGGAGAGTGTTGAGTGAAGGTCCGAGGAAGAGAATATAAGAGCAAGGCATCTTTTAGAGACTGAAAGAAATGGCTGGGGTGTCAGTCGTGGAAAGAAAAGTGCAAAGGACAAGGGGGGAAAGCAGAAGGAGAAATAGGAAAAACGGTGAATAAGCAGGAGCAGAGGTGGAGGAGAGAAGGTGGAAATGCCAAAATATCTGGCTGGGGAAATGAGTAGACAAGATCTAGCAGAGGTAGCTCTATTATCAGTGTTTTTCAGGAATTTTGATTTTTTTCCAGAGGGGAAAAATGAAGCCACTTAAAGCTGAAAGCATGTGGAAATGATACAAAGAGAATTATGTCTTAGAAATATCATTCCAGCTACGTTAGAGATTATGAATTAGTCCGGAAGAAAAGTGCCGGTGACTTGGACCAGACCCTGATAGTGGAGATAGAAAGAAATGGATGGAATCGAGATGCATTGAAGGAGCAGACACAACAGAACATGGTGAAGACTGAGTTGTGAGACTGAAGGAAGAGAGAATTAGGCAGGGGAGGAAATGGAGATATAGGGAAATAGTGGTTAACAAGGAGGTTAATGGTCAGAAGGAAGCCAAGTATAGAGAGAGAAAGGGGGGGTGTTGACAAAGACCACGCTTAAATATGCCATCTATCCTCAGAGATATTGCCTTTATGGGCCCAAACAAAATTTCCAGAGATGGACCTTAGAAGAAATAGAACACCAGAGAGCTATCCATGAGTTAGATTTGATCGTTAAGCTGAAAGAGCTCTTAAAAGAATAGACCCTGAAATTTAATCAAAATTAGGCCCTTTCCAGTCATAGTTTTCTCTATTTTTCTTTTTCTTTTGTTTTTAGTATAGCAGTGTGTGTGTGTGTGTGTATCTTCTGATGGGAATTTTGCATAATCAAGACTTTGTGTAATCAAAAAGGAAATTATATAGTAAATATTTCTTGTAATTCTAATGCCACTCAAGATGGATAAGTTTCCTTGAAATATTAAAAACAATAATGCCTAGCAGGCTCTTGCCTAGCACTTGCTCAACTTTAAAAGTAAATACAAAAAGAAATATTCAGGTTAATTCCTGTCCCAATAAAAATATTGCTCTCCCATTATTGTGTCTGGGGAGTCAGACTACAGGTCAGCACCCAAGGAAAGATTTAACTTCCCTGTTCATGTAGACTTTTCCCCAAGATCCTAAATTCACCAAGGCTTATCTTTTTTCTAACCTATAAGTGTCATTTTCCCTTGTTACATTCCTCTCTCCCTCACTTTCTCCATCCTCCCCTCTCTCTCAAAAATAAAAAAGCCTTCTGCATGTGCTGAGGGTTTGCTCCTTGGTTCACTGTGGAATGGAGCTGTCAATGAACAGTTTTTCTAAAATAGACTATTTTCTTAAGATTTCTTTTCTGTTTTTCCTTTTTCTCCACAAAGCCCCTCGGTACATAGTTGTGTATTTTTAGTTGTGGGTCCTTCTAGTTGTGGCATGTGGGATGCCGCCTCAGCATGGCTTGATGAGCGGTGCCATGTCTGCGCCCAGGATTCCAACCGGCGAAACCCTGGACTGCCGAAGCAGAGCACGCGAACTTAACGACTAGGCCACCGGGCCAGCCCTGTAAAACAGACTATTTTCTGTTCAATTAGATTAGATACCCACCCCACTGGACACTGACCTATTGGCCATCAAGCTCCAGACTCATAGCCTAGTGCTTATTAGACATCTTTCGAGGATGAATGGAAGGGACAATAAAAATACAACTTGGGCCCATTCAGAGATATAAGGACAGAGAAAGGAAGCTGAAGACTTCCCCTGGTTCCTTGAGGCCTGTAGTGGTAACAATGGGACTCTACGTACCCTGGGTCACTGCCCATTAGTTTTCTATTGCTGCTGTAAGAATTTTCCACAGACTTGGAGGCTTGAAACAACACAAAGTTACTATTTTACAATTCTGGAGGACGAAAGTCCAAAAGCACTCTCACTGTGCTAAATTTAAGGTGTCATCGGGGCTGGTGCCTTCTGGAGTCTCCTTTTGACTTCCCAGCATCTGGATGCCACCTGCAATCCTTGACTTGTGGCTCCTTTCTGCATCTTCAAGTCCAGCCACCCAGCACCTGCTCTCCTCTCTGATCTCTGCTACGATCTGTCACCACATCTCCCTCTATGACCCTGCCGCCTCCCTCTTTCACTTATGAGGCCCCTGTGATTCCATTGGGGCTACATGGATAACCCAGGAAACTCTCCACATCCCAAGACCCTTGCCTTAATCACACCTGTAAAGTCCCTTTCACCATGTAAGTTCACATGCTCACAGGCTCTGGGAGTAGAAGGTGGACATCGTTGGGGCCATCATTCTGTCTGCCACACTGAGCCTATGCATTGCAGCTGCCTACACCCACATATTCGTAAACAGTCCTTTTGTACATAAACCTTCCTCCAGTAACCTACTTCTGGTCTCATCTGATTCACTGATTCTGTGCACCATCCATGGCACTTTTTTCAGAAGTGGATTGAGAAGATAAACTCACTTAGCATTTTAAAAACATCTTTACAAGATAATGAATAGATTATAGTTCCCTACTGAGAACTGAGAGGTAACTTGGGGAAATATCAAAAGTACAAATGAGTATCTGGGTGGTTTCCATAAACTAAAGATTTCTGATAAGACAATAAAATGAAGGCAATAGCTACATAAACTTTACCTACTTTTGACTAATTATGTTAAGGTTTTGGTATAATTCAGGTTTCCTTATTGAGAGAGCAAGATTAAATATTTTTTTTCACTCAAGAATCCTAATCCAGTCAATTGAGAATGTCCCAGAGTGCAAGGGCTTGTGCTTGGCTGTGCAACCACCGTGGCTTAGTGGTAATTGAATAGCCATTGCATGTAGGGGTCAGTGTAATGTGCTCAAAGATGCCCTAAAGATGGTCAGGTCCTAATCCTGGGGACCTGTCCATATGTTCTGTTAAATGGCAAAGGAGATTGCAGATGGATAATGAAGGTTATGGACCTGAGAATAGGGAAAGTATCTTGGATTCTCTGGGTGGGCACCATCTAGTCACATGAGCCCTTCAAAGTAGAGAACTTTCTCAGGCTGGAAGCAGAGGAGAGATGCAGCAGACGGAGAGTCAGAGAGATTCCAGAATGAGAAGGATTCACCCTGACTTTCCCGTCTCTGAGATGCAGGGAGGAAGGGCAAGGACCAGAGAGAGGTTTCTCAAGGCTCAGGGCAGCCCCCAGCTGACAGCCACAAGGAAACTGTCTCTATAGTTTTGTCATTCCAAGAATGTCCCACAGTTGGAATCATACATGTGACATCTGTTCGGATTAGCTTGTCTCTCTTAGGAATATGCAATTAAATTTGCTCCATGTCTTTTTTTAAGTTTTGAGAAGATTTCCTTTGGAAGTTTATAAAGACTCAATACGTCATAGCTTTTTAAATTTGTTTATGTTTATCTTACTATAATGATATGATAGCAAGGAAATAAGTGTTTTTACCAAGCCCTTCACAGCTGCCTCCAAACCAGCTTTAATTTGTCCCACTGTGTTATAAACGTGTCCCCGTTTCTACAGACACAATGATGTGGAAAAGGGTTGAGAAGGACTGCTGTCAACTGTCAGTCAGGAATCTTAACCTGCAGCCCCTCGAGGGATTTCCGTGGGTATGTCAAAAATGCAACTCTCAGAGGACAATTCTCTCGCGTGCCTTTGCCTAAAGAGACTAGGGACCAGTCCCTCATGGCAGAAGCCCAGGGATGGACAGGAGGGTCTGAGCCTGGGCCTGTCAGAGACTCTAGGGCAGCAACACGTGGTTTCTTGGAAGAAAAGGTGACAGGAGAGCAAGGAGAGACCCCCTCCCCCACCTTGCCCAGAGGCCACTTCTGAAAATGACATGGTGGAAGGGACCCTCCTCAGGGCCACCTCGGGAGGCTTGTACTGAAGATGGCAGGGCCACATGAGCAAAGGAGCCCTGATCACTGTGTTACCCTAAGAGAACAGCTCCCACCCAGGAACACTTGGACTGAACAGGGACATGTTGGCTCCACCGAAATCCATAAAATGTTAACCGGCCATTTCCTATTGATGATTCTTGAGTTGTTCAAATTGAAATCCTGGTCTCTTAGGTCATACCCTTGAGGACACCCTTCAGTCCCTGCCCTTGCTTGTCCCCAGTGACCAAAAACAAGGACAGAGGGTGCCTCAGAGTAGGAAGATCTGGGGAGCTGTGTGGGCAGTCCCAGGCGTCCCTGCACACAAGGAAACTTGCAAATGGGAGGGTGGGCCTCACGCAGGGATGGCCCCACCACTTGCTCTTGTGCAAGAAAGGGACACGGCCTGGCCCTTCTGTGCCACCCTAGGTGTGCTCTAGGGCCTGGTGGGCCTCGACCGGCAGAGCCAGGCTGCCGTCAGCCCTGTCCACCTCCCCCACTGCCTGGAGAAGTGAGAGCCCCTTCCACTTTCAGAGCTCACTGAGGGGTCTGTTTCCTACGTCCTGCCTGGCCGCCCCTCCCCCAACCAACTGACCCACCCTGGTTCTGGCCACCTGTTTACTTTGGAGATGGAACACTCCTCAGGGTTCCGAGCGGTCACTTGCGGCCCACAGGACACTGGCACTCAGAGGCACAGCGGCGGAGCTCTCCCCAGCCATGGAGGGCCTGCTGCCTGCCATCGCGTCCGCTGTCCAGCTGATCCTGGGGCACCTGTGGGGTGCTCTGCTGGTGATTTCGGAAAGCTTGAGCCAGGGGCCAGGTCTCCCTGCGTTCCCCTGGGAGATCCTGGTACGTACTGTGGTGGCGGCTTTGACAGTCAAGGCAGGACACACTTTGAGAAGAGGGAAGTCTCCAGGCGAAAGGTCTTCTGCCCGCGCTGAAGTCAGCAGAGAATGTGGGGAGAATACCGGACCTGAGAACCGAGCCGAGGAAGCCCTTCAGTGCCCTTGGGTGGAGGCCAGTCCTCTCCCGTTACGAACCTTGTGCTTGGCAGCGATGAATACAATGCTGAGCACATCAGCACTTCAGGACACTGTCGACCTTCCGGAAAAGGCATTGAAGAGCCTGCCTCTTAAAGTCTCCAAAGCAACTGATGCAAACCCCATCTCAAAAGCATCCCAGAAGGATGGAGAACAGCTTCAGAAGAACACAACGAATGATTTGAACGAAAACACTCCTTTTCCAGCAAGTCCATTAGTGCTCCGCCAAGACATGCCGAGATGAGAGAAGACGGCACAGGAAAAGGAGCAGGAGAAAGGAAGGCTGGAGCAGTTGAACACACGAATGCAGTCGATCCTGGAAGATCAAGTCGGCCGAGTCCTATCAGGGGGCGCAGACCCGCTGCACACCATCCCTTTGCCTGACCTCCTTGACCACCAAGTGGATGACGGGAACGTGGAAGTCCAGAGAAAGAAGGAAGCAGAAAAGGGCGAGCCCACCGACTCTCAGTCAGAAGGTGATCTGAAGGGGGGCATTGATGGTGCTGACCTCAGCGCGCCCCTTCAAAGTCCCAAAGAGGAACATCAAGAAGGAGCCAGACGGTCGTGGCGAGAAAAGCAAATGAAGGAAGAGCTTCCACGACAAATCCTCTCCCTCCAAACCGAGAAAGCATCTTTGCAGCACGAAAACGCCGAGCTTCAAAGGGAGATTCAGAAGCTGAAGCTCAAACTTCAAATTCTGCACGAGCTCCATGATGCACGTGTCGGGCAACTTTACAGAAAATTCTTTGAGGAGGAAAAGGTCTGCTCCGACTTGGACAAGAAACTCCTCAACGTGTGTTGGGACATGAACTCCACGTACCAGCTTCGCAACCTCTACAAGAAGATGGCTGAAGACCTGGCCCAAGAATTGGAGACGTGCACTTCCTACTATCACAAGGAGAACCTCTTCCAGATTCAAAGAGCCGAAGAAAGCTGGAGGGCAGCCGTGTTGGCGGAGAGAAAGCTCGAGGAGCTAAGAAGAGAAAATGAGCACAACAGGCAGAGGCTGGCCATGTTGGAGGCCTCGTTCCAGCCTTCGCGAAGGGGCAATTTTCCTCCAGCTGCTCCTCCCATGGCCCCCAGAGGCCCAGAAGTGTGGGGGATCCCCTGGGCCGGTAGGACCCCCCAGGAGGGAAATGGGCCTGCCGTGAGGCCTCAGGGGCCTGGGGTCACCTGGAGATTTGACTTAGCATCCACAGCAGCTGGGTCCTCAGCACCCCAGCCACAGCAGGACATCTGCACAGGTGTTCTCTTTTCAGAGGAATTTGGATTTTTCTCTTTTTAGTTTAGCTATTATTACTTAATTGATTATTCTTATTCAAGTAGATAAAGCATTCTAATGTGTAAGATATTTTTTCAAATAAAGTTTCATTTAATACATTTCTTATCAAGAATTGCTTTCCCTGTCCTTGGACCCTCTAGAATGAGACAGTAGAGGGACTGAATTTAGATTTCAATGAAAGGTCACTATTACTTAAGCCGTCACTGAAGTTGGTCATGGAGATGCAGAATACAATAAAGACCATTTCTGTGTGCTCTGAGCTCTTAGTAGAAATCTCCTAAGTAACTGAATATTTGCCTGAATAGATTAGATTGGTATTAAAAAGCCAGTGAAAAAATAAGAGGAAAAAGACATCCACATACCTTCACTCATATTTCATAACGTTTTTGTTTACTCCTAAATTCATAGATTAATTTAGAGGATAATTTTAGATAACGTTCCCTTGTCTTGGGTTTTGTAATTTTTTTAACCTATGAGGTATTGTCTCAGATAGTGTTTGTTGTTGCAACATATCTCCATTTCATGCAGTCAAAGTGAAGGTTCTCCCTTGGTGGCAATCACATATGTGCAGACACACACACACACAAAACACAGCACAGATATAGAATACTTTGCTAGTTTAGTACCTAAGGAAAATGTAAAATTACAAAATTCCAGTTTGAAACTTTTTTCGAATAAACAAAAGAAAAAGGTCATGCAATCCACCGCAATGTACACCAAAGACTCCTAAGTCCTGCACACAGAAAAGGAGAGGTGCCTGATGTAGCCGACAAAATTCCCACTACAAACACTTCACCCCAATGGTGCAGATGAAGAGACTGAGATGCAGCCGTTTCCGGAGCTGAGACAGGGAGGAGGGAAGGGCCAGGGATGCAGGGATCCCAGGGGCCAGCGAGAGGGAAGCTGTTCCCAGCCCTGGGCTGGAGGGAGGCGGGGAAGTGGTGTCCTCTGGGCCCATGAGGGGTTGTCAGGGGAACAGGGAAGACTGCCCCCACCCTCTGTCCTCCTGTCCTCCCACCTCCTGCTGGAGCCTGGGAGCCCCCCAGAGGCCCGGGCAGTGCAGGCAGAGGAGTCAGCCCGGGCACAGAGCTGGCCAGAGAGGGGCCCCGAAGGAATCTGGAGAGCGACCAGCACACTGGACTCTGTTGAATACGAAGTGCGAGGGTGTTATTGCCTTCCTTCCCGGCCATCCTTTGTTACACATGGAGCTTCTGCCACCTCTTCCGCGCTGTTCCAGGTGTTTAGGATGCAGCGATGGACAAAACAGTCTAATGAGGCCTGGGGACCCAGAGCTTACATTCTAGCGAGGGGCAACAAATTTTTGTTTACATAACAGAGTAAAAGAGATGCAGGATGGAAATAACATGCTCCGCGGACAATTACTATAGGGGGATGCAGGGGGCTTGACAGGGTAACACCCAGTAGGTGACATTTGTGCTGAGATAAAACGTAAGAGAAGATAGCCTGGGAGATCAGGGGCCGAATGTTCCAGGCAGACGGAACAGGAAGTATAGAGGCCCGAGAGGTGGCTTCTGGGACAGCGGAAATGGGACTAAGATGAGGGGGAGTGGAAGGTGGGCAGGGAGCAGGGCGCACTGCAGAGGCGTCTTTCTAGTGCTAGGTAGTGACACCAGGGGAGGGTGTAGACCGGGAAGGGAGAGGGACATAGAGTGATGTGCTGTTCACATAGATCTCTGTGGCTTTCAAGACAGTGGAATGCAGGGAGAGGGGCAGCATTTTGGTGAGGGGTCTCACGGGTCTGCAGGGAGCCCTGGGGCTGGCACTGGGGTGGTCGTCACCGAGACGGAGGAGCAGGACAGATTGGGGCTGTGTTTGGGATGCTGGGGCTCCAAGAAGAGGAATGAACAGTAACTTTTGGAACTTTTCTTATGACTTGTGTATTCTCTGCGGTACTTTAAGTAAACTTCGGTAAAATCTCTGCAGGGAAACCCGAAAAAAACAATCAGCTGTGTGTGGATGTAGCACAACCAGTGAGAAGCCTGTTTTTCGAAGGAACAGAGCGGGGAGTAGGCGTGTCCATTTGGACGTCCATGAGGTCTCGCCCGTCCCTGAAGGCCCTGGGGATCAGAGGGTCTCACCTCTCAGGCGCTCCCACAACAGGGGCTCCCAGGGCAGCTCCGGGAGGGGCTCGAGGGCAGGGTGAGGATTCCCAAGGGTGATGCATCCGCTCCCTGAGTGGAGCCGATACGATGCTGCTCGTGGAGATGCCAAGATGAACACTCAGTGGACCCCAGCAGAGCGCAGAGCCAGTGGAAGAGGAAGACCCACGGACTAGAAGTGCTCGTGGAGGTGGCGTGTGCACCCACTGCAGGCGCTGTGCCCGGCTCTCTAACTGTCCCTGCAGCAGGCTGGGCGGTGGGTGGGAGGTCAGGGAGGGCTCTCTGGAGGAGGTGCTCCTGAGCTGAATGCTGAGGGAGAAGGACGAGTTATCCACGGTGCTTTACACACTTTCCGGGGCACAGGAATCACTTGGAGATCTGGGGACAGGGGAGATTCTACTTCCTCAGGTCTCGGGTGGGCCTCATTCCCTGCACTGCTCCCACATGATGTCCATGCTGGGAATAGATCATTTGATGTTTATGTGGAAAAATATGGGCAACGTAAAGGAGGCAGGGATGTTCTGGCCAAGGTTCACCCAGGCACAGACATGAAGGTACAAACAGCCCAGCAGAACTGACGTAGAACTTGTGCAGGGGACCTGCTCACAATTATCCTCTCAAACGCTCCTAACTACATGGACGGATCCTGTCCCAACTACACCACCTGTTTCAGAGGAGCATGAGGAACCACAGACTTGGGGTCGCTCTTGGGCAAGCCAGCCACGGAGGACTCGCTTCAGCTTCAGAATGCTCTAGTCAGTCCACAGCCCCACGGCCCCTCGCTTGCAGCCCAGACCTGGAAACCCCTCCTGACCTGTCCTTGCTCCTCACCCTCTGCATCCAATGCATTGGGCCGTCCATTGATGATTCCTTCAAACTCGCTCTGTTCACCCACCTCCATCTCTACCAACACCCTCCGGTGCAAACCAACACTCTCTCTCTTCCCTGGGTCGCTGTCACTCTGCTGATTGTCCTGTCTACGGGGCCCAGGTCACCTTGCTTCCTCCCATCAACCTCCTCTGGGCAGACACGGCAGACTCTTTAACCCATGCCCCGGGCACGACCAGAACGAAGCCGGGCTTGGATGAGCATATGACGAAGGTGTGACCGACCCCTGCCCTCAGCCCCTTGTCTCCTGCTTCTGGGTCATGGACGGCAAGGGTGAGCACACATCCCAGTGGAGCCCAGACAGCTCAGGCGGTGCTTGGTGGGTGCCTGGCATAGTAGGGATAGCTCCCCTTCTCACTCGCAAAACGGCTCCAGTTCTCACAAGAAATTAGGTCGTCACAAAATTAATGACTTGCTTGAGCTCAAACTTTACAAATAGAAGTGCTACATTTTTGAACAAGATATAAGCTCACGAGAAAAACAGACAACAGGATGTCACTCTAAATCTAAATGCAGCCTTGGACAGTTGAAGAAACACCACTATTGCGCCAATTGAACCAGAGTGAGGACCTCACAGCTTTGGTTAAGATGATGTCACCCTCCTTCTTGCAGGCCAAATAGAAGCCATCTTTGTTTTGAGAAGGTCCCAATAAACACTACATGGCATGGGGGCTAACACAACACCGAACATGTTGGATTAAAGTCAAGGTCTTTCCAATGTATGGTGGAACCAGAAGGAACTATTCTTGAAAATCTTTTCAGGAGAGTCCAACTAATCTAAATTTCAAGGATTTAAATCATCTTGTGAATTACAGACAAATCCCTCCTATCTCTGACTCTAATACAAGCACATTTTGTGGCGGAGTAAGACACTGGCTCTCAAGATAGTAAAGTAAAGATAGAAAGTCGAAGACGTGGGGAACCGCTGCCGCGCGCCATCAACTCCAGACATATGTTGAAGGGACCTCCTCTGATCCAGCACTCCGGCCCCTCGCTTCTCACAGCTCATGACCTCCTGGTCTGAGAGGGCTTCAGTTTGTCTTTGATAGCCACTCTCTTTCTTTCTCCACCTGCTCTCTGCTGCTGACCTGTACGGTGTTGGCCACAAGCAGATTCGTGTCCCTCCAGCTCCTTTTCACTTCACCAAAGGGGAAGCCCCGGAGGAGTGCGGAGGGAGGCAGGAGCGTGAGCCCAAGCACTGAGCCTCCTGGCTCCTTCCTGAAAAGGGGGCCTTGTGCTGGCTCTGCCTGTGGCTGGAGGCCCAGCTCCGCTTAAGGTCTGACGCTGCATGGCTGTCATCCTCGGGGTTCCCCTCCATCTTCCTCTGGCTCCTTGAGGCCTCTAGGTGGTGACAGCTGGACTGTAAGGACCCCGGATTACTGCCTACCGGTTTTTATTGCTGCGCTAAGGAATTTCCACAGACTTGGTGACTTGAAACAACACAAAGTTACTATCTTACAATTCTCGAGGACCAAAGTCCAAGATCAGTCTCACTGGGCAAAATTCAAGGTGTCAGCAGGGCTGGTTCCTTCTAGAGTCTCCTTTTCACTTTCCAGCATCTGGATGCCACCTGCAATCCTTGACTTGTGGCCCCTTCCTGCATCTTCAAGTCCCCCCACCCAGCACCTTCTCTCCTCTCTGAGCTTTTACCATCTATCACCGCATCTCCCTCTATGACCCTGCCGCCTCTCTCTTTCATTTATGAGTCCTTTTTGATGCCACCGGGGCCACACAGATAACCCAGGAAACTCTCCACATCCCGAGACTCTTACTTTCCACTCCCCTGCAGAGTCCCCTTTGCCATGGAAGGTAACACACCCACAGGTTGTGGGGATGAGAAGGTGGCCGTTGTCGGGGCCATCACTCTGTCTTCCGCGGCCTACACGTTGCAGCTCTCCTGCGCCTGCACCTTTGGAAACAGTCCTCTCGTGTGGAAGTCCTCCTCCAGCAACCTCTTTCCAGCCTCACCTGCGCCCTCAATTCTGTGCAGCATCCAAGGCACTATTTTCAAGAGTGCTTTGAGAAGACAAACTCACTCATCGCTTAAAAGCCATCTTTGCAAGGTAATGAATAGATTGCAGTGCTCTACGGACAACTGAGAGGCAACCCATGGAAACATCAAAGTGCAAGTGGGTATCTGGTGGTTTCTATGCACAGACTTTTCTGGTAGGACAATAAAATGAAGACAATATCTCCATAAGTTTATCTAATTTTGCCTATTTCTGTGAAGGTCTTGGTATAATTCAGTTTTCCTTACTCTGCAAGCGAACCAATGCACTTTTTTCATTCAAGAACCATATTCAAGGAGCAGAAGGGCACGGGTGTATGGTGCCAGATGGGGATTAGACTTTTGGTGGTTAACACGATGCAGTCTTCAGAGAAATCACATTATAAGGATGTACACCTGAAACTTACCATAGCAAAACAATGCAACATCAAATCAAGTCAATCAATCAATGAATCAATCAAGAAATAATACAACATCATCAGTAAAGGGTGAAACTTGGGGATTAAGTATTTTGCATATTTTTGTGGGCAATAAGAACCTTCTATGTCTACCCTATGGAAAGAGGCTATAATCATTACTCTAAATTTGCAGTCACCTTAGCTTCCTAAACTGACAGGCATCTGCCACATGGAAAAAATATGACGTTTAAATAGCACAAATTTTCCTCTGTCTTTCAGTAGAAAAACTACATTATTTGTGATGTTACTCCTAAGTATTTGGCTTGTGGTATTCATTAAAAGAAGCTTATCTTCCTTATTGGAGATGTATAATGTGGAAGATTGGAAATATTAACCAGGAAGCAAGAGAAGGGAGGTCCAGCGTTTTATGGTCACTTTTCTTCAACATGAAAATGTTATAATCACAGAAACGTAATTCTTTAAACATGTCTTTTATGCTCTTTTCACGTGATTCTTTCTTCTGTGGCTCTATTATCACAGTATTCAGCGATATAAAACCAGAATTTGACATAACGAAGGCTCTTGAAATGTTTCTACAAAACCTGAAAAGAGACTCTGAAAAGAATGAACATGACTCCTGTGTCTGTTATCTCACCAAAATATGCACATCCCCCAGCAGCTGCTGGAACACAACCCACAGAATAGGGGCCGGCCAGGTGGCACAGCGGTGAAGTGCGCACATTCTGCTTCAGAGGCCTGGGGTTCGCCAGTTCGCATCCCGGGGGCGGACATGGCACCGCTTGGCATGCCATGCTGTGGCAGGCGTCTCACATATAAAGGAGAGGAAGATGGGTGCGGATGTTAGCTCAGGGCCAGTCTTCCTCAGCAAAAAGAGGAGGATTGGCAGCAGTTAGCTCAGGGCTAATCTTCCCCCACACCCCCCACCCACCCCCAAAAAATACAAACCTATGGCATAAAGAAAGGAAGTTCTACTTCTTTCCTTTTGAATATTTGTGAAATAAGCTATAATGACATTGGATTTTATTACACGACTTTTTCAGGGGGAAAAAAGTTACAGATTTGGTATAATTCGGTTTTCCTTATTGTTCAAGCAAATCTGACGAATTTTTTCTCTCGATAATCCTATTCCGCTCAAGCGAGACCATCCCAGGGTGCAGGGTCTTGTGCTTGGCTATGCAACCACCATTCCTTGTTGCTAACTTCAGACACATTGCAGGTGGAGGCAGAATAATGTCCTTCACGCTGCCCTAGAGACAGCCAGGTCCTAATCCCGGGGACCTGTGTATATGTTCTCTTAAATGCCAAAGAGACTGCAGATGGATAATGAAGGTTATGGACCTGAAGACAGGAAGATTATCCCGGATCATCTGGGTGGGCCCCATCTAGTCACATGAGCCCTTCAAAGTAGAGAACTTTCTCAGGCTGGAAGCAGAGGAGAGATGCAGCAGACAGAGAGCCAGAGAGATTCCAGAATGAGAAGGATTTGTCTTGACTTTCCCATCTCTGAGATGCAGGCAGGCAGGGCAAGGACCAGAGGGAGGTTTCTCGAGGCTCAGGGCAGCCCCCAGCTGACAGCCACAAGGAAACTGTCTCTATAGTTTTGTCATTCCAAGAATGTCCCACAGTTGGAATCATACATGTGACATCTTTTTGGATTAGCTTGTCTCTCTTAGGAATATGCAATTAAATTTGCTCCATGTTTGTTTTTAATTTTTGAGAAGTTTTCATTTGGAAGCTTAGAAAAACTCAATCTGTTATAGCATTTATAATATTTGTATTATATTTATCTTATTATAATGATATGATATAAACAAAATAAATGTTTTCACTAAGTGTTGTATAGTTGCCTCCAAACCCGCTTTGATTTACCCCACTGTGCTAAAAACATGTCCCTGTTTTCCAGATGCCATGATGTGGACAAGGGTTGAGAACCGCTGCTGTCCACTGTCAGGCAGGCTTCTTACCCTGCAGGCCTGGAGGGATGTCAGTGGGTGTGTCACACATGGAAGGGCATCTTTCTGAAGAGATGGTCCACAGTT
The DNA here is from genome assembly GCF_021613505.1 of Equus quagga. Taxonomy (NCBI): domain Eukaryota; kingdom Metazoa; phylum Chordata; class Mammalia; order Perissodactyla; family Equidae; genus Equus; species Equus quagga. The sequence continues at coordinate 15,835,476 of NC_060287.1, read as the reverse complement.
TTCATCTGGTTTTTCCATGTCTTCTCAGGATTTGACAGCACATTTCTTTTCAGCACTGAAATATATTCCCTTGCCCGGATCTACCACAGTATCAGAATGCAGCTGTGTACAGGAGACAAGACGTGTCGGTGTTGGCTGCAGCTTTGTAGTAAAAACCTTGAAGGAGAATGATGCATTTTAGGTATTAGGACAAAAATTAATTTTTGCACATAAAGCCCTTAAGGATGATACTTCCCTCAGCCATTATAACTATGATAAGAAAAAGTTTGCAATGGTTACAGGGACGAATCCTAAAGCAGTGACAACATCAGCCAAGCTACAACCTAGAGATCAAATCCTGCCCCCTACTGCTCCAGCTGTTTCCTCCCCAGCAGCAACTGTGGCTCAAGCCCCCACCTCTGTCCCTGCTCTGGCTCCCACTTCTGCACCTGTACCCACCGCGCCAGCATCAAGCGTGGCATCTTCTGAATCTGCACAACCAGTGCAACTAAACAAGAGAAACCTGCACAAAAGCCAGCAGGGACATCAGAGATTACTGGCTCAACCAACTGACAGCACATGAGGACATTCTTCTCGGCAAAAACCATGTGGAAGATGCAACAAGAGCACTTGTCACAAGTTGATGATATGAGAATATGGTCATGACATCGTGTCAGTGAGCTGGTTTCAACAACCTAAGCAGAACAGTCTTTTTTTTTCTTTAGAAAGTGACAGGGAGTGTGTTGCACAAGGAGCTGGAGGAGCAGAGAGAGTCATTGGGGCTGGACAATAAGCAGAGCTGGTACAGAGAGAGGACATTGTTCGCATTTTGCAAATATCACTCAGGTTTCAGTGAGGAGACTGGGTTGAAGGAGGCCCAGAGAGGTGAGGGGAGACCAGCTATTGTGGGAGACCCCCCCAAGAGACCACGGTAGCAGGGATAGGGACGGAATGATGAGGCCAATTACCCAAGCCTGCCACGAAGACCAGGCTCCCTAGCAGTGGAACGGGGACTTGAATCAAGGTTTTCTGATTTAAAGTTTGGCGCTATTCCTGTGGCCTACTGAATACACATTCATGCTCTCTATTCATCTCTATATAAAAGCAAAACAAATAATAAATTCAGTTCATTGTTAATTTTTAATCTTTTGATTTAAAAGATATTAAATATCTTCTTTTATACCTAAAGTTACCACTTAATAAAATCATTGACTTATTAGTCATTTCCTACTGTGTCACATCCTTCTGATGTTTAGGTATTTTGTGACATCAATTTAAATGTGCTTGTGTTTTCTGGAACATGTCCAGAGCAATACTTTCTTTCACTTTTCTCTTAAAGCCAGAGAAAGACGCAAGGACGAGACAGACAGCTGCAGAGAACCCAGCTGATCTGTGTTCAATGGCCTCTTGTGCCAATTGCCATGTGAGCTTAGGAAAATTATTTATCTGACTTTTATCTCCATTATTAAATCCAGGTTTTGTGGAACCTAAAGATTATATGTGCTGTAAAGACCCTCTTTAAGAAAAACACACAGCTACTAATCTAAAATTAAGTGTAAAAGTGACTACATATTTATAGTGAGAAATGAAATCATTAAAAAATTTTAAAAGCTGACAAATTCCACAAATATTACAAAATCCTGAATAATAAGACATTTTTATGCTGTCTCAAATACCTCTATTAATACTTTTCCCCCTACATTTTTGTTTGCATACTCTTTGATAATCTTTTCATATGATGATAATTTTGTAAGATTTTCCAAAGGGAAGCAATAGAAAAAAAATTTTTTTCCTAGCATGATTAATTGAAATTTGTTTTGCTCTTGTGGATAGTTGAGAGCCACAAAAAAAGCAACTTCACATTCAGTTGTCCTTCCTGTTTGTACTGTTTCCGCCCCACACAGGCATTGCCTCTCCCCCATTACCAACATCACTCACCAGAATGCTCCATTTTCTACCAAGGATGAACCCATATTGACAAGTCACAATTGCCCAAAGTCCATAGTTTACTTTAGGGTTTCCGCTTGGTGTTGTATATCCTATGGGTTTGGATAAGTGCATAGTGACATGTATCCATCATTATAATATCATACAGAGTATTTTCACTGCCCTAAAAACCCTCTGTGCTCTCTAAATAATCACTCCCCTCCTCTCTCCGACCCCTGGCAACCACAGATCTTGTTATTGTCTCCATTTCTGACTTTTCCAGAATGTCATATAGTTGGAATTATTCAGTATGTAGCTTTTTCAGATTGGCTTCTTTCACTTACTAACATGCATTTAAGTCTTTTCCATGTCTTTTCATGGTCTGCTCACAATTTTACGCATCAGATCACTGGAAAAATTTCCCCCAGACCAACTTTTAACACCCTTCATTTCAAGCTTGCTTTCTTCTCTACTGTCCACAGAGTCAAGCGCCATAGGAACTGGAGATTGAGTTGGGGGAGAGGGGCACCACCTCTGGAAAGCTACTCCTACCCCGGAACAGCTAGCCATCATTTAACCATACCTGCAAGTGACCTAGAACCCCCTAAGAATATCCCACCACACCCCATCTAGAGGCATTCTCACCTCCACTTCCAAAAAATGCCCAAGTGTCGCCCAACACAAGGTGAAGCACGATAGAGGAGAAGTCAGAAAGGAAAGAGACAGCAGTAATCTGAAGATTGTGTTCCTTTCTAAAGTTTACAGAAATAAGCGACAACATAATAACATTGTTAGGGACCCTCCCAGAGCCTAGGAGGGAGCCTGTGTTAGTGAAAGGCCCTGAAACTTAAGCTTTATTTGCTTCACAATAAATCTGCCTCCTTTTTCTCACATGTAAAATAGAGATAATACTGGACTGGCTTATTGAAAGGATTGAGTGAGGAGGATATACGCAAACACTTTGAAAACGAAAGGCTCCTGGGAAAGTAGATACCGCACACTTGACACAGGGAACTTTGTGGAGGATCCAAATATATCATCTCAGTGAATGTAAAAATGAATGTCTTTCTGATTTATTTCCATCTGTGTTTGCTTTCTTTTCCTTTTATCCTCACTTTTACATATAATTCTGGAGTCTCCTTCCCCCACCATGCCTGTATTTTTTCTTTTTCCCATGTTTTATTTTCTGTTTTTTTGTTCCCTCTTTTTTCCTCCCTCCAGCCCCTCTCCTCCCCCTCAACCCCCACTTCCTGTGGTTTGTGTCCAGTTATGTAGCCACAGAGCTGCTCCCTTAGTTTTGTCTAAGCTGCTTTCCATATCTTTAAAACCTACGAATGCTGGGATAGCCATCAATCTAGGACAGACAGGGAGCCACGTGATGCCTTCCTCTCCAGATGGGGCTTCAGGGTGACCCTGTCTGATCACTAGGCTCCACTTATGAAATACAGCCACTGATGAAATTCATAGCAGGCAAACTCCCTGCACGACGTGGGGCAACAGCATGATGGATGGGCCGGCGATGATGGATAGCTCCTCTCTTATTCTTAGCCCATGAATTTTGGTTCTTGAGTCTCCTCCAGCAGCGACTGAGTTGTCCCAGAGATAAGATAACGATGCTCGTGAGCTCTGGGCTTACTGCCTGTTTAGGAATATCGCCCTCATCATTCAGGAAAGCAAATTATTACAGACAATGTAAGGTTTCAGTCCATTTCAATGGTTTTTAAATTAAACAGATGACCTGGCATATGGATCAAGATTCCTAGCACTGTAAAAAAATTCTCTTCTAAAGTATGGACAAAACATGGAATTAAAGTAAAAGAGGAGATTTATAGAGAGAATCTTAATAATTCTCCTTCTCGTCTGTTTGTTCTTTTTGGAAAATAACTATTACAGCTTACTATAATCTCAATCCTGCATGGTTGCTTTTTTTTTTAATACACAACCCTTTTTTAGTATTAGGAAATGAGTCAGAAATCTGAATACAAAAAAATTGGGTAACTTTAATGTGCCTGCTAACATTATCTCATTAATCCTCACGGTGCTTCTGAAAGATATATGCAGTGTATCTTTATCTCCATTTTACAGAATGTGAAACCAAGACATCCCAAAGCTCTTTAACATACTTAAGATCACACAGTGGCTCAGTAATAGAGTCAGAAATAAAAGCCAGCTTTTCTAACAAGAAAGGCTCTGACAATTAATCAGAAGCACAGCAAGTCTGCTCTTTGATGACTAAAAATTTCATTGGAAGCCACATGCCGATTTGAGCAGGAATAAAGTCATCACAGCTGGTGATTTCATATCTTCAGAAGACTCACAGTCCAAAAACCTGTAACATAACATGTAGCCCCTGCTTAGATTTGGTACATCACAGCAAAGATATCTTCCTCCCCAAAAAAAATTCTTATAAAGTCTTAATCTCTCTTGCTTATCTCATTCATAAAATTCCGAAGCCATTCCCATGGAAAACAGAATCCATAAACCCAAAACAGCAGTTGCAATGCAGAGTTCAAGATTTTGTAAGACGACAGTCGAGCACCTTGGAAATTGGATTCAGTTACTTCCTAGGGCTTCTGCTTCCTGGTCATGGAACTGATCCTGCCAAGTATGAATAATATAACAGCCTCATCATCTACATGGAATAGATGTAGCAGAAATCACCCCTTTATCGCCAGTGCTTGGCTTAGCCTGATGAACAGATATTTAATGCATAATTATTGACTATGAAGGGGGAGGATATGTGAATAATCAATGATATTCAAATTTGCTGCTCTCACTCTGCCCCAACATATTTCCACCTGCAGATGATGTTCCTGGAGTATTTCAAGTTCTTTCCACTCCCTAATGGCTTTTCCAACCAAAAGATCTCTTCCATCTACTGTCAACCAAAAGAATTTCCTGTCTCTAAGAATTGCAAGGTTTTACATTTATAACTGCCATCATGTCAATTTAATTGAACAGATAACCACTAATTTAGTGGTTTTCCAATTTTACTGAGCATAATAATGTTATTATCATGTTATATTATATCATGTGCATGTTAAACATAGACTCTCAGGCCTCCAGCAATTTTGATTCAGATGGGAGGACAGGACTCAGCATTTAAACAAGATCTCCAGGGGATTTTGATACAGGCATTCCAAGGACCACTCTTAGAGGAAAAAAGCTGTCTACAATGGCCCTATTCCACAGATTAAAAAAAAATGGAGGTGCAGAAAAGTTTCTTGCCCAAGGCAACTCATTCATTCCATTATCAGTCATTTGACAAATACTTATTGTGAGTATAGATGCTCAGACACCATTGGTTTCCGAACTGGAGCCTGGGCTAGTCCTCAGTCCACTGCTATGTCTACTCTGCCTGCTGCCAGATGGTATGAAAGTTCCAAACACTACATGAGACTGGCTGGGGTGGACTCAGGAAAGATTTCATAAAGCAGGCAGAATTAGGATTGAATTCCAGCTGTCAAGATGAAGAGAGGGGAACTGCGCCAGCAAAGATACCGATAATGGCACAATGGCTTGTGTTCAGAACCACAGGCTGTACCTAGAGGACAAGATGCATGAGGCAGAGAAGGCATAAGGGTAGTATAGCTCAGGGACCCCACTTGGCATAGATCAAGAGACCTCAAAAGCTCTTTTCTGGGCAGTTCTCACTGCCACATTCAAGTTTGTTGGGATTCCCATTGGGGACAGGTGAATCCTGCCATTAGCAGTCTGAGGCCTCCCTACGTAAGCACTCTCAAGTCTCCAGTGTCAGAAGCCTTGTTCTGAACACCTCTCTTCCCCCAGGCCTTCCTTCTCACTAACACCTTATTTACACAGAAGGATAGGGAAAGAGATGGAAAGGGCTGCACACAAAAAACAGACAAAACGTATAAATATGACCTGGGCTAAGTCCTCAGGATGCTGGGGCCTCGTGAGGGAGAAGGGAAACACTAATCAAGATGTGCAGGCATGCAGCGATTTCTCAGGGCCCTTTGGGTCTCAGTCCGGGCTGAATATTAGAATGACCTAAGGAGGTTTTGAAAAAATACTGATGTCTCAGCGCCCCCAGACCAATGGTATCAGGAGCTCTAGGGTGGAGGCCAAGCATCAGTACTTTTTAAAAGCTCACTGGGGGGTTTGAATGTGTATCCTGTGTTGCAAACCACTGATCTAAAAAGGAAGAGCTTAAAGATAACAAATGCAATGTAAATGTGCTGGAGCCAATGAGTTGAGATGCATGTGGATTTGAACAAAGCAATTTCAATTTGCGACTAGGCGGTCGATCAAGAAAGGCCTCAGTAATTCAAGGAGCAGGTTAAAGTTGTGATCCAGCCAACCTGAGGATGGCACCTAGGGTTCTTGCCTGTGTGCCAACATGCATCAGGCTAGAGAAAATGATTTTTAAAGTAAATAAATAAATAGAATCTATTATTATCCCCATTTTTCAAATAAGGAAACAGTCATGGAGAGGTAAAATTGCCCAAAGCTCTTATTTTTTGCAGGGAAAGATTTGCTCTGAGCTAACATCTGTTGCCAATCTTCCTCTCTTTTTTTTTCCCCACACCAGTATATAGTTGCATATTCTAGTTGTAAGTCCCTCTAGTACTTCTATGAGAGCCACTGCCACAGCATGGCTACTGACAGACGATTGGTGTTGTTCCGCACCTGGAAACTGAACCCGAGCCACTAAAGGGGAGCACACCGAAACTTAACTGGAAGGCCATCAGAGTTGACTTGTCCAAAGCTCTTAATAAAGCATTTGCTCAAAAATAAGTAAATGAACATTAAATCAAACTGATTTTGATACAGGCAGTAGAATATGTTTGGTTGAATTCCAGAACATTGCTAGTTTTGTAGGTCAAAAATAGTTGAATATAGGCAATTCCACATGAATTATCCTAATACATTCCCATCCAATCTTGTCTTTAGGTGTGTTTCTTATTCAATTGTTGCTGCTCACATGTTTATAGAGAAAATCTAACTACATCTTGGCTCGCTATTCCTTTGGAAACTTTTTCAAAATACTAATTCCAACATACCAGAATTTTTTATATTCATATATCAACTTATCTGTCTTCTATTTGCCTCATATCAGCAATCAGTTCCACTTGATAAAGAGTTTAAACCAAGAGAAGTAAATAAATGACTCTCCCTGACAACAAAATCAGACTAATAAACCTTTTATAGGGCTATCAACCTTAGCAGGAAGAACAGAGATTGACTAGCCAGCTTCCAGGTTTCTGTGAGAACAAAGATAAAGCAGCAAAGTAACAGAAACAAAGCCTGTGAACTTAATCTCCAACTTTTTAAATAAAAGCAGAGAAAAAGAGCAAACTTTTCTCTCCTTAGAATGTTCTGGATATCAGAATATCCTGGAGGAAACTATGCCGGCTCTAACATTGGTTCAATAAGTAAGACTATGCTAAAGAAAATTTAATTTGATGGTCATCCTATTAACTCCATATTCCACCACAGGGTACCATTTTTTATTTGGCCTCACTGGATTGTGTTGAGTAAGCTCCATGAGGCCAAGACCACCTCTGTCTTATTCAGCTCTTGATTACCAGTGCCTGGCATAGTATGTAGCATGGGGTAGAGGTCAACAAATATTTTGGAAAGAATAAGTTTATAGAAGCAAGATTTGATGTAGTCACAATAGAAACAATGGCTTGTTTTCTAATCCCAACTTGCTGACAACTGGATATGTGATATTGGATGAGTCACTTACATTCTCTGGACCACCCTTTTTCTCATGAGTAAACAAGGGGATTGGTATCAAATCCCTCTTTTCCTCTGTAGTTCCAATGCACAGAATAACACATGATTAGGTTAGTCCTGTGCACCGCACAGTTAACCTTTCTGCATTCTCCCTGGTCTACTCGTCAGTCCTGTCTATACTTACCCAAGAGCACACCAGAGAAGGGCAGGAATGCAAAATTATGAACCAAATTATGAAGAATTCTCAGGAGGCCTCTCGAGGTATCTGAGTTGGCCTGACCACATGAGATTTTACAATAGCAAGGCTCATAGGGACAAAGCTCCAGTATGCAGAAGTTAGATTCTCTTTATGCATTGTCTGATTTGACTTAGGAATAATTTCTCAATCATATTTCCTTCCATGAGGTCCACATCCTTACTGCAGTTCAGTGAAGATTCTATTCTCTCTCCTTTTAAAAACAATTGAAATTTTTCCATAAAAAGTCAGTTTCTCCCCAGTAGAAGAAGACCAGATGACAGCATCTTCTCAGCAAGGTCAGACTTCTGAAGCACTCTGTCCTTGAGGAGAGATACATCCCCCAAGGGGTAAATGGCCTGTGGCCTAGGATTCCACTCCATTCTGAAGGAGGAAAGGCAACCCCAAACACCACCATTTTTAACCCTCTATTTCCCAACCTGTTCATAGTTCTTTCCACAGGTTATGGGTTGAATGGAAAGGCCTATAATCCAAGAGAAAGGGAAAAAGGAGAGAAAACACAGAGAAAAAGACCCGGCACTTTTCATATCTATACATCTAGGAGAAAAAAAGTCTTTGAACTCCAAACATACATCCCTACGCATGTTTACGTAGACAACAGAAGAGATCTTAGACACTAAATTTCTTAAAGAAATTTGAACAATATATTTAAATTGTTAATACTTTTTGGAATATTTAGTTGTAGGATTTATGAAACAATGATCAAGAAAATATCACTGTCCTGGTCAGAGACTGAGAATGCTACATACTTGATGATCCTGTGATTTATTGCTGTGTAATAGATCAATCCAAACCTTAGCAGCTCAAAGCAATCCTCATCTTATGATATCTTAAGATCTCGTGTCTCAGAAATTCAGGCAGGACTCAGTTGGGTGATTCTTCTGCTCCCTGTGGCATTGGCTGAGGTTGCTAAGGGTATTTGGCTGATGGATAGAAGGTCCAATGTGGCTTTGTGTACATGTCTGGCACCTGGGCAGGGATGACAGGCAGGCTGGGCTCAGCTGGGGCCACTGACCAGAGTGCCTATGCTGGCCTCTCCATATGATGGTCTCAGGTAGTTGGACTTCTTACATGACTTAATGCCTTGGAGAAAGTTTTCTAAGAATGAGGTAATGGAGCCAGCCAGGTTCTTAAAGGCTAGGCAAGGGCAACTGTACAATATCATTTCTGCCATTTTCTACTGGTCAAAGCAATCAGTGAGCCACACATTTTCAAGACAAAGGGACGTAGACACCCTCTCCCCTCCACAACCTCTTAATGGGAGGAGAGTCAAAGAACTCGTAGCCATCTTTAATGTGCCACATCTAGCAAGTTTCCCCCAAGGTAATACTTCTTGGGGCACCCATATCTACAACTGGGCAGGTCAATACAGGTTCTGAGACCTACCTACAAAAAGGTACAAGAGGTCTGCCAGGCATGGAGGAGTTGGAAACATTGAAACCAATACCAGGATGGAGATGTATGAATGTGAAGAGAAAGAGGCTGCAGTGTAATCAGTAATCATCGGTTTGTGACATTCACTCTGGAGAAAAGAACCCCTCTGAGGAGAGAGGACAAGCTGAGGTGGGCAGAGAAGATTAAGATAGGGAAGTGTGATACTGTGAAATGCCAATTATACTGTCTTCTAATCCTGCTGGTGAGGAAAGTGGGGTCACAACTCTTTTCAGGAAATGAGGGCTCTGAAAAATGGAAAGATTGTATAAAGTAAGAGCAATAACCTTTAGAGATTTGTTAAAAATGATGAAAGCTTTCCTACTGGGGAACTTAATCAAACAAATTTAGCATGCTCCAGGGAAACTTTAACCACTTTTACACACTTTTTTCCCTTCTACATGTAGTGGATGTGTGTAAGCCACCCAGATTCTCCTTAAGCCAAGGTACTCATTCTTCTATCTGCTGAGAGTGTTGGCAGCCGATCTATGGTTCTCAGCTGAGTTCCTCCCTACGAATCACTCTACTCCGAAAAGAGCCATCTTGTCCAATGAGCATCGCCCATCTAATTGCTGGTCCTTTTCGTGGGATCAGCTGATGCCTTTTTGATGACTACATTGCAGTTCTACTCCTCCCTGCGTGCAATCTTACCTCCTTCTCTCCTCCATAAAAGGCAAACTCAAGCATACTCCTCAATACAATTTTGCACACAAATCTCCATTTCAGTGTTTGTTTCCCACAAAACTCAACAAAAATATAAGTATAACAGCAAGTGAGGCTGCAACAATGATGAAAGGAGTGTCTACTTCAGAAGCCCTGGGAGTGACCTGCTGAGACTGAACTAGTCATGCAGGGCATTTGCCAGCTACTCTACCCCCGTTCAGGGAAGCCTCAGAATGGCAGCCACACCACCAAGAGAAATGGCTCTGAATGCTTCCTGGGGGTGAGCCTTCTTCTCTAGTCCCTGCAGCCATGTGTTAGCAAACTGGCTCTCTGGGAAAAAAAGAGCCTTGATTTGTATCCTTTGCCAATTTTCACGGTGTAAATACTCCTACCTGGGCTGATTTCAGGCTATTGACTCCTTAACAATTCGGCTCATCAAATTCCTAAATATTTCATAATCAGCTCTGGGGACCAGTAGGAGCCGCCTGCAGCACACCACTGCATGTGAGCATACTGTCCTGCTCAGACTGGCTTGGACCAGTGTGAGCACCCAACTCACAGGCAGCAAATCTGGTACAGGCCAGTCAGTGGCATAGGCTTATTGTGAGATGCGAGTCAGAAAAAGATAATAGTGATTAAGCATGGCAATCAAATTCTCTCTGAGTGAATTTGAATGCAAAGTATACAGAGAATATGAACAACAGACACCAGGGAGTAAAAGCTAAGAAGGCAGATGCAGTGATGCCACAGGCAACAGAAAGTGGTGGAAACTATGAGCAAGCAGTTGGTAGTGAGAGGTAATCAAGTGGTGGCAAGAACAGAAACTGAAAGACGCTCCAAGCGATACAGAGACAGGAAGAATAGCTGAGATGTCTTAATGGTAGGGCCACCCAGTTGGGAGCAATCAACCCACACTATTGACACGGTGACAAGGGCTGTGTGGAGATCTGCATTTAACCAAAGACAGCAGTGTAGAGCTCTGCTGAGATCGCCATCTTCCTTTTTCTCACATACAGCCTTACAATCAGCCCCTGTTATTTGAAGTAATCAGAGAGAATCTCTGTTGCTTGTGAAGACATGAGTTTATTAACCCCAGGTCACCATCTGAGCCAAACAGCCACAAGGCAGAAACAAACTCAGAGTGCATGCAAAGGCTGCTGAGATCACTGGAAGCAATCCAAAATAGAAGCAGCAGAATCTCTGTGACAACAAGGGAAAGACAAAGCCATTTTCTTCTGAAGGTCTAAACATCCATCAGGTAGCATAATTAAGTCACCCCTTTACCCGGCTGGTGAAGGGAAAGACTGCTAGGGACTTGGGTACCACTCATTCATTCATCCTAAAAAATATTTAACGAGTGTCTATTCTGAGAGCCTCATGCTGTGCTGGGCTCTGGGAATACAACAGTAATCAGAAAACAGACACAGACTCTTCATTGTGGAGCCTATAGGCTAGTGGGGGAGATAAATATTTGATCAAAAAAATGTCCACAGAAAACATAGAACTTGACTGTGCTAAGTAGTAAGAAGGAGAGACACGTGGTTCCATGAGACTTCGCCTTGGGGTTGAGGGATTCTGGCCTAGCTGCAGAGATCAGAGAAGAATTCCCTGAGAAGTGACGATGAATTGAGATCTGAACAATGTGTTCAAGTGAAGGAGGAGGAAACATTATTGAGGGAAACCAGGGACAGCTTGTGCAAAAGCATCTGCAAGGGGATCACCGGGACTGACAGACCTTTGGATTCAAAGCAGAGCCCTGGACCAGCAACATTGGAATCACGTGGGAGCTGGTTAGAAATGAAGAATCTTGGGCTCCATCCCAGATCTACTTAAATGGAATCTGCATTTTAACAAGATTCCAAGTGATCTGTACTCATTTTAAAATTTGAGAGAGTAAAAGAAGACCAGTGTGGCTGGACCTAAGGAAGTGAGGAGTAGGGCACGGTGTGAGCTGAGGCAGGCCAGGCAGGGAGAGCCCAATGCCCAGGGCTTCACTGACCTTAGTTAGGAGTTTTGTTTTATGCTAAAAGCATTGGGAAGTCACAAGTGTTTTAAGCATATGTTTGTTTGGGGCCAGAGGGTGGGGGTGGAGGGAATCTAGCTGCAATATGGAAACTTATTAGACAGGAGTAGAATTAAATGTGATTTAAGAAGACAATTGCAATGGTCCGAGCAGGAGAATGTAGGAGTTTGAGGTAAAGTTGGAAAGAAGTGAATGGATCTGAAAACTTTTCAGGAAATAAAGTCAATAAGACATAATAACGGTTTGGATTTGGGGAGGGAGTAATAAAATAGAGGATGCTTTCAGACTTACACAAATGATTTTCGTTGTCTTAGCTGAGTTTTACTATCATATTCCCAGCACCAAAAGTTATGCCAAGCAGGTGCCCAATATTTGCCCTAGTTCTTGTTACTGAATGCAGGCTAGCCATGAGCTGGCTCATTAGGCCCACTGAAGCAAGACTGTCAGACAGACTGGAGCAGACAGAAGAGAGCAGTAAATAAACGAAGACTTTGATCTCTGCTCTGCTAAGAAGTGTTCGGTGTCACTAAGCCAATTAAGGGAGTGGTGAAAATTTGGGAAGTTGGAAGCCAACCCTGGCAATGGGCTGCACTTCTCGCTTCCTTCTTGTCCTCTTTACGGGCGCCCGGGGCTGAGCAGCCAGTCTTCTCCTCATCTCTCCAGATCTGGAGTTCCAGGGGAAAGGGAAGGAGAACCTCAAGCAGGCTCACACTTGCTCAGCAGGCAGGCAGAGCATGGGTCCCAGTCTTTGAGACAACCTAGGCCTTTTCTTGGGAGAAGATGAAATGACCAGAGATTCTTTAGTTAGGAGCAGTGGTGTTGTCTTTAAAAACTCTGCCTGGTCGCAGCTCCTTGGCTCAATTGATCTGTACTGGGGAAGGGACCTGAATGGTAGGGAACTGAGAGAACAAAGATAACAAGAGTGTAGCAAAGACAAGTAATCTTCGCTACTCCCCACCTACTTCCTGTACACAGCATCTCTGAAAGTTTAAGAGGAACAATACCAGCAGAGGGAGGGAGAGGGAGAGAACTGAGGTGGGGAGAGAGAAAAGGAGGAGGAGGAGGAGAAAGGAGGAAGAAAGAGGGGAGAGAGGTAGAAGATGCTGAGGTGATCGAAAAAGAAAATAATGAGGCTTCCAGAACTAAAGCTGAACCTTTCCCTGGCTTCCCCAGGCCCGGATCTCCTGCTCCCTGCAGCCGAGGTCTCTGATGATTATCTCCCACTGCAAGCTGTTGCCTGACCTTATTCCACAGTCAGAGAAACGAGGTTACTTAACCAAAGCCTCCTTTCTGATATGTCTCAGAATTAACTCAAACTCCTAGGACAGGGCCCGATGACTAAGTACGAGGAGCTGTACTCCACAGTTGCCTGCTGGCTAAGGTTTTTTTGGCTACTAAACAAACCCTGGACTCGGTTTTTGTTTTCCTACCAAATATTTTGATCCAGCTGTGGGCTTCTGCTTGACTCTCTTCATTTCTGACTGATTGTATTCCTTATACTCCATGTTCACGGCAGCACTATCCACACACCCGGGAACCAAACCCAGGCTGCCAAACTGGAGCGCGTTGAACTTAACCACTAGGCCACGGGGCCTGCCCCAAAATAAAATGTTTTCAAAAGCAAAAATATATATTTAAACAGAGCTCTTGGGCCAACAACTTCTTACTATCTAACTAGATACAATTAGGATCATCCACAATAAAGCCCTTCGGTTTTAAATATTATCACCTTGCATGCAAAACGTGTGGACATCCACACTTCCACTACCTCATTTCATGCTGAGAGAATGTGTCCTTCCCATTTAAAAATAAGTCCTCCAAATCTGTCCAGTCTTTCTTCCAAGCTCTCATTCCTCCAACTTCCCCTTTTCTCTTAAAGATTCAATCTCTTCCTTTCTATTCTTTTCTTCCCACCCTACAAAAATATTCCACAAACCTTGCACTGTTCCCTACAATTTGTCTCCTTCCATTCTCTGCGAAGTTTCTCAAAGAGCAGTCAACGTTCACTTCCTGCTTCAATTTACCCCCCCAAGTTCACCAAGGACTCCATGCTATCAAATCTAACGAACACATTTAAGTCTTTATTATAAAAACAATTCCTTTGATTTCTTTCCATGTTTCTTCTGTTGATACTGTTAACTCCATCCACTTTTAAAATATTCTTGTTCCCAAGGGCCCATTCTTAGCCTACTCATGTTACACACATTCTGTGTAATTTCAGCCACTCTTATGGTTTTCACAATCACCTACATAATGATGATGAGCCTCTAATCTGTATCTCTGAGACTTTTCCTCAAAATTTCAGACACATATACCCAATTTCTTACACAACGTTTCCACCTGGATGCCCCCTGGGACCCTCAGATTCAGTACATCTAAAATAGCACATCAATTCCCATACGAAGCTTCCTCCTTCTGTCGCACCCCCATCCACCCAATTTGCTAAGTCCAAAACCTGCGTCATCTTTGAATCTTTGCACTTGTTCACTCTATTGTCCCCTTTTAGCATATTTTAGAAATCACCTAATTTTGCTAATTATACCTCTCAATTTCTCAGAATTATATATCAAATGATGAGAATATGTCACTCCCTGCTGAAAACTCTCCAATAGCTTTCCATTGACTTGGTATAAAACAAACATATCCTAGCTGGTGGGTGGAGCAAAATGGCGGGGTGAGCTGACCCGGGATTCTCTCCCCTCCAAAATACAACAAAAGATTGGAAGAACTGAATTTCAGAGAATAAACATAATGCCAGCTCGTTAGAGACCTACCATACCAAGAAGGCGGAGATCATAAACCTTGCAGACGGCCTCGGAGGCGCTGGAACGGTAGGAGAGAACATCGCTCCCTCCCCTAGAGTCTGCGATCGCTGCGGCGCGGGTCAGGAAGGAGCAGGGGAGGGGCCGAGCGACCAGGGGATCATCCAGGACTCCTGCCGCTGGTTCAGTGGGGGGTGGGGGGAAGCTTCCATCCATGGGGACCCTATAAATCAAGGGCCTTGGGAGACCAGAGAACAGAACTGATCTGAACCCAGACCGGGGCGTGTGAGTAACAGCCCCTCCCCCCTAACAAAGCCAGTGGGCGCAGCCATCTTGCCCCAAGGCGGAGAGCTAACACGCCGCTCTCGCCCCCCATCTAGTGGCGACAGGCTGTAACTGCAACTGAATTCTACCACCATGAGAAAAAACCGCTCCTCTACCATCCAGCAATTTATAAAAGCCCCAGACCAGAAGGAAAACAATAAAAACACAGAATTAAGTCCTGAGGACTTGGAATTAGGTAAACTAAGTGATAGTGAATTCAGAGCAGCTATAATCAAAAAACTCAATGAGACAGAGAGAAAGATAGAGAAACAAACCGAGTTCTGGAGTTACTTCACAAAAGAGATTGAAATCATAAAGAAGAATCAAACAGTTACTTGAGATGAAAAACATAATGGACCAGATAAAACAGAATACGGATTCCCTGAATGCCCGTGTAGACCACATAGAGGAGCAAATCAGCATAATCGAGGACAGACAGGCTGAATGGCGCCAGACAGAGGAAGAAAGAGAACTAAGAATTAAAAAAAATGAGGAAAATCTCCGAGAGATAATGGATTCAATGAGGAGTAAGAACATAAGGATCATAGGAATTCCCGAGAATATGGAAAAGGAAAATGGAGCAGAAAGTGTGCTTAACGAAATTATTGAAGAGAACTTCCCAAATCTAGGGATCAACGGAGAAACGTGTGTAGAGGAGGGTTTTAGATCTCCTAGATTTGTCAATGTAAAAAGACCCACGGCAAGGCACATAATAGTAAAGTTGGCAAATAGGAATGATAAGGAAAGAATACTCAGGGAAGTAAGAACAAAAAAAGAGAATAACCTATAAAGGAGCCCCTATCAGACTGTCAGCGGATTTCTCTACAGAAACCCTACAAGCTAGGAGAGAATGGAGTGATATATTCAAAGCTTTAAAGGATAAAAACCTTCAGCCAAGAATACTCTATCCAGCAAGAATTTCCTTCAGATATGAGGGAGAAATTAAATCTTTTCCAGACAAACAAAAGTTAAGGGAATTTGTAACTAAAAGCCCTCCACTACAAGAAATCCTCAAGAAGGCTCTCATACTTGAAAAAAGAAAAAAGGGAGAAAGGGGACACAATCCACAGACTAGGGAGACCAATGGATAGCACCAGAACAGGATAGCAAATATTCAACTATAGCATTTGGGTAAAAATAAGGAAACTACCAAAACAAGGACGATCTTAGCACTCTAACTATAAATTAATAAGACGAGTTGAATAAAAAATGAAAATAATTATTTAGGAGGGGAAGAGCAAAGGGTCTAAATCAGTATTGGTCGAGTAAGTAAGAGACCACCAGAGAATAGACTATATTATACACGAGATTCTAAATACAAACTTCAAGGTAGACACTAAAATAAAGTACAGAACAGAGTCACAAATCATGGATAAGGAAAAATCAAAGAAACCCAGCATAAGAAATTGCAGTATTAAATGGGTAGTCTAAAGCACACAGGAAAAGAAACGCAGGAAAACAAGATACTGAGCGACAGATTGACAGCATTAAGTCCACATGCATCAATAATCACTCTCAATGTGAACGGATTGAACTCTCCAATAAAAAGACACAGAGTGGCAAAATGGATTAAAGAACAAGATCCAACAATTTGTTGCCTCCAGGAAACACACCTCAGCCCCAAGGACAAACACAGACTCAGGGTGAAGGGGTGGAGGACAATACTTCAAGCAAATAGCAAGGAAAAAAAGGCAGGTGTTGCAATTCTCATATCAGACCAAGTGGATTTCAAAATAAGACAGATAAAGAGAGACACAGAGGGACAATATATAATGATCAAAGGGACACTTCATCAAGAAGAAATAACGCTTATAAATATCTATGCACCCAACACAGGAGCACCAAGATTCATAAAGCAACTATTAACAGACCTAAAGGAAGATGTTAAAAACAACACAATAATAGTAGGGGACCTCAACACCCCACTCACATCAATGGACAGATCATCCAGACAGAAAATCAACAAGGAAATAGTGGAGCTGAATGAAAAACTAAAACAATTGGACTTAATAGACATATATAGATCACTCCACCCTGAAGGAGCTGAATACACATTCTTCTGAAGTGCACATGGAACATTCTCTAGGATAGACCATATGTTGGGAAATAAGGCAAGCCTCTACAAATTTAAAAAAATTGAAATAATAACAAGCATCTTCTCAGATCATAGTGCTATAAGGCTAGAAATTAATTACAAGAAAAAAGCTGAGAAAGGCACAAAGATGTGGAGACTAAACAACACACTACTGAACAAGCAATGGATCATTGAAGAAATTAAAGAAGAAATTAAAAAATACCTGGAAACCAATGAAAATGATAGCATGCCATACCAACTCATAAGGGATACAGCAAAAGCTGTATTAAGAGGAAAATTCATCGCAATACAGGCACATCTTAACAAACAAGAAAAATCCCAAATAAGCAACCTTAAAGCACACCTAACTGAACTAGAGAAAAAAGAACAAATGAAGCCCAAAGTCAGCAGAAGGAGAGAAATAATAAAAATCAGAACAGAAATAAATACTATTGAAACGAAAAAGGCAGTAGAAAGGATCAATGAGACAAAGAGATGGTTTTTTGAGAAGATAAATAAAATTGACAAACCACTAGCCAGACTTACAAAGGAAAAAAGGGAGAAAGCTCAAATAAACAAAATCAGAAATGAGCGAGGAGAAATAACAACAGACTCTGCAGAAATACAACAGATTATAAGAGAATACTACAAAAAACTATATGCCAACAGAATGGATAACCTAGAGGAAATGGATAAATTCTTGGACTCCTACAATCTCACAAAGCTCACTCAAAAAGAGGCAGACAATTTGAACAGACCAATCACAAGGAAAGAGATTGAAAGAGCAATCAAAAACATCCCAAAGAATAAAACCCCAGGACCAGATGGCTTTCCTGGGGAATTCTCCCAAACTTTCAGAGAGGATTTAATACCTATCCTTTTCAAGCTATTCCAAAAAATTAGGGAAGATGGAACACTTCCTAACACATTCTATGAGGCCAACATCACGCTGATACCAAAACCTGACAAGGACACCACGAAAAAAGAGAACTACAGGCCAATATCACTGATGAACATAGATGCAAAAATTCTAAACAAAATTTTGGCAACCACAATTCAGCAATTCATCAAAAGAATCATACATCAGGATCAGGTGGGATTCATACCAGGGACACAGGGATGGTTCAACATCCGCAAATCAATCAACGTGATACACCACATCAACAAACTGAGGAACAAAAACCACATGATCATCTCAATAGATGCAGAGAAGGCATTTGACAAGATCCAACAGCCATTTATGATAAAAACTCTGAACAAAATGGGCATAGAAGGAAACTACCTCAACATAATAAAGGCCATATATGACAAACCTATAGCCAACATCATACTCAATGGGCAAAAACTGAACCCCATCCCCCTGAAAACAGGAATGAGACAAGGATGCCCTCTATCACCACTCTTATTTAACATAGTACTGGAGGTCCTGGCCAGAGCAATCAGGCAAGAAAAAGGAATAAAAGGAATCCAAATAGGGAGGGAAGAAGTGAAACTCTCGCTGTTTGCAGATGACATGATCTTATATATAGAAAACCCCAAAGAATCCATTGGAAAACTGTTAGAAGTAATCAACAACTACAGCAAAGTTGCAGGGTATAAAAT
Source organism: Equus quagga (assembly GCF_021613505.1). Classification (NCBI taxonomy): domain Eukaryota; kingdom Metazoa; phylum Chordata; class Mammalia; order Perissodactyla; family Equidae; genus Equus; species Equus quagga. Next base: position 15,816,733 of record NC_060287.1, on the reverse strand, counting down.
CAATTTGCATAAATCAGTAGCATTTCTATACTCCAGTAATGAACCAACAGAAAAAGAACTCAAGAATACAATACCATTCACAATCGCAACAAAAAGAATAAAATACCTTGGGGTAAATTTAACTAAGGAAGTGAAGGACCTATATAATGAAAATTACAAGGCCTTTCTGAGAGAATTGGTTGACGACATAAGGAGATGGAAAGACATTCCATGTACATGGATTGGAAGAATAAGCATAGTTAAAATGTCCATTCTACCTAAAGCAATCTACAGATTCAGCGCCATCCCAATCAGAATCCCAATGACATTCTTTACAGAATTAGAACAAAGAATCCTAAAATTTATATGGGGCAACAAAAGACCCCGAATTGCTAAAGCAATCCTGAGAAAAAAGAACAAAACGGGAGGCATCACAATCCCTGACTTCTAAACATACTACAAAGCTACAGTAATCAAAACAGTATGGTACTGGTACAAAAACAGGTGCACAGATCAATGGAACAAAATTGAAAGCCCAGAAATAAAACCACACATCTATGGACAGCTTATCCTTGACAAAGGAGCTGAGGGCATACAATGGAGAAAAGAAAGTCTTTTCAACAAATGGTGCTGGGAAAACTGGAAAGCCACATGTAAAAGAATGAAAATTGACCATTCTTTTTCACCATTCACCAAAATAAACTCAAAATGGATTAAAGACCTAAAGGTGAGACCTGAAACCATAAGGCTTCTGGAAGAAAACGTAGGCAGTACACTCTTTGACATCAGTATTAAAAGGATCTTTTCGGACACCATGCCTTCTCAGAGAAGGGAAACAATAGAAAGAATAAACAAATGGGACTTCATCAGATTAAAGAGCTTCTTCAAGGCAAATGAAAACAGGATTGAAACAAAAAAACAACCCACTAACTGGGAAAAAATATTTGCAAGTCATATATCTGACAAAGGTTTAATATCCTTAATATATAAAGAACTCTCGCAACTCAACCACAAAACATCAAACAACCCAATCAAAAAATGGGCTGGAGACATGAACAGACATTTCTCCAAAGAAGATATACTGATGGCCAATAGGCACATGAAAAGATGCTCATCATCGCTGATCATCAGGGAAATGCAAATCAAAACTACACTAAGATATCACCTTACACACGTTAGAATGACAAAAATATCTAAAACTAATAGCAACAAATGTTGGAGAGGTTGCGGAGAAAAAGGAACCCTCATACACTGCTGGTGGGAATGCAAACTGGTGCACCCACTAGGGAAAACAGTATGGGGATTCCTCAAAAAACTAAAAATAGAACTACCATACGATCCAGCCATCCCACTACTGGGTATTTATCCAAAGAGCCTGAAGTCAGCAATCCCAAAAGTCCTGTGCACCCCAATGTTTATTGCAGCACTGTTTACGATAGCCAAGACGTGGAAGCAACCTAAGTGCCCATCAACAGACGAATGGATAAAGAAGATGTGGTACATATATACAATGGAATACTACTCAGCTGCAAAACAGAACAAAATCATTCCATTTGCAATAACATGGATGGACCTTGAGAGAATTATGTTAAGTGAAATAAGCCAGCGAGAGAAAGATAATCTGTGTATGACTCCACTCATATGAGGAATTTAAAACTATGGACCAAGAACAGTTTAGTGGATACCAGGGGAAAGGTGGGGTGGGGGGTGGGCACAAAGGGTGAAGTGGTGCACCTACAACACGACTGACAAACATTAATGTACAATTGAAATTTCACAAGATTGTAACCTATCAATAACTCAATAAAAAAAAAAAAATATCCTCCCATACCCAGACTCTGGCCCAGTTACTGAAGGCCTTTCTGCCCCAGTCCCCCCAGCAGACTCCCACAGAAGGTGGGGATGGCAAGACCAGCCAGCCAAGGCCCCACTGGTGGTTCCTGGATGAGCCCCAGTGCCCATGAAACAACTCCTACTTCTAGCAGCAATGGCAGCAGCCCCTTGAACCCAGGCAGCTCACAGCCCCAGAGACTTTGGCCCCCATCAACAGTGGGGATGCCTACCACCACCATACTGGAGTGATTCCAACTCAAAGGACATCCAGAGCTGCCCGTTTTTCCAACTGACCCAACACTCTCCTCTCCCTTTCCCATAATTCATGACATCAAAACACAGGTTTTTCCTCCTTTTCCTTGAGACTCAGGAGGGCCAAAGCAACAGCCTTTTGCTTTTTGTCCCTCTCTCCCCTACCAAGAGTTGAAGGAAAGGATCCATCTTTACTGTTCAGAGGCACCAACTCCGTCCTCTAAATCAGGCTGAGAAGGAACCAGCCAGATCTTACCTCCTCCTGGTTGTTTTTCTTTCCCACCCCAGTTTATTTTTTGTGTCCCTTATACCCCCTACCTCTGAAGCCATTTTATGAAGTGTCATGTGCCACCTGAGCCTCCAGTAAAGACAAAAACAGGCAAAAAAATTCCAAGGCCCCACATAATCTGCCCTCCCTCTCCACCCACATCTCCCACACTTGGCCCCTCTGTTACTGGGCTCTAGCCACATTGTGTCTCATCCTGCTCCTCAAACAGTCAAGCTCATTTATATCTCTGGGTTTGCCACTTAAGGTCTCCTCTTCCTAGAAGGATTTCCTGCCAGCTCTTTGCATGGTTAGCCTTTTCCTCATATCTACTTCTCAACACAAAAGCCACCTGAGAGGCCCAATCCTGCTCTACCACCCTCAACAAGCAAACCCCCTCAGACACATCACCACTTTTACTTTCTTCATGGCACTGATCACTATTTGAATCATCTGATTTGTATATTTCCTTGTCCAACTCTTTTGCTAGAATAAACACTTATCATTTTGGAAATATTGTATTTAACTTGTTTGGGGCACATCTCCCCCACTAGAATATAAATCTTATGAGAGCTTGGATCTTGTATATATCTTCTATAGCCTTTCTTAGTCTTGCTCCACTGGCGTTACCAAGATCTAAAACTGGTTGGTTTGGCCTCAGAGAGTTCCTGAACAAGATAGGAAGTAGATTGGTTACCCCACATCCACTGGAGAGTGGGCGCTGGCTATAGTCCTGTTCTTCCATCTGTTGCTGAGTGTGCTTGGCCATCCAATGTCCATTGGGCCTCCAGCCTTCTCTCACCCTCCTCATGTGCCCAGTGCATACAGCTGGGCTTCTGTCTCGATGTCCTCATCAGCAATCTAGTTGTCCCCTAGGCTTGTGGCTTCTGGAAGAACCCTGAGTTACTTGTTCGGGGGCCTGACAACCTGCCTAACTGTAACACTTCCTTCTCTGTAGGGCTGGACTGTCAGTGAAGCTCTTATTCCAAAGGAAAGAGAATCCCAGAGACACTTGTCTTCAGCAGGGTCCTCAGAGTTGTGGCAAACAAAGGTTTCAGCAGGAGGATGACATAATCAGGCCTAGGCTTCAGGAGGATGGATTACAAAAAACAGGGGGAAATGCAGGAAAACATTTACAAGGATGTTGTGTAGCTGAGGGGGAGAGAAGTAAAGAACTGTGCAAACAGTGGCTGAGAAAATGGAGAGGAGGGGACTGAGAACTTGGTCACAGATCAGATGCAGAGAGAACACAAGCAAAGACGGTGTCAAGTCTCTAGTTTTATAAAGCGATGTTTTACCTGGATGAGCTATTGGCTTCTATATTACTTGTTACCTATTTTTTAATCTTACTCAAAGTTTTCATTGCATGGGAAAGCACCAGTATTAAATGACGTCACACTGTGTCATAGCCCATTTGTAAAAAGCACTGTAAGTACCACAGCATTGAAAGCCTTCCTTCTGGCTGGAACCAATTTTCTCCACCACAAATATCAAAAGTGCCTGGAAATGTACAAAGCAATCATTTTCAACCACCCAAAGTAATGCTATTATTCTGACCCCCAAAGTAATCCCTTGAAATGTTATTTTAGAAAAATAAAAAGCATTAACAGTTTATATCAGAGAGGAATTTCTTTGCATTCACAACTGCTAACTTGAAAATTAAAAAAATTTATGGCAGGCCACTTATCTTCTTGTTTCCTTTTTTGTTTTTTCACATGAGCATTTCAGTTTTGTTTAACAATTAACTTCTGACTAATTTGAACAGATGTGCTTTGCTTTAATATTTGGCTTGGAGAAAATTTTTTTGGTAAAAATAAAACAAAGTCATGTGTGTTTTTGGAATATTTATTTCTCCTGAGAGTGTGAGAGATGTGAATAGAATTAAGGGAACAACTTAAAATTTCTGTTTATTTTTGGACCTTAGAGGTGTCATTCAATTTACAGAGACATTGTGCCAAAAAAAAACCCAAAAACTAATATTCAAATACTGTCCAATTGCTGTATCTTGATTCTTTGCAAGATTATAGCTGCGTCTTTTACTCGGCTTTAAGTTACTAAATAGAACCAACAATGAAATTAAGCGGTAAACCTGCTGATGTAGAATTCTTCATTCCTAATTTGGCTAATGCCCAACTCTAAATTAGAATACAACAAAATCATGAGGTTTTACTTGCAAAGAAACTTGACTCTTGGGCTGAGTCCACAAACTCCTGAGATGTAAATTTGCCTTCCTGACAGAATTGAAATAAATACTACAGAAATAAAACCACACATCTATGGACAGCTAATCTTCGACAAAGGAGCTGAGAACATACAATAGAGAAAGGAAAGTCTCTTCAACAAATGGTGTCGGGAAAACTGGACAGCCACATGTAAAAGAGTGAAAATAGACCATTCTCTTATGCCACTCACAAAAATAAACTAAAAATGGATCAAAGACTTAAAGAAAAGACCTGAAACCATAAGACTCCTAGAAGACAATATAGGCAGTACACTCTTTGACATCAGTCTTAAAAGGATCTTTTTGGACACCAAGTCTTCTCAGACAAGGGAAACAATAGAAAGAATAAACAAGTGGGACTTCATCAGACTAAAGCGCTTCTACAAGGCAAGGGAAAACAGGATTGAAATGAAAAGACAATCCACCAACCAGGAGAAAATATTTGCAAATCATATTTCCAACAAAGGGTTAATCTCCATAATATATAAAGAACTCAAATAACTCAACAACAAAAAATCAAACAACCCAATCAAAAGATGGGCAGGGGATATGAACAGATATTTCTCCAAAGAAGATATACAGATGGCCAATAGGCACATGAAAAGATGCTCATCATCACTGATCATCAGGGAAATGCAAATCAAAACTACACTAAGATATCACCTCACACCTGTTAGAATGGCTATAATAACCAAGACAAAAAATACAAATGTTGGAGAGGTTGTGGAGAAAAAGGAACCTTCATACACTGCTGGTGGGAATGCAAACTGGTTCAGCCACTGTGGAAAACAGTATGGAGACTTCTCAAAAAATTAAAAATAGAAATACCATATGACCCCGTTATCTCACTACAGGGTATCTATCCAAAGAACTTCAAAACAGCAATTCAAAGAGACTCATGCACCCCTATGTTCATTGCAGCATTATTCACAATAGCCAAGACATGGAAGCAACCTAAGTGCCCACTGACTGATGACTGGATAAAGAAGCTATGGTATATATAACCAATGGAGTACTACTCAGCCATAAAAAATGATAAAATTGCCCCATTCACAACAACATGGATGGACCTTGAGGGTATTATGTTAAGTGAAATAAGCCAGATAGAGAAAGACAAACTCTGTATGATTCCACTCATATGTGGAAGATAAACACATGGACAAAGAGAACAGATTAATGGTTACCAGGGGGAAGGGGGCTGGGGAGTGGGCACAAAGGGTGAAGGGGTGCACCTGTAATGCGACTGACAAATAATAATGTAGAACTGAAATTTCACAATGTTGTAAACTATCATAACCTCAATAAAAAAAAAAAAATTGCCGTCCTGACTTGCCATCCACAACCATTGGAGAGGCCACCGTGGACCTGTAAACTACAGCAACTCTTCCTTTAATGGCAATTTGATTTTCCCTAGCTTTCTTCTTTCAACAAAATTCACAGAATGATTGCCATACTCCTCTTCTGTTCCACCAATACTTTCCTACCGTGGAGGAGCTTTAACAACATGCACTGTGCAATCATTTTCCTCCTTCAAGAGTTCATTTCAACCTTGCATGTTCAGGAAGCAGGAGCAACCTCTCTTCCCAGAGTGCAGATGAGTAATTGCTTACAAGTAAGAAAAACCCCTCTGGCCAGAGGAAGGGAGTTGCCAGCTCCCTCCTCGGTATCACGGCCCCTGCCAAGGAACAATTGGTAGGCTGCCCTGGGATTTTCCACACTCCAGATTCAGAGGGACTGATGTTCTTCTTTGTTTAGATAAACCCGAGAAAAGAGAGAAAAATAAATAAAGGAGCAACAGGTGTGGCCTAACTCTCTGCCATCTAAACTTCTGACGAAGAAGCAAAAGCTCTTACACCTGCATGTAAGAACTAAGCTCAGGAATTTGGACTTGAAAGCCAAATTACCAGCAATGAGTTTGGAATTGCCTCAAACCAAGTTGCAAAGAAAGTCAGCACAGGCTAGGACTTGACGGGGTGTCTAAGGACTCGACATCTCCCTTCTTCAGCTTCTCCCCAGCTGGTGTTTAAGAGAGGGGACGACATGACCTGAACCCAGAGTTCTCAGGAAACTCGAGAAGAAATGCCTCCATGGAGCAAAAGTAAACAGACATGTCTGCTTAAAAATGCTCTCGTTTTTAGCAAAATTCTGTGTAATGGTGAGTGAAGCAAATCCAGCTATATCGTCCCCACAGAGAAAGAGGAGGGAGAGAGGATGTGAAAGAGCCAATGCGTCTATGCTCCTCACCTGACAGAGCCACATCGGAGGTCCAGTCCTTCCAGTAGGGCCAAACGTTGGCTCCATGTTATAGGTGTCACAGCTGAAGTTTGGAAATGTTATATTACTGGCTCAAGATCAAACGCCTAATAGAAGGCAGGGCCTGAATTTGAACTTAGCATGGCCAAACTTCACGCTCGGGGTTTGTCCTTTGTCCTAGAGGTTCCCAACACCAGCCCCAAGGTTCATGCTGGCCTGGCTTCTCCCAACCCACCCGGGTAGCATTGTCAAAATGTCTGGGCGACAGGCTCCAGAAAATCTACTTCAGTAGGTCTGGAATGAGACCTGGGAAACTGTGTTTCGAAAAAAATCTCCTTGACATTTTTCTGCAGCCAGACTTAGGAACCAGTGCAGTACATACTCTTCTCAGCAATTTTTTCCAGCAATTAATTAATTGACTTTGTGGAAATCTTAGCTCATCTCCCAAATCAAAGTATAATGCATTTGTCACTCTTGGGGAATATATCTGTTTCTATGAACCATGAAACATATTTTCAAAATTTTTAAAGTTCCAGTGACCTTAGAAAATGTCCTTAGGTTGGGACTTATGGTTCCTCCTTATGTTCAGAAAATGAAGGTGCCTCCTTGTGGCTAATTCATCACCCACAATTGTGTTACTGCAAAACTTCATAGTTTCCTGCAGTTCAAGATTTTCCTTACTTCTTGGTGGCTCAGAATGCCAGGGCTCCTGGTGCTCAGGACAAACTCCCCATCTCTCAGACAGTTTTGATTTACTGCACCCTCTGGGCTTTCCTTATTTTAGCTGTGGGGCTATGCATCTGTTTCAACCAATTTTCTAAAATCCACTCTTTCCTAAGACAGCTTTTATTTTGGCTCCTTGCTAAGGATTGTGTGGAACATCTCTTGGGACCTCAGCTGAAGCTTTTTATGTCCTTATGCTCTCCCATGAGAGGTTCTTTGTATGTCCCTATGTTCAGGTGGCCAAAGTGGGTTTCTCCTTCTAGCTCACTCCTTTTCTCTAAGGCATCCACAGCTAGACCAAAGTGGGGTTCAGGAAACTACACTCCTGGGGCTCAATCTAGCCGGACACCTGTTTTTGCAAATCACATTTTATTAGAACACAATCAGGCCCACTCATTTGCTTGTCTACGGCTGCTTCATGCTACAGTGGCAAAACTGAGTAGCCAGAACTAGACAGAGACCATATGCCTGCAAGTATTTACTATCTGGCCCTTCACAGAAAAAGTTTGCCAATCCCTGGACTAAAGGGACATTTCCAGTGAAAATATTTATAAATTTCCCTCTGAGAAGGAAACATCACATCTACTTTTAGGATCACCCCAAACTGCATACGCTGTGAGGATTTTGCCATTTGCCTATTTTTATTTATTTATTTGCTGAGGAAGATTAGCCCTGGGCTAACATCTGTGCCAATCTTCCTCCATTTTATATGTGGGTTGCCACCACAGCATGACAGACGAATGGTATAGATCCGCGCCTGGGATCAGAACTCACGAACCTGGGCTACCAAAGAGGAGCACACTGGACTTAACCACTAGGCCATGGGGTCGGCCCCTATTTTAATTTATTTTTAATTTTTAGCTTTAGGGAACAACACATGTATTCTTTTTTCAAATCCATGTTCAGATGTTGGTGGTTATTAAACAGGCAATACTAAGGCCTAAAAATGATGGACAATCTTGTCAGTAAAAAACATTCTTTAATATGTAATGAATCACCTCATTACATATATAAGGGGAAGGAGTATGGAGAAGGTTATTTGAATCTCTGTTAATTTGGCATAATTCTCTCCACTTAACCTTATTTCCATCTGCTAAAATGAACTACAATTTCACCATTCTGTAACTTGTATTGCTGATAACAAAAGGAAACAATTTTTTCTCTTAATTTTCCTTAAACCACTTTGATAATTGGTGATGGTACAACGTATATATCTAAGAAAATATTAATCCAGAAAAATAAATTTTGAGGAAAAAACTCATTTCTCTCTATGAAAATAAGAAGGAATATGCTTTAAAAACCTCACTAGTCTTTTCAAATCCCACGAAAATGACTAAAGAAAATCTTCGGGATTTGATATCTAATGACTGCAGAAAAGCAACTGGCTTGTAACTGAAATCGGCACCTGATCTTTAGGCTCCCTTTGCCTGCCAAGTTATTGATATTTAAAAGTACCAGCACGCCCTCTTGCGGTACATTGCAATTACTGTTCTTTTCTACTACTAACTTAGAAGTTTGGTATGGATCTGTTAAGTTTTATGTAACTCATTTTACAAGAGACCATTCTATTGGAGATTCCACCTGTGATTGATTCATATGAAAAAACAATCAATAATACATGCTGGGACTTGCAGAATGAATTGCTAAAACTGCCCTGGACTATAATGAAATAAGATCATCACTGACACCAACCCCAAGTTCCCAGGAACAGTAATAAATCCACCATCCATTTTTGGTCCATAGGACCACTTTGTAGGAGAAAAGAACATAAAGTCTAACGTTATTATATTCTTGAACTTCAGGTGTGATAAAGAAGTTCTACCCACTCTGTTTTCCAGTTTGAGGATGTGGATATATACACAGGGTAAATAAATTTATCAAAGGGCACATGGAAACTCTTCTACATAGAAGAACAAAAAGGCTTTATGAAAATCAAATCTACATCCCAGTTTCTGGTCGCCTCCTTTCAAGGGGAGCTGTGGTCACCTGTTCTGGGCTCTTGACTTGGTGAATTTATTGGTTTAGGCCGTAGCACAAGCCCATGCATCCCCTGGATTATATGTTTGCATTTATGAGACCATCTACCCACAATGTCTCCTCTGGATGGCTTGGGCTTTGTTGTTCTTGTTGTTTTAAATATATCCACCACTTACTAGCTTAACTAGGATCAGTTGAGCAAGTTACTTTAACACTCAGTCTTAATTCCTCCTCTGTAAAATGGAGATAGTAATGACGACAACCTCACATAGCTGTCATGAGGACTAAACAGAGGCATGAAGGTTAGGGTGCCTAGCTCGAAGCAGGGCACACAGGAAGAGATTAATAACTCCTACGATCAGTACTGCTAATGGGTTTCTGAACAAATTCTAACACTGAGATTTCTTAATATTCCCCTCTCCTTTTGTCACTCCCCACTTAGCAAGCGTCTTTTTGGTCTTTTTCATTAAATTTTTTGTTTGTTTATTTTTTGCCTTTGCTTACTGTGTGGCAGTGGAAAAGCAGATTTCAAAGTGTGGGTTCTTGTTTCAGGACATGCATTTCGATGCACTTATTGCTATTTCCAACCCAAGAAGGCTGCCTTATAGGGCCAATACCTAGGAAAGTAAATAGCGCAATCTCTGTGCTACTCAGGTAGGAATATTTTGACACACGGTTTGTTAGAGAGCTGAAATAGGCCTGATAAGATGTTTAAAAAGCATGAAGAGCATTATAATGAAGTACTTACCATTTGTCTTTTCAGTGGTCAGGAGATTCTTCTGCATTTATCTGGAAGTTTCTAATGCAAGCTGCCTTTGTGAAAAAGAACTCCCACATCGTGGATGTGTCCAATTCAGAAGAACAATAAACATTGACTGTGGTACAATATCACTGCACAGACAGATGCTCCAACTATTGAGGGTATTTTTTTGTCCACAGTTTCATCAAACATCAAGAGTCTCTTTCTAGGTCAGCTCCAATGGAAAAGTACTTATTTTAGAACCCTCATTTTTTGTTTCCCTAGCAATGCTGTGACATCATATCAAGGTTCTTACACTCAAAATTACAGCCTAAATGTCCTTCTTGGTTCTTCTCATACAACTCATATTTGGAGGTGTTTCAATCTCCTCATTAGATGTAGCAAACCTAAAATATGCTGAAAAAAAAAAAAAGAGAGAGAGAGGGAAAAAAAGAGAGAGGCTTTTCAAACAGGTAACTCCAAATAATATTTAATAAATGGAATTTTTACATATGCCCACCCTGGTATCCATGATTGTTGTCTGTTACCTAGGAATTACACACTGAGTTGCAAGGAATGATCACTATAGTAACGAGAAGGACACTGGAACGTTGAAAATGTGGGAAGATGCTAAATTTAGATCAAAGTGAGTATATGTCACATTATCAATCCTATTCCTGCAGGAGCTAATTTTCTTCAAAAGATCTTCCTTATATATCACATGAAAGGCCCTTTTCTCTCCTTCATGCCCATTTTCAAAACCGTTTAAATTAGCAAACTTTGGGGGGGGTTTCCATAAATACTAGTTTTTGTTTTTTGAAACTGTAACTTAAAATAACTATGTCCCACTGTTCCTTAGCTCTCACCGGATAATACATAGTACAGATATCTTGTGTTTTCTGGATACACGCTTTCAAGTAACCCTTTTTTCTTTTTTTTAACATCAGAAATGCACCATAAGACCTGCACTGTGACTGTTTGCTGTGAATCGTGTTGTAGGATTTTCGTGCTTTTTGTGGCATTAACTTCCCTACCCACAAACAAACAGCCTTCAAACTACCCAGAGGAGATCAAACAGTTGATGGCATTTATATTTTTCTAGGAGTCAGAAAGAATTCAATCCCACAAAATTAAGTGCCTCTAGGAGAAAAAAGTGACCACGTGGATGTTGGACATCAAAGACAGAAATATCTTCCATCTCTGTTTAGTGTTCCCAAACTCCAGACAGCCTTTTTTATTTTTTACTTTTTCTCCACTTCCTTTCCCTCCTGGCTCTCTGAATTATACTTAGGAAACTGGAGGATAGATTTCACCTTCACTTGGGCTCGTTTTTGGTAATACACAAAGTCTAATGGAGGATTGTTCTGCTTTTTCACAAATGATTGATTCTGCTTCTTTGGTGGTCCCAACACAAATCTGTAGGGTGTTGGCCATTATCTCACCAACAGCAAACTCCTGAAGGCTGACTGTGTTCCAAGTAGTGCAAAAACGTGTTGTTAGTTACACATCTTGCTTTGTCCATCACCTATGTTGTCTAAAAATATTGGGTGCTCATGACCCAGATTTTTACTAAAACTTTCAGGAAAAGTTGGCCTTCCTTGGACTGTGGCTCTGAAAGAGCCAGGTGAAGGGCTGTATTTTGAAAGACTGTACTTGTTTCCAACCCAACCCCATGATAGAGCAGACACCTCTCATTGGTTTGGACCCAGGAGGGATGAGAAGTGTAGTGTTCCTGTGCTTCTGCATGACCAGCCTGATACAGTTCATAACAATAAAAATATATCTCCCCCTCTTCTGCTCTAAAGTCCAAGGAGAATGAAGTACAGTTCATTACCAAAAAGAAACAATCCATCTAGTAAATAGTCCAGACCCACAAGGAGTCCAGAGGATATCCAGAGGTGAAATATTTATTTTCCAATGAATTGCCTGACAGTCCTTACCAAGTCAGTCTTGAGTGGGAGCCTGGGAATCCCTTCCCTCTGTAGTCTCCTTTCTCTCCCTACTTCCCCATCGATGCCTAGCCCCTTCCTGGGGGTGCTGGCTCCATCTTGGGTGTGGAAGAGGCAGTAAGATTCCTTGAGATCATGATGACCATTTTTCCTAGACAACTCGACCTCCTTTTTACTTGCATTCTCCCTTATAAGAAGAGGCTGGGCCAGACATCGAAAGGTGATCAATAAATGGTGATCCTCCTTCAAAAAAAATAAAATAAAATTTGTTAATTCAACAGTTTAATTGAAAAAATGAACCTGGTAAAATATATATTAAAAAAAAAAGGAAGAGGAGGCTGAGGCATTTCAGAATCTTCTGATTGGATCAATTAAAATAAAGATAAGACTTTTTTCTCATAACATTGGCCATTGCTCATAGCATCACATATTTAGTGTGGTTAAAATTTCTTTCATTTGAGTCTGTATTACAAAACCCCCCTCATCAGAGGTAAAGAAGGAATAAAAGATAGAATATGTATACGTATATATCTTCATTCAAGAATCCAAACATGAATTAGCACCTTCTTTGAACCAGGAATTGTAGTAGGTGCTGAGAGTACAGAAATGAATAATTCATAGGCACAATCTCAGTGTCTATGAATTCAGAAATTAACTGGGGCTGGGGTGCGGGTGGTAAACAGACATATAAAGAATTAATGGTGGTACATTCATGTAAGAACTTGCATCTAGATATGAACGAAGTGTTGCGTTAGCTCCAAAGAAGGCATTATTCCCTGGGAGAGCCGGGCAAGTGGGAGTCAGGCAGAAGAACACCAAGGAAAGCATGTACGTTGATTAATTTTCCTAGACTTAGTCTCCCCAGAGCTGTTTCCAAAGCAGAACTGAGCCATTTACACAGTGGGTTCACATTCCATCCCTGGTGTTTAACCTGAGTGAAATAGACACAGCTACAGAATGCCAAGAGTGGAGATGCCAGGAGGAAAAGATGACATGGGTTTGAATAAAGCTATGGCACTTTGGGCACTGTGGGGTATATTACTTTGCTAGGGCTGCCATAACAAGTACCACTGACAGGATGGCTTACACAACAGGAATTTATTCCCTCAGAGTTCTGGAGGCTAGAAGTCTAAGATCAAGGTGTTGGCAGGGTTGGTTTCTTCTGAAGGCCTCGCTCCTTAGCTTCTGGATGGCTGTCTTCCTCTGGTGTCTTCACATGGTCTTCCCCCTGTGTGAGTCTCTGTGTCTTAACGACCTCTTCTTATAAAGACACCAGTCATAAGGATTAGAATCCACCTCACATTACCTTAATCACCTGTTTAAAGGCCTCATCTCCAAATACAGTCACATTCTTAGGCACTGAGGGGTTAGGACTTGACAAACATTCTCTCCTTGACCAAACTTTGGTCAGGCTCTTCTGAGCTCTCTTTTTGACTAGGGTTGACCTTGGGCTCCCATGTCCTTTCCTGTAGACTCCATGTCTAGCAAGAAGCCTGCTAAGTCAGTTTAACCAGAATCTTCCATCCTCGATATCTAATTACCCTCCGTATCTGATCAGGTTTCTCATCATCTACCTTCCACCAGGTGCTGTCTGATCACCCTGACCTGCCTTCAGCAAGAATCCTGTTAGGTTGGTTTAGCCAGAATCCTCCCTTAGCCATGACATTTCCTCTTGGTAATTTTCCATCTGCTGACCACCCCCTATCCCTGGCTTCTTGGTTACAAATTCCCATTTTTCTTATATTTGGAGTTGAGCCCAATCTCTCTGTCCTACTACAAAACCCCGATGTAGTGGTCTCTATAGCTATTGTGATAGTCTCCCTGAATAAAATCTGCCTTAACCTTCTTTAACAAGTGCATGAATAATTGTTTCTTCAAGAGGCTTCAACATATGAATTCTGGGGAGGGGGGGACACAAGTTTTGAAACTTTGGGGAAGGTATGGTAAGGAAGCTCTAGCCATGAGTTTTCTCTTTAGGAAAGAGAGAGAGGAGATTCCTGATTTTCTTAAGAGTTCTGTAGGAGAACGTCCATTGGTTGGAGAAACCTGGAGCTCTGCACTGGGGAGTAAGGAGGGGAGAATGGAACAAAGAATGTCATCCTCTAAGATAACATTTCCGTGGTTTAGGAAAAAGAAACTTAAGGAAAAAACAAAATCAACAAATGCTGTGACATTCTGCCATATGGCAATCGAAACTCCCACTACTGTTCCACCATCCAAGAATCATTTTTATAATTATCACCAGTAATTGATCGCCTACTGGTTCAGTCCAGCAGAGAGGTTAAGAGCAAGGGCTCTAGAGTCAGACAACCTTGCAATGAGTCCAGCTCTGCCACTCACCATGTCACCTTGAACAATTCAACTTCTCTGGAATTCCTTTTCTCATCTGGAAGATTTGAATAATGATTGTGTCTTCCTCAGAGGGCTCTAGTAGGGATTAGATGAGATAGTGAAGATTATTGTTGTTTACTATTAATATTTTTCAGGGACTATATATAGTAGGTGTTATACATAGTAGATGTTTTATATATTTTATCTATTTTTATATCCTACAAAAATCCTACAAGGTGCTTGTCATCAGCCCCCCTCAGCCTCTTAGTATCCCACCTCCCCCTGCTATCACTGAGGATAATTTCCATGAGGAGATTCATACGAGCTTTATTCCCACAAACTGATGGAAAGAGCAGCTTCAGGATCACTTCCTTCCTCTCTTCTTTGCATGGTGCATTCTATCCTGTGCGTACTGCTCTCTTGGCACAGTTCCTATGACAACCTCTCTCCAGAATATTTTTCTGCTCATCCATATTACTCCTGACTCTTCTTGTTACAAAAAAAAAAAAAAAAAATCAAATAAAGCCTTATCAAAAATAAATAAATAAAGCCTTACATAAAGGGTTTTGTTAAGGGGAAATCTTTTGTTATTGGGGAGTCTCAAATAGGAGCTATGATGGTACACCAAGAAAGGCAGTAAATTGCTTTAAATGGTTTTTGTTTAAATGTTATAAAACCCCATATACACTCACTCTCTCCAGTACAGTAATGGGAACATGTACAATTAGATCTCATGGTTACTAACACAACGCAAAGCAGAAGTATATTTCATTTTGAAGCTGGAGCTTTTTAAAAATCTTTTTCTTGCTATTTCTTTTGGTTTTATTGTCTGCTGTAATTTGATTTACACTAACGAGGTATGTAAACACTGGGAACTCTTTGTGCACAATTTAACTCTAGTCTACACCCCAGGGATCAATTAGCATATGAAGTGGCCTAATAGAAGTAACACCCTAAGAATTGGCCAGGTGGCATTCAAAGGTATTTTTATCAAAATCAGCACCAGAAGTTTCATTATTTAGAATGTTATAAAGAATTTTTAATTGGTGAAATTAGTGGAGTTTAAGTTATATGATTATTAGAAGTCGGGCATCTCCTACTTGGACAAGAACGCATAAATAAACACCTGACCAGGCCAGTAGTTCCTACCAGAGGGACGGCTTCCAGGCCCACTGATCCTGAGTGGGTCTGCTTAGTGAATGATCCTGTCATCTGATCTGACTAAAAGGCCTGCCTCTCCCTCCATCGGAATACCTGTCTTCCTCCTGGAGAGAGCCTCTCATGAAGGTGCTGGTCATCGTCTCAGGGGTTGAGACTGAAAATATTCCAAGTATACACTGAATGACTGTTTTGTGCCTACTTGCCGGCAAATATTTGTTTGCTTAGAATAATACAGTCTAAAATGTGCTTTTGCTACAACTGCCTGGTAGAAAGGTGATGGGTTGGAAACCTAGAGCTGATACTCCCTCTTACTACTGGAGGGTTCCAATGAAATCCAAAATTACCTGACATTCGTGGGACAGTAAACTGGCTTAAGTTGGTTCAAATTCTCATATTCTATTCTTCAACGCATACCTCATAATAATCACACGTATCTAAATTTCCTCCTGCCACACTGGCATTTGTCTTCATTGACACACTCAGTGAGCTTTATACCAGTGCAGTCTACTGGTCAGAATATCATCTTTAGGCAACACAGGGATGCTCTGGTTTCCATAACCACCATTCAGGTACTGAGTCATAAATCCTCACATCAGCTCTCAGGCTCTTTTTCCTTTTTTCCTTTTAAATAGGCTTTATTTTTTAGCGCAATTTTAAGTTCACATCAAAATTGAGTGGAAGGTACTGAGATTTTGCACTATCCTCTGTCCTCACATACATGCACAACCTCCCCCACTATCAACATCTCCTACCAGAGTGGTACATTTGTTATATTTGGTGAACCTACATGGGCATGTCATTATCACCCAAAGTGCATAGTTCACATTAGGGTTCACGCTTGGTGTTGCATATTCTATGGGTTTTGACAAAGATATAATGATATGTATCCACCATTATAATATCATACAGAATAGTTTCACTGCCCTAAAAATCCTCTGCTCTACTGTTCATCCTTCCCCCCACCCACCTCCTCCCACCCCATCATAGCCACTGATTTTTTTATGGTCTCCATAGTTTTGCCTGTTCCAGAATGTCATATAGTTGGAATCACATGGTATATAGCCTTTTTGGATTGGCTTCTTTCACTTCGTAACATGCATTTAAGTTTCCTCCATGTTTTTCCATAGCTTGATAGCTCATTTCTTTTTAGCGTTGAATACTATTCCATTGTCTGGATGTTCTGCAGTTGGTTTATCTAATCATTTACTGAAGGACATCTTGTTTGCTTCCAAATTTTGGCAATTATAACTAGAGCTGCTATAAATATTCATTTGCAGGTTTTTATGTGAACATAAGTTTTCAACTTCTTTGGGTAAAAACTAAGGAGCACAATTACTGGACTGTATGGTAAGAGTATGTTTAGTTTTATAAGCGACCGCCAAACTGTGATCCAAAGTGGCTGTACCATTTTGCATTCCCCCTAGCAATGAATGAGAGTTCCTGTTGCTTCATATCCTCACCAGCATTTGGTGTTGTTGGTGTTCTAAATTTTGACCACTCTAATAGGTGTGTAATGATACCTCATTGTTGTTTTAATTTGCATTTCCCTAATGACATATGAAGTGGAGCATCTTTTCACATGCTTAATTGCTATCTGTATATTTTCTTTGGTGAGGTGTCTATTCAGGTCTTTCACCAGTTTTTCAATTAGGTTGTTTGTTTTCTTATTTCTGAGCATTAAGAGTTACTTGTATATTTTGGATAACAATCCTTTATCAGATAGGTAATGCCAAGTCTAGCTCTTTAGAAATATTTGGTTTCTGCCCAGCAATACAAAAGCCTCTGAGACAAGGAAAAGCAAAAGTTACGTACCTTCTTTGGTGGGAGAAGGTAAAAATAAATAAAACAAGAAAAATAAAAACACTGATTAATATTTCAAATTATCCTGCCTTATGGAAAGAGTCTAAACTCCTTAGGGTGGCTACAAGACATATCTACGCTTCCCAATTTCATCTTCATCCCATGGCATGCTGGAGCCAGTTCACATCAGTTCATGAGAGCTAAATGCTGGATTTTCAGGAATGCTGTGAGCCAGTTGTTAAACATAGCTATTATTAAAAATTAACTTATATAAATCTTCCTCCCAGCCACCTCCCATCTCTCTAGAGAGCCCACCCATTCCTACCCTAGAGCTCCCTAAGAACTTTGCAAGTACTTGTATTACAACAAATCTGACATTGTCCCTAACGGTTGTTTTCACTAAAATCTCCCCCAGATTATGAGATTGTCAATAAGATCTTTCATTCATATTTGTCTCCTTTGCTCCTAGCAGAGGGCTTGGCACATGGTAGCAATTCAATAATTGCTTGGTGAGTGAGTGACTCCTGGAGGTTAAAAGCTACTCCCTTCCTGATATCTTGGGATCACTCCTCTACCCAGCAGCACTCGATTTCCACAATCAAACTTTACACTCCTAGGAGCCTGAGTCCTTCCATTCTTTGATCAGCCACCACAGAAGAAAAGCTTGGTTTCCCTCTAAAAGAGATGCAACTTCACTCTCCAAGGGTTAAATGCAGATCAAATGCAAGTAGTAAAGAAACAAAGAAACTTTAACAATTCCCTGAAGTATAGAAAGCAAATAACAAGTCTCAACATCTATCCATAATGCTCCGTGGTACATGAGCCTGAAATGGAAAGTCTATGTGGCTGGTTGGTGAGCCAGCGCAGGGCTCTCTTCAGTCCAATTGACGTTTTAGAGGCACAGAGTACTTTTGGTGAAAACCATGAGAAAGGCTGATGTGATAGCATTATTGGGCTTGTTGGTAGATGGACAAAATAGCCAGGAGGTTCTCATTGCATAGATATACCTGGGAAACATCTTTTTCATCCTTTAGAAAATAATGTCATGTATATTCTGGAAGGTTCTTCACGGAAATGTGTCAACTGGAAAAAACAAAGATTCAAAACCATTGCTTTTGATTTTAGACTGTGCAACCCCAAGTACGGAAGTGCTTGACCTAATTTCTGATTCCACAAACAGCTTTGGATAGTCACTGGTTTGCCCTAGTCTTCCCAGAATAAGAACCAAACGTCCCTGAGGACACCAAATGACACAACCACCCCACCGCCAAGCTGGCACCAGCAAAAACGTAGGCTATTTGCAGAGAGCACTCCGCCTCTGCTGTGAGTGGGCAGTAGACTACCAGGGAGATGCGTGCTGCCTGCCTGGAGACGGGGTTGCTAGGTGCCTCTGAAGTATGAGACCGAGAGGGGTACATTATTTCCCCCACACTTCTTATTTTACACAGTGACAGTTCTAGCCCGGAAACAAAAGCGAAGAACAGTGTCTGTGGTATTAGGAATAATGGCCAGCCAAGTGCCCTATGGGGCAGAAGGAGCAGGGTTGAGGCTTTTATCGGGAGCAGGAGAAAAAAGTAATGTGATTTGGTTTCACCATAATTGCTTCAGCAGCCTGGGTGAGAACTAATTACGAGTTCATCTGGCTCCAGAGAAACCCCACCTCTTCCCTTCTCCAGAATGGCACTAAAATATCAGCATTGCATCACCAGAATTCATTCCCATTGGTGGCCTTTCTTAAGGAGAGCAGCATGCTCTTTCTCTCTGAAAGCCACTGGAATCTGTGTAGACCAGGAATTTATATCTTTCCAAGACAAATAAAATATTCCTGGCACTCACTTGTCACTTGAAAGCTCAGAGTGCTTGCCCATTATTGTATCATAGAGGAAGTGTTGTTTTAAAAATGTGGCAGTGATGAAATGCAGAGAAGGAAATGAAGGGACAAGTTATAGGCCCTACGTCACTACAACAGCCCTGTCATCGTTAGACTTAGGGAAGGTCTTGGGTTTCAGAACCAGGCTGTTCATTGATGATATCTTGACACTCACAGGTTCTCATTAGGCTCCAACGGCCCTAAAGAGATAAGCATTTTTGCTCAGAAAGTTGGTCATCTAATTCTCAAAAGAGCAGAGCTAACATTGGAAGTCATCGGAATAGAACTTGAATTCCATCTAGGTTAGTAGCCTAAATTACAAATCTAGATGAGAGCTAAGTAATGCTGCTTTAATAAGCTTATTCAGACTCTGTGTGAGCTCTGAGAATGAGGCAAGTTGATATATGATGGTAGAAAGAACACGGGTTCAAATCCTGGGTTCAACCTGAGTCTACATCCTGACTATGTTGGTTGCTAGCTACACATAAGTTACTTGCCTTCTATGAGTGTCAGATTCAATGGAGAAATGAGGTAAAAATATCAGTTCCTTCACAGGATCTATGTAAGGATGAGAAATAATGCATAACGTGCCTACACAGCACTTGGAACAGAGGATGTACAAGATAAATGGTAGCACATGTCACAATTCTGTGTCCCAATGAGAAAGACTAACCTAAGTGCCTCTACACGTGCAGCCCTGTGGGGGTTACAAAGACATACCACGCATGACTTTTGTCTTCTGAACCATCACAATTTAGTTAAATGGCGAGGGGAGTGGGGCCTGAGGGGGAGTAAGGACTGTCTGAAGCAAGCAGCAACCAAACATGATAGAATTAGCTACTCAATCGTGTGGTGCAAATTTGAGGCAAGGTAGGAGTTCAGGAAAAAGGAAGAACAGTGCAGATGAAGCAATAGCTTCAACTACTCAATAGAAAAACAAACACAACACTGATTAGTCAACCACTAAGATTTATGCAGATGTCAAACTGTAGATTTAACAAAAACAGAAGACCAAGACGCTCCTTTTAGCACCCAAAGGACCTGCTTAGCAAAACAGCCAGCTCTCATTGCTTATTCTCCAAGGTCACATTCTGGAAGCAGAATGGAGCACTTTGAAAGTTCTAAGCATGGACCCTGACTGGGCTCACCTGTGGTGGAGAGCAGATGAGCGACCATCTTTATTTTGCAAGAAAAGTCAGCTTACAGTTAGGAAATGAGGAGCAGAAATAAATCATCCAACTGAATAAAAAGTCCAAATTCAAGTGAAAGTTAAAACTTATTATTTTATGAAGTTAATGGCTTATTCTATCAATGAATTTGCTGATCTCCCTTGTCATATATTCCTTTAAATATATACTAGGCTTATGCTCAAGTCCATAAACATAGATGAACAATAAATAGCACTTTATTTTCTGAAAATCATGGTAATCTGAATCTGCACCCCCAGGAAAATTCAACCTTCGTCATTATTAACTACGCCCTTAGTGGGAAAAGAGGAGGGAAAACACAATAGTACTAATTATGTATTTAAGTTACACCCATGCTTTATATTTTGTACAGACTTGCCTAAATACCATATGAACTTGAATATATTTTCTCAAAAAATTATTCCATAGGAATAAAAGGAATTGCCTTATATTTGTTTTTACAAAGTATCTCCTCTTATAAGAAAGCCTATTCAATTATTTTGAAAAGCTAATTGCATATATCTGAATAAAAGGTATAGTTTTTCCCAAATTTTTTCTTAGAGATAAAAAAACTCTCCTTATATTTGAACCTGTGCAAAGTCTCTCCCATTATGGGAAGCCCATTTAATTATACTGATTCAGTCTCGATCAGTGGATGTTTAAAATGCTTGCAGAAGTCAGCTGATGAAGTTGGTAAAAAAAAAAAAAAAAAGGAAGCAAAAATATTTTACGCAGATTTGAAATTATTCTTGGAGGTACGAATTCTAAATTATAAGAGTTGGGTGACACCATAAACAATCCTTTTAAAGATCAACTTAAAAAGCAGTACAGTAAGTGATTAGATTGGAAAGATCATAAATATAGACCTGTGGTATGGACTGAATGTTTGTGTCTCCCCAAAAGTCATATGCTCAACCCCCAATGTGATGGCATTAGGAGGTGGGGCCTTTGGGAGGTGATTAGGTCATGAGGGTAGAACCCTGATGAAGAGGATTAGAGCTCTGACCAAACACCAAATCTAGCAGTGCCTTGATCTTGGACTTTCCAGCCTCCAGAACTGTGAGAAATAAGTGCCAGTTAAGTCACTTAGTTTATGGTATTTTTGTTATAGCAGCCTGAATGGACTAAGACAATCCACATATGAAATAAAGCCACCATGGAGTAAACATGACTGACTGAACATACTTGTTTGTTTTGTTTGGTTTTTACACTTTTCTGAAACTCCACTAAAGATGATAAAGAATTTTTTTTTCAGGACATCCAATCATAAGGACAGAGAATGAGGAAAGACATGACAGCATCAAAATTTGAAAGCTGGGAAGATTAAGGAAAGGTAACTGATGTGCCAGATCCAAGAGTGCTGGGTCCCAAAATGGTGGCAGAAAAGCCAAGAAGCATTGATCACACACAAGTCTTGGGAATTGGTGGCACTGGGCAGCTCTGGAAGTAGGATTGGAGGTACAGCAAAAAATGAGAAGTAGTTAGAGCCTTAAATCTGCTATTCACTCCCAACAAAAGCCTAGAAGTTTATTTTCTGGGAAAGCTAAAAAAGAGGGCTCTGGGAGTGTTGGGAGGCTACAATACCAAACAGAAAACTAACAGATGGATGTTGGCATATTGGAAAAGAAAACTCATCCCTGCCCCTTTGTCCTCTTTTCTACCTGGCTCTCAGAATGCAGCAATCAAGCCTAAACCTTCCCAAAAGGAGTTCAAAGCTCTTTCCCTGATGAATCCAACCCAATTCACTAAAGAAAAAATTCAAAGAGAAGTCCTACACCTTCATGGTCCAATATTGCAGCCACTAGCCACTTGCAGTGACTTACATTAAAACTTAGATTAATTAAGTAAAATTAAAGTATCAATTCCTCACTTGCACTAGCCACATTCCAAGTGAGTACATATGGCTAGTGGTTATGGCATTGGACAGTGGAGATACAGAACATGTCCATCATCACATAAAGTTCTATTACACAGCACTGATCTAGACAGACTTCCCTACAGCAAAGCCAACAGTCTCCACTCTCACAATCTGAGTGCCACACTCTTACATATCTGCAGACACAAAGGATCAACAGACACCTAAGGCATCTTTCAATACAAAGAAATAGAGAACCGAGTTACAGCTTAAGCAAACTAGAAGAACCAGAGACAATACAGACAGAAGAAAACATATTATCATTACTATCTTCATGGAGGTATGAGAAGATATTTTTTCTATGAAACAAGTATAGCCTGTTGTAAAAAAAAAATCAATAAATAAGAGAGATTAAAAATTTTAAAAACACAACGGCGACAACATGGATGGACCTTGTGGGTATTATGCTAAGTGAAATAAGTCAGAGGGAGAAAGTCAAATACCATATGTTCTCACTCATAAGTAGAAGACAAAAACAACAAACAAACACATAACAACAGAGATTGCATTGGAAGTTACCAGAGGGGAATGGGGGAGGGGGGAGGACAAAAGGGGAAATTAGGCACACGTGTGTGGTGATGGATTATAATTAGTTTTTGAGTGGTGAACATGATGTAATCTACACAGAATTCGAAATATATTATGATGCACATCTGAAAGTTATACAATGTTATAATCCAATGTTACTGCTATAAAAATTAAAATTAAAATAAATAAATAAAATTTAAAAAATAATCTAATAATGTAGTAAGAAGATGATATATACACAAAAATATAATTAATAAGAAATACTTGATGAACCGATTTGAATACAAGGAATGATACTGACAATAGGAAAGAAATCCGGAGAGAAATGAGGATAACTATTGAGTCTTCATGAGATAATAATAACAGGGGAGCTGGGGTTGTGAAAAAGAAAAAGATTTGGATGAATAAAATGAAGTATAATTTAAAAAAACACACACAATGGCATAAATGAAAAACTCAACAGAAGTGTTAGAAGATAAAATTGGAGAAATCTCTTGGAAAGCAGAGCAAAAAAAAGTAAAGAATGGAAAAGAGGAGAAAAAAATCAGAAAATTAGAGGACAAGTTCACGAGGTCAATATTTAAATAAAAGGAGTTCCCAAGAAACAGAACTGAGAAAATGAAAGGAGAAAATTATTTAAGAAACATTTCAAGTGAATTTCCCAGAACAGAATGACCTAAGTATCCAGACTGAGAGGGAATCCAGAGTCCCCAGGTGATGGCTGAGAATAAACCACACCAAAGTCATGTCATCACGCAATCTTAAAACACTGGGACAAGGCAAGCTTGGAGCGGATGGGTGGGGGAATGGTCACCTAAAAATATCGAGACTCTGAAGAGCTTTGGATCTTTCAACAGCGCAGTGGAAGTGGACGAGCAATGCCTTAAAAAATTCTGGAGGAAAATATTTCTCACCATAGATGTCTATATCCAGCCAGGATATACTAACCTATCAATTCAGTCTGAAGGAAGAACAAGGACATTTTCAGTCATTTAGGGTATCAAAAACTTACCTCCCCTGCACCCTCCCTCAGATAGCCACTTAGAGGCTCTACTACACTAAAGTCAGTGGGGAAACCAAAAAAAAAGGAAGACACGAGATCCTGGAGACAGGAAGCCTATGGAAGAGAGAGGTGGAGGCAATCGCACCAATTCCATGATCCCAGCTGTGTGGAGGCTCTGAGAACAGCCTTTCCAGGTTAGGGCAGGTTAGCATGCTGTGGAGGGAGTGCTTTGGGGAAATGAAACGTCAGAAGACCTCATGTGTCTGAACTTACCAAGAAGAGAGTTAAGCAACTGGCAGAAAGTTTCACCTAGGAATACATAGAAAACAAAACCAAACCAAAATTTTAAAGGAAAATTATTTAATCCAGGGAAAATGCAGTTGTGAATGGGAGTAACAACCACACTTGAATAAATCATTGTATTCTACAAGGCTTAGCTGTAAACAGCATTTACGTCATCCTAATAATGCAATAATTTTGGTCTAACCCAAATGATGAAATAACTATACTAGAAAGGTGGGTAGTAAAAAAGAATGCATGTGATGGGGTGGCGTGTAGGTACAAGGACTAAAGAAAAATCATTGTCTTCCAAAATGAGATATATTAATATTAATAGATAATGACTGAAACCAAAAAGTCAAGAATGGAAATGTTAGCATATTATTTAGAAACATAAAGATCACATACCTAAGGAGAAAAAAAACCCAAAACAAATAAAAGACTTGAAAATGGCTGCTTCTGTATAAAGAGAAATGGATGAGAGAGACTAAGGGTTTTTTTGCACCATCTTGTTAAGACATTCTCTAAACTTTGCGTACCTCTAACTTTAATTTTTTTTTTAATTGAGGGGAAAAATGCTACAGGAAAAAATCCAACTGGCTGTCCAAACACTGTATGAATGACTACTTGTGTCTTGTGTAGCATCATACACAAATTCCTTGCAGCGTTGCCATCTCTTCTAAGCTTCCCGTAGGTTTTCTATTTTATGTCATGATTCCTGCCTTCAAATTCATCCATTCAATTTCCCTATGGCCCCTTCCATGTTTCAGTTGCCTGCATTTCTTGCTTAGAGATATGGACCTGGTACTTCTAGATAGTTCTATATACTTAAACTGCCTCTCTAACAAAATTCTTGAGAACGAAAAGTATGTCTTATGCTTCTTTGAAAACCTAGCACCTGATTCAATTCCTCCAACAGTATGAACACATAAATATTTCCTGGTGATAATTTATTGAACACATATTATATGATATAGTCACTTGATAAAGTGACTATATCATATAAAGTGATATAGTCACTTTATACATGTCACCTAATTTAATGCTAAAACAACTCTGAAAGGTGAGTTTAATAATCACCATTTTATAGATGAAGTGGAAGAAAGAGAAAAGGCAGTGAAAATTTCACCATAACTCTGGTGTAAGAAATATCACATTTCCTTATTTTGTTTAAATCAGATTGAGCTGCTTAGAGCAGCAATCAGCTGGCAGGAAATTCCATTTCAGTCATTTCCAGGAAAGGTCGGGGGTGGGGATGTCTTGTGTTGTCCAAAATATTGAAAAGATGGCTTGCAGTACCCACTGGCCCCCACTCATACACTCATTGTCCAGGCCACATGATCAGGTCCCTGAGGCAAGTGGATAAGCTTTAACAAGGGCCTCTGTCATCTCAATTCCTGAGACTACGGCTCCTAGAGTCCTTCCTCCCTAGTGTCCTGTTGCAGTCCACACAACCAGGAGCTAACCAGCAGGACCTGGGCCAACTTCTTTGGAAACCACCCAAACCCCTTTCCACCTCCTTGTCTCAAGGAGTCACTACCAGTAGCCAGTTCTATCTCCATTCCCAAGCACCCCCCAAAAGCCCTCATCTTTCTTCTCTTCCACTCTGGGTGATGTGGCATAATCCCCTCAATGGGTCTAGTCTTCCAAAACAAAACCCAAAAAAAGAATGATGCATCCTCTGACAACATCTGCTTTCCATTCAGCAACCCAAAGTCCCCGGAGCAGAGGAACACAATGGCTTGGCTACTTTCTTGGAATGGGAAGGGGGAAAGTACCTTTAGTGATGAAAACAAAGCACAATTTATTTTTATAGAGCAATAAAAAAAAAAGTCCTGCCTCCATAAAATACACATAAACATATATACTATAAACATAGAGAAGCAGGTATTTATATAATTACTTTCATAACATACACAGCTGAATGAATGCCTGTGTGAAAAGGAAATTTTCGCTGTAAA
The DNA here is from genome assembly GCF_021613505.1 of Equus quagga. NCBI lineage: Eukaryota > Metazoa > Chordata > Mammalia > Perissodactyla > Equidae > Equus > Equus quagga. Next base: position 15,790,507 of record NC_060287.1, on the reverse strand, counting down.
AGCAGGAACTTTTATTACCATGACCCCTCTCATCCTCTAGTCTTCTACGATTGCCTTTGAACCACATTCCAAACCCAGAGAAAAAACATGTTTATAAAACTGCAAAGGTCAAGGCTAGTAATGGAAATTGATTTTACATGCACAGCGGAGTGTTTTTAAATCCATGGAACAGTCTAAGGGAAAAGAAATCTATTTAATTTCTCGACAGTCTTTTGTAGTCCATTAAAAAGGCTCCACAATAGTCTACCTTTCCTGAACCAACTTAACATAAATCCCTCCCATTAAAGAAGCACTTTTTAGAAATTGCACAGAATGCACCCTTCCGCAGAGGTGAAAACTCCAGAGGATGAACTCCAACTGACAATAACGATTCCTACATGAAGACAAGCTGTTTCCTTTAAACGTTTTTAACGAGGCAGAAATTTTTGCTCTGAGCTCCTGCCCAGTACCTGAGTAGCTGGTCCCTTTGAACTTGTATTTTTCTCCTTTCACCTTCCGTTTGATGAGATGATGGGGAAGAAATCGATAGCCTCTGCTTCAGGAGCAATTATGGTGCAACTTTGTCTCTGTCATGTTTGAATTTCAGTCTATCACGGTCAACACTAAAAATCTTTTTCCCACATTTCAAAGCAAATGCATGATAACTTGAAATATGATTTTACTGTTATTAACAACTGACTACTTTTTAAATTTTTACCATTTTAGATATGATGTAAAGAAGAAGAAAACGGTACATAAATTAGATTTAAGGAGCTGTATATCTGAATGGCTACTTGGTTATACAAGCAAGCGTGCTTACCGTGATAGGTCAATGCTTGAATGAGCCTCCTGGGACAATTAAGTGTTCTCCAGCTAGATGAAGTCAGACTTCAAGTTCTTCTAAAGAGCATTATGTTCATTAGATCATTCATTCAACTCGTTCCATTTAATTAAAGTTCTTGAATAAGTGCGTCATCAAGCACTATTATTGGGAATTTTAGTAGTCTTTCTATATAAACAACAAATTAATTGATTAATCAATAACCATACAGTATCTATTCTAGGAAAGTAACTTGGAAACCATGATAAACCGTTTATACTATCACTATTAGTTTGAAACAAATTATATTCAGATTGATTCATAGTGCTCTTTCCCCCATATAGACAAGACTGCACTGTATCATAACTGTTAGGTCAAGGTAGATACTCATCTAAGGCTACTTCTATTTTCTTGCCTTAACTGAAATGTAGCTTTCTTCTGATTCCTTCCCTTGCAGCCCAGTCCAGCAACAGCTGCTTCCTTCTACTAGTCCTAAACGTGCAAGAGACTTGCCATTTTTCTTCTTCCAGACTATGGTTTCCAGCCTTTTTCTTTTTAAACCAACTCAATAATTTCAATTACTCTTCTGAAATTCATGTTATTTGCTCCTATTAGCTAACCCACCTCACCCAATTATCCATGACCTTCCATAAGATTTTGAATTAATAGATCAGTTTTCTTCTCCATCTTTGATGGGCTCATAAGTGGGACCACAAAAATATATCCATGCCCTAATCCCAGGAACCTGCAAATGCTACCTTATTTAGAAAAGAATTAGAGGGATTAAATTAAGGATCTTGAAATGAGATTGTCCTGGATTATCTGTGTGGGCCCTAAATGCTGTCACATGTGGCCTTATAAGAGAGAGGCAGAGAGAGATTTGACACACACACAAAGGAGAAGGTGGTGTGAAGATGGAACAGAGAAATTTGAAGATGCTGACCTTTAAAATTGCAGTGATGCAGCCACAAGCCAAGGAATGCCAACAGCCATGAGAAGGTGAAAAGAAATCTATTTTCCCTTAGAACCTCCCGAGGGAGCTCAGCCCCGCCGACACCTTGATTTTGAGCCCAGTGGTACTGATTTTGGACTTCTGGCCTCCAGAATTGAGAGTGAATAAATTCCTGTTGTTTTAAGCCACCAAGTGTGTGGCATTACAGAGCCATAGGAAACTGATATACTATCCTATTCTTGACTTTCATTCTCTAAGACTTCGCCATCTATACAGTGCCAAGAAGTCATACAGAAAACTAGTAGAGAAGGATTCATAAAAGCCCATGAATAATCTCAAGAATAAAGAATAATCAATATTTTTAAATATTACCAAAAGGCTGAGATAAAGATTTTAAAGTTCCTGTTGGATTAGGCAATTAGGAAGTCTTCAGCAACCACAAGAAGAATAGTTTCAATATAGCGGTAGGGATGGCATTCCATATCCAGTATCTGGTGGACTAAGCAGAGAATGGGAAGTCAAAAAGACGAAATCAATAAGGATAGAATTAATTTTCAAAAATTGTGTTTGTATTTAGAAAAAGATATATAAGGTAATTATATGGAGTGGAATATAGAGCCAAAGATAAATTTATTATTCTTACGGGGGAGACCTGAGGATATTCATAAGAAAACAACCAGTAGATGGAGAAGATTGAACACACAAGAGGAGAGACACTTGATAAAATGAGGTCTATGACAAGGTGGGTAAAGCTAAGAGCAAGCTGCTATGTTAAAAGATCAGTTATGAACAGATATAGGAACACTATTTCCTCTGAGATTAGAACAAACGAAAGTAAAAATAGGTGTAGAGACAATCAATTTTGTGTTATCATGTGACAGATTGCATTTTCCATCAATATGCTCTTCAGTAATGTAACTGTACCACTCCTCCAACAAAAGATGGACTCATTCTCCTACCCTTGTATCTAGGCTGTTCTTAGTGACTTGCTTGACCAATAGAATGTAGTAGAACTGCCATTGTGGGACTTCCACAGCTTATGACCTAGTTTTGGAATGCTTGCTCTTGGGCCAGTCCTTTTCAGACCTAGCCAAATGACCCATGCTATGAGCAGCCACAGAGAAAGGCCAGCCCCATGTAGGTGCTCTGGTCAACAGCCCCAGCCCAGCTCTTAGCTTACAACCAGCATCAATTGCCAGCCATGTGGGAGAGACATTTTGGGCATCCAGCTCAGTGAAATCTTCAATTGTATATATGCTAAACTCACTGTCTATGGGTCAAGTTGCAATCACAGGAAAGACTCAAAATGAGAACTGCCCAACTGTGCCTGCCAACCCACAATCTTAAGAGAAAAAGTTTCTTTTTAAGCCACTGAATCTTTGGATGTTTAGTTACTCAGCTAAGTCTAATCAGGACATGGAAGAATGGGGAGTTAAGAGAGTTCGTGCTTAATTTTCTTTTAGTTGAATAGAATGCTAAATGACTTGAAATAGCTAATGTGAGGAATGAAACAAATAATTGATTAGGGACATGTATAAAAATTGTTTAACAGTTTTGAGGATCCAATTCATGTCATAGACCCTGAATCCATGATGGCATCAATCCCCTTTATGATTTTTCTCTAGTAGAGCTCAAAACATTCACATAGGTTTGAGGTTTGGCAGTGCAAATACACAGAAAACAAGGGACAAAGGATACTGATGCTTTAGGCACAGAGCTCAGGGCTCACAAAAATGTTTTAATTTCTTTTAGAAGCAAAATAAAAAGTAAACTTTTAGGCCAAAGAAAACATTTTAACATATATTAATATATTTATATAAGTGCAATTGTAAAATATAACGATCCTTTTTTCATGGAGGAAGGGGCCTATGAAAGCAAAAATGCATAGAGCTCATGAAAGTCCTTATGTGGTCCTGCCTAGGAGAGGCAGACAATATGAGAAAAAAGGGAGACGTTAAGGGCCAGAGGTCTTGATGAAACTATTATGAATTTGTAGTCAAATTAAGATGGCAAGAGACCTAGAAGGCTAAGAGATTGTGATGAGGGAGTGGAATGTGAGCATTTTAAGTTTTCAGAAATGAGAAGGGTCTTACAGGTGATGAGAAGCTCCAGGATGTGCTGGTGAGAGCTGGGAAGGGAGGTGGGGGTCAGAACAAAGGAGATCAAGGACCACGGTAGGTAGGAGGTTGAGAAGATCATTAATGCTAAAGTGATCCACAATGGCAGCGGGAGTCAGAAAAACTAGGATTCTAGATGGACCAAAGATTTATGTGTAAAAATAAACACATAAAAATTGAAACACTAGAAGAAACAAAGGAAATTTTTTTCTTAGTTAATATTTATTGACAAAGTTCACATTAAGTGAATTTTGAAAAGCTCCTTAATCAAATTTTATAACAAGGAAATATATTTTAAGCATTTCTTTTCTAACAAAACTAATGTAAGTTTTTTTATTGAGGTATAATTGACATACAACATTACATTAGTTTCAGGTATACAACATAATGACTTGATATTTGTATATACTGCAAAATGATCCCCACAATAAGTCTAGTTAACGTCCATCACCATGCATAGTTACAACACTTTTTTTCTTGTGATGAGAACTTTTAAGATCTGCTCTCTTAGCAACCTTTAAATACGCAATACAGTTTTATTAACTATAATTACCAAGCTATACAGAAACTTTTTAAATTATCTCAAAATAGGAAAAATATGGGTATGATATAAAATATAGATAGCAAAATGGAGAGATTGATAAACTGAACAATATGCAAAGAAAATTGTTCTGCACGACAAACACCAAAACCAAAATGGCCATTCAACAAACCAGGAAAAAATATTTTGCAACTCACATTTTAGTAGAGGTCTACTTTCCTTATTATATAAAGACCTGCAACAAAATAATAGGAAAATAAGTAAGTGATCTGCACCCAATTCCAGCACGTGAAGGGTTTCCCCACACCACTTGGCAATTCTCTGACACTAGCTGGGTGTTCTACAATTCAACTCACTTCTGACACTTTCTAACTGGAGATAGCGTCAGATTCCACAGGTTAAGGGTTCAGTCCCACAAGACTGGCCTCCATTTCAGATGCCAGTCACAAGTCCAGGTTGTGATCTGTGCCTCTGACCAAGCGGCTATAAATCAGAGGTTCCCACAACTACCTCCTTGGGTTTGATTAATTTGCTAGAGTAGCACACAGAAGTCAGGAAACTCATTTACTCACTAGATTACTGGTTTATTACAAAGGATATTAAAGGGTACAATCAACAGCCAAACGAAGAGATACATAGGACAAGTTCTCAAACAAAGGAGCTTCTGTCCTCGTGGAGTTTGGGGCCCTGCACAGTGGCACGTGGAAGAGTTCAGTTTCACCAACGTGAAAACTCCAAATCCCCTCCTTCTGGATTTTTGTGGAGGCTTGATCACATAGGCATGATTGATTAAATCAATGATCATTGGTGACTGATTCAACCTTCAGCCCCTCTCCCCCTCCCGGAGGTCAGCGGGGTAGGACTGAAAGTTCAAACTCTCTAATCACACGGTTGGTTCCCTGGCAACCAGTCCCTATCCTCAGACGTGGACCAAAAGTCACCTCATTAACAAAGACTTTTTTTTTTTAAAGATCGGCGCCTGAGCTAACAACTGTTGCCAATCTTCCCTTTTTTTTTTCCTCTTTTTCTCCCCAAACCCCCCAGTACGTAGTTGTTTTTTTTTTTTTTTTTCAGTTGTGGGTCCTTCTAGTTGTAGGATGTGGGATGCCGCCTCAACATGCCCTGATGAGCAGTGCCATGTCCACGCCCAGGATCCAAACTAGCAAAACCCTGGGCTGCCGAAGTGGTACAAGCAAACTTAACCACTCCGCCACAGGGCTGGCCCCAACAAAGACACTTTTATGGCTCTCATCATTTAGGAAATTCCAAGAGTTTTAGGAGCTCTGTGCCAGAAATGTTGAAGACCAAAATTCTCATTTCTTATTATAATCATGATATCACAATAGGCAAAAGAGATGGTCAACAATTCACAGGAAAGGAAATACAGTGTTAAACATTTGAAAAGAAATGCATCCTCACTCAAAGTAGAAGAATTGCAAATTAAAACTTCAATGAAGTATTTTTCAATAATCAAATTGGCAAAGGTAAAAAAATGAATAAAATATTGTGTTGGCAAAGGTAATTGGAAACTGACTCTTTCAAATATTGCTGACGGGTGTATAAACCAGCATACAGCCTATGGGGAGCAATTTTGTCAACAACTACCACAGCTTTAAAAAAGCAAATAACTTTTGACCCAGCAATCTCACTTCTAGGAACTGACGCCACAAATATAAAAGACCGCATAGGTAAAATGTTATTTATAGCAGCCTCATTTGCAGTGGCAGAAGACTTTTTTTAAAAAGGAAAATTTGTATGTACTGATAAGAAAAGTTACTTAAAATATTTTGTTAAGCAAAAAGAAGAAAGGTTTCAGAGCAGTGTACATAATATCCTACCATTTGTGTATTCCTAAGAAACAATTTATGTATCTACATACACATGCATATGATTATATTTGCATAAAATATCTCTGGAAGGATATCCAAAAATTGATGATAATAGTTGCTTCCAGAAAGAGGTTCTGGTGGATTGGCAGGCATGGGGGAAGATAATTTTCGTTTCACATTCTTTTTGGTGAGAAACCACTTGTCGTAGTCCTCAGTGATCATGGAAGTGACCAGATTAGTTGAGGCAAAGTAGTGGGCGTTAGAATTGGGTGTCATACAACTCAAAGAAAGGGCTTTTTTGATATGATTGGAGAGTCCAGGTTTGGAAGTGACCATGAAGGTCTAAGTGAGTATCGCCTCCTGGTCCAGAGATACAGACGAAGAGAGAATGGCAAGCATCTTTAAAGAAAGCTGCTTGAGAAGTGATGACATCCAGGAAAAGCCAAGTTTACATTAGGACAAGAACGTACTGAGTTCCGAGAAGAGATTGAGGATGTTGTAGAGAATAGAATAAGATTGCCAGAAAGCAGGAGAAAGGGTTGTGAGAGAGGTCAGCAGTGGGAAGCAATGACTCAGAGGGAAAAAAGCACAGAGCAGGACGTAGAAGAAAATAAGAAAGAGATGCCTGAGGAGCCTGCATTCCAGACCTGAAGGTGACAGCCATGAGAGGCGTGAAAGGAATTAACAGCTAACAAAGTTCTGTGGTTTCATCAACATCAGCGTGGGCTCGGGCCCCAACTTACCCAACTGTGTTAGTTGGTGGCCCAGTTGTAAGAGCTGACATTGGCACTGGCTAGAATGCATGTGTTGTCAAGTTTGACTATGGCATTTATTCTACAGACTCTCAGCACAATGTCTCTAATAGAAATTCAGTAAAAAATGATTTCTGTGCCACCACAAAAGTCAACTGTAGGTAGTATTGGCCACCCACATGGTGGGCTTTCCCCCAACCTCATCAACAACCTGAAATTTGACTTTCTGTCCTATTTTTCCAACATTCCCCTTGCCTTTGCCTTCGTGGAAACCTCTAGTATTTTACCATTATCTTTATTTGAGAATCTTAAATGAGTAGAAAAGAAAAGAAACTTTAGAGATCATTTACCCTAGTGGTTCTCAACTCGGGCTGCTCAGTAGAAATCACGTGGTATTGGAGTAACACGGATACACCTTGAAGGCATTATGCTAAGTAAAATAAGACAGAGAAAGACAAATATTGTATGATCTCACTTATATGTAGAATCTAAAAAAACAAATCAAACTCATAGATACAGAGAGTAAACTGATGCCAGAGGAATGGGTGAAGGTAGTCAAAGGGTACAAACTTCCACTTATAAGATGAATAAGTTCTGGGGATCTAAAGTGCAGCATGGTGACTATAGTTAACAACACTGTATTGTACACTTGAAAGTTGTTAAAAGAGTAGATGCTAAAAGTTCTCAGCACACACAACAAAAAGGTAACTATGTGAGATGATGGGTGTGTTAACTAACTCTATTGTGGTAATCATTTCACAATATTTACATATGTCAAGCCATCCCATTGTATACCTTAAACTTACATAATGTTACTATATGTCAATTATATCTCAATAAAGCTGGGGGGGGGAAACAGAAATGATTTTGCATTATTTAAGAAAACAAAAACCGAAAAACAGATACCTCCCAATCTGATTTAATTGTTCTACATAGGGACCAGGAATAACATTTTTTTAAACTTTCCCAGGCAACTCTACGTGTAGCCAAGTTTGAGAGCTGACATTTCAACACCTTTGTAATAAAGATGAAGGAACTAAGGGAGCTTATCCAAGGTCAATCACCTAGGAAGTGGAGGTAGTGTTGAAACCAGGTCTCCTTGCTCTCAGACTAGTACTCGTTCTGCCGCATCACATTGCTTTGACCCATGATTCTGTCCTCTCCTGGCTTCAGTTGGCTCTTTACCCAACCTTAAGGCAATAATCAAAAACACCAAAATGTGACCAGCACGACCTTCACATGGACCCACACGTCCAGCCCCCAACACCTATTTAAGCCCAAACATTTACTTGTGTTCCATTTGAGGCTGCTGTACATAGCTTGAGAAAGTTGCTTAATGGTGCCTATTAGCATCACTACATATCCACCCTCTCTCACCACAGCGTGAACTCATTCTGCTTGGCCGTCTTCATTTCACCCTGCTTCGTTCCTTGTCATGTCACCCAGAGAGGTTGTTCCAAATCTTTTCTGTGCTCCTTGAATCACCTCCCTTAGCTCTGTACCCACTCAGCAGATTAAACCACCTGAAATGAATGCTGTCTATTGCCCCAGCCTCTTCTCTGCCTGAAATCATCTCTGTATCTTCACCCATCCTCTTTTCAGGTCTAACTTCTGCCTGTGATTGGATTTAACTCCTCTTTTTTTCTCTAGTACATGTTCTAGCTGTTCGCACACTCTTTCCTCTCCAGTCAGTCATTTCTTCTCTACCGCCTTCTCTCTCCCACCTTACAAACTGAGGAGATTTTCCCATCCTAAAAGCCATCCTTCCTTTACAGTTACCACCCTATTAAGCTACTAACCACCACTCGTCTTTCTTTCTTTGTTGAATTTTTCCGTTAGATGGTTTACAATCACTACCTCAGTTTTCCTACCTTCTATATGTAATCCAACCTCCACCATCCATTGACTGGATTATTTATATATTTTGGCTTAACTGCCAAAAATCAACAGTATTCATTGTCCCTGCACTAAGGAGCCCTCCTTTTTTTAAACTTTCTTCTAATTTTTTTCATTACATTGCATCATTGCATTCTCAATTTTAAGTCCCTTCCTCTCTCTCTCTCTCTCTCTGTCTCTGCCTCAGTTTCTTCTGGCTCTGAATTTTCTAGGCATATCTCAGTGCCTCAGGTTGGAGGGCCTTTCTACTCAATATGCTCAGTACTGCTGTGACATGGGAGCTCATCAGAAATACAGCATCTCTGGCCCCACCTCACACCTAGTGAATTGGAATCTGCATTTTAATAACATGCCCAGGTGATTCATATATGTGGTAAAGCTTGAGAAGCATTGCTCTAAAGTTCTGCCCTTGGCCATTTTCTCTAAGCTTTGTTCACTCTATTCTTCTTTCTTTCTTTTTTTTGGTGAGGAAGATTGGCTTTGAGCTAACATCTGTTGCCAATCTTCCTCTTTTTGCTTGAAGAAGATTGTCCCTGAGCTAACATCTGTGCCAATCTTCCTCTATTTTTCATATGTGGGACACTGCCACAGCATGGCTTGATGAGTGGTGTGTAGGTCCCACTCAGGATCAAATCCATGAACCCCTGGCCACCAAAGCAGAGCCCTCGAACTTAACCACTTCACCACCATGTAGGCCCCTGTTCACTCTATTCTTGATCTGATCCAAAATTCCAACTAATCATTCTAAGCAAAAATCCCCCAAATCTAGTCTTCTGAACATGAGCTCCTTCCATCCTTTATACCGTGTCCCTATTTTCAACAAGCTTTCAAACATCTGCTATGTGTTGGGTTTTTTTTTGTTGAGGAAGATTATCCCTTAGCTAACATCTGCTGCCAATTCTCTTTTTGCTGAGGAAGACTGGCCCTGAACTAACATCTGTGCCCATCTTCCTCTACTTTATATGTGGGATGCTTACCACAGCATGGCTTGCCAAGTGGTGCCATGTCCGCACCCAGGATCTGGGCCGGCCAACCCCAGGCCACCAAAGCGGAACATGTGCAATTAACCGCTGTGCCACCAGGCCAGCCCCTGCTAAGTGTTTTTTTTTTTTTTTTTTAAAGATTTTATTTTTTTCCTCTTTCTCTCCAAAGCCCCCTGGTACATAGTTGTATATTCTTCGTTGTGGGTCCTTCTAGTTGTGGCATGTGGGACGCTGCCTCAGCGTGGTTTGATGAGCAGTACCATGTCCGCGCCCAGGATTCGAACCAACGAAACACTGGGCCACCTGCAGCGGAGCGCGCGAACTTAACCACTCGGCCACGGGGCCAGCCCCCCCTGCTAAGTGTTTTTAATGGACAACATATCATGCTCAACGGAAGTCTTAATTTCTTCTTTCTAAAAACTGTTGTTTCTTCCCTATCTCAACTAATGAACAGTCTCCCAGGCATCCATGGTTATAATTTTTTTCTTAATCTTGATTCCTTCATGTCTGCAACTGACCTTCACACAACAAAGTGTATAATCTTAATTAGTTCTCCCCCTTCACTGTCTTTTGCATTCCTATTACTTAACAAACATAGAAAGATAGATGATAAATATGTAAGATAAATAACTAGATAAAAAACATAGAGAGATAGGTAACATAATATATTACATGGACAGACAGATAGACAATAGGTAGCATAGATAGATAACAGATTAGATATATAAACAATATGATTGATAGGTAGGTAGATAGATAGATAGACAGAAAGATAATCACTTATTATTAGTTATGAGCCAGCTATTCTTCTAAGAACTTTACAAATAGGAACTCATTCAACCTGGCCCTTGTTAGACACAAGCATCTCGTTATCTTGCCCTCTTTTAGACTCTGCTCACCTTTTACCTGGATCTCTCTACTGCCCAGCTGTGCTGGTTGCCTGCTCGCTTCTACACTCTCCTCAATCAGGGACCACGTGATGAAAATACGAACCTTTGTGTAGTTCTTCATAGTTTACAAAGTACTTTCACAAGGATCATCTTGTCTAACACTCACACACAAAAAAACTATGTGCGTGGTGTTATTTATACTCCCATTTTATAAATAAGTAAAGTGGGACTCAAAGTATTTATATGATTTGTTCAAGACCAACAGCTGACTTCTTAGACTTATCCTGTGCAGCTTTATCTTCCTAAAGAACACTTAGAACCTCGTCTTAACAAAACAAAACTACTAATGTCTTCTAATCACCTACAGAATGATGCAACCTACCTTTCCAGTTTTAGCATGTCTGTACCCTATTTTGCAATTACTCACTATTCTCAGAATGTACCAGTGCTTTCCCGATTCTGCTTCTGTTCACTCTGTTCCCACCACCTGCAATGCCCTTCTTCCCATCACCGTCCAACAAAGCTGTATGCATCACTCAAGGCCCTGCTCAGATGGCCTTATCTCCATGAAGCCCTTTCCCTATCAGCTATGACAGGCAGAATTAACACACGCTTTCTCTCTTTCACTACATCATTTAGAACATGGTGAATCAGAGCATCGCTTCTGGAGTCCAAGTGCCTGGGTTCCAGGGCTGGCTGTGTCATTTACTACCTATGGGCCTTGGGCTCCAGTTCCTTTCAGTAAAATGGGAATAATAATACCTAGCTTATTGGATTATGAGGATATGCCAAGCATAGTACCAGACATAGGTATACAAACAGGGACCAAATTGATGGGGTTTCTGCAGCTGTGAAGCTTCATTTCAGTGAGAGAAATAAACAATAAATAAATAAAAATAAATGTTGATATATAATGTCTTAGCTGGTCACTTATTTCAAGGCCCTCAGAGGTGAACAATGAGCAGGGGCTGGTCGGTTCAACGCGCTGGAGGAAGAGAGGCCTAGGTGGAGCAAACAGCATTTCCAAAGGACTAGAAGAATAAAAGAAGGTGAAATGTTTGCAGAATTGGCATGCCCTGTAGCAGAAGCACAGTGAGCAAAGGGGAGAAGAAAATAAGATGAAATTGGAGAAATCAGGCTTATAAACCATGATAAAAAAGATTGTATTGTATTTGAGTTATAATGGGAAGAAGTGAAACATTTTAAGTGGACAAAAAACATGGTCCAGTCATTGTTTTTAAAAGAATGCTCTGGGGGAAAAAAAGGAAAGGAAGGAAGGAAGGAAAAAGAATGCTTTGGCTGATGTTTGCAGAAATGAAGTAGTAATCATTCAGACTTCAGCACAGGGTCAGGTAAGCACTTACTGGCCGATTATATCTTCCAAAGGCACCAGCACCAATATATCCCATCCCACATGCTCTTCTTACAATGTGAAGATACTAATCCTTTTCCTTTAAATTGAGGTGAGCCTATGACGACAGCAGTAGTGATACTATGTGACTTCCTAAGCTAAGTCATAAAAGGCCATACAGCTTTGTCATTAGAACTCAGCCATCATGCTGTGAGGAAGCCAAGCAACTACATGGAAGAGCTACATGAAGGTGTTCTAGCCACTGCCCAGCGGAGGTACCAGGTAAGAGTCAGAATAAATCTCTAGACACATGAGTAAATGAGCGAGCCTTCAGATGATTCTAGCCTTCAGCCTTGAGACACTCCAACTGATACAGAGTAGAGCAGAGAGAACCTGTCCTTACCTAACTCTGCCAAAATGCAGATTTATAAGCAAATTAAATGTTGTTGTTGTTTTAAGTCACTGGGTTTTGGAGTCATTGGTTGCATAGCATTGGATAAATGGAGCAGTAAGTGTTAGTATTAATATCATGTCTGCTAATTGCCTATCCAATAGCCTCTCTCCCTTTCCTTCTTAAAAGCGGAACCCCAATTGTCTTTGGAGCAGCAAAATAACCAGTTATAAAAACTTATTTCCCTAGACACCTTGCAGCTAGGGGTTGACATATGATTCATTTTTGGCTAATAAAATGGAAGTGGACATTTACTATTAGAGCTTCCAGGAAAGCAATTGTAGTCCTAACAAAAAGGGACAGACTCGGTCAGTAGGTATCTTATCCGCCTTTCCCATCTTATTGCCCGGAACTCGAATACAATATCTGGAGCCATCTTGCAACAATGAAAAAAAAGGTCCAGCTTCATGGGTGTGCAACCCATGTAGTCACACAGGGCCCCATGCTGTGATTTAATGCTCCGCCATCGCCATCTTGAAATTCTTAAGGTTTGAACAAGGGGCCCCCAGTGTCATTTTGCACCAGGCCCAACAAATTACATAACCATTCACTAAGAAGAGCTGGAAGTTAGAATGAGCCAGTGTCCTTGAAGACTTACTGAAAGAGAAGCTGCAACGGCCCCAGATTACTGCCCTTGTTGCTTCCTGCTATGTGAAAAATAACCCCTTTTCTTGTTTAAGTCAATGCAGCAGAACTCAATGTTGATGACACCCTTTCTTTAGCACTCACTCCTGCTTTCTTAGAATAGACATAACTGCATATTGACATTTCCCTGGTTAGAATGCAGTAATCTACATAAGAGCTAAGACATTTCTCACTGATCTGTGTGTTTTCCCTGGACTCCAGAACCTAGCTCACATTCTGAGTCTATTAAGTCCAAGCACCATGTTAAAGACAGGACTCTGCCTCGGACACATAAAGAGATCACTCGACACAATTCATTAATTAAAACGATAGAGCTAACACAGCCTTTAGGAAGATTGGATGAAGGAAGTGAGTCAATAAATGTTTGATAAATGTAACTGTTGAACGATTGATTGCTCACTGTCCCCTCAGGTTTGCCATCAGCCCAAGAGTGGCACCTTGATATATGGTTTTGTCCAACAGTTTTATTATGTCTCTCCATAGCTTGATTAGGAAACCAGATGTACCCATGCTTATTCTTTTTCCACATTTAGGAACAGTATTTGCACTTGCCTCATTAATTTTTTGTTTTCTTTTGAATTCATAATTTTAAAAAAACAACTAGAACTATGGAGACAGTAAAAGGATCAGTGATTACCAGAGGCTAGAGGGTAAGGAAGGATGGATGGGCAGAGCACAGAGGATTTTCAGAGCAGTGAAACTATGCTATGTGATACTATAATGATAGATGCATGTCATTATACACTTGTCAAAACCCATAGAATGTAAAACACCAAGAGTGAACCCTAATGTAAATCATGGACTTTGAGTGATAATGATGTGTCACTGTAGGTTCATTGATTGTCCCAAATGTACCACTCTGGTGGGAGATGTTGATAGTAGGGGAGGCTATGTCTATGTGGGGGCAAGAGGCATATAGGAAATCTCTGTACTTTCCACTCAATTTTGCTATGAACCTAAAACTTCTCTAAAAACTAAAGTCTATTAATAAAACAACAAATATTAAAAAAAATTATTAAAAGATATTTTCTGTAATCATAATATATCACCTTTAAATATATCTTACAAATATATTTCTCTCCCTTTGGGGGTTCTCTTGCTAGATTTGACTCTTGTGTTCTTTTATTTCTTGAGTATGAACAGATAACATATTATTTGGCAGTGAGTTAATCAAGAGGGTTTAATTGCTTGGCCTTTGAAGTCAGACAACCTGGCCATATGAGTTTGGGTCTGTGTGACACCTCTGAATCCTCATTTGAAAACTGGAATAATAACAATCCCTGTGTTATAGGGCCATTTTGAGGAGGAATAAATGAGATTTAAGGCATCTTGTACATATCATGTACTGAATAAACATTAGTACGGTGGACTGTTATTGATTCTGGCTAGTCAAAATCCATTCCCTCTAAGTTTGGTAACCATATCCCTATTTCCCTCCAGGGCAATACCTCTGCCACTCTCAGACTGTGTGGTTTTGTTGGCTCTGGCCTCACTCCAATTCCAGGTGGTACACTGGACACAGGCCTCAGTCAATCAACTCATCACACTCCCCAGGTCCCATTAATTCATTTAGGGATGGGTAAGTACATTCAACCCAGGCCAAGGATGCAGCAAGACTTTTGCTGAGACTTCCAGGACAAAGGCAGACACTCTTTTCTGGTGGCCTTAAGGCTGAGAAAACATAAGGTCTGGAACTGCTGTAGCCGTTTTTACCATCACAAGAAGAGAGAATGTCTAAGAATGGTGCCAGAAAGAAGAGCAGAGATCCTGGGAGAGAGAAACAGGCCCTGACGGCGTCACAAGCCCCTGACGGGATCAAAGTATGACTCTCAGTTACATGATCAAATAATCTCCCCTTTTTACTTCAGCCAATGTGGTTTCTTCTGTCCAAAGCAAGATAAGAGTTCTAACTGACTCAGCTATTATTATTGATGAAAATTTTATTGAAAAGATAATATACATCAAGATTGAAAAACATAATTGAGATATAATAGTTTAATTACTCACAATTATGCCAAGTTGACACAACTTTTGCAGTTTGCATATTACCTTAGAAAAATAGGAATAGAAGAGTGCTTCCTCAAACTGATAAGAGGCATATATGAAAATCCTATAGCTAGTGTCATATTAATGATGAAAGACTGAACACATCCCTCCTAAAATGGAGAACAAGGCAAGGATGTCCACTTCCACTATTTCTATTCAACATCTACTGGAGGTTCTACCACTATAATAAAGCGAGAGAAAGAAAGAAAAGCAAGCAAATGGGAAAGGAAGACACAAATCTCTGTTTATTAAAAAATGACATGATCATCTATGTAAAAATCCTAAAGAATCTGCAAATAAGCTACTAGAACTAAAACTGAGTTTAGAAAGATGGCAAAGTTCAAAGTCTATATACAAAAATCAATTGTATTTCTATATACTAGCAATGAACAATCAGAAATTGAAATTAAAATTTACCATTTACAATAGCATCAAAAATATGAAATACTTAAATATAAACTTGACAAAAGACATTTATAACTCATACACTAAAAACTACAAACATTGCTGAGAAAAATTAAAGAAGATCTAAATAAATGGAGAGATATACCATGTTCATAGAAGACTCACTATAGTTAAGATGTCAATTCTCTCCAAAACGATCTATAGATTCAAGGTGTCCTAGTCAAAGTCTTAGCAGGCTACTTTGCAGAAGCAGCAAGCTGATTTTAAAATTTATAGAAAAATGCAAAAGATCCAGAATAGCCAAAACAACTTAAGGAAAAAAGAACAAAGTCAAGGATATCTTGAGCCTTTAAAAGTATTTTTTTAGAAAGTCATTTCTAGGAGTATAATTTCTGGATAAAAGGCTAGAAACATCTTTAAGAAAAAAACCAATCCTTTGGGGCCGGCCCCGTGGTGCAGCGGTTAAGTTCACACATTCCGCTTCTTGGCAGCCTGGGGTTCGCTGGTTCGGGTCCCGGGTGTGGACGTGGCACTGCTTGGCAAAAGCCATGCTGTGGTAGGCAACCCACATATAAAGTAGAAGAAGATGAGCACAGATGTTAGCTCAGGGCCAGGCTTCCTCAGAAAAAAGAGGATTGGCAGTAGTTATCTCGGGGCTAATCTTCCTCAAAAAAAAATAAAACAATCCTATTCAGGTAAATTCTACAGCTCAAAACCATTTTAGATTTGAAATATTATAAAAGTAAATTAAGAGTTGTCATGAGCTTGAGAAATGCCTGAGTGACTCCATCCTTCAGACACCAGGTGAGAATGAAATGGGATGGGGTGAGGGTGTGGCATGGGATTACCTGCTAGTGAAGTATGTGATGAATAGAAAGAAAAAATCTTAATTTACTAAATAAATTAATATAGTGGTAAATTTAGTAATAAATAAAAAGAAAAAATATCCTATTATATGGAAGATATTTTATAAATATCTATAATAGAGATATTTATATAGAGATATTTATATAGAATTATAATAGAGCAAAGAGTAATAACATCCACTTTTAGAAGCCCCAGAAAATGCACTGAACTGAGAATCTGCTAACCTAAAACTTTTAGTACTGGGTCTGTCACTAACCAGCCTTTGGGCAGGTAACTTTGCCTCTCTAGGTCTTAGCCTTGACACTTTGAAAAGGAGATTATCGAAGGAAGTAATTTCTAAGGGCCCCTTCCAGATCAACACTAAAAATTCTATTAGGCCTTCCTGTGTGGTTTTTTTCAAGTGTTAATACATTTTCAGATAATTTCTATTGTTTTTTCTCTATAGAATGCAACTCCTCACAATTTACATATCTTCATTAGAGAACATTACTAAGGAATTGCTGTGGTTGCGTTCAAGGAATCAAGGGCTATAAAATGGTTTTCTCTTTCACCATCCAGGACCAGTAAAGAAGGCATTTATCATGTCTCTACCACTGATTATGGATATTTCTAATTTTTCTTCTTTCTGCAGTCCTCCAAAATGTAGTCTTTGACACACTGCATGCATGAAATCCCACCGTTATTTCTTTCTTCTGATTTCCAGAGCAAGCTAGAGTACTGGAGGATACATAAGTAAACTAAAAAAGGTCCAGCATTCTAAATGGAAATAACTAGTTCAAGGTCACCAAGTGACCTTTCTCTAGCTACATCTGAAAACCCCCTCCAATATTTTTGTAAGTCTGATTACTGACTTACTGGAAGAGCTATTGTGCTTATAAGGATCTTAGTCTAAAAAGAGCCTTGTTTAGGCTCTCTTTTTAGGGCATAAAGCCAGAATTCAAAAAGATAAGCAATATGAATGAAATCTTGCAGTCTTCAAAAGTACTTTGTCTTTTAGCTATGATAGAATGAGGTACTCCTACCTCATTCTGCCCCCGGCAGGTCCCAGACGGCAGATCTTCCCCATATAGGGCTCCACTATCACACAGAGTTTAAGAGATATCAAATCTCTCCTCTGAAGATCATACTCCAGGGTTCATGACCTTTGAAATTTTCTTTCCTCTTCTGTTCACTTTATTCCAGAACATACCATTGGTCCAAAAGACCTACTAATCTTTACTAGTGTGTGAGAGGCCATTCTGAGATACAAGCTTCATATAGTTAAAGAAAATTCCAGGTGTTATCTCATGTTATGCAATTACCTTAGCACAGGTTTAAAGAATTACACTTAAACCTTGGGACCATCTAGACCATAGCTCTAGCCAGAATTTAAGCTCCCTCTTTCCAACCCTTCATACATAAAGACACAGGCTTTGACCCAAGTCTGTTTCCTTCAGTTTTAAGCAGAAGTTGTACCACTAATGACCACCCGAACGGCCAACTTGGCTTATGTCTCCTAAATGTCACCCTTTGGAAACCTTGACCAGTTTGTCCTAATCCCCTTTTAGCCGAGCCTCCGCATCAATACACAACTCTGTTATTCTGTGTGTGCTGTTCTTATCTGTTCTTTTTATAGTTTTCTCCATCCTTGATCTTTCCTAAGTCTATTAACTTACATTGTATTTTCTTAAGTTTCCCTCTGAACCGTTAAACTTTGTATTTCACAGACTTTTTAACTCAAGCCCCAATCTTAAACTACAGACTGTAAAATCCTTTGCTCTTGGAAAGATGTGTGAATTTTGTCAACTTCAAATGGTCCACTCTGAATCTTTCACTATGCGGTGCTGAAACTGGAAATAAATAAGTAAATAAATACATTATTTCTATCCAAATTCTCAATCATATTTGCTGCTTCCTGTTGAAATTTCCCAAATTCAGACATTTTTGAAACAGTGCAAAATAAATCTCATCTTTCCTTCATTGTCACCATAATCAAGTAGTGTCTAGTCTATCGCACTTTGGGGTGGTTAGGCAGCACAAACAAAGATCTTTAGCTTACAGTCTGTTTTAGATGGCAGTGATGAGGAGAAATGTGTAAAATGACAATCTGTAGAGAAATGCGTAAAGTGAAAAGGATATCGAGAGTGAATTTTTTTAAAAAGCTAAAATCATTAATACTGTTGTGTTGATCTAATAAGCTCTCTATGAAAAGGAATGTTTTATATATTTGAGGTGTTGAGGCGGAGTCTGCATTGATTACTGTACACTAAATTTTCAAAGTTAATTCTGGCAGTGTTTTAGTGTATTTGAAATTGATAAAAATTCTTTCATTAAAGCATAATGCAAGCTGACAACTGTGAGCACTACCTCACACTTAAGTAAAAACAAAGTCAGCTCTGCCTGGCTGGAGTAATACTTTGATTTGACACTTTCAAATACTTGGGCTTAAAATGAACTAGTGTGCTGGCCAACAAAAAGCAAAATGGCATGGAAAGTGGTGGGGAGATGAAATTGGGTAAGAGCAAGACATATTCAGGTCAGCTGTTTTTATTTTATAGTCTATACTATAAAAGCAACAAACTGTAAAACTATACTAAACCGTTTACCACTGAATTCTACATGATTCTACAAGTGTCATAATTTACCCTTTCCTCAAGAAAAACATGTCAGTTCTATATTTCACCTGAAGAACCTACAATGCCAATGTAACAGTAATCTATTTAGTGGATGTAATACATTTCACTATCCAGATTTCCATCATCTTCTTAATATAATACTGATTTTGCTGCAATTATCTTAAAGTCTACACTTGATGTCTCCATTTTCTCAAATTGGGTTTGCTTCCTTTGGTAGGTGTGAGCTAGCTGGGGAGAGGCTTTACATTTCTCTAATCATCTCTCTCTCTCTCTCCACTTCTGCTTCCTTTGCTTTTTTGATCTATGCCATGCATTTCACATTCTGCACTTGGCATTCCCTTTTCCACAACCCACCATCCTCCTGTGGAAGGCATTTCCCCAATTATTTTGCTCCCATAAGAACCTCTGACTAGGGGCCAGCACAGTGGTATAGCGCTTAAGTGTGCACGTTCTGCTTTGGTGGCCCAGGGTTCGCGGGTTCGGATCCCAGGTGTGGACATGGCACTGTGTGGCAAGCCCTGCTGTGGTAGGCGTCCCATATAGAAAGTAGAGAAAGATGGGCATGGATGTTAGCTCAGGGTCAGTCTTCTTCAGAAAAAAAGAGGAGGATTGGCAGCAGTTAGCTCAGGGCTAATCTTCCTCAAAAAGAAAAAAAGAAGAGACATACCAAGAATTTTCAAATTAGATATATTCTGATTTTGAAAGAGGGAAAAAAGTGGGTTCTAAGCTGCAGACTTGAGCTCTTGCAAGATTTCAGAACAGATTATCAAAAAACTTGTCAGCACTTAGAGATGGAAGAAATGAGAACTTTGAGCTAGTTTAGGTATGCCAAGGACAGGAATGCAAACTCCTTGTTTTCTTTTATGATACTGGGATAGGCTATAGAAGTTGCAACTAATGACTTCAGCAAAGCATTTGACAAACTAGTGACATTCTTATGAACAAGAATTTTTTAAAATTTGTTCTATTAGGTCAATTCGGAGTTAGCTGACTCATTTTTCTCAGATATGATTAATAGAGTGAGGCCTCTGGGGCTTTTTTGGTGATTTGCATTCATTCAACGAATGTTTATTGAACGTTTTACCATGTGCCAGGAACTGCTGTAGGTAGTGGGGATCCAACAATGAATAAATCAAAGCCTTTGATCTCAAGGGACTTAGTCAAGGGAGATAGATAATAGACATGCAAACAAATATGAGTTACATCAGGTAAGGGAGAAAGAAGAAAAATCAGCATATATCTAATTTGAAAATTCTTGATATGTCTCTTATTTAAATATTTACTCAAAGATTATTGACAGTGCACCCCAAATGTATAAATGACTCAAATCAGAGACATTAATCCCCTCAAAGTTACCATTCTTTCTTGTTTAAGGTTGCTTAAGCAGATTAAAGGGAAAAATAGAGTAACTGGCGGGGGGCGGGGGGGGTGCGGGGGGGGGGGGGCGGTGTGTGTCTTTTAAAGGCTGGTCTGAGAGGCTGATAGGATCTGATGATAACAGAAGAGACCTGAAGGCAATGATGGAATGGACTGTGTAATTATCCAGGCAAGAATATTCCAGGTAGCAGGACAGCAAGCCTGTGGGCCCTGAGATGGAAGCATGCTTGGCCAAGAGCATGACAGGGAGAATAAAGGTCTCCCAAAGATGTCCATGTCCTATTTCCCAGAACCTATGAATTTTCTTTATTACATGGCCAAGGAACTTTGCAGACAGAATTAAAGTTTCAGCCCTTAAGATAAAGACATAATACTGGATTATCCAGGTGGGTCCCCTCTAATCACACAAATCCTTAAAGGCGAGAATTTTCTCTGGCTGCATCAAGAGAGATTCGGCAGAAGAGGGAAGCAGAGAGATGCTAGTGTGAGAAGAATACTTCAGACACTTGCTGGCTCTGAGATGTAGGGTCTCCAAGGCAAGGACCTGAGAAAGGCTTCTGGGATCTAAGGGCAGGCCATAGCCAACAGTCAACCAGGAAACAGGGACCTCAATCCTACAAACATAAGGCACAGGATTCTGCAAACCACCAGAGAAAACAGCTGAGCCAACCCAGCTTCTGACCTACAGAACTGCAAGATAATAAATTTGTATTGTTTTAAGCTGCCAAATGTATAGCAATTTGTGGTCCTTTTTTATGGCAGCAATAGAAAACTAATACAAATCATGACACCAGATTGAAATGATGAGGTGAGTGTAATAGGAGATGAAACAAGAGAGGTAGGGAGGATGGACTGGAGGAAGAAGGTAAATGAGAGGGCAACTCCTGTGGGGCCTTGTAGACCATTATAAGGCCTTTGTCTTTTACTGTGGGTGAAATGAGGGGCCAATAGGATTTAGGGGCAGGCATAACATAATCAGACTTACATTATAAAAGGACCACTCTGAACTACCTGTATAGAATCCACTTAGACAGATGTTGCAAATAGCTCACACAACAACGTAAACTAGAGAAATCACAAGGGAGATAAGAAGGTCAGATCCTGGATACATTAGATTGAACCATATAAAATTGCAATTTAAGTGGGTCAAAAAGAGTCAAAAATCAAAGGCTGAATCAAGAGGATTTGCTTATAGATGGTCTATGGTGTATTGGGGAGAGAGGAATCATTGCTGACTCCAGTATCATTGGCCTGAGCCAAGGGTCGAATAGTTGTACTGGGATAACAAATGATGCAGGAGGAGCAAGTTTAGCAGGGTCAAAGGACAGGAGCAAACAAGGGTTCACCTTGGGACACATTATATATGAAACGCCTATCAGACATCCAAGTGCAGATGCTCATTAAGCTGTTAAATACACAAGTCTGGAGTTCAGAGGATTGTCTGGAGCTGGAACTATAAATTAGGGAGTCCTCAATGGTGTTCAAAGCCATGAGATGATGAGTTCAAACACCGAGGAAATGAGTGTAAAGAGGGAAGAGTGGTGCCTCCTGGATTGCCCCTTTTGAAAGTCTCTCCTAGATTGTATTTTTGATTTGTAAACACAAATATATGAAAAATACCACAAACCAAAATATCTCTTAAATATTTAGTTATGTATTTAATGAATTACCTGCCTTAAAAATAACAAAACTGAATAAAATCCATACTATCAGAGAAAATCCAAAATAAAGAGCCATCCCTTAATTTTGTCTTCCAAATTAAACACAGACCCTATAGTTGAAAAAGCCCAGTGAAAGCTGCATAAGCTACACTCATACCAAAAGACTAGTGAATTATATTCCTCCAACAGCTATTGCTGTGAGACATTTTAACGTCCTAGAATGGTGCACATTTTTATATAACATTTATGCTGATCATCTGGTCAGGAGTATTGTTCTTTTATTTCTTTTGGTGCCTCAACACTATGAAAATTCAGCATTTACATGTCTGCAATTAAAAATAAAAGCAAAACAAAACAGAAAATTACCAACCCGACAACTTTGTTCTGTTCTCTGTTTCCTTCCACATACACTGCACTCATTGTGTTTCAGTTGTTGCTAATGATATGTCATAGCTAGTTTATTACTCTCACCAACTTTTGAAAAAAAAATGTATTTGTGAGCACTTTAGGCTAGTATAAACACACACACACACGATCTGTCATAAATCTTTCTCTCTGTGTCATAAATCTCTCCCTCTCTCTTTCTCACTCCCTGTCCAGAAGAGAAATAAACCATATATATACATAAAACACTTTTTATACCACGAAAAGAGTAAAAGAGTTGTTGAAATCTTCCTGCAACATAGAGAAAAACCTGAGCTGCTGCAATCACCTCTCTAAAGCACTTTTATAGGCACAATTACAAAATACTTTTGCCAACCACATCACAAACAATTATTAATGTATTAACTTTAGTTCCACGTTTGGAGCTTCTCCTGGGCTGGGTGTGGGGTGGGAATGTGCACTTTATGGTAACATCTCATTGGACCATCTGCTGACAAAGCAGATTTTAAAGCTTATCCATAATCATCCTAATTAGGCCATCAAATGTCAAGACTTGCTGTGTGAATTTGATAATTCTAGCCATCTCTGTGGTGCAACTGACATTGTCCACATCAAAAGAGTGACCGCCTTGGAAGCAATTTTCTTATGCTTATGGCCTCTCCCCTGCCACCGGCCTATATTGAATAAGTAGTAAGGAAGGTTTGCAACACTACCCTCACAAGTCTGGAAGCTCAATCACATCCAAACCTTTTTATAGACTTACAATACTGTTGCCTTTATACCTTTTTGTGGCTCTTAATTGATAATACAACCTGTAATATGTAAAGTAGACTGTGCACATATCTCTGTCTTCTACTAGATTGTTAGCAATTTATTTGTTCATCTTTGGTCCTCTCTAAGGGACACACTGTCCCTCGTACTCTAGCACAAATATTTGACATGATTACGCAAAGGCGGCCCCTGAAAACCAACATTCAATCCATCCCTCACCCATCCCGCAACCATACAACTGACTGAAAAGAGCAAAGAAAAGTAAAAACAAGGGGACAGCATGCTGCATGTTGTTCACTAAGGGATTTATTTATTTATTTATTTATTTGCAGGGGAAGATTTGCCCAAAGCTAACATCTGTTGCCAATCTTCCTCCTTTTTTATCCCCCTGCCAAGCCCCAGTACATAGCTGTGTATAGTTGTAAGTTCTTCTGATTTTCTATGTGAGCTGCCGCCGCAGCATGGCTACTAACAGACGAATGGTGTGGTTCCACACTTGGGAACCAAACCCAGGCTGCCAAAGCAGAGCAGGCCAAAATTAACCGCTAGGCCATCAGGGCTGGCTCAAGGGATTTAGATTTGTAAACCTATTGATTACCGTGTATTTGAGAAAATACTATTGGATGAAGGTTGTTGTGATGGTTAATTTTATGTGTCAACTTGGCTAGGCCGTGGTGCCCAGCTGTGTGGCCAAACACCAGATGTTGCTGTGACGCACATCCTGTAGATGTGATTAATATGTATAATCAGTGCACTTTAAGTAATGAGAGTACCCTCACTAATATGGATGAGCCTCCATCAGATGAAGGCCTTAATAGCAAAAACTGAGGTTTCCCACAGTAGAATGAATACCACCTCCTCAAGACTGTAACAGAACAAGACTGCAACTTCAACTCTCGCCTGAATTTCCAGCCCGCCCTAGAGATTTCGGACATGCCAGCTCCCACAATTGGATGAGCCACTTCCTTAAAATAAATCTTTCTCTCCATAGACGCATCCTATTGGTTCTGTTTCTCTGTGGAACCCTGACTAACAGTTGTATTTCAAAGCAGCTCCTTCCTTATAATATTCCTGAAACTTTTGCTAATTGAATATACCTATACTCTTAATTTTGTTACACGAAATAGGGGTAGGAGTTTGTATCCTGCTTACTAATAGAAGTCAGTTTCTCTGCCGGTATGGAGAAAAGAATATTGTCAAAGAAACTCGACAACAATGGCACCTGTCCTGCCAAGCAGGGCAATTTAATACCAAGGGTTTCCAATATGAAGCTTTACTTGAGCCCGGAGTGGGCAGCTCACCTAAGGATTACAGCCTACACATTTTCCTAACATACTTCACACAAACTAACAAGTCCCAACCAATTACCCCAAAGAATCTGAGAAGCTAGATAAAAAAATTTCCTTTTGAAAAAGATGGAGCATGTTTGGGGCAAGGAGGAGGGTTTTACCAGCTAATGCAACTCAAAATAGGAGGTTGGTGTGTCCAGTTTCCATTGCCTCATTCATCAAGAGAGTTTGTGTTGTGACTTTGGGAAGTCAGTTTTACTGCATGATGTAATGGAGAAAATAATGAAGATTATAAATTTTCTTTATGCCCATGTTTTTTTAACGACTGCTCGTTTATGGATATTTAAGAAGTTGAAGCAAAGAAACTATATTTAGTTTATTTTAATTTGGCCAAATGGTTAAGTCCTGGAAAATTTTGAAGAAATATACTGAAGTGTTTTTAGAATTAAAAAGTCTTAAATAAAATAAAATAATAAAATAAAAATAAAAAGTCTTAGATCCCACTTGCTAGACCTCCCATGGGCCCTAAAGGCTGCACACTTTTCCCTGATGTTACATAACAGAACTCTGTACATCCACCATAAAAGTGATGGCTTTGTATTCAGATTCAAACTTGACATGTGGGCTGAGAAGATGGTACCTGAGACATTCCGTTTTCAATGCTGAACTTCCCTAAGCTTAAAGGAATAACAGATTTTAAAGAGTTACACAGTTATTTAGTGCAAAATAAGTCCCGCTTTTGAAAGCTATTCACAGATTTTGGTGATTGCCTGTGAGTCGTGTTCTCTGTGATTTCTGGATACAAGCACAAGATGTGTGTGATTATAAAGCCCCTGCCCGGTTAAGGTGACTCATTTTCAAAAGAAACCACTGTGCTAAAAGCAAACGACACCTATTAACACACAATCTTAGTGAACATTCAGAGTTCACTGTGAAAAGAAATCAGCTGTGAAAGGAAAAATACATATTAATGTGTAATTGTCTCTATCAACTCTGCTTCACTCTTCCAGCCTCCTAAAGAAGAGGGTCCTACCTTGCTAAACCAGTTCTTGTGGGCTTTTGTGATTCTGACTCAGGAGGAAAGAGAGCTGGGGGAAAAATTGGAAACACACAGCCAGGGCTGGAGAAGACTAGGGCAAGTTTTAAAATGATAGAGGCACACAAGCAGCTATCTTGTGTGAGAACAGTGGATGAGAAAGAAAAGAGAAGTGCTTAAGATATGTTGTTATTTATCTGCTTCACAGGGTTCAGGCTATGAGAATTTTTTAAAGTTATTTTGAAATTAGGTTTCAGGTACATGCCTGTGTGTGTTCAATACAGTACTACTTTAAGACTGGACCACGTGGATCACAGATTCATAAACATTACACAAAATACCAATCTTGAGCTATAGAAGTTTCTGAACACAATTCGAGTAACATTTGTGGCTACATAGCTATCTTACGAAATTGCAGAGATAAAAACCTTCACCAGTAAAACAACCTCAATCAGATTGTTGAGTTTAGAATGAAAACATCCTCACATCTCCTAGAACAGTCCAGGGTATGAATATCCATATCCTCTTTAAATTGACCAGTACATAACCCTAGATAGAAGAGTGGAATTTTTTTTACAAATAAAGTTTATTGTACTGGTTTTGGGATTGCATACTAATTACTGCTAAAAAAAATGATCCTTTTGAATTGCTAATAGGCTATAATCACTAACATCAGTAATAAAAATTCAAAATATTCATAAAACTGGGCTGAAAACCTGCACCCAGGCCTAGTGGGCCGTGAGGAATCTGGTCAATCTGTAACTTCTGGAACTTGAACAATCAGTTCTTGAGTAATTTACAACGTGTTTTAGTCAGAAAGAACGAAAACTCTCTCTTCTAATAATTTTTAAAAAGTAGAAATATCTTGCATTTTTCTGGCCTGTTTGATGTATTAAACTGCTTTCACAAAACTAATACCATGGTACCAATGCAACACAAAAGGCTGGAAAAGATGTTGCTCCTTTCCTTCAGAAAGTTAATGCACCTTTTCCACATTGGTATTTGCTCAAAGATTAAGCTTTGCATCTTCACTAGAAGCGTCTCCGAAATAGAAAGCCCGGACTCGCAAGGTTTCATTCATTCGGCCAACATCCCTGGAGCCGCCCCTTTGTGCAAGCCACTGTGCTCAGGGCCAGGCTGGGACACCTCGGTCAACAGGAGGCAATCCCCGCTCTGAGGGAGCCACCGGCCCCGCCAGGGAAGGGACCAAGGAGGAGTTCAAAACAACCTAAAATTTAACAGGGCGGCTGCACAGTTGACGCGGCTGCAGTTACTACAGCAAGAAGGACGTGGATCAGTCCATACACGCCAAGTCTCCCTTCCGTCCGGTCCGTGTCGCCCCGAAGCCCCGGGTCTAGAGAACCAGAGCTCCACACAGCTGGGTCTAGAACTCGCCCTCCGGGCCCGAGGGTGTCACGGAACAGAGCAGCCGGGAGAGATCAGAAGGAAAAGCAGAGGCCCAGGCAGCCGAGGGGACGCGGCCAGCGCGACCCCCGAATGCGCCGCAGCAGCTGGAGCGCGCACCAGGAGTCAGCTCAGCCCTCCGCGCGGGTCTTTCCGGGGGAGGGCGGCCCTCGGCGCCGCGGGCGTCACTGTCGGACTAGGGGGTCTGCGCCCGGCGCGGCGCGGGTCTCGGGGGCGGGCTCTCGGCGAAGCCCCGCCCACGGCTCCTCCCCCCAGGCGCGCGAGCCGGTCCCGCGCGGCGCCAACCCTTTCCCGGGTCATCGCCCCTCCCCTCTTCCGGGCCGCGAGCCCCCCGCGCGCCGCCTCAAGGCCGCCTTCGCTCGCGCGCGCGCCCGCCCGCCCGCCCGCCCTCTCAGCGCGCGCTCAGCCGTCCGACGACGCGGGAGCCGCACGCGCCGGACGAGACTCGCCGCGCTCCCTGCTGCCCAGTGCCGGCCCGCTGAGGCGGCGCCCTCGGTTCCCGCCTCGGAGACGGTCGGGGCCGCCCGATCTGCAGCCCCCGAGCGGCGGCGGCGGCTGTGGTGAGGAGAGCGGGCGGGGGTAGGCGGACATGGCGGGGCTGAGGGCAGCGGCGGGAGGGGGTTCGGCGGCCCTGCGGCCACGTCGAGGGCTCGCGGGCGGGCGGCGCGCGGGGCCCGGGGAGCAGTGCGGATCGAGCCGGCTGCCTGGGCTCCGGCTCGGCGCGCAGGGAGGCAGGGGGTCGGGGGCGGCCGGCGAGGGCTGCCGCGGGACCCCCGGCGGGAGCGGGACGGAGCGCCGCCGCCTCGAGGCTCCTGCCACGTTTCCGCGGCGCGTTACCTTCAGTCCCGGGGTGGGCGCCGGCCCGGCGGCGGCCGAGCGGTTTGTGGAGCCGGGAGCGGCTCGCTGCCCGAGGGGAGCCCGCAGCCTCGAACCCGGGCCCCCGGCGCCTGCGCGGGGGCGGCGGCCGCGGGGCGGCCGGGAAGGCGCCCCCAGCGCGGCGGCGGGGAGGAGGGGCTGGGCTCGGCCCTCCCCTGCCGCGGGGAAGCCCGCGGTTGCCGAAGTTGGACGCGCTTCCAGGCGGTTCCTTCCAGAGGGGGGAGATGTTTGGTGCCCATCGAGCGCCCTCCGAACCCCAGCGGGAGTGCTTAGCAGCGGGTTTGGTGGCTTCAGAAGTCCGGCTCCCGGGGCGCCCCGGTAGCGCCCCCTCCCACCGCCTCGTCCCGCTTTGTCCCGCCGCCGGGATCCCCGCGCCCTCAACCTTGGGACCGTCCAGCAGGAGAAATACTTGTTTCTAGAAACGATCGCGATCAGTTTTTCGTGACAAGGCAGGGAAAAGTACAAAGTGAGCAACTCCTGGAAGGCAGGGCTTGGTTCTCTGGGTTTATGCCCGCCGCCGCCGGGAGCGGAGGAGCCCGTGGAACAAAGTAGAACTTAAGGAGCTGCCGCCGCGGTGACGACGTCCCACGATGACGTCACCGTGCGATGTTTAAAATGGGAGCTTTTCGCTCCAAGCGTGGGTGGAGGGATCGCGGCCACTCACTCTAGGCGCCGAAGGTCCTAGTGGCCCTGCTTGTTTCTGTTTCTCCCTTCCTGACTTTAGAGCTCTCCCTCTTCCACCTTTTGGTACTCCTAGAATACTGACTGGTGGGGGCGGGTTCGTTTTTCAGCTATTCAGGCGTCATTCCTGCATACAAACAAACGAAAAGTAATTGCGTATGACTCATCTGTGTTACAACCAAAAGCAACCACTAAGTGGTTCTTTCCTTCCTTTCTTCCTTTTGTTTTTTGATAAGAAACAGAGGGGGGAAAAAGGCAAACCAAACCCAAAACTCAGATCTGTAGATCCTAGTTGGCAAATTTAATGAATGAGAATGATCTAGTTAAGGATTCAGGACGTTTCTTTAGTGTGGTTCCTTCTTTTCTTTGGTGGGGTGGAGGTTGATGTAGTTTCATCAGCAACTTTCATCCCAAACCATATATTAAATTGCAGTGGGTTTTATTTTGCGTCATAACTTAGAACGTAGTGGAATATGAATGTAGCTTCATAAAGTGGAAAGGACTCACGGTTTTTCAGGAGGAAGCTGCAGAGCGGTTGTGGAGATCTGGGGCTGCCCAGTCCGTGGTGCCTGGGAGCTGGCTGTAGAAGGTGGATTTGGCATTCTAGGGTTCCAGGATGAAGCTTTGGGTGTCTTCCCATCCAGGCTCAGGGTAGCTGTGGCTGCCAGCACACCTCTCAGATAACCAAGTGGAATTTGTTTCACAGTGAGATGCCTTGTTTGAATTTGCACCGGGAGTAAAAGAATCGTATTATGAAGAGAGACTTTCAGAGCAGGTTTGAGGAAAGAAAAATGAAGTTAACCAAATCAGCTTTATTTTTTGAATGTGTGAGAAAACAAACTATCAGATAGGTTAGTCCATTTTTATACTGAACATAGCAGAGGCTGTGTGTCTTTAATTGGCTCCAAAAAAGGTGATGTTGCTTAGTAAATGCAGCATGTGAATAACTCCAAGTTACTTACAGCAGCCAAGTGAATGAGCTCATCCAGTAAAGACGGAATATACATTGAAACAATCCCAGGACAAGATTTTGCCTTTATGGATTAATCAATGATAAATGAGATCTGCCATTTAAAAAGAGTTCTTCTTGAGGCAATTCCAGAATGCAGCTAAATCTCTGATTATTTCTTTTAGTTTGATTTTCTGTGGATGACCCTGAATTTCCACTCTTTTAAATATTGTTTGATAGAGCCACTGTTTTTTGCCATATCTTTTAGGTAAATGTATCTCTGTTCCTGAAAGAATGCTTACAGACACTTAATGCTGTATTTTTTCTTCATGTATAGCAGCTTTGTTAAAATATAATTCACATACTCTGCAATTCACACATTTAAAATGTACAGTTCACTGGTTTAAGTGTATTCATAGAGTTGTATAACCATCACCATAGTCAATTTGGGGATGTTTTCATCACACAAAAAGGAAACCCTATACTCATTGACATCACTCCTCCTTTCTCCCCGTTCCTCCTAGACCACTAATCTACTTTTTGTCTATATAGATTTGCCTCTTTGGACGTGTCATATAAATGGAATCATACGGTATTTGGTCTTTTGTGACTAATTCTTTTCCCTGGCATAATATATTGAAGGGTCACCCATGTTGTAGTGTTTATCAATACTTCATTCCTTTTTGTTGCTGAATAATATTCCACTACACGTACAAGTTTCCCCTGCTATCCAAAAGTAGTGTTCTTGTGAAACCTTTTGGAAGCCAAAATGGCATAAAGTGAAAAAGCAATTACCATTAATTTATGTGGGAATAATTTTCGAGCATCTCAGACCTAAAAATAACCTACCAAATCATACCAAATAACACATAAAATCTAAGAGAGCACTAACATAGTAAAAGGAGGAATTATATGATAAATACACAGCCTTCATAAAGTAGAAATAATGTAAGTACATTGGAGGGCTGAGGGGGGTGGTGGTGGTGTGTTAGGCTGAGTCATTTGGTTGTGGTGGTGGGAAGTAGAGGAGATGGGTGTAGGAGAGAGAAAAAGAGGGTTGTGTATTAACCTCTCTTGGTCAACTGAATCTATCAGGGCAGGCAGGCCACTAACATCTACCACCTTCTGTGTCTGCCTGTCTCGATGTCAAAGGTTGAGAAGGTCGAAGTTTGTTGTTTGCTGTGGCTGATGTGAAAGGCTTGAAATACGACTGTGTGCATGACCGCTTAGCCTCTGTAGTGACTTGCAGTAAAACAAACGCTGAACACCATTTTTGGTTTTTGCCTTTTTTTCCTAAAAGTGAAAATACACCTTAGATTTCTTTTGGTTAGCAAAGCCAGGTACTATTTTAGGTTTTCTGTAAAAGTGAAGTGGCATAAAGCCAACCTTCGGATAGTGGGGGAAACCTGTATATTACTACACTTTATGGTCCACTCATCAGTTGATAGATGTTTGGGTTCTTTCCAGTTTGGGGCTATTATGAATAATGCTGCTATGGCCCTTTGTGTACAAGTGTTTGTGTGGACATATATTTTCATTCTCTCGGGTAAATAGGAGTAGAAATGCTGGGTCGTATGATAACTATGTCTCACTTTTTTAGGAACTGCCAAACTATTTTCTATAATGGCTCTACAATACTGGGTTTTAAGGTGGACTTTTTATGTTTTAAAGTTCAAATTATTTTACAGAATTTTAAACTTAAATTATTGTAGTTAAATATTGACACATTTAGTAAAACCTTTATACTAGTGTCATTGTAGTGCTTCTCTTTGAGTAATATCTCTAATTTTATTTTAGCCAGCAGCAACAATTTGGTGTGCTCTCTTGACTGAACTTCTTCACAAAGCTGAGTGTTAAGATTCCTAAATGTACTTTATAATAAGGTCTTTATGGCATAAATTAATGCTTGTTTGTTCCCTACTCCAGATATGAGCCAGTGAAACACAAGATAAAATTGGAAGGAGGAAGGAGAACTCTAAAGGAGAGATGTTTTGCAGAGCTTTATTGTCCAGTTTTTATATTTTGTTTTTTTTGAGAAAGACTCTCTTGTTTTTGCAGGGAACGATGAAGAACGAAATTGCTGCTGTTGTCTTCTTTTTCACAAGGCTAGTTCGAAAACATGATAAGTTGAAAAAAGAGGCAGTTGAGAGGTTTGCTGAGAAATTGACTCTAATACTTCAAGAAAAATACAAAAATCACTGGTATCCAGAAAAGCCATCAAAAGGACAGGCCTACAGGTAAAGGATTAGATTGGACAGCTGGAGTGGACTAAGTGAAAAGGCTGGTCAACTCCTGAAATGAGTGCAAGGCCAGAGGACTGAAGTGTGCCCAGTCCCTGCCTATCACCGTTTATCTGCACAATACAGAACTCTCTGGAGTGTCCCAGTATTTTTTCCTTAGTCACTTTAGACTACAAGTATTTGTTGTTGGAGTCCCACTGTGTGGACTTGGGAGGCCAATACTGCAGGCTTCTAGGAGTTAGTTGTCTTGTAATGATAGTTTGGCTTCTGACTTGAGTGCATTTCTCCATGTATCACAGGTACTTGGGGGTTTTCACAATTCTTGAGGACCTCTAAAACTATTGCCCGTTAAGTGGGCATGGTAGGAGTTGACTAAAATGAGTCTCCTTGTATCTAAAAGTAAATTACATGTTACATATTTTTTGAAAAAATAAAAGTTTTATAGCAAACAGGAACTAAGATTATTAGACACCCAGTATGTTCTTGACACAGGAATAATTTCATTTGTACTGTGTATAATTCTTTATGGTAAAAGCCAGTATAATTATTCTATCAGTGAAGATAAGTTACCTGTGATCCACAATTGGTAAATATTAGCTCTGGAATTTGAAGTCAGGTCTAACTGACCTTAAATTCTTAGGGGCTTTCTGTATACCACAGTGCAACAACTGCCTTGGCTCTGAGAGGGAAAGTAATTCTCCGTTGCAGCTGTTTTCTGCACTCTGGTTTATAAGTTACATTTACAGCTTAAAGAAGAACAGGCTCCTGTAGAACATGTCCTGGCATGCTCGCTCCCTAGTATTTATATGACCACTTGGGATCCTGGGTTGAGAATGTTCTGCTAAACTCATCTGTCAAACCCTGCCCATTTGTGGATTTAGCCACAAAAAATAAAAGTGGAATAGTTGTGGCTATCAGACTACAGAAATTCTTTTATTTATGCATATTGCTGCCCGCAATGTGTCCTCCACAAAACAGCACTTATGTACTTTGATGTAAAAGGACTTCCTTTCCGGCACTGAGCTCTGGCAAGGGCAAGACTATTCAAGGAGTCTACAAGGGAGGTGAAAATATGATTTGTTTATTTCTCATTTGCTAAAAGCCAGGTGAGCATGTGTGGGTATTAAAAAGAAAAGAATCAAAGTTATTGATGTATTTTCTCCTTCATTTTTATCCAAAGAGGTTCCCTAGTTAATTGGAAAATGTGGTGAATTAAAGTAGAAATGTAGATGTTCTGTACAAAGCGGACTCAAGTTACTATTTTTTATCTTCTTACTTGACTTTTTAAATTTTTTCTTGTATGTCTTCATTTCTGATGGAGTGAACAGCTTTTGTGAGTTAGCGCTCTTGAGGCCTTTTACACTGATGTAATTGACATTGGACAAAGGCTTTTGGAAGTGCCAAGCTACTGTACTATTACTGAAAAAGGAGACACTGTCAAGTAAATACTTAAAGGTCAGACAGTGTACAATTTCATTTCCATTAATTCTAAAAACTTGAGGAACAAAAGTTAGCCAAACAGGATTAAATTGGCATGTGATCAGAAGTATCATTATTGAGTCATTTTGAAGCTGTCTTTGAAGTAGAAAACTATTAGACTTAATGGTGGGTTGTTACTATTGTAAAAATGAAGAGAATATAGGATTAATCAGAGTTAGTAGAATATTAATTCCAAAGGTTAGGTTGGAAGTGTTCTTTTTCTTCTGAAGTGTTTATAAATTAAAATTATTTCTCTGCAGTATATACAAATAAGATGCCTATGGAGGGCAATTTGGCACTATTATGGGAATCTGTAAAAATATTCATACTTTGAATAGTAAGTCTTCTAAAAATCTATTCTAGAAACATAATCAAATACAGACAAATATGTATGCATATGGATGTTTCTTACACTGTATAATTGTAAAACATTGGAAAGAACCAAATTGTCAACATTAAGTAAATGATAGATTATTTTTATGCAACTCTTAAAATGTTGTTTTTGAAGGGTTGTTAATGGATAAGTAGTCACAATATGTAGAGTGAAAAAGCGGCATAAAAATACACAAATTTTGTTGAATCAGTCTCTATTTAAGCATCTGTATCTACATATACATTTTTTAAGCTTAGAGCCTATATCCCACTCATTGTAGATAATCAAAACATACATGTAAGATCTATCTCCTTACCCTTAACTGCTTTTGATCCTGGGGCACGTGGGACTTTTCAGTCAACCTACACAACATTAGAATCTGTAATACAGGACTTTTTTTTTTTTATTTTGAGGAAGGTTAGCCCTGAGCTAACTGCTGCCAATCCTCCTCTTTTTTCTGAGGAATCCTGGCCCTGAGCTAACATCCATGCCCATGTTCCTCTGCTTATAAGTGGGACGCCTACCAGAGTATGGCGTGCCAAGCGGTGCCATGTCCACACCAGGGATCCGAAGCAGTGAACCCCGGGCCGCCGAAGTGGAAGGTACGCAGTTAACCACTGCGCCACTGGGCCGGCCCCTAGGACTGTCTTATTGAAAGGAACAAACAGCATCTTACATGCTATAAAATAACTTTTTCACTCTGAATTTGCTGAATTGTTAATGATGATGTTAAGATAGGTACAGACAGAATCGGGTATTGTTTAATAAAATGTACTTTGGGGGCCGGCCCTGTGGTGTAGCCGTTAAGTTAGTGCGCTCCACTTTGGAGGCCTGGAGTTGCCGGTTGGCATCCCGGGCATGGACCTATGCAATGCTTAGCAAGCCATGCTGTGGCAGGTGTCCCACATATAAAATAGAGGAAGGTAGGTGGGGACGTTAGCTCAGGGCTAATCTGCCTCAAAAAAATAAATGAAATTTGGAGTCTGGTCTGGATTTGAACCCTGGATTTACCACTTTCTAGCTCTATGATGTTGGGCAAGTTACTCAGATTTTCTCTGCCTCCTTTCTTTCTTAAAGTGGGGAAAGTAGTATTTAACTTACAAGATAATTGTGAAAATTAAAAGAGTTAATACATGCAAAGCATTTCGGTAACTGTCCGTTGCAGAGTAAAAATTGAAAAAGAGTTATTTAAAAACATGTATTAGGTGTCACCTAAATAGAACTTTTTCCCCTGTTTTGAATGAAAATTGAAATCAACTAATAAAATAATTTAAGTTTAAAAAACTTTAACACATTATTCTATTGATGTCATTGTATTTAATGGTATAATTACTATTTGTCAGTTAACTTGTATTTTCCATACTTCAGAGCTTTGGCTCTAAGGAAGAAGTGAAATGACTTAATTTAAATTCATCCAATAAATAAGCACTAGGACTGGTACTCAAACCTGAGTTCTCTTGATTGATTTCTTAGTTGTAGGCGGTAAATTCTTTAATTGTAGCTACCATTTCTCTGAGTGAGCAGAATGCTTATTTTAACGTGTATTTTTATATTCATACTAGGAGACATTTTTGAGCATTCTGTTACATAGATGTCTTTCTTAGGTTAAAAAAATGGAGGAGAGGATCTATTGGTTCACAGATTGTTTTCACTTATTTTCATAACTATTTAAAAAGAAAACCATTGGGTAACAGAAGTTGAATAAGGTAGTAACACTTCTGGATTATATTTTAATCTTAAGTATGTGATATGAATGGTTTTATGACCTTGACTAATTTCTGTATTTATAGAACAATTATAAGTAAGGCAAAAGACACCCTGCTTAAGGTTTATTTTATTATCTGGGATGTATAAGAAAGGTAATGACAGATCAAAACTTGTCACAAGAATTTTCTAGTATTATTTGAAACTTTAGTTGAGGCCTTTTGTTAGTTGAAGATTTTATCATATAGGAACTTGGCCTATTAGAACTTTTACCTTCAGAGCCTTTAGTAATTTCACGCAACTTTCATACTCCTTGCTCGTTTTATGTACATGTGAGGGTGAGTAGTTTCTGGGTAAAATGAGGTAGAGGCAGTTCTCATGATTTCCTTCTGCTCACACAGATGCCCTCGTCTTTCCACCAGACTGAGTAGTCTTGTTGATGCTGCCTCTTTGCCTTTAGTTTACATTAATTATCATTTCTTATCTATTTAGGATACATTTATTATCTGTTCAGGATAGATGTGCTTCTGGGTTCTCGGCCAGGTTATTTTTTTAATTAACATTGGCAAATACATGTAATGAAGTTTTTGACTGAGTCAATTAAAACTATTAACATTACTCCACTTTGTTATAGATGCATTCGTGTTAATAAATTTCAAAGAGTCGATCCTGATGTCCTGAAGGCTTGTGAGAACAGCTGCATCTTGTACAGCGACCTGGGCTTGCCAAAGGAGCTCACTCTGTGGGTGGATCCGTGTGAGGTGTGCTGTCGGTGAGTTCTTGAGTTTAGCGGCTGAACTGATTACCATGCTGGAACTGATCTTAGGAGATTCTCTCAGGTACTTCCTGCCTGTGTATCCTTATGGCCAGGAGCTGGTTGACTTTCTCAGATGTGAATTTTGTAAAATGCTCTTCTGGAGGTGATAGTGAAGGACTAGTTACATTCCTCTTTTCCTTCTAAAGAAACTCAAAAACTGATTGGGCAGGGTTTTTCCAGAGTTTTGCCAAGAAGTTTATTGTAGACCAAGAAGTAGAGTGTAGACGCATAGATTCCTGTAGGTCAATTATTGTCTTCTTTCATTGGCGGTGCACTTGTCATTCCCCTCTGCAAATGAGGAAATAAACTAATCCCAAACAATTCTGGATAATAACTTTTGTTTGGTTTCTATTGCTGTTTGTTTCTGCTCTTGCCTCCATCCCCCTTTTTGGTTTTTAAGAGACTGAGTGATATTTTCATGGTTTTGTTTTCATAGTGGAAATTATTTCTCGTCTCCTAATGAGCAGCTTTGTAAAAAGCGAGGGTTGCATATGGTGCCCATTGAACTCCATTCATTCTGAAAAACATTCATTGTGGACCAGGCCTCTTAGGTGTGAGGTTTTAAAAAATGAAAGCAACATTCTGCTTTTGGATAGTTCAAAGTGTAATAAGGGAGAAGAAGGAATAAGCAGATTACAACAGAGTGTGATTTGTGCTATAATAGAACTATGTACAAAATGCAGTGGCTGGTGGCACAAAGGAGAGAGTTACTGCCTCTGCCAGGAGTCAGGAAAGACTTACTAGGTGATACTTGAGCTGATGGGGAAGGATGAGTTGCACTTAACTAGACGACAAGGCGGGAAGGACATCTTCAGGCAGGAGGAACAGGATGAACAGATGCATGAAACCCCTTGTGGGTGATTTCCTACAGCTCTTCCTTTAAGATCTTTCTGTGTGGTATTGAGGTACAATTCCCCTGTTGACTGTAGCATGAGTGCTTTTTGATGCAACCCTAGTACGTCCAAAGGTGGTCATAGCCTTTGACCTGATCTCCAACAATGAAAATGGAGGTGAAGACATGTCATGCCCAAAATACGTTGTTATTCACCCACTGAATTTTTCTGGACCACCCTGGAGCTGCTTGGTATAAGCTGTTGGTGTAAGCTTATTGCTTTGGGAAACCGGGTGTAGGCAGTAGATTCTCCAACACTTCTTTCTCAGTTAGAAAAAGGAAGAGCAAGACATCCAGATTTTGATCAAAGAAGGTCAAACACTTTTAGATTCTGAGACTAACTGAGGACTCACCTTAGGCCGGGGTTAGACTTTGTAGATGTCAGCCAGTGAACCCCTGCAGAAGACCTCAGCATGCAAGAAATAGCTGTCACAAAGTTACCATATTGAATTGCTTATTTTTTATTAGGCCTATACTTAGATCTTATTTAACACACAGTTCTTGAAGTTGTGTAGTTTTTCTACCCATAAAAAATTCTAAGCAGCAGTTGAAAGGGAGTTGTTCATAATAGTCGTGATGCTACCAAAAAAAATATCATATAGCCTGACATAAAGGCAGGAGCAAAAAAGGGTTGGCACAAATGTATTATCACACAGTCAAATAATGAATATTCAATACAGTGATCTTAAATCATTAGGAAAAAATTTCTATGTCCAAGGATGTTTAAGAAGTCAGGTAATTGTATAAACATTTTGGACATATTTATTTGAAATGCTTAAACTAAATCTCGGCACCTGAAAATAAAGCATTAGTTATGTGGACATTCTACTTAAGTGGATGCTGCATTACTTGATAATGCCAGATAATGAAAAATTATTGTGCTTTTACCTTGTTAATATAAGAAAATGTTTGCATTCAGTAGCCTTCTAATTGTTTTATATATGATTAAAATTTTGGCAAAATTTGGCTTTGATGTGATATTTTTTCACAGCTAATAGAAATCTTCAGAATGTGGGGTGTTCATTCAGTGATAACCCCACAAAGAAAGACATGTTAAGCAATCGAATGAAGGTGATTGCTGTAAGTTAATATAGGAGATTGAGATACTGATTAGTACTTTTGGACCAAAACTGGAAAGATAAATATTCTGAAAATTAAAACAAAGCTGATCTAGTAGTTACATAATTGAATAAATGAGTCATTAAAAATAATAACTCATTGGTATACTAGAGACTAAGGTTATGGAAAAAAAACTGAAATGCACTCAAAGAACATTCTTCATAGTCTGAGTTATTTCATCAGAATAAAATATTGGAAGGATGCAGAATGTTATATAGTTAGAAAGGTTATCTCTTAGTGAAATATTTAAGAGGATACAGAACAGATAACAGATCTTTCCTATAAGGAAAAAGCCTGAGAAAGCTGGCAGCGCTTTATTTTCTACTCAACATATTCAACACCTTTTTTTTCTTCTTGTAATTTCTATCTATAATTCTTTTCCTGATTAAAGAGTAGATGTAAATACTATTGATTTGTTTTGAATTAACTAAATTGGCCTTAACGTTTTAGCTGTGTGTCATTGAAAATATGGAAAGTTTAAAAGTTGACCATTACTAATTCTGAGGAATTAATTACATTCTGATGTTACAGTAATAGAGTAAACAATTTCACTTATCATGAACAGAACCCTCATATCAAAATACTACAAAGGGAATGATGTTGAACTTTCGTGTCAAAGAAAGATATCTGAGTTAATAAAGCTGATCCTTCAATCATTAGATGTCTGCCCTTGATTAGGTTTCTGTTTCTACAAAGGCAGGGATTTTTCTCAAATTTCCTGCCTTTCTGTTTTGCTTGGCTTTTGACTCCAAGAATGGGCAAAACTGAAGGGAGGCCTAAGCCCATTATTAATATTGTTTGCATTAACATATGAGTTAACCTTTGTTTGTATCAAAATTGTTGAGTCTTTAAACCCTGGAGAGGACAGAGGGGTAAATTTCCATTGCTAAAACCCTATGCAAAGTAAACTTTAAATTATAGTACGTAAATTCTGTGCTGTGAGGAACTCACCCAACTGTTCAGACATCTTATACTAAGAAGAATCACCGGGTAAATTTCCATTGCTAAAACCCTATGCAAAGTAAACTTTAAATTATAGTACGTAAATTCTGTGCTGTGAGGAACTCACCCAACTGTTCAGACATCTTATACTAAGAAGAATCACCGGCTGAAGACCAACCAGTATCCAGCTGGCTCCATCTTCCCCACCCAGCAGATGGAAAACCGAGGCCTGAAGAAATTAAGTGACTGGCCCCTGGTCAGAGCTAGTGACGAGTGGTCTTTCTGCCATCAGGTAGCAACTCCTTTTATGAGTAAACTGAAAAAGAATAGGAAAGGGAGTTAGGCACTGTATTTAGGTAGCATTTATGGCCCCATTCAGCCTATGAGAATGGAAGACAGCACAGCTATATAAAGAAATTGAGCTCATCTGTGAGACTACTTGATCTCCATATAAACTGTCAAAGGCTTTATTGCATTTAGGCCTTTTACTTTATTGTAGATATCTTCCTGATTCAGAAGTAATCTGAGACAAGTTATCTTGAAATGAAGTTAACTGACATCATTGTCATTATAGTTAACCCTACTTTTCTATTGAAGTTGTTTTTATGTTTTTTAAGCTTAAAATCTTTGTCTTTCTAACTTTAATTACATGTTGTGTAAGAACTGCTTAACGACTCATTTCCTTTGTCCTAACGCTTACTAGAAATTGTTTCATAGTGTTGTATGTTGTGCAATCTATTTAAGTAGATTTGTGGGTTTCTCCTTTTCATTAAGCTATTTTCCCTCATTGCAAAATTTATTTGCCTTTTTTGTAGTAACCAACAGCCAAAGTTACATATTCTGACACTTAGTTCTTGGCTGTAAAAATGTCTTGAAAGGATAAAAAGGCTTGTTCATTTTGCTTTTTTAAAGAAATTAACATGAGAGGTGATCAGTTATCCTAGGAATCTCTGTGAGGTAAGCAGTATAATTCAAGCAAATCCTTATTTTCCTCAACAGTAGTTTTTTTTTCTTTAACTTCAACAGTTGCCTCAATTCTCCTTTTTGTCAGGGTAGTTATAGGAAACACAGCCCCCTTTTAAATTTAATCGTGGTAAAAGTAAATCTCATAGGAAAGATCTAGTTGATTTGTGACTTGAATACCAGAATCTGTATTACAAGGTTCAGTTAAAAATACCTTAGAAAATTTTACTGCATGGCCAGTTTCATTGGTACATAAAAAAATGTAATTAAAGCAGTGAATTTCTCTTTGATGTTTTAAACAACTATTTTTGTTAGGAGGCAGTAGAAAAGAAAATTGAGAAAAAGAATAGGGTCAGTTTTATTTGTACTTAAGTAGACCAGAAGTAGAAAACTGTGGCCTGCCTGTTAGCATGGAGCTGGCTTAGAATACTGTATATGTAGGGTCAAGTTCTGGGAGAGTTCCTTCTTTGTCTTGGCCTGATGGCATGTCTAGACCTGTTTAATTGTTTTTATGGACATTTTTTGTTTGTTGATGTGACTTCAGAGTTTCTAAGTTTTTGTTCTTGTTTTTTTAGGTATGGAGAGAAAAACAATGCATTCATTGTTGCCAGCTTTGAAAATGAGGATGAGAACAAGGATGAGATCTCTAAGAAGGTTACCAGAGCCCTTGATAAGGTTACCTCTGATTATCATTCAGGATCCTCCTCTTCAGATGAAGAAACAAGTAAGGAAGTAGAAGTGAAACCCAGCTCAGTGACTGCAACCCCAAGCCCCGTTTACCAGGTAACTGTGAAATAGCTCTGTATTGAAGGTCACGAGCAGCATTGCCCGGTCATTCCAGGTAGTCCTGCTCACATTGCCCGAGGTTTCTGATTTGAGAT
Source organism: Equus quagga (assembly GCF_021613505.1). NCBI lineage: Eukaryota > Metazoa > Chordata > Mammalia > Perissodactyla > Equidae > Equus > Equus quagga. The sequence continues at coordinate 15,749,509 of NC_060287.1, read as the reverse complement.
TCTGGATCACAGTTCTTGCCTTTCACTAACAGGAAGCTGCTCCTCTCAGATGGAAATACGCACCCTGAGTCACTTTATCAAGATCTGCTTTACTACTTAATAAGTAGGGTAAACATAATTTCAAAAAGTGTGGCAAAGAATAGAAAAAAAATTATGGTAATAAAACTTACCTGATGTTTTAAAAATTCTTGTTGTATTCAAAAATAGCCACTCATTTTTTTGTAGTCTTTAACACTTGCAATTCGTACCTTTCAGTTTAACTGTCTTGTTCTTCTCCCTTTCCATAATTAAAGGGAAAGCTCACTAAATTCTATTTCAGTTAATTTTTTATTCAAGCCAAAACAATATCTCCTTTGCTTTCATAGTTGAAGAGTCATATTGGTACCATGCATGCACTTACAGATTCATTCACATATTTATTTATATTCCACATACCAAAGAACACTTAATATACTATATATATATATATTTTAAAGTTAAAAATTTTAAAGAAATCTTTTAGAGTTGAGCCTTATTCTGCATATGTACTTTTTCTTAATTTGAGTATATTTAAAAATATACCTGTTTTTATTAATTTGGCCTTAATTAGACATAACAAAAGATACTAGATTTATGGTAGGGTTGGATTTTGACTAAAATGAGAATTTAGATCTTAATGAGTAAGAAATCAGAGTTTTGAGTATGAGAAACTAAACCTTTAAGTTCAGCATATATTTATATAATGAACATCCTTTCACTATAACCTAATTTTTCATTTCTCATTTTTTTTTTTTTAGTTTTTGAGTTATCCTTCCTAGGCTTGGGAGGAAGTCTACCATATTTTTAGGGATATATGTATATGTGCATTATTATAAGATAACATATACACTTGGTTTAAAAAACAACTTCAAACAGTGTAAAAGAGTATAAAGTGTCAAGCCTTCCCTTTCCCCCAACTGCCAGTCCTGTGTCCTTCCATGGAAGTTTTCATTACAAGTTATTTTTGTGTTCTTCCCGAGAGATTCCCTGTATAGGTAAGTAAACATAATATTTGTGTTTCAGGGATCATTTTTAAGATCTTTGCCATAAATATTTTGGGCATTTTTTCCTCTGCATGATGTATTATATTACTGCAAATTCCTGTTGTTAAATTGCCTGGAATTTATTCAGATGTGACAATTTTATTTCAGAATTGTATTTGTTGTTACTCAACAAAGCAAGACTATAAGTCCCCAAATGAACTGAATGCTGCTGATTTTTTACAATTAAATTGACCTTTAATTTTTAGTTTTTCTTTTTAAATTAAATTGTATTTATTTTCTCCCATGTTGAAAGACTGTTAGGATAAAATTATAACAGAAAGGCATGGACATTGAAGTGTCTTTTATGTGCTTTTTAAATAAAACATTTTTCCTTGACATTATATTCACTAACAAAACATTTCATGACAGAGAAGCATGGCCATTACAAGCCATTCTGCAGAAAGCTGGTGCAGGTGGCCCACTTGAATCTTTTCTTCCGATTCACTTTTTCATTTGAACCTGGCATTGCCAACAGCTTTAATAAAGGGATTATCTAAGTAAGGACAAAAAATTCCTAGTTTAGGGTCTTTGTTCTCTGAGAGGTCTGAGTGTTTTCTGTAAATGTACACCCAGAGATAACTCTCCACTAATTAAGAAGAGAAGATTATGTCGTTTCTTCCCAAATTGACCTATAGTTTCAATTCAATATCAATCACAATTCCAAAAGCCTTTTTCTAAAAGTTGATTCTAAAAGTTTAAAAAAGGAGAATCAAGTTGGAGGCTTCATACTAATATAAAGCCATTATGTTGTATCAAGACAATGTGGTAACGGTTTAAACATACACAAATATATTAATGGAATGGAAAACTGTCTACAAATAGACCTGCACACATAACAGTCTTTTTTTTTTTTTTAATAGAAGTGCCAAAGCAACTCACTAGGGAAAGTCTTCAAGAACTGGTGCTGAAACAATTAGATAATCTATATAGAAAAAAGAAAAGAACCTAACTGCTACCTGGCACCACACACAAAAAATTAATTTGGGATGGGTCCTGCTGCCAGCTCTGCCTGACGCCCTCACATGGATCCCAAGGAAAGTCAGGTCCAAAAGGAATAAGACCACAGGAGGCCCAGAGAGAAGGAAGAGGGTTTCAGGTTTTGGCTTCAGTCCTTTTCCCAGTTGGCACCTGGGTACATGGGAAAGAGTGTGGGGTTTGAAGTTGAACAGACTCAAGATTGGACACTTTTGTAAGAAAACGTAAATATCTTTATTTTCAGGGATAGGCAAAGATTTTTTCCAAGGACCAAAAAAAAAACTTTGATAAATTTGACTTCATCAAAACCGAAAATCTTTTCTCATCAAAAGAAACCATTAAGAAAATGAATGGGCAAAGCATAGATTGGGGCAAAACATTCTGAATACATATATCTATCAAAGAATTTGTTTCCAGAATATACTTTCAAAATCTCTCCTATAAATAATAATAAAGGACAAATGACCCAGTTAAAAATAATGGGCAAAAGGGACCAGCCCGGTGGCATAGTGGTTAAGTTCGTGTACTCCTTCAGCAGCCCAGAGTTCACAGGTTCAGATCCTGGGTGCTGGCCTACGCATTGCTTATCAAGCCGTGCTGTGGCAGGCATCCCACATATAAAATAGAAAAAGGTGGGCACAAATGTTAGCTCAGGGCCAATCTTCCTCAGCAAAAAGAGGAGGATTGGTAGTTAATGCTAGCTCAGGGCTAACCTTCCTCAAAAAAAATAATGGGCAAAAGATGTAAATACACACTGTACAAAAGAAGTTGTATAAATGGCCAGTAAGCACATGAAAAAAGGTGTTCTACCTCATTTGTTATCAGGGAAGTGCAAATTAAAACCACAATGAAACACTGCTTCTTCCAGAATGGCTAAAATTAAAAAGTCTGAGAACACTAAATGTTGGATGTGAAGCAGCTGGATTCATAAACAGTGGGTGGGAGTGTAAAAGGGTACACAACTACTTTGGAAAACTATTTGGCACTTAGAAAGTTAAATATGCATCTATTCTGTTACTCAATGGTTCCACTCCTAAGTATTTAACAAGAGAAAACAAATATCTACAAAGCCTTGTATTAGAATGTTTATAGCAGCTTTTTTCATGATAGTTAAAAAAAAAAAACTGAAAACAACCCAGATGTCCATTAACCAGTGAATGGGGGTGGGGATTATGTACTCATACAGTAGAATAATAGTCAGCAATAAAAACAGAACTAATGATAGACACAATATGGAGGGACCTCAGAAACATTTGATTGAGTAAAAGAATTTTGCCAGGCACGAAAGAATACATGCTGGATGATTCTATTTATATGAAGTTCACAAACAAAACTGTCTGGTGGTAGAAATCAGAAGAATGGTTGCTGGGGGGTGTGAGAATTAACTGGAAAAGGATAATGTAAGCTCCAGAATTTTGTCTGTTTTCTGGACAATTTTAAAAGCATATCATTGTGCACCTCAATGTAGAAAGAAATGAAAACTTTATGCCATTTTGCTGCTCATTTGTAGTATAGGTTGATTATTTGAACTCTAAATTTTTCCTTATTTTCCCCTTATTGTAGATAATCAAGAATTAACCATGCTGAGGTCATTCACTGCAGCATTGTTTTGTTTTGTTTGTCATGCGCTGTTTTCTAATAGTAAAAGACTGAAAGCAGTCCAAATGTCTCGCCAGTACGACACCAGTTAATTGAGTTATGGCATAGTTATTGCATTACTGTCTAGCTGTAAAATAACAAAAAAGTTCTTTATGTATTGATATGAATGTCTCTGAAATGTATTTATTAAGTGCAAAAATACAGGGGCCAGCCCGGTGGCATAGTGGTTAAGTTTGCACGCACCACTTTGGTGGCCCGGGGTTCGTGGGTTTGGATCCTGGGTGCTGTGGTGACTACACACCACTTGGTAAGCCATGCTGTGGCAGCATCCCACATACAAAATGTGGGAAGATTGGCACAGATGTTAGCTCAAAAAGCACTATACAAAATTGTACGTGAGTGTTTTTTTAGGTACATATATAGATGTACACATAAGTATGTGCATAGAATATCTCTAAAGGTATACACAAAAAAATGATTAGTGTCATTTGCTTCTGAGAAGGTAATTGAGTTGGTGGTAATCAAAGAAAGAAGAGGGATTTCTCACTGTATACAGTTTTGTACCTTTTGAATTTACTATCATATGAATGTAATGCTAGACAGAATGTAAATTTTAAAATACCTGTACTAAGAAGAGCAGATCAGAAATCAGAGAATTCTGAAACTCATAGTCACAGGGTATGGCATTCTGAATAGAGAGGTCCAAAACTGCTGAGAATATTTTGGATAATGGAAATTTGATGTCCCGCTTGACTAATTGGGCGGTCTAAGACTGTTGTTCCAGAACACTCCACCGGCTCTGTGGGAATCACCTGCAGAATGTGGTCAACATACCTTGAACTCTATTCCTAAGGTTTTGTTACTGTTCAGTAGACCAAGGCTGGGGCATGAACATTTTGTTTAAGAGCTTCTTAGGTGACTCCTTATTTAATCAGACAGCTGTGGAAACCACTGGTCTAAAACATGTGTCCTTATAAGCTTCCATTCATTCTATGTTTTGATCTTTTCTGGTTGAAATAACCAGAAAATTCTGCTCGTTTTCGAGTGCTCTGGTTAAGTTTATTCATTTTCATTCATTCAGAAAACACGGACTGATCACCTGTTAGATGTATTTAGACTTGAGCATAGGAATGTCCCTTTAGAACTGCTCTTAGGGTTTTGGGTGAGTGGTTTTGTTTTTATTCAGTGAGGAATCTGGAAGGTCACCTAGTTTTTACATAACAAGTGACTAATTTTTCCTTTTGAATTAATTTACTATTTTCTCTTCCATGCAGATTTCAGAACTGATATTCCCGCCTCTTCCGATGTGGCATCCTTTGCCCAGAAAAAAACCAGGAATGTACCGAGGGAATGGCCATCAGAGTCACTACCCTCCTCCTGTTCCATTTGGTTATCCAAATCAGGGAAGGAAGAATAAACCGTATCGCCCAATTCCAGTAACATGGGTGCCTCCTCCTGGAATGCATTGTGACCGGAATCACTGGATTAATCCTCACATGTTAGCACCTCACTAGCTGCTTTTGATTCTATTGGTGTCATGTTGAGAGAAGGTAGACTAAGCCTGACTGCATATTAAAAGTTACAAGTTCATACTCATTGTAGTAAAGTTAGATGGGGCAAACCATCAAACTTATTTTTATAGAGAAGTTATTGAGAATAATGTTTCTTAAAAAAATATATATGCACTTTAGATATATTGATATAGTTTGAGAAACTTTATTAAAGTTAGTCAAGTGCCTGAGTTTTTAATACTGGACTTGAGTATTTATATATTGTGCATCAACTCTGTTGGATACAAGAACACTGTAGGAGTGGACGATCTGTTCTAGCACCTTTAAGCATTTACTTTATGGAGAGTATGTAAGTTATTTATACACATGGAAATCTATTTTATGTCATTGTTGTTTAGAAGAATTGCGTGAAATCATGTAGTTGCAAATAAAAAGTAGTTTGAGGCATGACAATGTGTGCTTCTGTTCTCTGCATAAAAAAGAAGGGAGAAAGAGCAAAGGTATCTCACGTCAATGTGAAATACTTAGCAAAGAAGAAAACAATGTAAGAATTTAAATTTTTCTGTTAAAAAATCAACTTTTTATTAACTATGCTTTCCCCAATGGCTAAGTACCAAAATATGCGTATAAAAAGTCTAAAATTTATTAGTAGTACCTAATTGGAAATATAAATATAATAAAACATCTTTCAACCATCAAAGTCACTATACATAGGATTTTCTTAACTAAGAATCTGGCCTGTACTAATTTTGATATGACGTCTGACTTATATGCCTAATGCTATTGCATAAAGCAGAAATGTTCTTATAGCCGCTCTAATGTCTTGCCTTGTGCTGTTTTTCAGCACGTCTTTCCTAAAGGTGTAAAATAAATCCAAATAGTACAGTACTTCAGATTCTTCAGAAGTCCTTCGTATTTATACCACTGTAGCGCTGTCAGTCTTGTAAGCGTACTTCAACTACAAAAAGAGAAAAAGAGATGTAAGAATTTGGATTGTTTTCAAAGTAAATTTTTTAAAAAGTAAGATCAGTACTTCTCATCACCCACATCTTTAGTTTTCTAGTCTTAAATTATTTGGCTTATCAGAAAAATCACAATTTGCTAATAAATTATTGGATGGCCTTGGCTATCCTAAATAATCCTGCTGTCGTTTTTTCTGATAAATTCTACTGAAGTGTAGAATACCAGAAAAGTGTACATTCATAAGGATACATAGCTCAAAGGTTTGAAAGTATGTGCAATTTAAAGTATTTGCAACCTCAACATAAAACTTATTTCTAAACTAGACAGTTTCCTAATTTTAATGTTACCGTATTCTTTGATAAGCCATATACAACTTTTAGCATATTTCTAAAGCATAATACCTACTTTTCCTGGAATATATAGTGAGTGCCTATTCAAACTTGAGCATATTTTCCTAGGGGTAACTGGCATCACAAGGGAGATTACTTTTATTTATTTAAGTTTGAACATTTTTTTAGCTGTTACCCTCATGGGTCCTAGAGAGTTTTGTGTGATAATGGCAGATTTGTGGGCAATTGTAAAGGTGGCAGGTTTCAAGGATTTGTATCATGAAGTTAGCAGATAGCATTTGTTCTATTAATCTGCTCATGTTGTAGTTATAAGCTTGCTGGGAAAATCAGAAGCATGAGAGCCACACTGTCAAGAAGGGAAGTGTTTTTGGCGCAGACCTAGTAACCAGACCTTTCTTTCCACATTAGATTACTATAAAATCTCCTAAATCTCTTATTCATTAGTGCTGACAACTAAATGGCAGAGTGCCTTGGAGAAGACGCTAATTTTGAAGTTGACTGCATATTTGATGTACTACCTGTAGAAGATTTTGCCCTTTATTGACTGTCCACCCCCCAACCTTGTTCCAAAATTTATTTAAAGCAAAAGAAAGCTCTTGTCAAAATAGCTTTTCCAATCCATTCCTAATAAAATAAAACCATCTATCTCTCAGCAGCTGGTCTTAAATTCAGTCTGGTAAGCATAGGGTAGAAGAGTTAGTCAAACTTTTTTAATGGTAATTAGGACTCTAGAAGTTGTAACATCTCTAAGTCTGTCTCCCTTAGATGACTCCAGGCCTGCTCTAATGAAGACGAACGTAGCCGTGTAATTTCAGCTTGAAAGCCTTATCAGTCTCTTCCTAGCAGGTGTGGTTTGAGACCGAATGATGATAATTTGTCTTAATTCTCCATTTTATTTTATATTTGTAGGCATAACTGCAAAGCTCTAAATTTAGAGGTTAAACTTGGACATGGAACTTTTTTTAAAAAAGAATTATTTTGGTAAGTTCTATTACATCAATAGTAAAGTGCTTATTTCTGTTTTTTTATTGTAATATTTATCTCAGAGTATTTAACTTCAGCAAACTTCTATGATTTCAAGCTAAGATAATAAAACATTTATGTTGACTTCTACTTGTCTATCACTGTTAAAGTGATTTCTTATTTGATGATTGGGAAGAGGAAAAAAAGTCTACAAACACTATCATGTGCACTGAGCTTGCCAGGGTAGCCATTCTGTCCATTTTACAGATAATAGTTAACAAGTTTTTTAAATTTTTGTTACTATGTGCCAACAACTTTAATCCTCATAATAACCCCCTGCAGTAGGTACTGTTGTTATCCCAGTTTAGACAAGGACTCTCAGAGAAGTTAACAGTGTTCAACATTCTAGAAACCCTGACTTAAAACCAAGCTGGGCTTTGTAAAGCTCATGCTCCATGTGTGTTGGTTCAGTTCATTACCTATAAAATCTACCAAATCTTGAAACTTGGGAGAAGATTCAGTATCAAGCCCAGATTTGAACAAAAGGAACAGATGCAAAGATTAGATTAAGTTAAGAAGAATACAAGACGTTAAAGTATCTATTGACTAACAACTAATAAAGCCTTGACAGTTCTTTTTTACAAACTATTCAGATCTTTCTGAAAAGGGGCTGGCTAATAACTAGATAGCCATTTGCTTGAACTGTAAGTCAAATTGCAATAGAAAATACAGCCCCGTCAACTGAGGATTGAGATGACAAGGCAAACTGTACCAATGATAGGTCAAGGGGAGAGAGCATACAGAAAATTAGTGGTATAAGTAAAGTCCAAGTTTATCACAGCCTTTAACTTTTTTTTTCTTAGTCACCAAATATTTGGTCATTTAACATGGCATACATTGTTTTTATCTATTGTCTGGAGTTTGTATTCCAGTTGGGAGGCAGTAATGCTCAGGGTCTAAGGGAAACACGATAGTATCCCTGCATTACAGATGGTGCTTTATGGCATCAGCTCATCCTGAGAAGTTGTCACACACACACTAGTTATAGAGAAGGCTCATGCAATTCCCATTTTAAATGTGCACACTTGATTCACTGCAGAACGCATCCCCTGCCTCCCAATTGAATAGCATTAGGTACCATCCAGGTTCCTTTGTTCTTTCACATATAATATAAAGGATAACATAAGGAACAGAATAGAAACACATCTAACCTTATGAAAAGCAAATTCACCCTTAGGACTTGTAGCAGATACACCACTGCAATTAGGGTGGTTTGATGTTTATTTCTTAAAACACATGATCAGCACAAATAAAAGTATTGAATGTTATTGTTTGTACCCTCAAAAAAGGAATAGCTTGCTACAGAAATGACTTCCATAAGTTAACAATTGTGGGAGCCTTGCCTAAATTTTATATGACTTGAAAATACCAAGTACTATGATATAGACATCCATAGCTTGGCTTAAAAACAGTACCATTTTTAAAATATATTTTAGTATGTATAATATATATATATATTAAATCTATAGGGAATATAGGTGGTAAGCATTTCTATCCAGGCTAGAGGTTTAATGGATAACTTCTGTACACAGATTTTAGTGTCATAACTGATAAATGTATGAACTTCACTTGTAATTAAAGCCGATTTATTTTGGCAATCATAAGGTTTAAAATGCCCAGTGTTGGTGAGTGTGTGTGGAAGCAGTCACTCTTCATACAGTGTTAGTACAGGTTTAAAGGAGTATAGCCTTTTTGAAAGGCAATTAAAAATGTAAATATGCATATCCTTTGATCAAGCAACTGTACTTCTAGAAATTTATCTACATAAATAAAAGGACCATTATTTATGTAAAATGATCATTGCAAAATTCTTGTGAATGGCAAAAATAACAAAAACCCAAGTAGCCACCAATAGATAAACAGTTAAAATTTGAACATCTATTCAAGAAAATACTGTGGAAAATACCATGTAGCCACACACAAAAAAGTACATCAATTTGTAAGTATGACATGGAATAAAATGTTGCAAGTTGGGGAAATATTGCAAGTGCAGAAAGAAAAATGTTGTATTTAGGATGGTGCCAATATTGTGTGGAAAAATAAATACCAAACTGTTAACAGTAGTTAGTGTTCTCGGAGGCAGGGGAAGTGGTGCAGATACAGAGAAATTTATTTTTCTAAATTGTACGTTTCAGTCTTCAGATTTTTATACTGAGCGTTATTACTTTGTAACTGGATGGGTAAAAAGACAAACTTTTCTAGAAGCACTTAATTTAGGACAAGTTCAGTAGATTTATTTTTATCAAATACAGATACTATACATCACTGATAACCAAATTGCATGTATGTTTTGTGGGCAATCTGTTACATTTCTAAATTAAATGATTGCAATGTGGTTACAGAATTTTTTTGGTGATCATATGGTGCTAGAAGGAAATACTCCAAAATAATAAATGCTCGTAATACAGTGGTAGTATTACATACTTTTTCTCCAGTGTTCCCAGTTATATAAAATAGAATGTTAACTTCATGAGAAAAATTTAAAATAGTATTTTGTGGGAGAGAAATCCCTATTATTAAGAAAGTATTAAATACCTGGAAATATTCAAGTTTAACAACAGAAAGAAATGAGTCATGTAAAGGATAAAAATTTATAAAAATTTGCCGAAAGACACAAAGAACTGAGTAGAAGAAAATACCGTATTTCTAAATTGACTCAGTATTATAAACACTTCAGATTAATATTAAAGTCAATATAAATCATAATTAAAATCCCAGTGAAATTTTAATAGAACTTGAAAACCTGATTTTAAGTTTACATGGAAGAATAATTTTCAGTAACCAAGAATTTTTTTAAAAGAACTATGGACGGGGATGTTCTTCCTTTTACGTGATTTATCAGTATGTACTCTAAAGTATAATATATGAGTGAACTAATACACCAATGAAACAATTACAAGTGCAGAACCAGAAACGTTATTATATACAGACATTTAATGTACAGTGAATGTCGTTTTTCAAATTGAAAATAATTCGCTAATAAGGAATTAATAGTGAACTATTTGCCTATGCATTTTTTAAAAGTTTAATTCCTAATTAAACCATAAAAAATTCCGGATAGATTAAAGATAAAATGTAAATTATGAAAATATACAGTACTGAGTGGATAAAAGCGAAAGAGGCAATTAGAAACTTTAGCTTAGGAAAATTTTCCCCACGATGACAGAAAGATTGGCAGTTTGAAATGGAAAAAAAGTTTGAACTGTATATCAAAAGGCATCAAGTTAAACTCCAAGGAGGGAGAAAATTTCCACAAAATGTTTAAAGGAAAATGAATATTCTCAACATACAAAAAGCTTCTACGTATAACTAAATTATTTAGCAGAGCCAAATAAACATAAAGAAATACAAATGGCTAAAAACAAATTAAAAGATTTGCTAATGGCATGCTAATGATAAGGGAAATATATAAATTAAAACGATGAAATACCGTTTTTCACCTAACAAATTGACAGACATTGAAAAGATTGTGGCTTGCATTCTTTGTTAGAAGGCAATTTGACAATGTCAAAAAACTTTTTAGTGTGTATTCTCTTACCTAGCAACTCAAATTCTGTATATCTATATATATCTAGGAGATATGTATGTAGAAGATAACTTTATTATAAAAATACTTTTGCAGATCCATAAAAACTAATGTACAGTTGGTGCATTATTTGCCATAATAAAAGATTATAATTCATTCATACTATGTAAGAGCATGAGGCCAATAAAAGCATGATCTGTGTCTCCTGACGTGGAAAGATGCCCACCATATCGTGGGGGGTGAAGATGGGTGCAAAAAGTGAGGACAATAATACAACTTAATAGGTTTATCATAGAATGAAGTAGATGATTCATGAAAAACACTCTAGTACCTGGCAAATATCAAATGCTCACTAAATTTTATGTTTACGTAAGGTGTGTGAAGGGTGAAAATAGGAACAAAAAATGAGAATAAGAGAACCTACCCAGATTTATCACAGGATAATGTTAACCATTATAGTTCATATATATGCGTACATGTATAAAGCATTTTATTTAGCAAAATGGAATTCCATTTGACAGGTACTAGAAGTTCTTTTCTTTCGATGATAAACTTGTGTGTGTTTTGTTTATCCTCACCTTACAAATGAGGAAGCTGATTCTCAGAGTCTTCCCATAAGTCGCCCCAGGTGACCTAAAACTTCAAACCCAGGCAGTGTGACTCCAAGACACAAGATTTTAGGGGCTAGATAGAGGGTTGGAAAGATAGACTAAACTGTTAATAATAGTGTGTGAGTAGTATCTTTTGTCAGTTAGAAAGCAATTGAATAGGTATTTTGGTACAATTTTCTTGGCTTAGACTGGATTTCAGTGAAAAGGAATAAATCACCTTGCAAAAATTACTGGCCACAAGAGGGCATCAGATACTCTTTTTCCAGCTTGCAAGCTAAAGGTTGTATTTGCAAATACTCATCTCCCTTCTCCATGAAAAGCGTTAGTGGTTATAGTTTAAACCGCTGCTTCTTCTGTGGAGCTACATGTAGAAACTGCCATTGGGGATGGGGAATGTTAATTACACATGCCATAGTGGTTAGATACAACAAAATGGTTCCTTATTAGAATTATTTTTCTGTTAATAAAAGTAATATCCATTTAGGAGAAAAAATACCTAAAAGCATAGAGAGAGAAGATTAAAATCACCTGTAATCCCTCCAGCAGAGATAACCATTGTTAATATTTTAGTGGATGGACAATATTTAAAAGAGGGAGCTTTTACTTTACTCCTATACTGTTGTGTTATGATATGAAATATATTCACTTTATAGTCATACAATTGGAAAACAAACATTTTCTTATGTCATTGATTTGTGTTCTAAAACAAACTTTTTAATAGTTTCATGGTATTCATATGTATGTGCCTTAATTGAATTAACCGATCTTTATCATTAGATATTAAGCTACAGATCTCTTTTGGAAATGTCTTTTAAATCGTGTATCTAAATATATACCACCTTTGTTGGGGTCGGGGGATGAGAGTATTCCTTTCAAGTCCAGAAACGGACAAGTTGATCTTGTAACAGAACTGCCAACTTTTTGAATTCGCACATGGGAAGTATATATATAGACAGTAAACTTTTTAGAATTAAATTAATAGGTAAAGCTGTAAAACTCAACAGAAAAACAGCCAGTGTCGTTGACTATTTGTTTTACTAAATGGAAAAAACATTGTTTTTGCATCTTATAGATAGATATCCATCAAACATTTCTAAAGAAGTGAAATAAAATTTACGTAAAATAAAATGAAAATGTATTTAAAATTTTTGAACTTTGTGTACAGTGGCTGGAACATGAAAAATGTAAAATTCACTTTTGTCATCTGAGTTATTGCTAAGTGAAATCTGACAATTTCATGTTTCCTAATGTTGGCCCGTGATAAGAGGCCATATTTAAAACCTGATGTTGATAGCTAACACGATCCTTTGGTGAATAACTTTGAAAATACCATTTGTGATGCTTGATACTGTGAAATCTGGAAAGAAATACACAAAAGTTAAAGGATCTGACGTAGGGCTTTGGCATGCAGGGTACAGTAAAATCCCTCTTCCCTGAACAATTAGGAGTGCCAATCAAAAGTTTAAGCAAGAAACCATTAAAAATAATAGATCCTTTAAACATTTTAAATGTTTAACATATCAGTATACTTGTCACCAAATTCTTGGTGTAGAGTTAAGAATTTTTCTTAAAATATAGGTCTATTGCTAGAAGTTACCTGTTTCTTTTCTCCATAAGCTACATGCATTATATATCAATCGTAATTTAAATTATGTAATTGTGAGATAACAAGCATACACAGGCTTAGGACCAAAGTGGACTCTTGTCAACCATACACCTGCCAGGCCACCATGGGCATCGGGAGAGTGCAGCTGTGGATGTTAAGCGTGCCCTGGGCATCGGAGACCACATTTAGGAGACGAAGAGAGGGCACTGGTCTGGCCAGAGTCGTCCCTCCTTTCACTGGCCTCCCTGGCTGGTGTCGCTGGGAGGGGAGAGAGAGGGGAGGGAACCACACACTGACTCTTCCCTTCTTTCCTTTTGTCTACGTAGTTCTCTCAGGGCTGGGACTGCCAGGGACACAATGTTCCTAGAAAATACTAGAGTGGGAATCAGACGACCTGGATTTTGTTCCTAAGTATGTGGCCGTTAAATCAAAATCTTTCTGGATCTTGATTTTTTCCTAAAATGATATTGAACTAGATAACATAGCCTGTACATATTTTGTGGGGTTTTTTTGTTTCGTTTTTACAAAATTTGAACTGCTACATAAATTTTCTTCACTTAACTATATCACAAATCTTTTGCCTATAGTATCACAAAAAGTTCAAACCTACATAAACATGTTCATAAAGCCCTGTTGGCTGCTATATAGTGCATCTGTAGCTTGTCCTAGGCATAGCAGATAGCATCTTTTAGTTGGCAGGGCAGAGAGTACATTTCCTTCCATGTAATTATTTAATTTTACTTTGTGTTCTGTTTGTATAAATATATAAAATGTCCCCTCCTTGTCAGTAGGTCAAAAGACTGGTGGAGGCTGAATGTTGGAGGACTGTGGTTTGCCAACAGGTTGCAAGTCACAGTCATTAGTATCTTCTCTATCAGTCTCCTCTCAGAACTGCAAGGTCATTTTACTGTTCCCCAGAAGTGTTCTCACTGTTGACAGTTCTGGGACTACGTGAGAGGAAAAACGTCCTACTTAGCAACATTAAAAGAGCCCAGCGCCAGCAGCCAACATTCAACTTGGAATAGTGTGTGACAGCTGTCCTAACATGTGACCTAGACACATCTTTGCAAGTGAGAGATAACTCATTTTCTTCATTAGATTGTGCTGATTCCATAAAACTGCTCTGGGCAAAAACTCCAGAAACTTGAAGAAACCAAAATAAATTAAGACAAAACACACTGATGGGGATACATGTGGCAATGCCCTGATATGAACATAGGCCAGAGCTGCTGCAATTATCACCAACAAAGAGGACTGAGAATCTGTGTGTGTTGTGCATTTAGATGGAAAGATGCTCCGCCTTTGAGAAGTCCAACATCTGCTTAGGGAGAGGAGACAAACATGTGAAGACAGGTGACCCTCAACTTCCCCTAAGGGTACAATTTCAAGGAGGGAGAAGTCAGGCTGAACCAGGATGGTTTCAGAAGGATTGGGATTACAGGGTCAGAGAAAAGATCATAAACAGTCAAAGAAAAAGCATAACCTGGCAAAAAACAGTTGCATTTCATATCACAAAGGGCTAATTTTATCAATACTTAAAAGCTCCTCCAAATTAGAATGGTATTAACAAAGGGAAAATGGGCAAAGCATATGAACACAGTTCTCAAAAAAAAAATGGCTTTTAAACATAGGCAAAGATGCTCAATTGAACAAATAGAATTTTAAACCATGAGATAATTTTCTCAGAGATCGGGAAAGATCAAAAAGTTGGATCCAAGTATTGGTGGGATTTGGGGGGGAAATAAGCACTCTCATCCACTGCAAGCAGAAGCTGCTACACCTTCTTAAGAAGGGATTTTAATAATAGCTTTAAAAATATCCTTTACTCAGCACCTCTCCTACCTTCAAGAGATAGACACATTTATGCAAAATGATGTATAGACAAACTGCTTGTAATTTTACTCATATCAAAAAGATGAGGTCAAGTTAAATGGCCATCAGTTGGAAACTGGTTAAATAAATTAGTGTATCCCTTTCATATAATAATATACAGTTTTGAAAACAAGGTTGTTTTAGATAGGTAGACCGATACATAGATGATAGATACAGAATGATCTGAGAGGATTTGTTTAATTTTTTTAAAAAGTGTGCATAAAACTTTTTTTTGGAAAATCATACATGTATATGCAAGTGTAAGTAAGCATAGAGTAAGTATGGTAGTGGAGGGCCAGTTGTGAAAGTGTAAAGCCAGGCTAGAGTTTGAACTTTAAGTTAGAGGTTGTCCAGGAAAACTCTTGAGCAAGAGAGTGGACGTAAATGTTTTAAGAAAATTAATCTGGAAGTGGGAGTTTTAATGAACTCTTGTCTAGAACATAGGTAATTGTAGAGAAACGGCCATCTATTTGCTTCCGTAATCAGGTAGATTCTTATTTCCTTCTGAAGTGGTCTGTCACCTCTTCATGTCATCCTGAGGTTAGATGCTTCCAAGACCTCTATAAGCAGCAGTAAATGAATGGGAAAGATGGTTTCTTTTTATAAAAGCAACAGAAATGAGACAAATCATAAATTCATACAAACATGCTTTTATTGAGCACTTTTAGCTACAGTACCAGACCCTAAATGGGGCTACGCATAACGCATTCATGGTCCAAAGCTCATCTGTGCACTCAGGACCATTAGGGGTTCCTTTTCTGTGTGCTTAACCTCTTCTCTCTCCCATTCTTCACCCAAAATTTCCTAAATGTCACCTCTTCCCTTAGTCCCCTTACCTCCTAGCTACCCATCTCCAACCCTCCCAAGATGTGACCTCACCTCTACTTCATGGAGAAAAGTGAGATCAGCTAATTACATCCCATCTGTACAGCCACAAACTTATTAAATCTGCTCCCAGCCTCAACACTTTCCCACCTCAATCTCTGGAGAAAATGTTCTCCTTGCCCTCAAGTTTATCCCATCACATTCCTTTCTGGCTCCTTCCTCTTTCCAGGCCCCTTCTGCACAGCCTACATTTATTATTCTCAAGTCTCTCCCATCCTCACAAGCTAAACTTTGCCCGACTGTAGTAACTGTGTTCTCTGGCTTTCTCCTTCCTTCATGGCCAAGAACATTGAAAGGAGAGTCTATTATGGTTTTCACATTGGGTCTTACAAATCAGACGTCTCAGCAGCCAGTGGGATCTAGTGGAGGCCGGAGGTGGAGAGACAACGGAGAGACAAGCAATAACCATTTCATCTTTTATATTATTTGGACTCTGTATAAGACTGTCTGAGCCAGTTGCTGTTTTAAATGCTAACTGTATTTCTACTTCCTTAGACCTCATTCATGCTTCAAACACTGAACTAAGGGTTGGCCCCGCCATTCCACCAGCACTGGTCTGTCATCGTGAATGACTTCATTCCCAAAAGTGTTTTCTTTTTTGGTCTTTTGTGCCCCAGGGCGCTGACTCGGGTCCTTTTCTCATTCTACACACTTCCTAAGTGATCTCACCCTCTTTTGTACAATTAACCTACATATGCCTTTGGCTTAAAAAGACCAGAAGTTCACTTTTTGCCCTTACCAGGTTCCTCAAATTGTTGTCTAGAAATCACTGCATCCTCAAAAAGTAGCTTGTGAAATGATCTGAGGTGTAAGAAACAACTCAACAGTGGTTTCACTTAAATCCCACAACTTAGCGTCCTAACAACCCATCGTTGTAATATCTGTGCTGTGAAGTTCTTCAAAAGATTGGGGAAAAAACCTCTAGGAATGCAGTATTACTTATGACAGAATATTGGAAATAATCTCTAGGTCCAAAACTAAGAAAATAATGAATCGTGGAACATCAACTTAATGAAACCATGTAACTATTAAAATGGATATATATAAATACTTCTAACAACAGGTAAGATGTGTACCTTGATACAATATCAAGTAGGAAAAAATAACGTATATACGTAAATATACTAGAAGAGAAATAGAACAGAAAGGTTTTGGTAGCAGTGTCATTTGGGTGAAATATTTTTAAATTCACTTATTGTTACAATGCTGTCTTAACAAGGAAACAGTTTTTTTCAAAATATTCCACCATCAAGTCAGATGAAAATCAAATTTGGATTATGCAATGAGTTAAACACATTCTGGCTTGTAGAGACGGAAATTTCTTCACTGTTTCCCATTACTGGTAAGTTATTTCTATATAACTCATGGAACGATCCCACACATTACCGTGGTACTGGTGGTGCATGTCCTAGACTTTTGGGGATAATCTAAACATAATGGAAATTTAATTATATGTAACTGTATTGGTACTGCTTTTGATTGAACCGTGACAGAGGTGAGTACAGCCATTTCCTTTCTTCATTCATACATATCACCAAGACTCTACTTCCAGACTTCTCTATAAACCCCAAAGGTAGGGTAACTAGATCTTATTGGCTAATCTGAGACACTTGAAAGCTAAAGGTTTATTGCTGTTCGTAATTACAGTAAGATAGCAGGCATAAGAAAGCTCTGTCTTGGGAAAACTGCATATAGTTACCTTACCTATATTAATAAGAGATGAGCTAAGTATCACTATTAGAATACAGTAACGATGATGATGGCAAGATGCTTACTTACAGAGCACTGACCAGGTGCCAACCTAACTGCTTGACATGTATTAATTTATCAATCCCAGAACAGTTCTGTGAGGTTCGTACTATTATCCCCATTTTATTGGCAAGAAAAAGGAGCATAGAGGTTGAGAGGTGTGTCTAAGTTCATCCAGATAGAACCCAGCAGACAATCTCCCAAACTCATTTCATGGTGTTACCCTGTCGGAAGTACTGATGAAGGGGTGACCCACACTACACTTATTGCACTTAATACCCAAATAGAATTTGCTCAATCAACGATTCCCAATGGGCATTTTTCTCCCCTCTCAAAGCAGCAGTGCCCTACACAATAAAAATCCAAATTTGAGAAATATAACTCTTCAGAATACTAGACAAGCCTTCCCAAGAGGTGCCCCAGCAGATGGAGTTGCTGGGAATACTCTCTCCACTGGCTGGCAGCCTTGGGCCCCCACAAGATCAACCATTTATATAAACGTATTTTCTCCCCTTCATTTTCCTACTTCCTATTTAAGTGAGGTGCCCAGAGTTTAGTGACTTGTCTTTATCTACATCACTTCCTTAATAATCTTGAACATTCACATGCTGCTGACCCCCAACCTCCCATCTCCAGTCCAGCCCCTCTCACACTCTAGACACACATATCCATCAACACCTCCATTTACATATCTAATCAACTTTCCAAACTCAACATGTTCAAAACGGAACTCCTTAGCTTAACTTCCAAGCATTCAAAGAATCAGGGCTCCAGCTCCACCTTTCTCTCTGCATTCTCTGCCATGATGATTTCATCTGTTCTTACCTTGAAAATCTGTCTCTGTGCTTATGATGGCACATTTTTGTCTCCAGCCCAGAGTTTTCTACTTAGGTCTGGGTTTGTGATCCACCTGCCTAATATCCTCTTGCCTAGATTCTAATAGAGACAGGACTCTATTTCCACTTTCAAGTTTGCTTCTCCATCTTTCCCAGCCCAACATCATAATTTTTCAGTTGCTCCAATCAAACACTTAATATCCCCTCACCCCCCATGACCAATCTATTCACTATTTACTTCTCAAGATAAATATTCAGGATAAACTCACAAACACACACAAAGTGCTTGTATATGTATGGAGCGTTTCTGGAAGGATAAATAAGAAACTGATCAGGGCTGGCCAGGTGGCGCAGCGGTTAAGTGCGCACGTTCCACTTTGGCAGCCCAAGGTTTGCCGGTTCGGATCCCGGGTGCGGACACGGCACCGCTTGGCAAGCCATGCAGTGGCAGGCATCCCACATATAGAATGCAGGAAGATGGGCACGGATGTTCGCTCAGGGCCAGTCTTCCTCAGCAAAAAGAGGAGGACTGGCAGCAGGTAGCTCAGGGCTAACATTCCTCAAAAAAAAAAAAAAAGAAAATGACCAAACGTCTCACTATTTACTCTTACACCTTATGAATTTTGTGCCCTGTATATTTAGATTACCTATTCAAAGACTAGCAAAATTTAAAAAAACAGTTATGCCTCTTGAAGAGAACTGGGGACAAACTGAGAAACATGCATGAGAGGGTGATTTACATTTCATTCTATGTCACATGCGTTATATCTGAAACATTAAAAAATTTCAGATCCATAAAAATTTAGGATTTAAAATACAGAACTACTTTTAAAACTCTGTGGAAAAATAGTTTCATCTTGTCCGCAAGATTCATAAGAAAATACAAATGCATAACCATTCCGTCAACTACTTTTTTCACTTGACAAGCAGATGTGAGGTTAACAGTGTGTTATGGTGACTCCGTATTTGACATAAAGATGGTACACTCCTGGGGAGGAGGGTGGGAAAGACTAGGAACTATGAAATAACGATGTTGGCACAGTTATTTAGATGCTCATATCTTTATTAAACCACTAAAAATTAAACTTTCTGGGCATCACGTGTTCCACATCAACTTTCACTATTAGTCTTTTTTCATAATTTCCGATCATCATTACTCTCATGGGTTGAATTCTGTGCCCCAAAATTGCTATGTCGCAGTCCTCATCCCCAGTACCTCAGAATGTGATGTTAGAGGGAAACAGGGTCCTTGAACACAGAGTTAGTTAAAATGAGATCATTAGGGTGGGCCCTAATCTGACTGGTGTCCTTATAAGAAAGGAAAATTAGCACACAGGGCCAGACACACAGAGGGAAGGTGATGTGAAGAGACGGAGAAGATGGTCATCCACAAACCAAGGAATAAGACCTGGAGCAGATCCTTCCCTCACAGCCCTCAGAAGGAACCCACCCACGGTGCCAACATCTCAATCTCAGACTTCCAGCCTCCAGAACTGAGAGACAGTAAATTCCTATTCCTTAAGCCGCCCAGTCTGCGGCACTTTGTGACGGCAGTGCTAGCAAACGAATACAACTGCACACACAATTAACTGTAAACGACTCATCATTTCAGACGACTAACCATTTAAAAAGATGAAAATAACTGACATAATACTGTTCCTTTTTTTCATTACAATCTTCTAAGAAATGTTTTAGTTATCTAAGTCAGTCTCCCTAAACTCTGATACCAAGAAATATTATTAGCATACCAACATTAGGCAACGATATTTAAGCATGTAAGTTTTTTGGCCTCACTAAAGGTGTACTCAAATACTTCTGCAAGTTTGTGAAGCCCAAGAAAAAATATTGTACCATTAGTGACTTAGCATGGAAACCAGTCATCTGCAAGGGGTTTCCTAAACAATTCAGAGGTCCCCACCATTGGTTGATCATTGAAATAACCTGGGAGAGAAGACAGTCACTGACTTCACCCCCACCTGCTCAGTTAGCATCTCTGAGCAGGGTTTTAGAAACTTATTCTACAAGTCTTCTCCACTTCTCCAGGTTTTTATAATAATTAGGTTTGCTTTGTGGTGGCTCCTACTGAGTCAGGTCTCCTCATTCTGTATTTGTGCAAGGTAACTTTTTAAGCCATGTGCAGACTTTGCCCTCACCACACACACGCACTCACCCTTTTTCTCTTGACACTGCCTTTTTGGAAAAGACCAGGCCAGTTGTCTTGCAGAACATCTGACACATACTTAACAAATGCATACTTGCCCTCAGTGCCCATGGTTTCTATTCTAAAAATTTGTTTAGCACTTACTCAGCAATATAAAAGTCAGAGTTAGGCACTGAGGCTAAGGGTGAATAAGCCAGCTTCAAACTTGTAATGGGGGCATACTAAGCATGTTAAATAGAATGGAAAGGTTTGGGGCCATAAAAGACCTGTACAGGCAATGTTGAGGGCCCAGACACACCTTCACTTTAGCTTGTGAATAAAAGGCAGGGGTGTGAATCACGAAAAATGACTCGAGGGAGACAGCGTTTGAGGTTACAACTGGCAGTGCAAATATGCACTGGGCAGGTAAACAAGGAGGGGCTCTCTGCCTGAGGAAACTGCATGTTTACAAAGCATGAAGCCACGGCCCCTGCTATCGCATAAAGGCGCACCTGGAGGTGTGGCGAAAGTAAACCCTAGAGAAATGGAATGGACTGTGAGAGTCCTTTTACAGGTTAAGATCATCTGGTTTTTAATAAGATCATATTTACATTTTAAGACAACCAATCCCCTAGAACTGGGGACAGTGACTTAGGAAAAGACAAGTCAAGATGACCACAGCTTCCAGCATTTCCTTGGGGACTAATATCAGGCTTTACCTCGGTGATTTCCCGTATCTTCTCCCACCTCCCTCATTCTCCATTAGAGTTAGAATTTTCACAGCTCAGCAGTGAAACGAGAAGCAAACTGACCATGGACCGAGCCCTTGGTTAACTAGACAGAAATGGATTTCTTGGTCCTTCATTAACTCCAGAAATTCTTCTTTTTCTGCAGTTACCTTATGACTTTTTTTTTCTACAGTTATCAAATTTTAAAAAATCAGTTAAGTGACAACCAATCATATTTGATTTATACTTTAGAAATATAGGCAAGAAAAACTGAGTTCCTAGGACTGGCATCCTGATCTTTGCCCTGTTGCCTTTTTCGCATTTAGAAATTACATTTGATTATGCCTTAGACTTAAAACGAGACCATTTTATTTAATAACCAGTTCTTTTCAATTTATCTCAATTTCATCGGTGTTCATCATCATTTGGTATTTAATTAACCAGAAATATGATCTAGCCTTTAAAACTGCAAGATTAAAATATGGTCTAAATTAAAGGCATTAGATTATACTCAGCAGTTTCATTCAGCATATTTTATTGTAATCTAGATTCTTTGAAAATCCATGTATCACTCTCAGCATCCCAGCTTCCAGGGAGAAATGCAAGGAATTTTCATTATTATATCAATTGTTTCTTTAAAACCTTCAGCATCCCCTGTGATGTAGGCATTTTCATCCCCATTTTAAGCACGAGGACACTAAAGCTAAGGAAAGCATCTAGTAATAAGTGGTATTCAAATATGTCTGACTCCAAGGCCTATGCTCTTCTCCTTTTAACCCCTGAGTAGGAAATTTCACATAAGTATAAACGAATGATTGTCAACTGGCGGCGATTTTGCTCCCCACCCCAATGTTTGGAGACATTTTGGGTTGTCATATCTGGGGGAGGGAGGGAGAGTGCTACTGGCATCTAGTCAGTCGAGGCCAGGGAAGCTACTAAACATCTATAATGCACAGAACAGTCCCCCACAACAAAGGATTCGTAGCCCAAAAGTGCCAAGGTTGAGAAATTATAGTATAAACAAATATTCCTCAAAATGTCTACTTACAGAAGCATTATTACCCCATCCTGTTTTTATCTGAAATCAGTTTACAGTCGATGAAAACAGCTTTAAACCATAACTAGATGTGTATGTATTTAATACATATACACAGGCACATTTTTTTTTTTAAGGTATGCTTTTTGGTGAGGAAGATTGGCCCTGAGCAACATCTGTTGCCAATCTTGCTGTTTTTACTTTTTTTCTCCTCAAAGCCCCAGTAGTACATAATTGCATATCCCAGTTGTAAGTCATTCTAGTTCTATGTGGGATGCCACCACAGCATGGCTTAATGAGCAGTGCTAGGTCCATGCCCAGGATCCAAACTGGTGAACCCCAGGCTGCACAAGCAGAACGCATGAACTTAACAGCGTGGCCACAGCGCTGGCCCCCACATGCACATTTTTAATGCATCTGAAAAACTCTTTGAGTTTATACTGTAAATTGTGAAATGATCAGAGAACTTTGAGGGTTTCAACCTCAAATACTATATTATGTTATATACTATCTGCCACATAAATACACAGGAGTGGGGAACATATATATGTAAGATGTTTGGCATATTTTCATTGGTGTGTGATTGATCTTTATTCTGTTTAACAAAGGATGAAAAAGAGGGGTAAAGGAAACCCTGACTCCGGAAAGGAGGGAGGAACAGCATACTGAAGCCTTATAAAGTAGACATTTTTTTAAAGGCACAATGAAGCCACACCACGAGGCAGGAAACTGCTTTCTTGATTTTATTTTAAAAGTACACAAGGTCACAAAACTAGAGCAAGTTTTTGTTTTTTTAAACAAATTTTGTTCTTACAAACTTCAAAATCTGCACCATTGGATACCTAAGCAGAAACTTCAAATACAAAATCATTTTTGAAACTGACACTATCAGTTCTCTACTTGTATATGTGAGGTGTCAAAATATTTTTTCTCAGTAGTACAAGTGTATTTATCACAAAAATTCACAGTTAGGGACGAGAATAAGTGAATCAATGAATTGTGGTTCTCTTAACACTTGTGTCATTAAATAAGTTAGCAGAAAACAGAGCGAGCTTCCTGGATCGGAGCCTTTAGTCATCACGACCAAAACCAAACCCAGCTGATATTCACGACACTCCTAACTTACAAAATGGAGTATTTTATAAAACTTTACTTTAATTAATAGTAAGAGGCCAGATGAGGCAAATTATTTGCTGGTGTTACCATCCATAAGATAAACTGAACCACAATTCATAAATTTATTTATTATTCTTCCCTGCTTCTGTAACATTTATGAGTAAAATTTGTGCTCAGTTATGAACCATTTTAGTGTCAAAATAGGCAAACAAGTAAAAAATCCAACTGCAGAACATGTTGCCTTTATTGCAAGAAGATCCAAAGGCATCTGAAATATGAAAACTTGCCCAGAACATTTATACTACTAAACACAGGAATATTATAAAGATATATGTACATATATATAATATATAATGTCACAAGCCACTAAAAAGTTAAAATTGTGCCAACATTTTCTACAAACTACTCCTTACATGACACATCAAAGCATTAACCACATAAAATACGGACTTTTTCTGTTCACACTGGAGTAAGGCATCTGAAAAGCTCTAAACACTGTGGAGATGAACAGAGATTAGAAAAAAATTTTACACATTCACATAATTTCAAATTCACATGCTGCACACACATGAAAAGACAGAGAACAGTTATTTCAAGAAGCCATATATTACAGAATTTGATGTCCAACTTCATGCAATGAGTTATCTTTATATTTAATCAAAATGTTTACTGCCCCTTCACTTGCTCTGAATTTCCAGAACTCAATCTTAAAAAATTATCTTTGTAATAAAAATCAGATATTTCTTCATATCCATAATCTAATTGTGTCTCTTGAATTAACCTCCCCCTAAGACACACTCAGGCTTTGTTTCCATTGTACCAACTCCACAGCAGATAGCCCAAATGTAAAGGAAGTTGTTTGCCTGGAATAACTGGTCAGTATAATCAATAAGAGATTGGTTTTTCTGGCCTTCTAACAGGGGAATATTAGTGAGATTGCTAATAAGAAAAAGAACACCTGTAAACTACATATTCAAAGCACAGAACTACATCCTCTACAAGTATCATTTCTTTTCAAGTTATTCTGAGTAACTCATAACTCAAAAAGATGGTGTCAAGTCTCGCAGGTGTAAAGTGGAATCAAATGGTTTTGCTTCGAGGATGCAGCGCCATCCTTGACTGATGTTGTCTGGCTTGCTAAGGGAAATGCCTGAATAACAATTTTTTGTTGAATAGCTTCATCATTACCAATAGCAATTCTGGTACAAATATTTGATCTCTGGCTCAATTGAAACTATGAGTGAGGATTACTGGACAAGTATCAGCCCTGTGTGACCTTTGGTTTAACTGAAGTTTACAGTGGAGTAGCTAGAGACAGAGGCCTAAAACTGAATTCTGTCCTCTCACCTCAGTCACGTCCCACAGGTCTCTGCAGGTCACACAACTGAGTTTTTGCAAACGCATATCTCAGGCTGTGGTTGGTACTGACCTGAACTCAAAGCGCTTCTGGAAGAGACTCTGATTCACTTCCAGCCAAACCTAGACTCGAAAGTCTTACATATGCCCACCTTTGACAGTAATTTCTACTTAGATTGACTGCATCATTATATGAAAATCGGGAAGAGGGAAGACCAAAAATTTTTTATTATTACAGTTTGTGATCTGTTATTTATTCTTATTATAATATCTTATAAATGTCACTCATATAAAACAGGCCAGACATCTGGCATTCAAAGATTGCTACTGTTATAAAGTCAGAGTGTTGGGGATGTTGAAATTTTACAAACTTTATGGATAACACAATCAGTTAAGTTGCACCCAAAAAGAACAAAGAGGAGGCAAGACTGAAAGCGTGAGGATAGAAAGGAGTCACAGTGATGCGTTTTTAGGAACAGTACCTTCACCTCTAAGCACCTTTCAGGTGATAGCTAGCTCATAGGCACCAGAAATTCATAATAAAATACCCAAAAGGCACAGATGAAAATGTTAACACCAGTATAAAAGCAATATTACATAAGGTTAAAACTTAAAAATGCTTCCAAATATGTAAAACTATACACTAACTCTTTACACAGACATTCAGCTTAAATTTACCATTAAAAGTGTACACAATACTCTGCCTAGTCATAAATTCATGCCAACATTACTTTATAATGTAGCATTTACCACCACAGCACCCGAAGAGATCAACAGAAACCAACTCCCTACTAAAATCTAGGGAAAAGGTTTTAGAGCTACTGAAATATTTATTGCAGACCTTATTTACTATAAAGAAACTGTTGGCTCATTCTACTATATCCACACTCCCTCACAGTCTTAAGGGAAATACAATAAATTCACTTTCTTCTACTAAAACAGTATGTAATACATTTGGCAGTTAGGAGTATTGCTTGAACTCCGGTTTGCTTTCATTTCTTTCTTTCTTAAGAATAAACCACTTTCACAAAACTAAGACTCAAACTTCTCAAAGCTCAACTTGATTTTCTGCAACTACACAAAGACATGTTGGCCATACAATAGCAAATGCACATCCTCCCAAGTCTGAAATACAGACGTGATGGAGGACACTTACTAGCTTAAAATGTATTTTATCATTCTGAGTCTATGAAGAAAACATCCTCCAGGAACCGCATTCAAGAGGGTAAATTCAGGAATTACGTTTCGAGAACATATAATATGTAACACTAATGCAAAAGAAAACCAAAACATTGAACCAGGAAAAAAAAAAAAAACATTTAAAACTTGGAACCAATAATTAGCGAATTTCAATCTGTAACTGTCAAACAATAAATGAGTTATAATTTTTTCTTATTAGAAAAATATCATCTAAGGTGGAGAGCCAGTATTTAGTTGGGAACTGTGAAATACTCCACACTTGACCAGGCTGGTCACGGTTCTGAAGACCACCGCAGGCCTCCAGGCAGCAGACCACTTATCCACAAAATCCACCCTCACGACTCACCACTAGTGTCATCACTGTGTGTAGCTGAGAGCAAATTTTCTAAATTTGATAGATGCTCCTTTATTTTAGCAAACAAAACAGCTGACTACGTCCCTGCTGCCTGGAGCAGTCTGTCAATTAAATACTTAAGAAATCATTTCACGGCCAAGGTTTATCAATGACTTGGAAGCAAAACTAGTAATTTCTAGAACACTGCAGCGTTTTCTACGTTATTCGAGATATTCTAAACACATTTAGAGTTTTCAAAGAAGCTACAAAAACAAGAACAAACAAAAACGTAGATAAGTATTTTTGCCATGAATGTTCCTTTACCAGTTTCGGGGGGACTACTGGGTCATAAATTAATTGAGAAAGGCATCCTAAAAATAACGGCAGAAATTATAAAGTACCACTTGCAGATGATTCAAGTATCAACTTGGTGCATGTGAGTTCACCAATCTCTTCGCCTATGATTTCATATTCAAAGTGCTACATCTTACTTCAGTATTGATATTTAGAAACCTATAAAATCAACCTCTTAAAGGAAATCTTTTTCAGGTGGTCGATTTCTCTTTAGTGACTTTAATGCCTTTACTGTTTCAATATAGCCAAACAAAACTTCGGAAGTATAGCTCTTACAGTCAACTTCTTTTTGATATATTATGAGGCTGGTAGCAAAATTTAGAACAGGATAGGTTTTCATATTTCAAGAGAAGAGAAGAAACGTGGAGAGCAGAGACGAAAGGCGCGGAGGTTCTATACTATAGACCCGTCCTTGCTCTGTGCCGGAATCATCACGGGCACCGCTCCCATCCTACTGAGATTAGGGGCAGCTACCTTAGCAGGCGGGAGAGTCGGACTCTGAGGAGCACGTTCAAAGTCTTCGCTTGGTACTTGGTTGTACTGAGCCTTGGAATACCCTTCCATGTTGGAAGGGGACATGGATCCCAGAGATGAGTGATTGCTGCCGATGTAGCTCCTGGCAGTGGACGTACGGCTCTTAGGAGGCGGCACATCTTCCCTAGAAAGCAAAGATCCCAACACAAGTTCAAAGAACAAGTTTCTAAAAACCTACAAGTATGTAAGCTGTGAATCACCAGTAGGGGTGAGGGAAGATCCTCTACGTAAGGATAAGGTATATAAAAGTGTGTGTTGCACAAAAAAAGCAAGCACAATAAAGTGCTATGTCATGAACCGTGCATGTGGCCCAAATGCATCACCTACACAGTGTATCTTCACACAGAATGAATGTGGTTTTCACAAAAATTTGTGATTCGATAATGTCTTACAATGAATAAACCTCAAATATCTTCATATTCTAGTATCAGTGATCAAGATAATCTAGTTATAGTCATGTAACACCTTATAGACGATAACGCGTTAACACCTACAGATATAGTTCTACCAAAAAAAAAGGAAGAAAGAAAAAGAAAAAAAGCCCTTTTTGTTATGAAAGTTAATTATCTATAAGACCTTAGCTGAAAACTTAGCAGATTTAAGTTTGCAAAAACTGGGAATTTAGCCATAAGAATTTTCACACCAAGCAGTGACAAAGAATATCTGAGTTACCTCTGGTATGTTTTAAAAATACAAGTGCCAGACCCCATCCGACACCTACCAAACGTCAATTTCCTCTGTGTTGTTTAAGTCATGTTGTTATGTTTACAAGCTCCATAATCCAATATGCGCTTCTAGTTAAGATCTACTGGCTTAGAATATTTGAAAAACGAAAATCACATTACCAATAGCTCTATAAACTACCTATGTCACTTGATACAAGCAGGTCTTTTTTTTTTTTCCTAAAACCTTAACATCTGCTCCATTTTTTGAAAATTGCATGCCTGCACTTTACTGGGAGAAGGCAGACAATCCTGAGATAAGCATTTTGCACTGGTTCTTAAAAGAGGGTCCCAAAGGGGTGGGGGGCCACAGAGCAAAATGGAGGTTGGTTGGATCTGCACAGTTGAAATTGAAAGTAAAAGTTTTCAAATGTGTTGAGGGGAAGAGCTATAGCTTTTATGCAGTCCTCACAGGGACAAATGCTTCAGATGATTAAGAGACTAATGCTTGAGAGGCGTAATAAATTTAGTATACATCAGTCAACTCTTGCGTCACTTACTTACCTGATATCATGATGAACTTCCTTTTCATATTTTTCTTCTCTGCGCTTTTTGAGACAGCAAAAGATGATAAAACCAATGACCAACAGAGCACACAAAGTTCCTATAATAGCCCCAGCAATTGTTCCAGCTCTATTTGAAGCTAGAATAAGATGTTAATAAGAAAATAATTAATAGTAAAAATAATTCTGTATTTAGTCATATTAAAGGTAAAGATACACACTGACAAGACTGATTTCATTGCATATATTAACTTTCAAAGAAAAATTAATTAGCTTTTTTTGGTCCGGGGGAAATCTACTACAAGAACTTTCTTCTGACCTTTGTGATCTATTTCAAGCATAAAAATGATAAAACCAGACTAAAAGATTTTAACATTCACAGCCATCTTGGTTGGCATGTAAGAATGTTCTACATGGCTTGTACTCATAACGGCTAAATAAGGTGCAAGAGTTGATTTGAGGGGCCGGCCTGGTGGCGCAGCAGTTAAGTTCAAACGCTCCGCTTCAGCAGCCCACGGTTCCCCGGTTTGGATTCCGGGTGCGGATCTATGTACCACCTGTCAAGCCATGCTGTGGCAGGCATCCTACATATAAAGTAGGGGAAGATGGGCACAGATGTTAGCTTAGGGCCAGTCTTCCTCAGCAAAAAGAAGAGGATTGGCAGTAGATGTTAGTTCAGGGCTAATCTTCCTCAAAAAAAACAAAAGAGTTGATTTGATAACTTTTCCCTTCTTAATGTTACTACAATAATGAAGAAGGTTTTATTAATAAAATGTAGTATTTTTTTTCCTTTCCATGACTTAGGAAAGCTAATAATCAAACCACAGGGTGCTCTGCTCAAAGTTAGCACCCCCTTTCCTCAATACCCTGTTGCTGCCTGAACCAAAGGAGGCCATATAAAAGCAACGAAAACGACATAATCACAACAGACAGAAAGAAGACACTTACGAGGGACGACATCCAGGGACAGCAGGCACTGATCAGAGCCCACTCTGTTTCTGACTGTACAGCTGTATGTCCCAGAATACTCAGTACTGGCATTTTTTACATTTATAACAGATGAAGTCATTTCTATGGGAAGAAAACGGAGGAAAAGAGCAAAGCTCATTTTTAAAGTATTGTTTTGCTGGCTTTTAGTAAAGGCAAATCCTACTAAGTTTGGCAATCCAGGTAAAAGCGAGACAGACTGAAGTTGGGTGCAGAACGAACTGCCGGTGAGACATATGCATGTCTCCAGAAGGCAAACAATTGTGCCTCCAGGTCATCTGTAGCAAGGCGAAAGTAATCATGAGGGCTTAGCCAGGCACAGTCTCAGCCGAAGCAGAGCCACATGGATCACAGAAAATACCCCATGCCACAAAGGCCCTTGGGTGCAGCAGGAGGATTTGTAAAACCTATTTCATCCCCGTAGATGGAAGAAGCATACAAAAGAAAGTCAGAGGGGATCATATAGTTTCGCCTCTTCATTTAAAAAAACAAAGAGAAGTGGAGAGAAATCCTACTTAAGACCAGGGTGGGGAGGGTAGAGCTTGGTAATCACTTTGACTAACGGGTCAATCATAACAAAAGGTGAGTGGTCAGATTTAACCAATTTGTAACTTCCTAGTTAGTGTCACACAAGAGTTTTTTTCCGTTTTACAGATACACCATGGGTAAAGCACCAAATCTTCAACATGAATCTCGGCAAAGCACTCAAGTTCCAGCTCTTTTTATAACTTAGCCACTACTAATTTATGATCGTGAACATTTTCCATCAGTATTATCATCAAGTAAAAAGTATATACCAAAGAAACCAATTATAAATGGTGAAATCATTATACAAATATCTCTTCATCTATACTACATGACACTAAGTTGTCATTATATAAAAGGCTGAATAATTCCCATGGAATCCCAATTGTTCTGTATAAAAAAGGGAAGGCATTTGGGAATTAATACATACACATACACAACACTACTAGATTTGAGTCCAAATCAAGGACACATGTTGCAAAGTGTATCATCAGCAGTACCTGCTAACCACGAGGTGGGCAGCTTCTGCGGGTCAGACATTTTTTGCCATTCATATTGCAATGGAAGCGAACCTTCTTTTGGTTCACATTTTAGTTTAAAGTCACTTCCAATTTCTTCTGATCCATCAATGTAACATCTTGTACCTGAAGGCTTAACTGAGAAAAGAAAATAAATTATAACTTTATACAAGAGGAAGGAATTTGTTTATGATGATTACTGAAACATAAGCATGTTGCAAACCACTGGCTCATCATCAGGTGGTCCTGGGTTCAGGGTCAACAAGACTGCAAGACTACAAAAGGTTGTCAACACCAGTTGACTCAGCTTTATCCAACACAAAACAGGCAAGAATAAGTTCAGGCAAGCAGCCATTCATAAGCAGGTCTGGCAGCATCTCAGGCGCAGCTCTGTGCCCCCGATTCCAAGAGGCATACCTGAAAAAAGGAAGGACGATGCAGGCTGGGCCACGTCAGACTCAAAGAAGCTTCTCTCCTTCCATTCCTTCCTATTTTTCTTCTCAGTGTTTGACATGAAGCCCTCTGGGAGTAAGTGCCATGTCACACCCCTCAGGGTGCTGTGACCCCACCAATCAGGGGTTTATAATAAATAATACTGACAGCCGGGACAATGTGCTTCCTGCAGCAGAGACCAATGAACATTCTGCATGTACAGTAACCCAAGACCATACAGGGCAGCATTATAAAAAGGTAAACCTGAGGTTATATTCTAGGTCTGTCTAGGAACCTGTTTAGAGCAGCTGCTACTCCCGTTATCTGCAACTCACCCCAAGATTGGATTAACACTGTGGCGTTTTATACTCTTCTGCTGAACTGCAGTGAGGCATAATATACACACAATAAAATTAATACATTTTAATCGTGTGGGTTGACCACTTTAACAAATGTCTATTTGCATATACCCAGCAAGCACCCCTCTAATCCTCTCCCAAGCAAGTTCCCTCATGGGGATGCAGTCATCTCATGCCACAACCTGGCCCCAGGCAGCCACTGATCAGATTTCTATTGCTACAGAATAGTCTGCTTCTTCTAGAGTCATACAAATCAATTAATATAGTATGTACTTTTTTGTCTTGCTTCTTTTATTCACTGTAAGGCTTTTCAGATCAGTCCATGTGATTGATCGGTAGTTCATTCTTTTTTATTGCTGGGTTGTATTCCATTGACTGACTGTAACATAAATTTGCTTATTCATTCATCTATTGATGAACACTATCTCCAGTTTTTGAGTTCCTGTTAAAGCCTAATTAGCTAAACTGGACAGAATAGGTGTGTAGTCGGTCACAACCAGATTAAGCAGTGAGGAAGGCTCTATGAGGAGCTGTGGAATGGCACTGGACAAGAGAGGAGGGATTTTGAAGGATTTTTTAAAAATTATTTTATTGAGGCCATATGGATTTATAATGTGTAATTCAGGTGTACATTATTATATATCAGTTTCTGCATAGACTGTATCATGCTCATCACCAAGTCTGGTTTTTATCCGTCACCAGACAAATGTGTCCCTTTCACCCTCCCCCACCCCCTTCCTCCCTGGTAACCACTAATCTGTTCTCCTCATCCATGTGTTTGATTATCTTCCACATATGAGTGAAATTATATTTTGTTTGTCTTTCTCTGTCTGGCTTATTTCACTTAACACAATACCCTCAAGCCCCATCCATGTCACAAATGGCACGATTTTGTCTTTTTTTATGGCTGACCAGTATTCCATTATATATGTATACCACATCATCTTTATCCATTCATCCACTGATGGGCACTTGGGTTGCTTCCTTGTCTTGGCTATTGTGAATAATGCGATGAAGATAGGGGTGCATAAATCTCTGAATCGTTGATTTCATGTTGAAGGATTCTGAGGAGAGTCTAAGAGAAACGGAGATCAGTCCTGAATTGGCTGCTGCTTCTGAGGTGGGATTAGGAGAAGCAGGGGTTAAACTGGAGACGTGGGCCGTTTAGCAGCCGAGTCTCCCCAGGAAAGGATAAGCAGTGCAGAGTTGGGGCAACACTGGGGAGACAGCAGTAGTCTCTAGTCACTGCTGCTCCAAGAGCTGGGGAGAAACGACGTTCACTCCAAACCCTGCAGCTGGCCTCATGGACATCTGTCCTCCCAGCCTGATAAACAGCAGGACTGCTTTTTCCTTTTTTAGTCTAAGCTGATCTTCATTCTTCCAGTCCTGGATGGGCTTTCATTATTTCACTACTATAAATAAATGTGAACGGGTTTTACAGTTTTGCGTTATTAACAACTCTGCTTGAACACATGTAAATACTCGTATATGTTTTTCTTTTTTCTTGGTAATTGCTGGGTCACATACGGTAAGGGTACATTTACCTCAACAAGAAACTGTCACACTGTTTTCCAAAGTTGGCCAACAGGATCTGTGATGTCCAGGAGGCCATCTTTAACTAAGGTTGTCAATTATCATATCACACTTCTTCACATATTTCTTGATAATACTTAAATTTGATTGTATATCTCCCCTTCATCTGTTACTACTTGTACTTTTTAATAAGAACCACAGACGCATTAAAGCGCATTATTGATTTTCCTAAGTGAACCTGTTTCTTTTTCAGATTGATTAATTGCCCTGGAGACTACACCAATTGGACTTTTAAATCAGTTTTGCAAATTATTTCATCCTGTGAGTCTTTAACAAAATGAGCCTGTTCTTCATTTCTTCAAACAACCAATAAGTCCTTTATTAAACAAATCAGCAGTGAGATATTAAAGCAATGATTTGTACATCAAACATCTATTAGTAACACAGTATTCTAATGTTCATCTTTTCTACTGAAAATGTCCCTTTACCATATTGCAAACGTATCTAATAATGGGCAGTTACTTAAGTGACTGTTCAGAAAATTCAGGGCCCCACTGAGTTTGAGATCTCAACATACTCCATCCATCCACAATTGAACAAGATTTTACCAACACTGGTTTCCGAATGTCACTTTGGAGAGGCCTTCCACTGGGAGAAGAAAAAGCGTATTTTACATGCCAACCCCCAACCATTATACCACTAAAAGATTAACTCTTAATCCATGGCACTCTTGCTGGATCAAAAGAAAGATAAACCACAAAGGGAACACAGATAGCCTTGTCCTCTAATGTTTCTTTGGTCTGGGCTTCAGGATACTTGGCCACTGTCCTCAGAACATTTGCCTCCATGATTATTAACAAGTCAATACTCCTTCCTAGATAAGGTACATGACCATCAACTTGTACTTGGCCAACGTCTCAACATTTAGTAAGACTGTGCTCCACACATGTATTGCACCATAATCCCTCCATGCTAGTGGCCTGCCTCAGTCTACAGGAAACACACTCTAAATCCGTATTTGTGACAGGATATACTTTTATCATCATGTCATCCATCAAGGAAGGCTATTTCTGCTTGGTTCAAAATACCCCAAGTCTAGGCAAAATCCATCCATGAATGCTAAAAATCAATGGGGAAAAGTTCGAGGAGAAATGAGATATTTGCAAAGTCTCAAAAGTGGCTCCCCCAAGATATTTTTTAATTACAGAAAGAAAAATTATAATTTTATAGGGGACAAACCCATCAAATAAACCAAATGATCATGATTCACAATGAGACATGACATCACTGGCACAATTGGAGGAAACTAAGAAGATGTAAATGCAATCACAGCACAAAAAGGACATTAGTGGAAAACCGACATTCAAAATAGGTCTATAGTTTAATTAATAGTATTGTCCCAACATTAATTTCTCGCTTTTGATAAGTGTACTACATTTTTGTAAAATGTTAATATTATTAGAAATTAGATGATGGATATACTCTCAGGAACTCTAGTAGTTTTGCAACTTTTCTATAAAACTAGATTTCAAAATAAAAAGTGGGGGGGGGGGGAAGCCCTGCCCTGTACCAATGACTTGCAAATCCCTCAGGCCCCTTAGGGCCAGTGTTGACTGAGCCACCACACATACTGTTGCCACCAAGTTCTGGCGGTATGGGCACGTTGTGAGTGCATCACATCGTCCAGGAAACCATTAATTGTGCTTGCACAACTCTTCAAGACCACCCAGTCTGTTTATACCAAAAGGTTTCAACAGTAGGCCCTTTCGGAGTTCTGGAGGAAGGCGCTGGTGATAGGTGGCCCATATTAACCCTCTATTAATTCCCTTTGTTATCATCATCTGCTTTCAGCTTCTTCATTGAGCTGCATCCATACGCACTTTGGGCGTATCTGAAGGAGCAGGGCAGACTCTGGCAATAGGGCAAGCTAAGTCAACCCTCACACACAGGCACCTAAGAGTCATCCCAGTTCATGTCCACACAGCACGCGGGGCTCAAGTGAACTCTCATTACTCTGTGAACACCATGGTGGCATCTCCTCCAGATTTCCCACTAACAAATCAAGGTATTAGGGATAGCAGAGCCTCCAAGAGTAAAGCAAGGGAGAGCTCCATTGGACCACCACTCAGTGCCCCTAGAGGGCAGGTCATTGTATCTTTCCTTCTGATTATCTAAGCAGAATTTTCAGCTAAAGCTAACAGATAAGTTTCCATCCAACTGTCACTTTCAAGAGAAAATTCTAGTGCTTTCTCCCAGGAGCGGGCCATGACTCATCTGAAAACATGGAAAAGAAAACTACAAGAAATTCTCCCCTGGCTTTGAGAAAGCCTCGTCAGACTAGAGTATTAGTCATCCCCGCTGCCCTTCAGCAATCACTTCCCCTTTCTCCTCCTGCTCCCTCTTTGCCCCTTGCTCCCTCCCTGGTTTGAATTCACAGCTTCCTTGGCCATGGTGATCCCCCGAAGAGCTAACAAAAGGAGCTACTGTTCAATGCTTCTCACTTCGCCATCCTGAGGAATTAGAAGTTGAGGTTGTGAGGTTTAACATCAAAGGAACATTCCTCCTGCCTAGCAATCAAGGCTGCTGTCACCAGAGTGCTTAGCCACATTATGTGCCAACACTATTGTCCAACCTGGATTCCTTCAGGGACATGTGCTGCCTTGTGCTGTAATGATCCCTTCAGTCGGGACCTGCAAATTCAATCCAGAATCTGTTCCAAGGGGATTACTCACTCTCACACACACACATACAAACTGTGCTTGTCCATGCCTCTTTCAGGAATACACACCAAGTGCATTCTTCCCGGTGTACCTGCCCCCATCAGGGATTTCACAACAAATAATTCCGATAACCAGGTATAGTCTGGTTGGTACATCATGAACCAGTTTAAATTCCATATATATCTTAATTCAATGCTTTCTGTAAAGCAGAGTTAAAAGAAGATACAGAGTCAGTTATAATCCCAGGTACGCCTGAGTCTGGGATAGGAGTTTAGACAAGTTATTAAACTTTGCCTTTCACATTTATAAAAAAGAAAGGTAACTCCATGCTTACTGAATGTAGACACAGAAAGCTAGAATTCCCAACATGACCGTATTCCTTTTCCTGGTTCCTTGCTCAGGTTCACTTGCGTTCATACCACTGGAAACATTTAGAACTAGTGCCATTAAGAATGGACTGGCTTTTACCAGGACTCTCCCGTGTGCCCACTCAACAATGATGCCAATGCAAGACTGCCTTACCAACCAAGACAACCCCTGAAGTTGCCATTGGGGTGCACAAAAATCCACATTCTTGTTCCTAGTCTATACTTACTCTGCTATTTTTTAGAAAAGAGTGATGTTCAAAATGAGTCTGGAAACCAATGTACTTAATTACTTCCCCATTCTCCCCTTCTAAAACGAAAGGAATGAGGTAGAAGTTGACGTGGGGGAGATCTGCCTTCATTAGTTACTTCCAGGGGTACGCTAGGCAATTCTAGCAATCTGCATTTCCTACACAAAGTGGGCCCCCAGGCATCCCCCAAAACAGGCGAGTCACAAACCAGGGCAATTTCTTATCACAGAAGAGAGCCAGACAGTTATGTTTTTCTACATGGTAGCCATTGTACTTTTGTGTAAAGTCTACCACAATAAGATTTAAAAGTATATTTACGAACAATGACCTTTCAGAGTTTCTCAATCTGAAGCGGTTAAGAGTGCTTGCGTGCGACCACAGAATCTAGAGGATAATGAACTTTGAGGTCTTACAAAGCTTACAAAGCACTTTACACTTATCTGCTTCTTAACTACCATACAGAGAGCAAGATGACACCCCAGTGACCATCTGTCTAATCCTCTCACTTTAAGGATGAAAAACAGTGAAGCTCAGGGAGGTTAAATGATTACCTGACATTTAATGGCCTTATCCCAATTCAATATTCCTTCTACCATATTCCATCTTCTCTGCTCTAAATATTCCAATTGTTCATCATAGAA
Organism: Equus quagga; assembly: GCF_021613505.1. Lineage (NCBI taxonomy): Eukaryota > Metazoa > Chordata > Mammalia > Perissodactyla > Equidae > Equus > Equus quagga. The sequence goes on along the minus strand of NC_060287.1, from coordinate 15,712,588 downwards.
ATCTCATTTATTCTTTGAGTAAGGAAGTTTGAAAAAGCTTAAAGCGCCCACAACAAACAGTTTTGAAGTGAATGAGATCAGACAGAGATTTAACAATAATTAAATCTTTTTACGTTTCAAAAAGGTAGGCTGAGGCCCAGGAAGTGAAGGGGTTCTATTTAATTCTCAGGGCAAATGTGAGGACAACGCAAAAAACCTCGATCTAACTCCTGACTTAGGGTTCTTGTCCCACACCACAAAACTCCTTTTATCTTCAAACTCTTTTATGAATTTCACAAAGCAGCTGGTCACTTATTTTTTCTATCTAAAAAAGTGTGCCAACTTTGTTATTTGAGGATGTTAGAATTACTTCAGATGTTTAAAATTATTACTCTACACACAAAGCTCCATCTCATAAATGCTGTGCTGTAGTACTGTGCATGATCACCCCGCTAATAAGTGACATTAGTACAAATAACTTACCAAGAACCGTCAGCTGGATCTTCTTGTTTGCAACACCAGGAGCTTTTTTCACTTTGCACTGATACGTGCCAATATCTGACAACTGTAAATTCGTGACATTTATTGATGCATCACCAGCTTTGAGATCACTACTTGTAAAATGTACTCGTCCTTTCAGATCCTGATAGTAGTCATCATAAATTTTGTCTCCAGAATATAAAATAATCTAAAAGAAAATCAAAATAAGACAGGGAAAAAACAGACAAACAAGCAAACCCTCGGTCTCATTCGAGGAGCTGTGGATATACCATGGTCATGTGGGATCCAAAAAGAGAGTAAGAACACAGTATTACAAGGAAACCTACCATTATTCAAATCACAGATTAAGAAACTGGAAAGAGATCAACATGGTCCTCAAGTATGGTCACACACTCCCATTTTAAACAGAGAAGCCAAGCCCCAACGTGATACAGTAACATAGCCCTATATGAGAGAGTGCGTTAGTGAGGCTGGACAAGAACACAAACTTGTGAATTCCTATACACTCTTTCTCAGCTGCCCCAGAGCTACAGTATGCCAATCGAAGGTACAAAATCAGTTTACGCATTTGTACATACCACCACCATTCCCCCAAAAAGTCTTAAAATAATTTACCTGTGGAATCTGACGAAAAAGACCTTTTGACTTAGTACTAACTTGGAGGCACTTGAGTTCTAAACTCTAACACAGTCATGTGTCCATCAGCAACGGAGACAAGTTCTGAGGAACGCGACATTGGCAATTCCATTGTGCAAACATCATAGAGTGTAGTGGCACAAACCTAGATGGTACAGTCACTGCACACCTAGGCTATGTGGCACTAATCTTATGGGACCATGAGAGGGGGTGGCCTTAGTCATTCAAGACTTGGGTAAGCACCTTAGTCATTTCCTTCACAAACACATCAAGGGAAAACTGCCTGGATTTACCAAAAATAGTAATTACCTAACTGCACTGATTCAGCCATTAACCCCTTCTTTTATATGGACCATAAGTAAAAATAAAATTTCTCTTCCAAATATATATATTACCACATTCCTCTAAATATCTGGCCTTGTTTCTCTCTCCCTAGTCTAACATAATTCATTAATATCGATTTTTTTTAACTAAATGTGTCAGACAAAGCCAATATGCAACATTCTAAATTAAGTGAAATAAACTGGCACCACTAAAATGCAAAGTGTGAGACATGTATTTGGAGATGTGACTACTGGGCAAGTGTCCTCCTTTGTGCGTCTCTTGGCTTTCTAGTTTTCTACATTAGGCTCTCATTACTTTGTAATTAGAAAAAATTCTATAACAATATTTTGATAATTTTTTAAAATTTAAGATTAAACGTTTTATAAACTGCTTTTTTGCTATAAAGACTTTGTTTAGCTTTTTAAGAAAATCATTGTACAAGATATTTAACTTGAAGAAATAGGAAAAATAGACTAACAATATGTACCTGGTTACACTAGGTCACACTTGATGATCCTTATACTGGAAACAGAATCTTTGAGTAAAACTTAAAAATTCAATTGTATCTAACTTTTCACAAAGCCTAGCTTACTCGCCGTCCCCTAACGCATTATGCATGTTCCTGCCATGCTCTCGTGCCTGCTCCACATAGCCCTCCACTACTCCCTGTTTCAAATATACTGCCAAATCTGGATTTTCTGAACGTCCACAAGTTCTTCTTCCTCCTTGCGGCCTTCTCTAGGAAGTTTAGTGACCCTTTCTTCCTCTGAAATCTTAGGTCACTTTATGATCCATTTCACTCCATTACATATGTGTCCTCACTTTCCACCAGGGCAACTGCCTTTCCTCACCCAGACCACAGGCTGGAGAAGCCTGGGGCTTCCTTCACAGCTCCCCGTGCTCCCCCACCAATGTGATCAGCACAGTGATGGACACCTAAGACAAGTCCAAGGACATCTGCTGAGTGAGCAGGTACTTATCTAACTTACCACTTGATCCACCTTCTGATTATCAGGTGGTGACAGTAGCCACTCGATGTCCAGCGGTCCCTGGTCATCCGGACTAAGGGTAAACTTGCAGGGCAAATAGGCAGTTTCTCCTTTGGCCTTTTCAATCATCTGGTCAGGAGTAGTAATACTCAAACTTCTGGTGAAATCTGGAGAAAGAAACATGTACGTGGACTAAGCATCTGCTATTAGGCTGGCAGCATGCTCAGCACAGCGCCATTCAGAGAAGGCGCACAGGATGCGGTGGAAACACGATGTGATTTGGGACCAGGGTCATGGAGCTCAAACTCAACGGTGTCTGGTTTTTAGCTTGTGCCTCTGTATAACTGGAATAACAGCATTAGTATCTATCTTATTCAATACATTCCTTCAAGAGCCCTGTGAACCTCCCAACATTTTATGAAATAGAAATTTCTATTAGCAGAGGGTGTTTTATATCGAAGCAGATGTTTAGAACTGAACTTAGCCAGAGTCTCTGAAAGGTCAGTTGTGTCATACATAAGGCTGTATTAATTCACGTCTGCCATGGTGCCACAAACACACTGGGAATTCTTTGTTGCTAGGGCACGTGCTGATGAATTTTGACACATTTCCTGCCAAAACTTCAATTCTAACTTTTTATTAAATTTGATTCCAGAACTTTCATTGAATGCTTAAAAATATTTCTAAGCTAAGAGAGTAGACCCCAAGAGTTCTCACCACAAGGAAAAAAAATTTTTTTTGGCGTGTCCATATGAGATAATGGATGCTAACTAACTTACTGTGGTGATTATTTCAAAATATACGTAAGTCAAATCATTACACTGTACACAAACTTACACAGTGCTGTCAATTATATCACAGTAAAACTGGGAAAAAGGAGAAGAAATTGTTTAAAAAAATATTTCAAAGTAATAAATTTTGATGACAATTCAAAAAGAGAGATTTACATACTTTTAAATTTACCAAATAGTTGACCTCAATATTATCTTTAAGACATTTCTTACTGTTCATTCATCCTTCTGAAAAATAATCAGTCATATTTACTATATTATTTTTTAAAAGGCATCTTAAAATTCCACAACTTATTCTGAAATTCATATCCAAAAAACTTCCATTTATATTACACTTAAAGAGAGAATTAATGCAGAACGGCAATACTTGAAAAGTACGTAAAAGCCAAAATAAGATGTCCTGAGCCACAAGCAAACAAAATTCCATCAGAGACTCTTCTGAGTTTGTTAACAAGAGGCTTAAACCCACTACAACTTTATAAGAACTGAAAAAAGTTTCCTCTTTGCTCCTAAAGGTTTACACAAAGCCATTAATATGTTAATAATATATTTTATATATTCTATATAATATATAAATTTTATTATATGTGTACATATTATATAAACATAATATGTTTCAATATGCATAAAAGGTGGAAATAAGCTATGAGCAAAACGGCATGATTTCTTGATCTATATAAAAAGAAAATATATCACAATCAATTCATATCTTGTTTTTTTTAAAAAAGCAATTTTGTTCTTATCAATTCACACATAAAATAGGTCTGTTCACTACTTATGTCTTATAATAAGATCAAAGCTTGAAGAAGCCAACAGCTTGATATAAAATGTAAATTTACTCTGTAAATCAACTATCACACAAAACAATTTTTTTTTACTATTTACGCTGTAAAAGTTTGCACAGCATTAGTCTGCCACATCTATGTTTTCCTCATGATAACTCAATATTTTCTTAGGTATAAATTCAAACATCTGACGTACGCAGAACCGAAGTTTCAAATAAACAGCAAATTTCAGCAGCTCTACCATTTGGACCTCTACCTCACCCAACGCTGACTTTCAGGGCTGGAGGATGAGCGGGCAGAGGCTCTGGGCACTTAGATTATGGAACATGGGGCTTGCTCCTCTCCCTTTGCCTCCCCCTACTCCCACCATAAAACCAAACACATTAGAGCAAAATTAAGAGTAAGAAAATCCAAGCCCTAATTCTCCATAATGACTACTTTGATGTTTTTCAAATAATAAATTCCAAAAGAACAAAACGAAGAATGAAATTATTAGCCATCCCATGATTCTTTCCAATAACCCTAAAAGCAGTTTAATACACATGGACTATTAGTTGTAATACAATGTTAATAAAGCTGAAGCCAAGAGACCAAGAATGAAACAAAAGCCAGTTTACATTCAAGACCACTGATATTCAGGCACCATCCTGCGTTTGTATCACATTTAAGTGCACTTCTCAAACAGCAGATTAAAGCTGGACACAGAAGCTGCACTGCCTCCCTCAAATCTGAGGCTGGCCCTGCTTGTTATTAGCAACAGAATGCAGCATGAGTGCTGCTGTGCGAGTTCCCAGGTTAGGTCTCAAGGGGCCTTGCTGCTTCCTCTCTCAACCTCTCCGACCCGATACCTGCCACCTGCCACCATGTGAACAAACCACGTAAGAGAGAACTGAGGTGTCTGACCCACAGCTGCCAACTGCCCAACACACAGCCACCCAAGAACACCCGCCCCAGCCCAGCCAGAGGTCTGCAGCCCCACGTGTGAGCCCAGAACTCCCCACCTCAGCCTAGCCCAAAGTGGCCACCCACAGGAGCAAGAACTAATACATGATTTTCATTTTAACACCTCTAAAGTGTGGTGTGGTTTGTTACACAACAAAGATTGATGATCCACCATCCAAAACCACTGATTCAGCCCAAATGGACTACTTAAAACCCCCCCAAAGTCCACACCACTCCAATCTCTATTTCATGTTCACACTTCTATTTAAAATTATATTTGACATTTATGTGTATAATCTCAAGTGCTTCTCCTGAATTAATAGTCAACCTTCCAAATAAATACTTTCTATCATTTCTAATACCCTCAATCCCATTCCTACCTCATTCCCTAACGCATTCTTCTACCTCTCCTGCCTACAAGGACTTTGCTCTCTGCCTTCCACGAATGCTCACAGGACTTCTCTTTCTGCGATCCACATCAGCTTTCGGCACTTCACAAACACTAGCGTGGGTGTTTTCTCCCTCTTAAACTTTACTGTGAAGTTACTCAGGCACGCTCCACAGTTCTGTCATGTCTTCTCAGTGCTGATGAACTTGTCTTCCCCACTCCTTCATAGTTTCAAATGAATTTTTAAAATGCATGTCCCAACTTACCAATAAATTGTCAGCTCCACTGGGGTTGGGAGAAACTGTGAGTCCCTCTATCTCCTGTTGTGGCTGCTTGCACGTTACTAGAAAAGAACTGGTGACTGGATTCTAAGTTTGATCAATTTTAGAAATGTTGAAAACGAGCATTCAGCTGCCAGAAGTTGTTCCTGAAATGTACAGATCGCCTTTCTACAGCTACCACAGTTGGTTGCCTGCATTTATTTTGTCCACGCATTAATATTTTATGCATGAAGTAAGATAAGAAAAATCCAAGTACGCTCCAGAATGAAAATTTCACTTCAAAATGAATCAAGACATAGCCCAAAAATATGGAGGCAAGAACATATAAGTGAGAATGGACATTTGCTTCAAATAGAATTAATTCACACTTTCAGTATTTATACTACACAGTCATTAGAATAAAATGCAACTTAGTCTTCATGACAGTATCCTTCATTCTTTCTTGTTTGATACATAAAGATTAATTTTCTCTAAGAGTACCTTAGAAAATAGTTAAATGAGTATAAAATCTAGAAAGATATTTATCAAACTGTTAGCAGTTATTTTTAAGAACTGATATGTTTAACAGGGTGATTGCCCATTTCTGCTTTATATTGAGACGTTCTTAACGTGTATACTAAAGAAATCTTAGACTTTTAAATGGCTTTCCCTATTTCTCTTTCAAAAAACGTTTAAAACATTCAACTGCTCTTCATCGTTTGGCACTAGAAATGAATCTAGATCATATAAAACAGTTATTGGTTCCCTAGCAACACTGAAGGGGCCTCTTGGCACAGAGGCATAGTTTTTCAAGTGCTGATGTGAGGAACAGTCACAAATTGCAGAAGACAAAAGGCAGACACTTGGTCTCATGCAGTGTCTCCGGATTCTTTCCTACTACTGCCCAGTTCTGCTCATGTGGCAAATCGAGTGACAGTTTAACTTGCAAACTACTTGAAGGTTCAAACATGGTCTCAAAACTAAATCAGATAACAAATCTTACAATTTTATTCAAACTTATATCCAGAGTGTGATGGAATAGGTAGCACATTATCAACCACAAGTATTTGAATCTCATCCCATTTTAGCAGTGACAAAAATAACACCTCTCAGTTTAATGCTTGCTTTTTTTAATCTCCAAATTCCAAATCACTTGGATCTTTATGGAGCTTCTCTTCTGCCCAGTCTGACTTCTGTCTGGGCATCAAAATGACATGAGTTCAGCAGAACATTTGGTAGCCCTTGATGCTGTCCTCTCCTGCTGGGGCCTCAGGTCTGTTTCTACCCTAAGAACGGAGCAGAACTGGACACGATGGAAGCGGCTGTTCCACTAGGAGGAAGGCAATGTTCGGAACTGATGACCTGCCCTGACTTTTTTTTTTTTTTTTCAAGTTTAAGCTACATATTAACCTGGATAGTCTGCAGCTATCCTTTTTTTCCTTCTGGCAATCCTGAAGTCATAGAAAGTTGGAAAGTGCTCATAAAACTTTATGGTGGGTTAAAAAAAAGAAGTAAACATGCGAGAATTTTTAATAGTGTTTTGATGGAGGAAAGCCTTAGAGAAAAACAGAGAAGAAACACAACAGCTATGAAGGGAAAGACAAATTTAACTACACTGAAAATTTTAGGTTAGAGAGTCACTAGCTGGCATTCAACAAACACTCCCTGAATGAAGGACGGTATTCTGCTGTTCTATCACTGGGCAAACCAAACAAAAGGAACGGTTGGAAACATGTTTTCCACAGATTCACCTATACCAGCAAGACAGCAAATGTGAAATCTGAGCAGGGATGGCATAAGCACAGGGATGCTAAAGATCATGTCTGAGCGCAGAATTCAAGCAGTGACGGGAGAGGTCTTTTCATCTGGGTGCAGAGAGAGGAGCTGTGAATTATGAGACAGGTAATTACATCAACTGTCTAGAGACCTAAGCAATTAGCAAAGAGCTTTAATACAACAGAATAAAAGAGCAGTCAAGAACTCTGGGTGCCTAGACGTAAGCAGGTCACAATTCTAGGATACGTTGAGGGAAGAGCCGGCAAAGCAAAGCTCACAGGCACAAACACAGACCTTCGCACAAGAGAACGGAACCAGAAAAGGCCAAGCTGGGCACAAGTGCTGACGGCTGATGATGGCACATGTGGAGAGGGTCTGAGCACAACCTACTGTCCACACGACAGCGGGCCTGTGAAACAGAAACGTGCAACCACAACAGCCGACTTGCGAAATTTAAGTATGCAAACCCACTTTTAGGAATTGAGGCTGAACTCACGAGAGCCACTATGTGCAAGAATATTATTCACTGAAGCACTTCGCGATAGGAAAACATCTGAGAACAACCTAAATGCTTTAATAACAGGCAGGAAAACGAGGGGCCGCAATCCAAGCTCATCAACCTGAGACAAAGAGCTGGGACAAACACAAGAGGCCAGACCCAGTCCCTCCAGCAAAGACCTTACTAAAGTACGGCTCTGCGGGGGTAAAATCGACTTCCACTCCCATTAGTAGATGTTTGACTGACTACTGTCACCTCCAGGTTTAATTCCATTTACCTGGCAGCAAAGATAATCATCTAATCATACCAGATCTTTCAAAAAGACCATGACTTTAAATATATATGTTTAATAAGAAATATACAAATATAATATAATACTACTTTTCTTTGGACTATGCTACAGAGTGAATTGTCCCCCAAAAAAACGCATGTTGAAGCCCTAACCCCGCCTCCCCAATCCCACGTGACTGTACTGGAGACAGGGCCTTCAGGGGGTGATTATCGTTAAATGAGGCCATAAAGGTGGAGCCTTAATCTGCTAGAACTGATGTTTCTTATTATATCTGTAATATTATGATTTATAGTAAGAAATATATATTTGGTCTTAATCCCAGTTCCTGGCACAGAGCTACTAAGAGTGATAAAGCTGTCTTTTGTTATGTTAATGAGGTAACTTTTGGGAACCCCCCTAGGTAACCTAAGGATGGGCTGGTTGCCAGGGGAAACCAACCTTGTGAGTAGAGGATGGGAATTTTCGGTACCATCCCACCTCCCAACTCTGGGAGGGGAGAGGGGCTGGAGTTTGGGCTCCAATGAGCTCACTTAAGATGGCCTCAGTCACCAACAGCCAGTGATTTAATCCATCGTGCCTTTGTAACGAAGCCTCCATAAAAAACCCAAAAGGACAGTGTTCAGAGAGCTTCTGGGTTGGAAAACATGTAGAGATGTGGGGAAACTGGCACACTTGGCAAAAGCATGGAAGCACATCTCTTCCATCTGGCTGTTGAAGTTACATCTTTTTTATAATAAACTGGTGATCTAGTAAGCAAAATTTTTCTCTGAGTTCTGTGAGCCACTCTAGCAAATTAACCGAACCCAAGGAGGGGATTGTGGGAACCTTAGATCTGAAGCTGATAGGTCAGAAACACGGGCGACAACCTGGACTTGCAATCGGCAACTGAAGTGTGTTTGTAGGGGGCAGTGTTGTGGGACCGAGCTCCCTCTTAACCTGTGGGATCTGATGCTATCTCCAGGTAGACAGTGTCAGAATCACGTTGAATTGGAGGACACCCATCTGGGGTGGGACCATTGCTTGGTGGTGTGGGAAAAAATAAAACATCAAAAATGGTGTCAGATTTGGAATATCCCAACCAAACCCAACCATTTTTATCTACACCCAGGCCACTATTCTCTCTCACAGCCTGCTAACCGGCTTGCCTGCATCATGCACTCTTCCTCATTCTAACCCATCTCCATACTTCACTCAGAGTGTTCTCCATACAGTTGTTTTTTAAATGATGTCACTGCCACGTTTGAAAACCTCTGGTGGCTCCACATGGACTCAAACACCTCAATTCTACAAGGTCCTTTGATCAGGCACTTCCCTACCTCTAGTTTCTTAGCACTCTCCATTCCCACTGTAAGCTTCAGCCAGTTCTTCATCCTCTCTTCCCACTGAGCCCCTGCATGTATGATACTGCCTCCCTGCTCCATGCCACCTCTTAAGATAACTCCGACTACTTTGGTCTCGGTTCAGGCACTTCTTCCAGAAAGCTTTCTCTGTGCCCAAATATGGATTGAATCAGAAGCCCTCTGTGTGCTCCCAGCGCAGCTGATAAGGCCTCCATCAGAAGCACTTATCCTGCTCTCCTGAAGCTGCTGCTTTACTGCGCGTCCTTCCTACTCTGCACCCCCAGGGGATATTTCACATTTGATTCTGAAGCCAAAGACCATGCTTCTGGATGGTCATTGGTCTCCTTCAGCATAGCAAAATTTCAAGTACTCAGCAGGGGGAAAAAACTCACAGGCACAAGTGCCAGAGATGATAGTCCATTTCAAAATACTGGAGAAAAATTAACAAGTTGTATTGTGGCTAAAAGTAGGTGAAATACGTTAAGACCTTTCTCTATTAAAAGAGGAAACTGTAACAGCAAAAGTGTTGTAGTCTGTGGCCAATCATAGAAGGAAATCTAAGAAATTCAAGGAAGCACTAAGGGGAAAAGGATGAGTAAGCCCCTGTTTGTGGCACATGCTTTCCCTTGCTGAAATGTCCGCTTTCCCCCTTGCTCCACCTTCTCCCACAGAGAGTACCTCCAGCCATTTATCCAGCACCTCTGACCTCATCTCCTCTCTGAAGTTTTTCCTGTTCCCCACAGGCAGTCTTAATTGCTTCCTCCTCTATATTACACAATGTGTTCCTCTATTGTAGGTAATTGTTTACACGTCCCTACCCTGAAGCACTTACTTTCACTCACATTAACAGGGTCTCAGGGCTTCATCCCCGGAGGGTATATCCCAAGCCTATCTAATAAACTGCAAGTGGAGGGCTGGACTCAGAGCAGAGGGAAGGTGAAGGAACCATTCCAAAGAAGGTTGGTGATGGGAGACAAGACAGACAGACCTTGTGGGGAGGCCATAGAAAGACCATGTATGTATTCAGGGAAGCAAAGAAATGGAAGCAGAGGAATGGAACAATAAAGCCGAGACAGGAGCTCAAGCTCAGAGGGAGCTGAACAAGCCTGGTCATGTGCTGAGAGGAGCAAAGATTGATGCTTATTACTTTAATATCCATACTATAGGGCCAGCCCCAATGGCACAGTGGTTAAGTGTGGTGCGCTCCGCTTCGGTGGCCTGGGTTTGGTTCCCGGCACCAGACCTACATCACTCACCTATCAGTGGCCATGCTGTGGTGGCAGCTCACATACAAAAAGAGGAAAACTGGGGCTAGCCAGATGGCACAGCGGTTAAGTTCGCATGTTTTGCTTCAGTGGCCCGGGGTTCACTGGTTCAGATCCTGGGTGCAGACGTGGCACCGCTTGTTAAGTCATGCTGTGGCAGGCATCCCACATATAAAGTAGAAGAAAATGGGCATGGACGTTAGCCCAGGGCCAGTCTTCCTCAGCAAAAAGAGGAGAATTGGCAGCAGATGTTAGCTCAGGGCTAATCTTCCTCAAAAGAAAGAAGGAAAGAAAGAAAGAACAAAAAGAGGAAAATTGGCAGTGAATGTTAGCTCAGGGCAAATCTTCCTCCACCAAAAAAAAAAAGACAATACTACAAAAAATGCCAGCAAATCTGGTAAGAAATTAACATATATGCAATTTTATATATAGTTATGTTAACGTGAGAAATATGACATTAAGAAAAACTCTTATTTGTGAATATCCTAAAATCACAACTACGAATGAAGAATCTTTCAACTATCTCTAGAACAACACGAAGCAAAAAGAGAAAAATACTACACAGTGATGTGTGGTCTCTCAAAATACCTGGAGTCATTTCAAAGATAGTAACAACAACAATAACCAAAAAACTAGAAATAAAAATAAGAAGAATCTCAATTTACATTCCCAAAGTCTTGCCTATTTCTTTGGTTTCTTGGAAAGGGTTGTGATGACCTTAATGTCAACTGTTCTACAGAATTTCTCTGATACAGACTTTTTTGAGAAATGTCAAAGAATGTCCTAAGGGTTACTATTTCAAACAGAAAGGACACATTCAATCATATTGCTGCTGAGTTCAGATCATGGAATTCAGGAACCTTATGTAAAAAAAAAAAAAAATAGTCAAAAATGAGTCACTGGGGCCAGCCTGGTGGCCCAGCAGTTAAGTGCGCAGGTTCCACTTTGGCGGCCCAGGGTTCACCAGTTCAGATCCCAGGTGTGGACATGGCACCGCTCAGCAAGCCATGCTGTGGTAGGCATCCCACATATAAAGTAGAGGAAGATGGGCGTGGATGTTAGCTCAGGGCCAGTCTTCCTCAGAGAAAAGAGGAGGATTGGCAGCAGTTAGCTCAGGGCCAATCTTCCTCAAAAAAAAAAAAAAGAAAAAAGAGTCACCATAGCAATGTTAAGAAATAAACCAGACAAATCACAAAGTGGTATGTTTACAGGACGATCAGGACAAGCACAATTTTGTTGTGTGTTTGCTAACAAATACTACAGATGTCTTGGTGAGCAAGCAAGTCACCGGGCTATTCCAAACCCCGTGCAAAAATGCGCCCACCATGCTATTACAACATTTCCTTGACCCTAACTCCAACCTATGCTAACTTTCCTCACCAGGAAGGTGCTTAGGGATTAGCAATATTTAAAAGTCACCTAAACAGTGTTTCCAGAAAGGAAAAAGAAAAACATTTCAAATATGTGAATACTAGTTAACTACTCCAACCAGGCCTTTAAATATTGCTGGGGGAGAGAAGAAAACACTCACAGGAAGGCAGAAATTGTACTCTTTGCTGTCCCGGAGTTTTAGTTGTTTAACTCCCACGTGTGCTACTCAGTACAGTATGTTAAGACCTACTTAGAGCTAAGAAAGTAATCCTTACAGTCAGATAAATTACCAACGATGAGAAGTGACAAAGTATACTTATTTGTTTTTCTCTGTGTTTTTCTTGTATAAATTCCCAGCTCCCCACCTCCAATGAGAAATCAAAAAGCAGGCGCCCAGGAAATAAACTGAGATGGAAATGGGGAAATCATCATCTTAACAATGATAGCACATTTTATACATGTTAACTCTCAATCCTCAGAACTCTGAGGGAGGCGGTTCTATTAGGCCCACTTTACAGTGAAGAATCAGACACCGAGAGGGATCTAAGCCACTAAGGCAGCAAGCTGCACATCCAGGCAGCCCAGCTCCCAGCCACGCTCGTCCTGTGGGCAGAAGTCCAGTGGTAAACACCCCTGGACATAGAGATTTTGCTTTAAAAATCACTATAAAATACAGTGAGTACTTTACCAGACCCCAATCCAAACAGCGTGGTGGAGGAGAGTTGGGAATTGACACTGTTTCTCTCCCATACTCATTTTCTAAGGAGACGGCATTTTAGGGAGCACGTGATTCAAGAGTTCGGGTGAACCTTTTTGCTTAACAGGGAAATAAATATCAGACTAGGAATCTGTTGTCAAGTCTGTCACAAAAAAAGCTCTATCATTTTGGACACGCTGCCTCTCTAGGGCTCAAACAAATTAAAGACGTCGAACTTAACCGTCTATTCAGATCTAATATGTCCTAATTCTAGACCATCATTCAATCAAGCATCAAGAGGCCTCCCCTGACACCCATCGCCCCTCTCCCCCTGCAACTCAAAAGGCAGTCGCAGTGGTTCTCGGAGTCCCCCTCACAAGGGCAGACATTTCTGAAACATCAGCCTCCTGGATTATGGAAGTTCTGCCCACTAACAGCATGGGCTCTAAAGTCAGATCTGGGTTCAAATTCACACTGAGCTTACTAAATGCTTGGCCTGGCTGCAGGCAAGTTGCGAGCCTTTTTAAGTCCTATTGTTTTCTTCTTTAAAGTGGGCATTAAAGTACTAATGCCTACTTCCTCATAGGGATTAAATAAAATAACGCTCGTAAAGCTCTGAACAGTTCCAGCACAACCTGGTATCATTCTTTCAATAAACAGTAGCTAGTCTGACAATTCAGTCATTTTATAAGCCTGTCACTCCCACCAGGATATAAATTCCTGTAGTGTGGGGAAAGTATCTTTTAATCTTTTATCCCTAACACTTTAGCAGTGCCTTCCATGTTGGAAGAACTCAAAATTTGATATGTAAATAAATGATACTGAAATCTATCTACCAGGTTTGGCAAGCAGAATATCACTGGTGACCTAGGCCAAATCGGATTTAGTGAAGTCTCTGGGGAGATGCATACATCTAACTACAGACGCTGAGATCATGTGAGCAGAGACAGAAGTGACCACTATTTTGAGGAACCTGGTTCTCAGGGGTAGGAGAAAAAGAGTAGAGTGTGATGTGTGGTAAGGAAAGGTTGTTTGGAAATGAGGAACGTAGAGTATGTTTATACATCAAAAAGAAGGAGCAAATAGAATGGGAGAGGTTAAAAATACATACAGCAGAACACTCAGAGACTGAAGGATCAAGTCCTGAGAAAAGAACGATGCCTAGAAAACGGGGATAAGGCACTTTTAAATAGGCATGGAGGGAAGGACAGAAGAGGACCGCTATAATTAGGGATAAGTTCATACACGGGGGTACAAGAAATGAAGGAAATTTGTACCTGAGTGCCTCATTTCCTCTGTGACAAAGGAGGAACACAGCACCGACTTAGAATAAAAGAGGCAGACAATGTGTGGGGAGAGGGGTTTTGGAGACTGGTTCACGTCTGAAATGCCCGTGAAGAGAACGGGGAAAGAAGTGAAGGACTCCAGAATGGAACCGACTGAAACCAGCTGAGAGGTGACGAAGCTAGGCAACGATATACTGAGGTTTATCCTATCATTTTTTCTAGTTTTACATATATTTGAAATTTTCCATAATTAAAATGTTTAAAAAAAAGAGAGAACCACAATGATGCGGCACTACAAACCCACCAGGACAGCTGAAACGAAACAATGAGGATGTGGCGCAACTGGAACTTTCATACTCTATCGGTGGGGGTGTCAACTGGTACAACTAACTTCGGAAAACTGTTTGGCAGTATCAACGAAGCTAAAAATAAGCAGGAGCTACGTGCACCAGAAATTCCACTCATAGGTAGAGAAATGTACACACGTGCACTAAAACGTGTATGAGAATGTCATAGCAGCAGCTTCCACAATAGTGAAAACTGGAGGAAAAAAGGTAAATCAACAGCAGAATGGGCAAACCAGTTGTGGTACAGTCACATGACAGCATAGCATATAGCAATGAAAACGAATAATCTCCAGCTACACAACCTGAATAATCTTACGAACATGGTAATAAGTGAAAGTTAGAAAAAAACATACACTGTGCAATCACATTTATATAAAGTGTTAACACTAATGTATATTGTTAGAAATCAGAAGAGAATGAAGAAAGTTACTGGAGGGGCCACAGGCGGACTTCTGAGATGCAGGTTACATTCTATTTCTTGATCTGGGTGATAATTACATAGATGTGTCCCTTCTGTGATAATGTTCTGAACTGTCCTCTTATAAATAATGCTCTAAACTGTGCTTTTCTATGTATGAATGCCATACTTCAAATAAAAGGTTTATTTAAAAAGAATAGAAGGAGTTAGAGACAGAAAAGTTATTTTTATTTTGTCTTTGTTAAAAATATAATGTTCTGATACTTTATAAATATACTTTAAAAAAAGTCTAGCCAAATTGGACAATAAACAGTCTCCCCAGTGCACCCAGCTGTGCATTCCCACTTTCTCTCCATCTGTGCACCATAGTCCATGAGCAGGAGCAAAGAAATCAGCCTGCAGGAGTGACCCATATCAGGGAGGAAAGGTGGGGTCTGACCCTGCGACTCAGGAATATCGAAGAAATTCTGGTTTTAAAGTAACCAGAAGACCAGAGTGGGGTGGACAGGGGTAAAGCCTGGAGATCTCAATGATAGCAAGGAGGTACGATGGAAGTTCGAGAAAGCTGGGAGACAGTGACAACAGAGCTCAAGATTTCAGAGCTGAAGAACTAAGTATAAGAAGAGGGTTGCCGAAGTGAAATGGATAGAAAATCACTGTATTTAAGAAGTCAAGGAACTGTGGTGTAGGGATGTTATAAAAAGTGAACCATGAAATGTAAATACTAAAACGCCAAGGTAATGGTATATGGGGGTTGGAGAGGAGGGGATGGGAGGACGAGACGGGGCATTTCCTGGTCAACGTGGAGAAGCAACCAGAAGTTTGGTAAAAGCAGAGGGCAGAAGTTTCAAGGCCTGAAGGGCTGGCACACAGGTAGAGAGGAAATGGTCTGGAGAAGCCAATGAGGCCCCAAGAGAATAATCAGAAAACCGTGAATTTGTACATCACACAGCATATCTACTCTGACCCCCACCCTGCTCTGCTGGGTGCTCTGCTTGGTAACCCAGCTGAGGGAATAAGTGCCTCACTCCCTCCTCCCAGATGAAGCTCGAGGAAAGTACTGGCACGGTAACTTCCTCATTCATACTCCCGAAGCACCTAATAAAACACCTTGCCCATATGTACACATGGTATTATTTATTTACACCCTGACTTCTTCCACAGGGATTGAGGATCCGCCTAAGAAATATTTAAAATATAATTTATAAATCGGGAACAGAGAAAATGTAAATTATAATGGAAAGCCAGACAGGGGGAGTTAAGAATGTCAACATGCAGATTTTCTACAAGTATTTCTTGAATCAGAACTGTGATCCACCCCCCCCCCCCCCCCCCACGTACGCAGACACACTCATCTCAGGGAAGCATTCACATTTCAATTCCAATCGAAATTAAGTCTTAGCCTTTTTCAATGTACGTAGAATATTGCCTTCCCCATGTTCTCTCTAATACACAGATGCTAATTTCAGAATTCTCTGGCAAAACAAATGTAAATGGGGTATTTTGCATTATGGGTAAAGCAGATCTGTTGCCATGGTGAATATTTTCATCACCTTCACAGAATACTATGTATCATTCCATTTTAAGAAATCTGCCTGTGCCCCTTGCTCATAAAAACCTCAGGCTCTCTTCCTTTAATTAACATAAAACAGGGAAAGAGACTGAGTGCTTGGCAAAAAAAAAAACACCAAAGAACAAAAAACTCAGGTGAAGTGTCTTATAAAGATGAGAGCATAGAAAGTAAGAAAGCAAAGAAATACACATAACAGCAAAATGAGTAAATAATTTCTTTATGGAAAATCCTAAAATTAATATAGGAAGCGTTAATTACAATACGAAAATCATTCCTGTTGTAAGCATGTCTAACGTGATTGTCTTCGCATAAATTCCTTTGTAATATCCCAAAGTGAACTCAAATTTCCCTAGCAACCATCACTAGGGGCCATTCTTTCCTTATTTGCCATCTCTCCAGAAACACATTTATTTCCCCCATAGGCAAGTTAAAAATATTATTTTGGTGCATATATTTGTTTTTTCTGCCTTATATCTAAAATGGAAATGCACATAACTATCAAATAAGGACAGCTGATATAATTTTGTGTGTGTGTAACAAATGCTCTGATGATTACAAGAAACTAAATAAGAAACAAGAGACTTTATTTAGCTTGTTGCCAACAAGAATGCTATGTGACACAAATAATTATTTTAGAGGTAAAATCTCAAGAGAGCAACTCCAAAGGCATGTTCCATTTGACAAAGCTGTTTTGATGGCGCACCACACCCATGCTATTTTAGTTAGTAGGATGTTCTGAAACTAGATATGGTAGGTGACTGGAAAAAAAGCTCCAAGTACTGACCCGTGCTGACCAATAGGGTAGCTGCTAGCCATATATGGCTACGGAGCACTTGAAATGTGGCTAGTGCAAACTGTGATGTGCTATAGGTCAAATGCTGACTAGATTTTGAAGACTTAGTATGAAAAAAAATTTAAATCTCACTAATGTCCAATTTAACCACATATGGAATATTTTGTATATATTGGGTTAAGCAAAATATATTCAAATTCATTTCACCTTTTTGTTTTTACTTTTAAATGTGGCTACCAGAAAATTATAAATTACACATGTGGTTTGCATCATATTTCTATAGGACAGCACTGTATGGACCAATGCCACAATATATCAGACTTGGGCCTTGGCTTTACAACTTGATTCCTATAAATAAAAATATAATGTGTACTTCCTACCCCAAAGTTGTCAGGAGAGTAGATTCAAATGACCTGTGTGTGAAATTGTCTTAAAAAATAAAGTACCATCACTTTTCTGGCCCAGATTCACCAGTTCATTCTAAAAGTATCAGATTTCACATTGCACAACCAAGTAGGTTAAAAAGGCTTCTCAGTTCTTACTATAGAACTACCAGGGCCACAGAGCGCTCAAAAGTCTTTGTCTAGCCCATTACAGAACCCCAGGGGAATCTTCCGGTACTCAAAAGTTCAAAGCACTCTTCACTGGAGAATCTGAGAGAGACGGAAGAAGGTCAGCTAGAGTCCCTCTAAGGATCCAACAAAGATGTGGCCCAACACATCTGGTTCACTGTATCCGCAGTTCCTTGAGATTCCTTGAGAGCATTTTACCTGTGCAGCCAAACCATCCTTCCTTTGCAGAAACCTGTAAACTCACACAGAATACACGCCTACACTAGGGAAAAAGTAACCGTGATTAGTTATGTCGTTTCTTCTTGAAAGCTAAACACATCTGTATTTCTTGGAAGTAAATGAAATCAAAGTCATTCTCATTCCAACTGGTAAAATATCTCCGAAAGAAAGAAAGTGATTTAATAGTTTCTAAAGAAATCTGCATTATCTCAGAATATACAAACCTTGGTTAATTTGACTGTTAATCCTTTTTCTCACCAACTGTCAAAGGACAAACTGAAGCACCCCACTGATCTCACACCTACCCTAAAAACAGACTGTCATCATCTCCCTCCCTTACCCTACCTCCCCTTTGTCTACAGAGCAGGCATTGTCATTTCTTCTAAGAGCATCCAGCCAATTAAAACAAATTGCAAATACTGCTGAGTCAAGTTATGGCCTTTAAGGCTTGAACTCTAATTGGCTAACTCTTTATTAGAAACCACAATGGGTGAGTCAATGAGATGAAGCAAGAAAGGCTACAGAAAAGACTAGTGGGAAAGCACAAAAGAGACAAAATGTCTAAGTCACCATCTTGCCACTGAATGCAGAAACATTTTGAGCTTCCTTCCCTTCTTCTTTTATGTGGAGATAGTAACAGATTCAACAAAGTGAACAACTTACAAAGAAAAAAATACCAATAATAGAGCCCCAAGAGATCACTCTACCAGCACTCCACCAGCTTGCTGAACAGATCACTCCACCATGCCAAGGTGCTGCCATCCCCCTCACCCTCCACCATTTGTAATTTCAGCCCCACGGAAGAAATCAAGTGGAAAATAAGGAACCAGAGCTAGAAAGGTTACTGCTCTTCACTTCTACTTAGTGCTATCCTCTTAATAGAAACCAATCTAATTCCAACACCAATCTAACAATTACTCTAGAATATTAGATTTCTTAAAAAACACAAGATAGATGAAAGACAGTAAGATAAGGCCTTAACCTCATTTCAATTAGACCATTTTTAATTATTTTTTGGGTTACGTTAATAATTATTGTAAAGTTCATATCCATTGCTTGCTGGCCACCAAACGAACCAAATAAAAAGCCACCAGTCTCAATTCCTGCCTTTATTTAATTATACCTGATAATGATTTGTGTATGATAGAGGAAAGGTGGAAAAGAGGCTGCAAACAGGAGATTAAAATGAGATTGGAGTGGAAATATAAATTGACTCCACTCCTGAACATATGGCAAAACTGAGCTGTGCCGCATACCAAGCTCAGGCCTGCTCGCCTCTTCCACGAGGTATCTATTTTTGATCTGCAAATGCTCTTTCCCCTCTAGGTCTAGACAAACATGAATTCCTGTCTAGCACACCCTTCCCTATTACTCAATTAACATGCACTGTGCCATACACTGGGAATGAAATGAAAAATAAACAGACAATCCCTGACCTCATGAAAAGTACGGTCTGGTGAGGGAAAACAATTACAATAAAGGCACACTTGGTAAGTGTCAGAACATGCTCCAGGAGTGGGATGTGCCGGGAGCACAGGGGAAAGCTCACTTAATCAGATGCCAAGTATGAAGCTATTTCAACCATCTTAAGAGTTGCTGGTATAACCTGGACTATGAGTAGTGGCTGGAGGGATTCAAGCGACTAAGAAACTGACTAGATGTAAGCAGGTGAGAGAATAGGAAGTGTCAAGTAAGATACCCAGATTTCTGCACTGGCATTTTGGTGGCTGAAAATGCCATTTAACATGAGAGGGAATAGTGGTATGTAGACAGGTTCAATTGGAGGCGCCTGTGGGAAGTCTAAGCAGAGATGTTAAGTGGGTGGTTTGAAATTATGGGCAAAGCTTGGGAGACAGAGAGACTAGAAATAGACTAGAGGTTGTAAGGACATAAATGGTTAACTGAAGCCATAAACTGAGGAATCTCAACATTTATGTACAAGGAAGAAACTGGGCCCATAACAGAAAATGAGGAAAAGCTTCTAGGTCTGGGTGGCTGGAAGGTAAGGGAGTCCTCACCTGCTGGCTTCTACCTTCTCCCCTGGCTCTGCTACTGTCCCCTAGAGTTAAGGCCCTATGGGCAACTCTTCACTGTCAAACCAACTGCAAGTGCCAAGTACATTTCTCATTCTCCACTTACCTGATGCCCACTCCTCAATCTATTAAAATCTAGCTTTACTCTCACCATACAGAAACTGTCCTTCCTGTGGAACAGATAATGTCCTGAACGTTCTCAATAATCTCCTAATGGTGAGACTCACTGGCCTCACCTCTGGGACCCCCTGTCCTCTAGGTCTCCTGCATTCCCTATCACTCCCTACCGCTCACCTTCTGTCTACTATTAGATGCTGACGGTCCCCCGTGTCACATTTCACCTTCTCTTCTAGTCCTACCTGCTTTTCCTGGTTAACCTTACACGGATGCCACCTTTCAGCAGTGGTTCTCAATTCTGCACCACCCATCCTCGCCTCTCTCCTGAGAGCAGTCCTTTATTTAAATCCTCCTACTGGCTATTTTTCACCTCCATTCCCCTCAGACACCTCAAATACAACCTGTCCAAACTTAAGCTCATTGTCGCCCTCTCTAAAACTTGCTCCTCTTTTCTTTATCCCTGTAGATTAGTGACATAACCATTCACTCAAGCCAGAAATCTTATTGCTTCTCTCCAACTTCTTCTTGCCATTCATTCAACTAACCAGATGTCAGATTCCACTGCAGCTCCCTCAAAGCAACTTTCCAGATCAAAGAGGAAGCCCAACACCACTCTGCTGTGTTTCAGCAGGGACTGCTTATGTCCAGGTCACCCCAGGTGGATTCCTGCCTTGGATCTATCTGTTCTCCCCGCCTGCAGAACTGCTGCAGAGCTCTGCGTCATTCTAGAGAATAATCTCAGCGCATATGCTCACTTCTTCCAGGCCTTGGCATGCTTCTCAGCGCCACTGCAGGGGGCGGGATAATTCGACAGACGTCTATCATCGCTCGTCTCCTACTACGCTCTTGGCATAGCCTTCAGATCTTCACCCACCCAAAGGGTGGTCAGCAGTGACATCATGGGAAATTTGTTAAAATGCAAAATCTCAGGCTTCACCTCACACTTTCTCATAAGAATGACTCCGGCACACATCAAAAGTTTGAGAAGTGCTGATTAAATGCTTTATATGCACTGAATTTCTCAACTCCCAAGCCACATCACACCCTTTCAGATCTCCAGGTCTTTGCAAAAGCTGTACCATCTGCTGGGAATGTCCTATCAAACCTTCTGCACCTTGCAAAGTCCTATAGTACTGTACGGGCACCTAGCACAGGCATAGTCCATAGTAGGCCATAAATATCTGAATGACTAGATCATTTAATCAATTAATTCAAGGATGAGCTCAGCTCGGGGCTTGCAGAATCTGAGGTACTAAAGTGCATTCAGGTGGAAGGTGAACGTTAGGCAGCTGGAAATATTGGCCCAGAATTCAAAGGAGAGGTGGGCTGAGCTGGCAATATTTTTAAGTCACTAGCAACTACTTGGACATTACAGAAATGGATAAATGAAGTCACCCAGGTTTAAGATGGAGTCTGAGAAGAGGACTATGAGCCAAATCACTGGGAAGCCTGACACTTAAAGGAGCTATTGTAGAAGACAGTGAAGAGCAGGTTAATAGGGTGGGAAAGAGCCAAAATAGTTGTCAAGTTGCTCCAAGTGGGGCTGGCCCGTGGTGTAGCCGTTAAGTTCGGCACGTTTCACTTTCACAGCCCAGGCTCTTGGGCTTCCCCACTTGTCAGCCACACTGTGGCCGCAACCCATGTACACAGTAGAGGAAGATTGGCACATAATGTTAGTTCAGGACTAATCTTCCTCAGCAAAAAAATTGAGCTCCAAAAAGATAAATGGATTTGCCATATGGTTATTGTTACCTTTGTCAACAGAAGCAGGGGAGTGGAACAGAACAGTGACATCAGATATAAAGCGGAAGCTTAACTTCTCTAGACTAACAACTGAATGAGACAAAGCTAATGGAATGATCCCTGCAAGGGACATCTTTATTGGACGAGAAGGGAAAGACAGATGCAACTGATAAAAGTTGTATCATATAAACAGGCCTAGTGGTAAAGAAGTTGAAAACTTTCAGCTACACAACATTTACTAACACTTGCTATCTACCCGGTGCCACAAGCTAACACTGGGACTAGAACAATGAACAATGCAGGTAATGCCCCTGCCCTCTGACCTGGTGCAATGAGATAAACTAAGTAATTGACGGACACCACTAAACACATAGGGTAGGGAGTCAATGGAGGGTGGCATGCCTTGGAACAGAAGCAAGCTTTGCTCTGATGGTTGGTATAATGGCAGGACTGTACATAGTAAGAGAGAGGTATATCGAGTGGATAAAGTTCACATCAAATAATCTTCATTTTTTTTATGTAAAGGAAAAGACTCCAAGAAAGCAAAATGATAAACATTTCACTTTGTTCCTCAACAACTCCAAGACACTAGGATCCCCATTCTTAACACATAAAACACCTGATGCACACTGAGAAGACAGGTCTGCTGCCATCAAACGGCTAACAAGAGGCCAGGA
Source organism: Equus quagga (assembly GCF_021613505.1). Lineage (NCBI taxonomy): Eukaryota > Metazoa > Chordata > Mammalia > Perissodactyla > Equidae > Equus > Equus quagga. The sequence goes on along the minus strand of NC_060287.1, from coordinate 15,689,975 downwards.
GACCAGAATCACTGGCCAGCACTTTTTTAGTTCTGCTCATGTTGACAGCGTGAAAAACAGCAGCATCACAAACTCTGACAAGATCCCCAGGTGATGCTGATGCTTCTGGTCCATGGGCCACATTAGTTTACAACACCAGACAATGCCCTGGATCCTCGCATTCTCACAGTAGTGCCTGAAAGTATTCGACTAAGATCAAGACATGAAAGGGCTAATAATAAAAGCCTTCAGTACTTGGCATACAGTCAAACCAAGAGCAGGTTCTTTATAAATGACAGATAACTAGTGATAGAAATTTGGGATGTGATTAGAGGTAATCAGAGGAAAGTGGCTGCGGTAAGAGGTAGAATAGTACAGTGGTAAGACCAAGGATGAAGGAGCAAATCGGTGACCTCGGAAAGTTATAGTACCACTCTGTGCCTCAGTTTCCCCACTTGTACAACAGGCTTATCATAACACACACCCTCTAGGGTTGCTGGGTAAATTGAGTCAGTACACACAAAGCACGCAGAGCAGTGTCTGGCATTTAATAACCACTCAAGCAAGGCTTTAATTTTACTACTATTCCTACTGCTCTACTACTCCTCCCACTACTACTCGGAGTAGCATGACTTGTTACGTTGGCAAGAAAAACGCATCAAAAGGAGTTCCCCCAGCAACCCAGAGTATACCACAGAACTCTTTATAACACATATGGACAGATGGAGAAAGATCTACCACTGACAGCACTGCAATTTTTAATACGTAAGCCTCCGCCCCGTTTTGCGAATTGAGTTACCACTCAAGTTCACAGCAATGAGTTTCGAAAATGGCAACAAGTATCTAAAAAAATACTCCAAGCCATACATCAGTTACATAGTTTTTGAGTTGTGTCCTAAACTGGAATATTGGAATTACAAATAGTTTTCTTGCTTACCCGGCCAGGAGACAACTGTTCTTTAATGAGATGCTCACTGTAACCTAGTGTACACTTTATGAACAGAATGACTCTAGATGTATCAAAATATTCTTGATTGAGATGGTGCCTACCAAAGTGAGGCATCCAAAAAAAGTGAAATCCAGACAATTATCCAGATATCCCCAGAAAAAAAATTCCTCTACATAGTTTATGTTCTTCCACTTTTCTGCTTCAGATGTAAGCTAAAACATCTTTTTCCACAGACAACAGAAATAATGCCTTCTCAACTTCAACTTCAGTTTAGTCCTTGACAAAACAAACGTGGGAACCTGTCACGTAAACTGGTTACCAACCCTTCATCTTTTCCAGAAGCTCTACTTGGGAAATTTCAGCCAAATCTAAATGATATGTATCAAAAAGGTGGAGACAGTGCTATAGACTGAGATCGAAATTAGACTTGTTAATAGAATGTTGATCCCATGAGTAATGCTCACAGCTGTGGCATCCAACAATGGAGTTAACATTTCCACAGGAAGCAGAGAGCCATCCCAACAGAAAGGACCACCCGATCCTGCTTTGGAGCACTTAAAAAAAAATTATCCTTCCGGAGGCTACAAGAAGTGTGCCTCCTAGGGTCCCACCTATGGACTTTTTTTTTCTTAATGAATCATATGGTTCCAAAATGCGACAAGTGCTTACTCTGACCAACAAGATCAGCTGGTTGAAACACTGACATGAAAACACATCAGTTTTGCTAAGTGTCAAACGATTACGCCTTCTAATGGTCCACGCATTTTTCAAATGCCTTTTTTTTGCTCCCGAGAAAGGCGCAGTCGAAAAATGTACTCGGCAATTCCTTTAGGAATTACCCTGTACAAGTCAGCCTGTCTTATCTTCAAAATGAACCAACTCATTATAAACTCAAAACCGAGATTACTAATTACTCCTTTGCACTTTGCTCCGGGACTGCGGAAATCAATATCGCATTTTTGCAGGAACCTACTTTGGATTTTCCACGGTCTGCTCGATCGAGTTACCATCCAGTTAACAGCTCGTGCCTGGGCTCGCCTCCCCTACCCGATCAAGCTTGGACGATCCGAGGCACCGAAAACCTCAGTGTCCATTTAATCATGGCGTTTGTAATTCAGCCTCCCCGCCTGGACTGCTCGACACCTGAAAACTTGCCCGCCCAAGGCTTTTGAAATCGGGTAACCCTGCACAGACTCGACACCGCGGCGAACAAGGGAAAGGGCAAGGCAAATAAAGCAGAGCCCGCACGCGCGGCAAAGAATAGCCTGGGAGGGACGCCAGGCGCACCGGGCACGCCGCGCCCACCCACCCGCGCCCCGGGAGCGCCTCCACCAAAGCCCGCAGCCCGGGGCTCGCTCGCCCGCCCGCTCCGTCGACGCCCCCCGGACATCCCACGCCCCCGCAGGGGTCCCCTCGGAGGCGCTCCACCTTCCCGCCTGGCGCGCTCCGCCGGGCAAAACCAGCCGGGCGCAATCCCTGCCGCACCGCCACCCCCGCCGCAGCGCCCCCAAGGCGCGCCCGCCCCCTCCCCCACGCTCATTGTTCCCGGGTGGCCGCGGGCTGCCAGCGCCCCAGGGCTCCGCCCGCAATGGGGACCCTAGGGACCGCAATGCCTCCCACTCACCCGCGACTCCGCACAGGAGCACGAAGCGCAGCAGAAGCGCCATGGTGGCGGCCCGGCCGTGGGCGGCGATGGCAGGTAGGCGGCTCTCACCCGCGGTCTCAGTCACTCTCGGGCTCGCGCGCTCCCGACTGGCTGGCGGCGGCGGCACCTCGGCACCCGCGTCCACCCCGCCCTCGCTCGGCAGGTGAAACACGTCACTTCCGGCAGTGGTAGCCCCCGCCGCGCGCGCCGCTCCGCCAGGCGCGTGGGGTTGCCGTGGCAACCGAGCGCAGAGCGCCCGCTGCTCCCCGGCGGGTTCTGAGCAGGGAACTCCCGGCCGCAGCGCTCGGCTTGGGGGCCGTCGGCAGCAGCTCGCGCAAAGCGTGACCCGGGCTCCTCGCCTCCGTGTCTTTAGGCAAATCCACGTTTGTGCGCGGGCCACCCCTCTCCCCAGACTGAAACTGAACTGCAGTCGCGCCTGCCTGCCCCGGACCCTGGAGAGCGCTCATGCAGAGCGCCCGCCTGCACTCACCCCACCTTCGTCTCGAGGTACAGCGGGGTGCAGGCCCCCAGCCACGCGTCCCACCCCTGGCGATTTGCTGCTGCAGGGGCGGTGTCTCCCACCTAAGGCTCTGGAGGAAGGCAACCGGGCAGCCTCCAGGATTGGCTCCCATCTCATTGAGTCGGATGGCCTCATGTAGAAGGCTTGAGAAGGCTTTTCCCCATCTCCAGTAATGACTGAAACCCTAAAGTGCAGCTACGGATTTGGGAAATACCCGGATTGGGTTTTCCCCCCTTGTATTTAAGGTTATTCTAGCCGTGAAATTGATCAATAAGACCAGCGAGCTTGAAAAGTGGGGCTAGGTAGGGTTGGTTAAAGGCCTGGGGGGAGGAGCTTAGGGGGCGGAGCATTAGGGATCTTGAATCGCCCGGTCAACTCTGCAGAGTCGCTTCTGCCTCCTGGGGCCCTCCATACTTGCTCTTGTGTGATTTTGCTGCTTGTTCTCCGTTGTTCTTTCTAGATAACGTTTATTTATAACTGCTGAGAGACGGGTGTTCCCGACACTTCCGTGTCAGAGTGAATTAAAAGAGAGCGGTGTACAAGAGCGACAAATGTTGGAGAGGTTGTGGAGAAAAAGGAACCCTCATACACTGTTGGTGGGAATGCAAACTGGTACAGCCACTATGGAAAACAGTATGGAGATTTCTCAAAAAGTTAAAAATTGAAATACCCTATGACCCAGCCATCCCATTACTAGGTATCTATCCTAAGAACCTGAAATCAGAAATCCCAAGAGTCCCTTGCACCCCTATGTTCATCGCAGCATTATTTACAATAGCCAAGACGTGGAACCAACCTACATGCCCAGAAACTGATGACTGGATAAAGAAGATGTGGTATATATACACAATGGAATACTACTCAGCCATAAAAAAAGACAAAATTGGCCCATTCACAGCAACGTGGATGGACCTCGAGAGTATCATGTTAAGCGAAATAAGCCAGTCAGAGAAAGATGAACTCTATATGACTCCACTCATAGGTGGAAGTTAGTATATTGACAAGGAGATCTGATCTGTGGTTACCAGGGAAAAGGGGGGGTGGGGGGAGGGCACAAAGGGGGAAGTGGTGTACCCACAACATGACTAACAAAAATGTACAACTGAAATCTCACAAGGTTGTAATCTATCATAACATTAATAAAAAAAAATAAAAAAAAATAGAGCTAAAAAAAAAAGAGAGAGAGCGGTGTAGCGCAGTGGGTAAGCTCTCCGGCTCCGGGATGGGGCAGGAACTGGGCAAGTAGCTTAGAAACAGCACCTACTTCAGGGGTAGGTATGAAAATTAAATGAGATAATGCACAAAAAAGTGCTTGGCACCGTGCCTGGCACAAAGTAAGTGCTCAGTGAGGTGAAAGCTAACAAAAAATAATATTGGAAAATTATTATTATTTCTTAAGCCAGCAAAGAGAAAGTAAATCAGTTGTCAGGATGACTAAAATTGCGCGCCCGCGGTTTAGCCTTGTGGTTTACAGCCCTGGCTGCATAGTAGAATGATCTGGAGAACTTTTACACAATACCGACACCTGAGCCCCGACTCCGGCGATCCTGATGTAACTTGCCTCCCGTGGAGTCCTGGCTGATCTAAAGAGAATCCCGAGTAACCGCTGGGGCTTCCTATTAGTTAAGGAAACAGGAATCCTACTGGATGGAATTGAAGATATAAAATATTTGGAACTTAAATTTTTACTCATCACATTGTACTGTATGACATTAGAAAAGATTAAGCCCTGAAGTTGTTCATATCGATTTCAGACTGTTTTAAGAGAATGTTTCTAGTATTAATCAGTTCAAAGAAGCATTTGTTAGAAAGTTGCTACCCTGTCTCCTCCAGTAGACACGAAAATCACCCTTCTGGAGTCATCTCAGCCACTTCTTAGAGGAAATCTTAAGATGAAAAGGATTTTCATCTCAATCCTCTTTTTTGTTTTTTACAATCCTTACCTTTTGCCTCTGTCTGTGGTAGGCATTTTCATAGCTATCAATCACTTCTTTTACTTGGAATATTTCTGGAAAGCCAAAAAGGCACATTATTCATGTCTTTCTTGGAAGCACAGCCCATAGTCGGTTCTCTGGTATTTGTTGAATTGAATATACTCAATTGATGTATTAATTAATATATTGACTGTATTAATAAAAAATATTTAAATATCCATGCAGTAACTCACAAATCATTACATCTTAATATATCTTTTTAGAATGTACTTTTAAAAATGTAAATTTTACAGAATTAATGTTATATACTTTTTTAGATTACTGAACACAATTTTTTCCAAATGTATTATCACTGAGATTAAGTAACTTTGAAAGGATCAGTCTATCTTATTTAGGGAACTATTGCTCTTTAAAAATTTATATTAAAAGGGCTGGCCCAGTGGTGTAGTGGTTAAGTTCCTTTGCTCTGCTTTGGTAACCCAGGGTTCAGATGTTCGGATCCCAGGCACGGACCTGTGCACCGCGTGTCAAGCCATGCTGTGGCAGGTGTCCCACATTTAAAGTAGAGGAAGATGAGCACAGATGTTAGCCCAGGGCCAGTCTTCCTCAGCAGAAAGAGGAGGATTGGCCACAGATGTTAGCTCAGGGCTGATCTTCTCAAAAAAAAAATTATATTAAAGATGAGAAAAAAGGGAAAAAAGTTACATGAAGTCATCTTTAGACTTTTCTTTGTGACTACATTATTTCATATAAGCAATAGCTAAAATTACACAGTTACCTGAAACTTCTTAATGACACCTTAAAAAGCCTTTGTGGCTATTATCAGCTTGGAAATTATGTCGCCGGGAAGCTATCCTGAGATGATCTCATTAATTCTGGAACGTACAAATTATTGATTGTTTGGTGTCCTCAAACCTAGCTAATAAGTAGTGCATAGCCATTAAATGAATTGCCCTGTCTTCATAAATCACCAAGCCCTCCCCGTTGTATAGCCTCTAAACCAGCAGAAAGGTGGTTCCTGGTCCATAGAGAAGGTGGTAATTATAGACACATAAATAACTCTGTGGTTAACATAGCATCTGTCCTTACAAAGATTTCTTGGCGGTAATGGGTTTGTCAGCCCACCTACAGATTGTTAAAATTCTGTGACCACGTTCAGAGATTGACTTATACTTAAGAAGTAAAGGATTTTCACCTCTTTCCAGCCTAGAATATGAAGGCATGTGAAGCAAGAAACTTTCTTTCATATACAACACTGCTGATTTTTATATTTTCTGGAAAATGATTATGCTGTTCTTTTTATTGTTTTTGCTGAGGAAGATTTACCTTGATCTAACATCCGTGCCAATCTTCCTCTAATTTTTAGTATGTGGGCCACCAGCACAGCGTGGCCGCTAACGGAGTGGTATAGGTTGGCGCCCAGAAACAAGGCCCAGGCCACTGAAGTAGAGCGCCCAAACTTAACCACTAGACCACCAGGGCTCGCCCTGTTAATGCTCTTCTTAATAAGAAATGAAGCTTCCTCATAAGTGTGTTCTGCTTAGCTTACCCAAATGTTGATTCTATGGTTTAATACCATCCAAATCAACTATTTACTGCTAAGCAAATGAATTATAAATACATGCATTTTAAGGTTTATGACATCTATATAATATTTACGTCAACCCTTAGCCAGTGACCCAGAATTTTTTGTAAGATTCCTAATAATGCAGATTACAAAATGAGTCCACAAAAGTGCTAAGTTTATGCAGACCAAAACTGAGGATTTTATTGATGGCCTTTTTAAGTGTTCTCATCCAAGAATAATGTGTTTTGTCCAATTGCTTTCTTCTCATTGTTTTGGTCTCTGTCACTCCATACTAGTTGCTTTCCTTCAATTTCCACTGATTCATGGTTTTCTGCTCAAAAGTTAAAGGAGGGCAGAAAAAAAGAAGCATATTGAAAGTTTTTGGCTTGTAGGTGATACTTTTCTATGGGGTCAATTTGAGGAGACACCCAGGAAAATTACTTTTACGGGGCCAGCCCTGTGGCGCAGCAAAGTTCACGCATTCTGCTTTTCCGCTGCCCAGGGTTCGCCGGTTCGGATCCCGGGTGCAGACATGGCACCGTCAAGCCATGCCATGGTAGGCGTCCCACATATAAAGTGGAGGAAGGCGGGCATGGATGTTAGCTCAGGGCCAGGCTTCCTCAGCAAAAAAAGGAGGACTGGCAGTAGTTAGCTCAGGGCTAAGCGTCCTCAAAAAAAAAAAAAATACTTTTAGAAAAGACCACTAATATCCAGCCTCAGCTTTCTGAAAGGATGGCTGGAAGAGTACTGGGGACATCAACTTCAGTATATAAGTCCCTGTATAGACAATACAGTCTCCCCACTGTAACCCTGCTTGATATCCTCTGTCCAAATGCCTTCTTTTTATGCACCAAGTCTTACACCGGCTCACCAAAGGGGTAAAGGTGGGATCTCAGTGTTTAACTTCTTTTTAAACTCACTTTGAACCAATTCCCGTTTTAGCCCCACCTTCATCCTACTCTTAAATGTGCCTGAAGCCACCAAATCCTCTTTGAAAGTTCACTTTGACCACTGCTGGCTTAGAAGTCAATTTTCTTGAGCGCGGAAAACTTTGACCCCTCTGCTTTCCAGTTTCCAAAGATTTGGTATTGTTATCTTCTGTCCTGTTGTCATTTTTCTTGTACCTGGAGGCCTTTTAAAAAAGATCCAATCAAGTCTGAAGAGAATTAACATCTTTACTCTTCTCATGAATAATACAAGGGTCTTAGACTGATTTAACTCCTATCAAATCCCCCTCCTAATTTACATTGTAATCCAGTGTTTTTGTTCTGTCCCCCTTACAAATTATACATTGTCATTTAATTATATACCCAGTGTTTAAATAGATTTGTCTACATATCTTTGTTCACTCTTTCTTCTTGCATCTCACACCACTTCTAGGGTAATTTTCCTTCTTCCAGAAGTATGTCCTTTTTCAAATTCCTTTACTGAGTATCTCTTTAAGGTAAACTTGGTTTCTGTTTGTCTTAAAATATCTATCTTTAGTTTGCCCTCATTCTTAAAAGCTCCAGTTTTGGGTATGTAATTTGGAGCTTACTGGTCTTTTCTGTCAATGCTTTCAAATACTATTCCACTATATTCTGGCTATCTTTGCCATTCTATTGGAATCAATCTAATAGTCCTTGTCATTAATCTGGCTGTTCTTAAGATCTTCTCTTTGATTTGTTGTTCCATTTCCTTTCAATGTGTCTAGTTTGGGATTTCTTTTTATTTATCCAGCCATGGATTTCCTGAACCTGCGAGAATTCCTGTCATCCCTCAATTCTGGAAAAATCTCAATATTTAAATTCTTGTCGAATATTGGTTTTCCCACATTCTATTGTCGTCCTCTGAGACATCAATTACATGTATGTTACACTTTCTCATTCTATCCTTCACATCTTGTTCTCTTATATTTTTCATCTATTTGATATTCCAAGCTAAATTCCTGGGAATTTTTCAGTTTCATCAGCCAGTTAACAGCTTTGCTCTTCAGTTGTGTTGAATCTACTATTCAGTTCTTCGAATGAGTTTTAATTTATTTATATTTTTCATTTATAGATATTTAATCTTTTTTCATATCTGTTTGGTTTCTTATTCCCTACTTATACTTCCAAATTTCTCGTTTATTTCTTTAAACATATTAGACACACTTACTATATCTTATGTGTGGAGTAATTATGTGATATGAAATTTTTGCATGTCATTGTTTTTTGTTGTGTGTGCAGATTCTTGCTTATGTTAGGCTTCTTTTTTCATGTTTTATGGTTATTTTTTCTTGTAAGCTCATGTTTGCAGAACTTTATCTGTATGAATTATTTGAGGTTTTTAAGTACTATCCTTGGAAGAGGGTTTGTATTAGCTTCTGCTGGGATCCTAGGGCACTGCCGATCCAGGAAAACTTCTAATAATTTTTGGCATTAAGTTTCTCAGGGAACACAGTTAATGCAAATTTGGATCAGAAAGCAGCATGAAGGCGGGCTTGTACTTATAAATTCTCAGATGAGGTTCATCACTCTCATCTCTTCAATAGCCCTTTTAAATAAAGTAATACCCATGTGCTCTGTAGATTAGCTGCCTGGAGAAATCAAAGCACATCTTCCTCTGTCGATAACCCTCCAGGATTTTCACTTCGTTTGCTCCATTCAGTTTGCTGAATCACTTGAAAAACATTATGTTTAGTTGCTTATGTGAGATTCTCTAGTGTCTGGGTAGAATAAATAGGTCCTCGTCAAGGATTTTCTCAGCAAGTTTTCCCCAAAATATCGAAGTTAGGGATTTCCAGGGCCACATTCTGACTTTCAGGGGCCCTAGGTATTTTGCTTTTGTGGACCCCTCCCACCATAAAAAATATTTAAAATGGTCTTTTACGACTGTGTTCGTATAGAGACAAATTTAAGCCAGGCTGGATCATATCGTTACTTCTTCTGATTTTAAAAGAAATGAAAACATTTTCACAGCCTCTGGATAAGTTGGCTCTGGGCATTGCTTGTCTCTCCCTCTCTCTCTCCACCCCTAATATAAGCTCTTCTGCTGATACCAATAACATTAAAGATTTCCTTTGAAAGGGAAGGAAGGCGGTGAACTTACAAATTTCCCTCTCATCTCTGTCTCTATTTCACCTCTTTTGCCCAAACTCCCTGTCCTTATGGTGTCTTCACCTCCAGTCTCCTTTCTCTACTTTTCTTCTTAGGCCAAAACAATCCACAAAGTATTTTTTTGCCCTGTGCTAAAGATAAGAAAGAGATATTTACCTAGGAATAGAAGTCTGTTGATTGTTTTATTTAAGCTCTTCCTTCATCTCCACCATTCTGTAGTTTGGATTTGGGCTTTGAGGTATTTTTGTTTGCTTGTTTGGGTGAAAAAACATCAGACTAGGAGAATAAACCAGGAGCTTATTTCCTCTTCCTGGGATTGTACACTAACTTTGGTGGTGACTTATGGAACGAAAATTAAACTCTGAACTCTATCATGTCCTCGGGAAGAAAGAATTGCAGTGGCTGGTGTTTGTGACGTACACCTGGGGCAGTTTGAGAATGGATGGCTTAATGTTTGCACAGTGCTCTGGGCATTTTAGATCAAAGATACTGTGCTTACCCAGCATTAAACACATTTAATTTATAACCACATTATAAATTTAAATATTATAGAAGTGGATGGAGCCTCATATACTTTGTATCTTGCTGGTTTCTTTTTGGCTGGAGACAGCTTTCTGTCTGATAGGTAATAACAATGCTTTACATTTATAGGCCTTATAATATCTTTCATCCAAGGAGTTCAAAGAACTCGGCAATTATGACTCATTGTTCCTTAAAATATCTCTACAAAACTCAACATGACACACACTGAGGTAAACTATAGGCAAAGAAACTAGAGTTATGGAGGCATTAACGTGTTAACAAGGCATTTCAGGCCTCAGAGATGGAATTCAGATTAAGTCTCCCTTTCTTTGATTAGATGTTAACCAATAGCCTACATTCCTTCCCCATAAAGGCAAGCTCTCCCAGGGCTTCAGTTGTGTTTATGATAAAGATAATACTTCTTGACTATGAAGAGTTAAGCTCTCACCTACTTCTCGAAGCTCATCTCATATTCCCTGTCCCCTCTGTAGCTAAGCCACTTGCAGATGCTGTTCCCTCTGCCTAGAATACGTGGCCTTCTCAGGTGCATATCTCTTCGTTATCCTTCCCATTTCAGGTCAAGTGTCCCCTCCTAAGAGAATCCCTGATTAAGTCAAATTCCAGCATTATAGTTTCTCAAAGACACTTCTCTTTCAGAGCACTCGTCACAGTTGCATTTTTATACTTGAGTGTGTTAGTTGTTTGATTACCTGTCCCACTCACCCAAATGTAGGCTCCATGAGGGCAAGAAGCATGTCTGTTTTTCTTTACTGATGTAGCCCCAGCATCTAGTTTAGTGCTTAGTGCTAAATATGGATGCAAAATATATTTGCTGACTGAATTAATTTAGATTTTATGAAAAATGTTCTTTCAGAATTTGAAGCCAAATCCTGAAACTTCAGCTTGGAATTATAATCAGGAAGAAGATGGTTGGCATTCTAAATTATTATTCTAACATATTTGAACAGGAAAATATGTAGAATACCTTAACAACTTCATTCAAACTGCAACTGTTAAAATTCTAGTAAAATGACAAGAGACAAATTAGGAAAATAGTGAAAGGAGGAGAGCTCAGAAAAACTGTGATTAAGGGGAGCTGCCACAATTTAATTCAAAATTTATCTCTGGTCTTCAGAAATCTGAGATTAGACAGGAAAGCCAGTGGATTATTTCTGTAGCAGGAGTCCCCATTTGAACCCAAGAAGTGGACTTCTCTGTGTATTTCCCTTTGGCTCTTTGGCTTCCAGTCATCTTCACATGTTAATTTGAGCGGTCAGGAGGGGCTCACTGTAGATTTTTCTAGGGCACCTGAAGAAGACTGAGAGAATACTGGATGCATTTGAGCTGTGTATTCCCTGGCCTTTTGAGGGCTCACATCTGAGACTTCTGGACAGTTGCTGCCAGCAAAAGCGTTAGATATTCTGACCCGTTGCTTAAATGTGACATAGAGTGGGCAAGAATCTTCTTCTGAAGTCAGGTTTTTTGATTTAGCAGAAAGAGCAATCTAAGTGTGCATGCGTGTGTGTGTGTGTGTGTGTGTGTGTGTGTGTATAGTGGTGTTTCTTTTTGTTTTAAACAGGGCTGTCATGATCCTACCTGTGTTTTGGAAAGGAAACTCTAGAGGCAGTACAAAGGATCGATGTAAAGAGAGTAGGAAGGAGATCATTGAAGAAATTGTCATAGTTACAGTAAAAGCTGGTGGGGTCTGAACTTAACTTGGGGCAGTGAGAGGGGTTTGGGAGAAATTTCAGAGAAAGAACTAGCAGGACTTGAGGCCAGTTGGATTTGGGCAGTGGGAACAGGAAACAATCAAAGCCATCTCAGGTTCCTAGGTTTGGGCAATCAGTTCAAAAGGGTGCTATTAACTAAACAGGGACTAGAGGACAAGCAGGTTTAGTGGAGTATAAATGTCAGGTTTTTGGTGCCTGGGGATATCCAAGTGGAGACGCCAGAAAGAGAGACGACCTGGCTGGAGATGCAGATTTTGGAACCTAGATTACACTCCTTTGAGGAATTAGTTTGTTTTTTGTATTGGTTGTAAATCTCATAGCAGCCATGCTGCTAATGTGGTTAATTTCCCAAGGAAGCCCACTAACTCGTTTAGTCTAGCGTTCCTGATACAGTGTAATGAAATGTCATTCACAAGAGTTTCCGTGGGAACTTGCATTCACAGGGCCAACTCAGCACTCCAGTAAAGCAACTTCTCTTACGCAGATGCAGAATGGAGAGCTGACACTTCTTTGCCAAACCTTATTCTCTTCCAGGAACAATGGAGCATAGAATGGTAAAGGGCAAGTTGCATATATTATGATGTGGGACTAGTGTTGTTTGCAATTTTAGGGAGAAGGGACTACATTTGCATTTAAAGAAATGAGAGGGAGAATTGGCAGATCTTTCAGAAAAGGATAAGTGATCTATTATAGATCAATGCTGGTGCGAATGTGGTCGAAAGTGGGAGTGAAGGACTCTGTTTAGAGTTGAAAGAGTGAGTAGCAAGAATGGTGACTCAGAACAAAAGAAAGCCCTGGACCACAGATCCCAGGCACCTTTGGCGACCTTATTAATGAGTTTGGGGCGATATGAGCTGCAATATTGTGATTTATAATAAATATATAAATTTGGTTATTCAGATGACTAAAATATATTTCTCCTATATATTTGGTCTTCATCCTCAGTTCCTGGCTCACTGCTCCCAAAACCCTTGGAGTTTCCTGAGTGATAAGAGCAATGGAAACATCTTTTGCTGTAATGTTTGGTCTCTTGTTCCCACTTCCTGAAAACATTTCAGAGCCATAAATGTGAAATAGGTGTCTTGTTATTCATAACAAGCTCCTTTCCACTACACGGGTTTTATGTCAATGAGATGACTTGGAAATCCCTTAAACATGGGGACTGGTTGCCAGGGGAACCAACCATAAATAGAGGGGTGGGACTAAAACCTCCAGGGGGAGGTTGAATCGATCACCAATGACCAGTGATGTAGTCAATCATGCCTATGTAATGAAGCCTTTATACAAATCCCAAAGGGTAGGGTTTGAAGAGCTTCCACGTTGGTAAACCAGAACTCTTCCATGTCCCACTGTGCTGGGCCACAAACTCCACAAGAACAGAAGCTCCCTTTGTTTGGGACCTTGCCTTATGTATCTCTTCATCTGGCTGTTGATTCATATCCTTTAATATCCTTTGTAGTAAACCCATAATCTAGTGAGTAAATGGGTTTCCTGAGTTCTGTGAACTGCTCTAGCAAATTAATCAAACCCAAGGAGGGGATTGTGAAAACCTCTTATTTATAGCCAGTCAGTCAGAAGCACAGGTAACAACCTGAACTTGTGATTGGTGTCTGAAGTCCACTCTAGCAAATTAAAGGAACCCAAGGAGGGGGGTCATTGGAACCTCCAGTCTATAGCCGGTTGGTCAGATAACCTGGGCTTCCCACTGGCCTCTTAAGTAGGGGTGGGGGAGGGGAGGTGTCTTGTAGGACTGAACCCTCAACCTGTGGATTCTGATGTGACCCTGTGGTAGATATTCTCAGAATTGAGTTAAATTTTAGGACACCCAGCTGGTGTCAGAGAATTTCTTGGTGGTATGGGGACTCCCCCGTAACACACACATTGGAACTTGGGAGCAGAACCTTTATCTTCCATGCATTCTGCTAATCAGTAGCGAAGAAGAGAAGGAAGGTGAAGTGTAGGGGGGTGCCCAGGGGCAGTGGGAGTGGGCAGAGAAAGGCTATTCTTTGGACCACCAGGTGACAACTTGGCTAGGGCAGCCATTCAGAGGTATATTGGATATTTCTAATTTCCGATTGCTGGTAGCAAGAACATATTATCCCAATTCACAACTCAAGCTCTAAAGGACTAGAAAATGTGTAAATTGCTGACAAAGGAGGAACTCCACTATTGTGTAGATGGGTGTGTTGTCACGGTGATCTTACCTGTCCCTCTTTTTATAGGTTTAAAAGTCAGTTAAGTATTTCTGATTTAAAAGCACTGGAAAGATTTAAGAAGTCTCCTTTATCATTAAAAAGTGTTCTTGTCACCGCTGAGCATTATGATTTTACTTCTATGTAAGCCTTATTGCGTATAAAAATAAACTTCAGATTTGGCAGAGACGCTGGGTGGGGATGGCAGATGACCCTTTGTAGAAACAAGAAAACTGAGGAAAGAATGTTTAAACATATTTAATATATATTTATTCAAAAAGTGTTTAGGTAGCTCCAATTTATAGCATTTTAGTTTTTGTGCTATTCCAATAGAGATCAAGTACACTCCAGCTTGACACAGTAGAAATACATTCAGTGCATATGTTGGACCCTGTTAACATGGCAGGAACTATCCAGACTGAGCCCTGTAGATGTGTTCTTTATTCCAATATTATACGTCTCCCACTTGTTTGATAAGGGAAGAAATAGACTTCTGGTGAATAGTCTCAGCATATCCTGTATGGCTCTCAACAATGGCAGTTGGCTTCCTGACTTTCTTTTTGTGTAGATGCTCTTTCATGCACTAAAATTGCTTAATGGACAGGAGAAGAATCAAATGGACAAACACTGGCAACTCAAATAGAAACTCAGATGACAACTCAAAGTGGATAATTAGATTTGGTCTGCAGAATCGCAAAAAGCCATCTGCCAAAAGACATGCTACAGATTCCAGGGGCCGACTTTGGAGAACATTACTAAGGCTCCAGTTAACCTCTTAAGAAGAATGAGAGCCAAGTAAAGGCAGAAAGAAAGACGAGTCTCACTTCAAATCAAAGAACAAATAAACCAAGTAGGTTGTAATCTTCAACAGAATGAGGAAATAAACATTTAGCCTCCTGACATCCTAGGTCAGCTCCTTTTTCATTCCTTTTATTTTTCCCCTCGGGGCCCAAAGGGCTGCTGAGAATTTTTAAGCAGTGATGCTGGGCATAGAGACCTAAAATATTAGGAAGAGTAAGATATTTTCTCCATAAGCTACCTCTAGTGTGGTATGGAGAGTAGTGAGGTTGAATACAAAGTAGGGCCTGTGTCACCATTACAGGAGGTATCAGTGAGACACAGGTAGGTTTCCAATGATAGGTTTTCTATATTCAAATGGATATAGAACTGGGCCCATTTAGCAGGCAGTCTGATTTTCTTATTGCTTGGTTAGAATATAGATGACCTGAGTCATAGCCAGAACGGATTGTCTCTACGGAAACCACTGGGGTAATGGTTTGACTGGGCTGACTCTGAGATACAGATTTGACTGCAGGTTTCTATTCAGAGGGCGATCTCAGTAAGCACAAGTAGTGAAATGGGGAAGTGAGACAACCACAGAAGAAAGTCAATAGAAGGCGTGTTGATGAGCAGACTGACTGTGGATAATGAGTCAATCCCAATGGGAGATCCCAGAAGATTATGTAGAGTAAGTCTTGGAGTTGTCCCATCTGAGGGGTGAGGAGCTTGGGTGTTTATTCACCAAGTCCCATCTGTCAATGGCTAAAGGCTGCTCCTGGGGACATTAACTCCCCAGCATTCCCCATCTGTCCTTTAGGGGTCTAGCACCTCCTGCAGTTGGAGAAAGGCCTCTAGCAGGCAGGCAGGCAGTGGTTCTCACCCATAGGAAGTATGGGAACAGTAAATGCTGAGTGAATACAGGTCAGGCACCTACAGCATCTGCTACATGGTTCCTAAGGGTTTTGTGGTGGTTATCAATCACTTGGAGAATTTGATTCAAGTTATGAACCCTCGCTAGAAAAAATAATAAATGCATATATGCATGTGATTTTGCATTCAATGTATGGGGATTTAAAAGTTCACCTGAAGTATCGAAGAGTCTCTGTCCTTAGGAATTTTTGTTGATCTATAGGAAATTTTTACATTGTCTCAGCTTCCTGTAAGGTGAATACAGGGTGATTGGGTTCAGCTAGGGAATTATCAATCTTGGACAGCCTTGTGGAAGAAAGCATTCTGAGACATGAATGATAGACTCCATAGTTTTATTGAAACACCATGTTCTTGATGGAGGAATGGATGGCATTATTAGCAGCACTCAGAGATATGAAGGAGGGAGGGAGACCCAGGTGTTTTGGGAGCAGGTATAACTAAGACATCATTGTAAGTGTTATACTGGAGAGATACCTAGAGACGAAGAATAGTATTGCTGTAGACTGAATGTTTGTGTTCCCCCAAAATTCATCTGTTGAAACCCTAACCCCCAATGTGATGGCATTAGGAGGTGGGGCATTGGGAGGTGATTAGGTCACAGGAGTTGAGCCCTCATGAATGGGATTAGTGCCTCTATGAAGGGAACCACAGAGAGCTCTTTAGCCTCTTGCACCATGTGAAGATGCAGTGAGAAGGCCATCTATGAACTACGAAGCTAACCCTCCCCAGACAGCTGAATCTGCTGGTGCTTCATCTTGGACTCCCCAAACTCCAGAACTGTGAGAAATAAAGGTCTGTTGATGAAGCCACCCAGTCTACTTTATTTTTGTTGTAGCAGCCCAAACAGACTGACATGAGTCTCTTCCCAATTTGGGTGAATTGTGACCCTTGATTTGATTCTGGTAAGATCATCTAAAATTTCTATAGGAACAGCATAGTAATCTGTCTTATTTTACATTTTGTTTGTTTATTGAATGGGTAAGGTAATTATATGGCTTTAACTTCAGTAGCTATAAAAGGATATAAAAATAAAATATTTTTCCTTAGGCCCTGTCAGTCATCTAGAATTACTCCAGAAGCAGTAATTGTTAGCTTCTGGCACAGTAGTATGGATGGCTATGGGAGGGACATTCCTAGTACCTAGGAAAATGAACTATTATTGAAACAGTATCCACAATTGCTATGATGTCATCATTACCTTGGAACAAAGGCAACATCATCAAACCAGTAAATACAGTCCCCCATGCCTGCTCCAGGTTATGAAGGAGGCTTTTGGGTTTACTGGTAAGATTTCTGGCATGGCACAGACTTTGCGTATTGTGACGTGCAAACTTTCTCTCATTGTGGCAGGTCAGGAATCGCTGGATATCTCTTGTGGGTGGGTTATGTCTTGAAGAATGCCTGGTGACCCACTGGTGGAGAAGTGGCATGAAGTTCCTGGGTTATCATACACCCTGGAAGACTCAACAGGCAACAGTCTGGTTCACTGTCAAGATGGAGCCTTTCTCTTAAATGGGAGCTGGTCAGTGTAGATACTGTAAAACAACTCTTAAAGATGTAAGAATTCTGTGTTTTTGTTTTCCAAGGGGACCTGCTGATCCAAAGGAGAGTAAGTGGTGGCAACATGTTTGACCTACATGGTTCTCATGTGATGCCTGAGTACCTGGGGATGAGTGTTGGGGAACAGGAACTGTGGCTTATGGGCCAGAAGCTCCAATTTTCGGGTGCCAGGAATATAGGTGTTCCAGAAAATTAAGCTGGAAATTACCGGAATCATTCCTATTTCTTAAGTAATTTGAATAAATAAATTATGGCCAAAAAAAGGAGGAGCAATTGTCCATGATTCAGGTTCTTGATCATCTGCCCGTGCTTGTGGTTTCAGTAGTATGCTGTTTTAGCCACAGACTGACTTCCACTAAGTCATATCGCCAAGTCTCTAAGGCCAACCTGATGGCCAAGGAGTTTTGGCCTTTGGTTCTGAAAGAGTGTGTGTGTGTGTGTGTGTGTTTAACAAGTCTGATAGTTCTGCTTGGCCTGAGTCATTTAGGGAGAAATGCACCCACAGGAATGAAAAGACAGATTATGACCTGTGTTAGTTCAGGTCCTTCGAGAAGCCAATGACAAGATGGGATCAGAAATGCAAGAAATTTCTTGGGGAAAATGCCTCTGAGGGAAAATGGAGACAGAGGGAACAGAGGCGGCTGAGAGAACCTCAGACCACAATACATTTCTGACCCCTGTGAAGGAGATGGAAGGAAGAGAGGTGGGTAGGAAGAGTCCTAGACTGCAGTGCAGTTCTAAAAGTTTCGGCAAGCCAATGGGGAGTCCTCAAGGCAACGTCCCCAGGTGAGGAGTGAGCCCACCTTGGTTTTGCTCCCGTACTTGGTCATTGGCTGGGAGCAGCTCTTGAGCAGCATCACTTTGGTACCCACACTGTGGTGGATTCAGAGCACAGTACCTGGGGTCATCCCCCAGGACCCATGTAGACAGGACTGTTTTTACAATTTTGAAGACATCTGCAATAGATTTGTGTTAGAGTTTGGAGTATTTCAGGATGGGAGTGGAGGGGAGGTGACATTTCAGTGAATAACAACAGCCCCCAAACCAACACTTATATATGCACCAAGCATTTGCTAAGCACTGCACATGTGTTTATCATGCAGGGCTTACAGTAGCACTGTGAAGTGAGGTCTTAGGACTCTTTTAGTTGGAAATGACAGAACTAAAATTAACTTGAGTGAAAAAATTAATTTATAGAATTTATCTTCTCATGTAACCAGGATGTCTCAGAGCTGGGATTAGAGGGAGGTGAGGGAGGAAGGTCATGCAAGTACAGAGTAAGATAGAATATTTTGTTATAAAAACTGACGTTTTTTTCATCATGGGTTTTTTTATATTAATGTTGAGTTTTAAAAGTATTATTTAAAATACTATTTTCTTGATTACTGAGCTTTTTTTACATACTTTTAAATTCTTCTCCCAAGATGAGTGCCTCACTTGCCTTGCCCTAATCCCAAGTCTGCTTCAGGTGTGGCTGAATCCAGAGGTTCACATGATCATGTCAGAACTTGAGTAGCCCATTTGGCTCTGCTTTTTCTCAGTTTGGCTTTATTTTAGGAAGGCGCTTTCTACATGGGGCTTTCTATTTGTATCACTCACAACTTCAGAGACCTTCTCTCTGTTACACACTCTTGGATCTTTGAAAGGACTCTGCTTGAATCAATCTGAAACCTAGGGCCTCCTGGAAGAATTTTGAAATATAGGGTACACTTTAATCCAGGAAGACATTGAAGTTCTGGATTAATTCTTATTGCCTTCTTCTTTTAAAAAACTCAATTTAAAAAAACTCAATCTTTTTTAAAAACCATATTTATAATTAAAAAAATCCTTATTGGAAGGCAAAAACAGTTTTAACTTAGTTCTCTTATGACCAGGTGAGAAAACCAAAATCTCTCTCATTGAGGCAGTTTTTAGTTTGTTTTTGTGAGGAAGATTTGCTCTGAGCTAACATCTGCGCCAATCTTCCTCTATTTCATATGTGGCATGCCACCACAGCATGGCTTGATGAGCAGCATGTAGGTCCGTGCTCGGGATCCAAACCTGCAAACACCAGGCTGCTGAAGCAGAGCACGTGAACATAACCACTATGCCACCAGGCGGGCCCCATAAATTTTAAAATACTCTTTTTTTCCCATAAATATGTGATCAGTACTATTATAGACATTAGGAATAAATTAGAGAACAAGACAGACAAATTTTCTGTGCTCCTGGAGTAGATTACCAGTCCTTGATTTAGTAGAGAATGAAATTCATTTTCAATCTAGGGACTATGTATATATAGGCTAGAAAAGATCTTTGCTATTTTTAGTAAATTTTATTGAAATATGATATACCTATGGAAAAATGCACAGATCATGTGGGTGCTGGATGAATTTTCACTGAGTGAACACTCCTGGGTAATTACATAAAACATAAGGAAAATGACTGATAAGCTGGACAGCATAAATAATTTAAAACATCTGAGTGTCAAAGAAAGTCAGACAAAATTACAGGGGAAAATCACAACTGGGAAAATGTTTGCAAATATATGACAAGGATAATTATCTTAATAGTTATTTTATCAAAGGTAAGAAAATCATTGAGAAATTTGAATAGCTCAATTAAAAAATGGGTAGAGTACACAACAGTCAATTAAATTTATGAAGAAAACATCTTCTCTAGTAATTAAAGAAATTGGCAATACTGGCAAACCTATAAGGCCCTATGACGGAAGGAACAGGCTGCTGTGTGCATTTCTGGTGAGTGTGTGAATGGTGTGACTGTGGGGTGGGAGGTGGGGGTGGTGGCTGTCTGCATTTGCAGTAGGTGTCGTGAGCCTGCAACATGTGTAGACACTTTTACCCAAAAATTCTAGTTCTAGAAGTGTGCTTGAAGTAAGTAATAGTAAAACAGAAGAAACAACTTAAAATGTCTAAGAACAGGAGTTTGGTTAGAGGATAGCCATATGGTATGATTTTCTCCAGCCATTAAAACAAACACAGAAGAATATTGAATAATGTCAAGAAAACTTACAATGTGGCAAATGAAGACATCAAACTATAAAGCTGAATGTATGCTAAGAACCCCATTTTTAAATTAAATGATACACATACCTCTGTGCCGAAAAAATACTGGTAGATCTTACATCAAAATGTGAACAGGTTTATATCTGGGTGAAGGAATATGGGTGATTTTTATTTTTCTCTTTGTGCTTTTCTATAGTTTTCTGTAGGTAGTATTAATTTTGTAATCAGAAAAAATAAACGTTATAGGTAATAAAAAGAATTTTAATGTTTTCTATAGTGTGATTGCATAAAGTCCATATCCTAAGCAGTGAGAATTTCCTTTTTACATGTGCTAGCTCCACATAAATAAAAACACTGACATTAAACACTGACTTATCTTCTCTGTCTAAAAGTGTTAAGAAATTTTATACTCATCTTTAAAGATGTGCACATTATGTTTGCCTCTCTATGGTAAAATCTAGAATCTTGACAAGCATTCAATGTACAACACTGGAATTAATCGAGAATAATCACTAATAAACTACCGAGGTAATACTCTTGACAAGCAACAGAGATGCATATTCTCCTGGAACACCAGGTAGATAAAACGTATTAAATTACTAGTGTATCAAATTGCTGTGATAATATCTCAACACTATTTGAAGACTTCTGCTGACTTCCCAGTACATAAATATTAGGCTTTTATTGACTTGCCTAATGAGATTATCTGCCAAATTTGTCATAGGGATAACATGAATATTTTCTGTCTCTTCTTTTGCAGATGTTGCCACGTCCTTCTTGCACTGGTCGAGTAGTAGACCTTTGAGCAGATTACTATGCCTTTTGTATACTAGGAGAGCCTGGCCGTTGCCCAGGAGAGAGGTAAAAAGAGGCAGTTAGTTTAAAGCCAGCTTCTGAGCTGAGAGGTTGAGGGAAAACATTTATATCAGGAGCCCAGGGGGCTTCTGGGAAGGGAGACAGAAATACTTCAATCCTTGCTTCCCAAGTTTTCTACCTGAGGTTAAGGTTTCAGGTGGATTCATAGATTTGGACTAGGGTGTCCTAATCAAGGCCCAAGTGCAAGTAATGTAACAGGGCCCCTGAAATAAGATGTGAGAACAAGAAGCTGGCTCTGACCCTAAATCAAAAGGGGAAGTAGGGCCTTTGAGCAGTTGGCCCTGTAGTCTGTTCTGAACCAGTCCTCAAGGGGCCCTCTGCTCCTTGAGTTGCTGTTATTGTGAATGGAAGAGCCAGCCCCTTCGAAATCTCACTTGGGATTCTGGCCTCTGAGGGAACGCCTGCCCTTGAGGACCTATTGCGAACTTTAAAGGGCTCTGTGCCAGCAACTCTAGTGGTAGGAACCTCAACTCGGGTGTTCTTGACGGCGACTCTGAAGATGGGAGCAATACTTACTTCCTCACAGTATTTCTGCTCCTCAAGCTGGGCAAGAGGGAGGACTGTTCTGGGCCCCACACTGTAGAGGGCCACACATATCACAGAAACATCCACAAAATAAATATATTAAAGAACACATGGATACCTGCTGTGGACCGAATGTTTGTGTCCCTCCCAAATTCCTATGTTGCAGCCCTAACCCCCAGTGTGATGGTATTGGGAGGGGAGGCCCTTGGTCGGGTAATTAGGGTTAGATTAGGTCTTGAAAGTGGGACTCTCATGATGGAATTAATGTCCTTATACATTACACAGGCTCTCTCTCCTTCCCTCGCTCTGTCTCTCTCTCTTTGTCTCTGCATGCATGCACAAAGGAAGGCATTGCGCGGATATAACACGGAAGAATCCGTCACCAAGAACCTGACCATTCTAGAACCCTGATCTCGGGTCGCCAGCCTCTAGAACTGTGAGAAATGTTTCTTGTTGAAGCCCCCCAGTTTATGGTATTCTGTGATAGCAGCCTGACTGCCTGAGACAGCACCTTTATCGTTATGATGCACACACTGGCACAGAGTGACCTGTGACCCCAGATGCTCACTCCCGTGGCTCACATTCAGGCCCCAGGGAAGTGCTTCTCCACATCTCCTGCCTCATTTCATTGAAACTAAAGACCACCTATGACCAAATGTGAAGGTTTGGGGCCATGCTGCTGCCAATGTCAGAAAATCACATTGCCTTACAGCGTGTGGAGGATTTGCAGGGCAGGAGTGCCTAGGTAAGAGGAGGGACAGGTTGGCAAAGCCCTTCCCTAAGAGAGCGTGAATGCAGCAGATCCTTGCTTAATGGAAGGGTCACTCTCCAGTTAGCAGGGAGCTTCCATTTTCTTGCATCTCTTCGTGTTCCAAATTGTGAGCTCCTCTGAAGGTGCTCAGGAATAACATGGTTTTAGAACAGTGGCAAACGAGGTTGAACAATCCATCACTCTTAAATGTGCATATATATGTGTCTGAACATACTGAAGTGGGATGATTTTTTATGTTGACAACTAGATGGACAGTGAATTCTAGAATTATGCTTAATTTGAAAAAGTAATGCAATGTAATTGTTTTAAAAAAATTTTTAAAAAATTAAACTTTAAAAATAATTTTGATTTAAAATTTGTGATTCTTTTCTGGTTTGTATTTTGCCTTTAATTTCAATAAATCTTTGACTATTTTAAAAGAAAAATAACATTTTTTGAAAAACAGAAATTTTTATTGATTTTTACCTTTATTTTAATTTCCATATTTTGATAAAAATATTCATCCAATTTTCTATACCTTGTACACTTTTGCCATAAAGTTTTGTACACTTTGAATGTAATTACGTTTTTTGAATTCTTGAGATCCTTGTTGTTAATTGATCATAAATTATGAGATTATTTTGCTTATAACAACAAAATACGTGGTTTTACTGCAGTAAGGATGAGAAAAATTGAAAGAGATAAAAAAACATAAATTAAATGTTTCTGCTTTATTAGTGATTCAAACATCAAGCAGAGTCTCAAGAGTACCCAGTTATTTCTCTTTTCTTTTCCTCTAGCTTCTTGGATGCATAGAAAAAAAAATAAAGGCTAATGATGAAATTATCTATAATTTCAAACAACCTCAGTTTTGCCTCATTAACCAGAGGTTTCATATCAAATTAATTTTAATAATTTGATTTACCAAAATTATTCTGTCAAATTCTCCACCTTGTTTATTTACATTCCTCTTTCCAAAATGAAAATCATGGCAAAGCCTAGAAAGGAAGCTTAGTGTCAAAAATCCAGAAAACACCTGTAGGATGCGTATGTGATGTGTAAGCAACAGGAAGCGGGTTCTGCTGTATGTAGGTCATCTTTTTGGTCTACTGTTTTTCTTGGCAGTCTTGGAACCCAGCATAATCTGCAGCTACATAAATCTGTCGACAACATTCCTGGTGGGGATGTAACGTGTAAGGGTTTTATAGAAAATATGCAAGGTATATTCAGAGCTTCATAAATATCAAGATAGCAACTGGGTAGCTAACTTATGTTGATCTATTCTTATGTGTCAGCACTAGTAAGAGTTTTATTTACATTATCTCATTTAATTCTCACTATAGAAGGTACTGTTATTAACTCCATTTTACAGAAAACAAAAGCCAAAGAGGTTAAGTAATTGCACAGATCCCACAGCTAGTAAATGGTCGAAGTGAGTTACAAACCCAAACAAACTTATTCCCAAACTTTTACTTTTGAGGATGGAGTTAGGCCCTGGGGTGGTCTTGCCGTAGTTCCAATCCTCCCTCCACCACTTACTAATTGTGTGACTGTAGGAAAGTTACTCTTTCGGCCTGGGTTTTCTTGTCTGAAAAATGGCAACAACAATAGTACTCACCTTGTAGGGTCACTGGCATAGCTCAGAGACAAGATAGCTGAAGTTGTTAGTCAAATGTGTGCTACGGAGCAAGCGCTCAATAAATGTTAGTTGTAAGTATGTTGTCACTATTATAAATTGCTAAATCATACTACTCTAAAAATATTCATGCTTGTCGATCTAGTAATTCTGCATTTTAGAATCTGTGCTGAGGAAATAATCAGACATGGATATACAGACAAATTTATATTTAAGGCAGTTCCTTGAACTTCTATAAAAGTGAGATTTTAAGGGGCTGGCACAGTGGTGAATTGGTTAATTTGGTGCTCTCTGCTTCAGCAGCCTGGGGTTTGCAGGTTCAGATCCAGAGCACGGACCTAGCACTACTTGTCAAGCCACACTGTGGCAGCATCCCACATAAAACAGAGGAAGATTGGCACAGATGTTAGCTCAGCGACAATCTTCCTCACACACACACACACAAAAGTGAGATTTTAGAAAATTAACTGTGCAAGAAGAGGGAAATAATTAAATAAAGCCTCCATATGATGGACTTTTAGCAGACCTGAAATGTTTGAGAAAAATATTTAGTCAGGTGGGGAATAGTTTATTATATGAAATAAGTGTATAAAGGGAAACACAAATCCATAACTACTACATTATCTCAACTTAAAACCATTTGTTAATCAGTGTAAGAAGTGTTAGTTGAGTGCAAGATCTGTGCAGGTGCTGTTCTGGGCATGGAAGATACAGCAGGGAACAAATAGTCACTGTGCTTTTCAAGGAGGACGTTCATCCTCGTGGATTATATATATGATACTGGCCCTGATATCTGTTTCCCTACATTAAACCCAGCATATATGGATTTAAAACCAAAGCACTCATTCCCAGCTTACTCCCTGGCTTCCTGGCTCCAGAATCTACTACCTGCCATGGAGCCATGGAGACAAATGGCCAAGGACAACCACCTGGATTCGTTATCTCTTCCTCCTCTCTGAAAGCAGCTACAGGCTGGTGGGGAAGCTGCTGACCAGCAAGGTCAAGGGCTCCCTGCTTTCTGCAAGGAGTCTCAAGGCCAAACACAGGCTGGTGGAAAAGCTCTGACCAGCAAGGCCATATGCTCCTCCTTCTCTACCTAAAACCCCAAATAAAAACCCTTACTTTAAGGTTTTTTGGGAGTTTGAGATTTCAGCATTAGCTGCCCTTTCTCCTTGCTCAGTGCTGTGCAATAATAAAATTCCTACTTTCTTCCACTACACCCAGTGTCAGAGATTGGCTTGCTGCACAACAGGTGAGCAAACTCACTTCAGGTTCGATATCATATACAATGAGAAACCAGAAGGAAATGCTTATTCACAGGACCCACCACTGTGTACTGAAATATAGACCATTGTGATTGTTTACATCTTTTCTTTACATTAAAAAAATTTTTTTACATATTTACATTTTATATCATTTATATTTTTTTAAGAATGAGCATGTGTTGCTTCTATACTCAATGAAGCAATAAAATGTATGTAATAAAATAAATATATCAATAATTGCATGTATTTTATGGAAAATCTTTTGGAAACTTGTTGCTCTTTAAAAATTTTTTTGGTTTTTTTGGGTGAGGAAGATTAACCTTGAGCTAACATCTGTGCCAATCTTCCTCTATCTTTTGTATGTGGGATGCCTCAACAGTGTGGCTGATGAGTGGAGTAGGTTTGCGCCTGGGATCTGAACCCACAAACCTCAGCAGCTGAAACAGAGCATGTGGAATTTTAACCACTTGGCCATGGGCTGGCCCCTAAAAAAAAAATCATTTTTTATTCATTCACATCTTGAAATACAGAAAGGTACAAAGAAGAAAATCACAACCATACATATTCCCACCATCTAGAATAAATCACTAAACATATTGTCCTATTTGCTTTTAGTATTTTATCTTAATTACTATTAAAAATTACTCAATTATTATTATAAAATCAATATTTGCAGATGACAAAGAATTTATGCAATGCAGAAAAGTACAAAAACAAAAATGAAAAAATCATCAAATTCTAGCATTAAGAAATAATGCAGGGGCTGGCCCCGTCGCCGAGTGGTTAAGTTCACACACTCCGCTTTGACAGTCCAAGGTTTTGAGGGTTCGGATCCTGGGCTCAGACATGGCACTGCTCATCAGGCCATGGTGAGGCGGCATCCCACATGCCACAACCAGAAGGACCCACAACTAAATTATACAACTATTTACTGGGGGGATCTGGGGAGAAAAAAAGCAGAAAAAAAAAAAGAAAGAACACAGCAGTGAATCTCACTTGAGACATTTTCAGTGAAAGGAAGAGTGAAAGATAAGTTTCTCTACAAATGGGATAATAATACAAATCCAATTTCTAACTACAATTTAATTCAAATATATAATATAAGAAAAGAAACAAGTGAGGGGCTGGCCCCGTGGCCGAGTGGTTAAGTTTGCGCGCTCCGCTGCAGGCGGCCCAGTGTTTCGTTGGTTCGAATCCTGGGCGCGGACATGGCACTGCTCATTGAACCACACTGAGGCGGCATCCCACATGCCACAACTAGAAGGACCCACAACGAAGAATATACAACTGTGTACCGGGGGGCTTTGGGGAGAAAAAAAGGAAAAAAATAAAATCTTAAAAAATAAAAATAAAAAAAAAAAATAAAAGAAACAAGTGAAACTAAAGAAACTAAAGGAATTGTTGAAATTCAAAATCAGGAGATAGTTCTTCACCACAGATAATATTTTCTAAAAGGTTCCTCTTAACAAAGAATTTATGAAAAATACAAAGAGGTTGGAGTTGTGTTTATTTTTTAATAAAATATTTACATCTTAGCTGGTAGTAATTAACATCTTGCTAGGAAAAGATGAAAGACAATTCCTCCCCCTGTGGTTTGTTATTTACATTATTATTATAGTTTATTATTGTATGATTTTTAACATTTATTTTCCAGTCCAGAGCAAAATTTTCATAGTAACTTGGTGTCATTTCTCCATTTTAACAGAGTCAATACTCACTGTCAGTTTTTTCACCACAATTTCTGTTTTTGAATTCTTTAATCTTTTAATTGGCTGATTTTTCTTAACAAGTAGTGCTTTTAGTGGATCTTGCATTGCCTAACATTTTTCCTTTATGAAAGTAGCTACTTGTTACTTTTATTCTTGGATAACATCTTGTGTGAATCTATTATTCTTGGGTTACACTGTGTATTATTCTTGGGTCACATTCTATTTCCCTTTTTGAAGATTGTTTTAATTATCTATTGCTGGGTAACAAACTACTCGAAATTTTAGCCACTTACAACAAAGCTTTGTTATCATACACAGCTTCTGAGGGTCAGGAATCTGGGAGCGGCTCAGCTGTGTGCTTCTGGCTCAAGCTCTCTCATGCTATTGCCTCAAGCTGTGGGCTAGGGTTGTAGTCATCTCAGGGGTTGACACAGCCTGGAGGATTTACTTCCGCAATGGCTCACTCGTGTTTCTGGCTGGGAACCTCTTCCTCACTGTCATTGGCAAAAAACTTTGGTTCCTCATAGAGCTGGCCTTTGTACAGCCGCTGGCTTACCCCAGAATGCATGATCCAAGAGAGAATGCAACCAGGACAGGCGCTGCAGTGCCTTTTGGAACCAAATCTTGGAAGTTTCATAGCATCACTTCTGCAGGAGTCTATTGGTCACACAGACCAACCCTGTTGAAATGAGCAGGAGACCACACAAGTGTGTGCACACTAGGAGGCAAGATCATTGAAGATCACCTTGGAGGCTGGCTACTGTTGCTCTTTTTCTCTCTGGTGCTGAGTATTGCCATGGAGAAGTCAGAAGCCAGCCTCAATTCTCTCCCTTGCAAGTATTTTACCTATAAAACCTAGGCATCTGAAAAAGAAACAAACTTTATTTCTGAAGCTCATTCGTTTGCGAATCGAATGTTCTATATCAAATTTTCTTGGAGATGATATTTTGTTCTGCAGATTCAGTTTTTGATTTATTTCAGGGATATTTCTTGAATTATGTCTTTAAATAAAACTTTTCTTGCATTTTTGGATTCTCTTCTTCAAGAAAATCAGTTATACTTAGATTCTCTTTATCTTCCTTATCTGTTAGCTCCTCTCTAATTGCTCCAATGTTTGGCTTTTTCCTTGTGTTTCATTGTGGTTATCTCTTTTAGTAATGTAGTTTCTACCCGCATTATCACATCCTGTACCACTTATTATCAATTTGTTAGTTGTGTTTTAATATTGTTTTGATCCTCATTTTTTCCTTTAGGACTGCAATATTTCTCTCTTTTCAAAATATCATTGTGTTATTTGATCATTTTATCTGAGAGTTCTTGATTTATTCCATTCAGGTTTTTATTAAGCTATTTTATGGTATAAAATAATTGTAAGACATTTTATTCTGTTCCATTTTTTTATAACATGTGACCCTAAATATCTCCCAGTATGATTTGGTCAGACCAACAAAAGTGAGAGAATATAGAAATAATATGAAATACCTCATTGCAGCTTTTAGTTCTCTCAGGTTGGAGGCATCACGCATGAGTGATTTTTTTCTCTGCTCAGGTGAACATGAAGAGCGAATGGAAGATGCTGAAATAACTATGTGGCCCTACCAGTTCTGAGATGTCAGTAAGGATCCAGAAAATTCAACCTGAGTGCAGGTTTAGTAAAAGAAAATTGCCGGGTGTGTACACCACTTTTTTCTCCCTAAAATTATATGATCATTGATCCTTCTTACAACAAACTCCTAAAGCTCGTCCAAACTCTTTCACTGGAATTCTGCCGTAGTAAATCTTGTTTAAAATAAGGAAACCATCGGAAGGGAGGGGTTTGGGGTATCATTTTGACTCCTAAGCATTATAGATGTAATTAATTTGTCCTTTGTCCATTTTATGTCCATTCACAATTTTATGAAAATCGAAGTTAGCAGTGTGTTTAGTCAAAACACTTGAAACAGCTGTTGCCATCCACCCCCATCAGTAATTTATAATATGTATTTCCAGAATTGTTTTGTGTATATAACCCAAATATGTATATATCTTTTAAAACTCACTTGCACATAAATGAAGACATGCTAAAGAATTTTTTTTTTTTTTTTTTTGCTGAGGAAGATTTGTCCTGAGCTAACATCTCTGCCAGTCTTCCTCTATCTTGTATGTGGGTTGCCACAAAAGCATAGCTGCTGAAAGTGGTGTAGGTCCGTGGGTGGAACTGAACCCAGGCCACCAAAACAAAGCATGCCAAACTTAACCACTAGGCCACAGGACTGGCCCCCCCCAAATTTTTGGCACCTACTTTTTTTACTTATTGATATTGGAAATTTTTTCATAACAGAATATAGAGATTTAATTCAATTTTTTTGAAAAGTGCCATGATTTAGTTACCCTCTTTTCTGCAGATAAATATTTATTTCCTTTTATGCATTTATAAACACTGCTGCAATAAGCATCTTTGTTCATGTACCTATGTGCGTATATATGAAAGTATGTTCATGGGAAAAATTCCCAGGAAGAATTAATGAAATTCCTAATGTAGGTTAGATATGACCTACTAGGCCCCATTCTGTAAGAGATACTTCTCTTTACCTGTATCTTTTGAGCCTGAGCAACTCAAATTTTAGAGGAGTTTATCATATTTGAGGTCCTCCTTAACAAAGTCTGAAACTCCCTGAAAATTGTGGGTTTTTTCGCCTTTTTATCTGATAATTTTTAATTGGTACTTTAAACAGAAACAAAAATTATCATTGTATTGGAATTATGAAATTAATGAACTAGGTACAATTTATGAAAGCTCCTGGATACTTGGGTCCCCCGAGAGAGAGTCACATCTGGGCCTGTGCTGAGGCTGTTTCTGAGTGTAGCTCCGTGTCTGCCATTCGTGGTGTTCCAGGCCAGCCTAGTTTCTAAAGTGAGGGGCTGTAATGAATACTAGGTTAAAATGGGCAGAGCTATTTATCGCGTGGAATATGGAGAGTGGCATCTTCCTCTTGCTTCTTACCAATAATAGCAACGTTAGGACATTGCTTAGCTCATGCTGTGGACTGAGTGCTTGTGTCCTCTCAAAATTCCTATGGTGAAACCTTAACCTCCAATGTGATGGTTTTAGGAGGCTGGCCCTCTGAGCAGAGATTAGATCATGAGGGTGGAGCCCTCACGAATGGGACTAATGCCCTTATAGAAGAGACCCCAGAGAGCCCCCACACCTCTCTTACCCCATGAGAACACAGCGAGAAGATGGCTCTCTATGAACCAGGAAGCAGGCTCTCACCCAACACTGAATCTGCCAGCATCTTGATCTTGGTCTTCTCAGCCTTGAGAACTGTGAGAAATAAATTCACGTTGTTGCCTCTCAGTCTGTGGTATTCTGTTATAGCAGCCTGAATAAGACAGGTCATAATAAGCCCTCGATACATATTAACTAAGTACTTTTTTTCTTTTCATTTTGGTGGGGAAGATTGGACCTGAGCTAACATCCGTTGCCAATCTTCCTCTATTTTGTATGTGGGACACAGCCACAGCATGGCTTGATGAGTGGTATGTAGGTCCATGCCCAGGGTCCAAACCAGTGAATCCTGGACCACCAAAGCAGAGTGTGCAAACTTTACCACTATGCCAGCAGGCTAACCCAACTAAGTGCTTTATATGCATTATGTCGTGTGGTATGAATCATTACCACAATCGTATCAAGGAAGGGCTATTAAAAGTCCCATTTGATAAATGCACAACTGTATGTCAGTGTTGACATACCTAGTTAATGGTAAAGTTGGAACTTGAACTCAGGCCATCTGACTTCATAGATTAGACAAAAGAGATGTCGCCTTCTACATCATACATGGACCCCCAAGTGGCACACCTCTGCATGTTCAACGGTGGTAGCAGCAACTTCAGCAAACGTTGGCATCCCAGTTGCTACTCAGCAGATTGGGAGCGACCAGAGTCTTCTCTAATAACTGCAGTGAGTTGGAGTAGGAGAAAGAAAAATGGTTCCAAGCACTAGACCAAGTTGCTCATGTTCTGGAGGAACATGAGAAAACTGGAGTTCCCAAAGGAAAGAAGGAGCAAATCTCGGGAGACACAAATTTGTGGCTGACTCTGTGCATCCTTTTACCCTAGGCCCAGCTTACCTAAATGTAAATACATATACATGCACAGTTCCTGATACACGTGAGAACCAAGGTGTTTAGACCAGATATGACAACAAGGATGTTGACTCTCAACACTTTCTCAGTAGAGTGTTGGAAAAACCTGTAACTGGAAGTAAGCTAAACAGCTCTGTACTTGTTCTCCTGCTTGTTCTGGCTCTGATTCACCTGCTGATCCTTTCGAAACTTCATACCAGTCTTTATCCTAGGTTGTCCCATACAGATTCACGCCAGCTGGGAACTTCCTGGTATGGGGCTACATGTGGAGCTGTCTGGAATTCTCAGTCTCTGTCTACAGTTGTTCAAAGTTCACACTGAAATGCTCAGACTTTTCATCTACGTCATGCTAATTTTTCTAGATATTTCTGTTTCTGTTTGCTACAGTCAGCTCTGGGTATGTGGTATGATTCTCCTTTTACACTCCACAAAATGGCTTTCTTTTTGCTTCCAGTGCTGTGGTGGGAGGGTTTGATTGATGGGCTGCTTTTGGAGGGAAGTTCCAAGTGGAGCGCTTTATGAGGACTCTCCCACTATTTACAGGCAATTTACTTTGGTTATTTGGGGCATTACTCAATGCCATTGCCTTACTCCCATCCCTACCCCCTTATTTATGGTTATTACACAGCCTGAAGCAAGAAATACATTTGCATAGGAAGAGCAAATTGTTAACAGGGAGGGTTTGGAGTCTGATTGCTTTAGAGGCTGGTCTGGACTTTGTTCTTCCAAACTGGACCTTGGGCAAGATACTTAACCTCTCTAATCCTCAATTTCCTTGGCTGTAAAATGGCAATTAAATGACATCTAGCAATAATTCAAAAGCTCCCCCTGCCCTTTCTTTTGCATGTTTTAAACACTTACAAAGAGGTAGTTCTCCTTCTGTTATTTATTTTTAAAGATCTTTTAAAAAAATTATATTATTGGGGCCATGTTGGCTTATAATATTGTGTAAATTTCAGGTGTACATTATTACATATCAGTTTCTGTATAGACTGCATCGTGTTCACCACCAATAGTCTAGTTTTCATCCGTCACCATACATATGTGCCCCTTTACACCTTTCACCCTCCCCCTACTCTCTTTTCCTCTGGTAACTGCCAATCTGTTCTCCTTATCCATGTGTTTGTCATCCACATATGAGTGAAATCATTCGATATTTGTCTGTCTTTGTCTCACTTATTTTGCTTAGCATAATACCCTCAAGGGCCATCTTTGTTGCTGCTAATGGCATGATTTTGCCTTTTTTATGGCTGAGTAGTATTCCATTGTGTGTATATATATATATATATATATATATATATATATATATATATGTATATATATATACCACATCTTTTTTATCCATTCATCTGTTGATGGGCACTTGGGTTGCTTCCACATCTTGGCTGTTGTGAATAATGCTGCAGTGAACAACGAGTGCATAAATCTTAAAGATCTTTTATATTTTGAGAAAGTAGTGTTGGGAACTAACATTTTTATTTGGGATTGTGAGAAAACTTTAGCTTCTCTGAAATTTAAAGTTCTTTTTGTTCTGTGTTTACCAACTGCTTCTGACAAAGTTAAAAACAATTAAATTTGCTCAGAGATTTCACGGTCTGTCAAGTGATCTTCAGTCTGGTAATGATTTTCTCAAACTAGAATTCTTGAATTTTTTTGGAGATTTTTTTTTAACAATGAGAATGAGAAATCTATTCAAAAGGGAGAAGATGTTAGTGAATTAAGAACTAATGGCAGATTTTTCTTTTGTATTGTGGTAAAATATACATAACATGAAGTTCACCATTTTTAACCATTTTTAAGTGTACAGTGCAGGGACAGTAAGTACATTCACAGTGTCATGCAACCATCACCATCATCCATCTCTAGAACTTTTTCATCTTCCCCAACTAAAACTGTACTGGTTAAACTATAATTTCCATTCTCCCCTCCCCCAGCTCCTGGCAACCACCATTCTATTTTGTAATGGGAGATTTTTTTTTTATCCTTTTGTGAGGAAGATTGTCACTGAACTAACATCTGTGCCAATCTTCCTCTGTTTTACGTGGGATGCTGCCACAGCATGGTTTGACAAGCGATGCTAGATCTGTGCCAGGATCTGAACCCGTGAACCCTGGGTTGCCGAAGCAGAGCGTGTGAACTCAATTACTACGCCACCAAGCTGGCCCGGAAGGCAGATATTTTTAGGGAGAAAGGAAGCAGGGTGGTGCTTCCATCACCTGTGGCAGGCATTGAATTTCTGCTGCAGGTTTGTGTCATTTCTAAACTATCCCATTGAGATTTGAAACCAGCTGCTCCCCATGGACGTCGAAGAGGAACGCCCGGTTTGACCCGAGCACCTGGCTCTATGGAGCCCCAAGTCCTGGCGTCTGACAGCAGCCCCATCCTCTCCTACTGCTTTAGAAAGATGAGTCCTAGTCTCGATATCCTGTCTTAGGCCCTGCTCAGCCTCTGACTCTTCCTTCCAAGCCTTGAATTTCAGGCCAGAGACTCCAGCTGGTTTGACACCTGCCTGCCAACACCAGCTCAGTTTCCACCCCACCAGGAATTTGCCATTCAGCAACCCAACCCTGTTTCCTCCAGCCCCAATACCTGACCTAGTAAAGGCACGCTAGGCCTCCCTCGGGTGCTTATCTGTAAATTGAACAGGGTGAATTAGGTAATCTCAAAGGTATTTCGCCACTCTAAAGTTGTTACTCTCTGTTTAAGACAAACAAAAAGTAGTCCTGACTAATAGGCTAGATAAATTTCTCCCATAGAAATTCCCTCGCCTTTTGGTGTCTGCTTTATTTTGATATAAACACAAATCTTGAAAGCATTATGTTTCCTTTGAAAGTTAGGCCAATGGTCAGCAAGGGGTCAATGAATTTAAGAGAAAGGATAATCTGTTAGTCAGTACAAAGCATTTCATATCCTGAATATAATCCTGAAAATATTGGAGATCTCCTAGGGGCCTCTGGAGGGACTACGTTGTCCTTGCATAAAATGGTTTTGACTTTCAGGCTAATAGAGCCTCCATCCAGGCGAAGGCAAGGACCCTGCTATTTGATAGGGCTATTTGCATTTCAAAGCTAATCAGTATTAAATAATCGGCTGGTAAGAGAAGAGTAAGAGGGTCATTGTGTGTATTTTATTATTGTGTAAACTTGGGAAAACAAGCTGAGAGGCTGAGAGAGCTCACTCAAATTCCAGCTGATAAGAAAGGAGCTTCTGTAGAAGGTCTCTTAATGGGTGAGTTTCTCATTTCTTCCAGCAGAGACAGCCGGGAGGGTCACATGACTGCCAGGCTTTAAAAGGAAGCAACAACGAACTGTGGAGAGGACTGTATTTATTTCCAATATGGACGTCACACTTAAGGTAAAAGCACTTTTTAAATCTTCAGTTTTCATTTCCCTGTAACTGGATGGTTACTTTTCAGGATTTAACAGTTTGAATGAATAATTATAGTGTTTCATTGGTCAGTTCAGATCAAACTTGATTGTAACTCTAATTCAGTGGTTCCTAACCCGGCACATTAGAATCACCAAGGGAAAAGAAAAATACTGTTGCTGATTCCCACCCCAGAGAGTTGATATCATGGATTTGGGGTGGGGCCGGGTCATCAATATTTTTTACTAGTTCCCAGGTGGTTCTCCTGGGTTGTAGTTTGAGAACCACTGTTCTAATTTCTATCCTGAGCGTGTCTTTCTTCTCTGCAAAAAAGACTTCCTTAACTTTCCCAGTGTCTCTAGCTGTGGTCTCAATTTTTGACTGCACGTCTATTAGTTAAAAAAAATTGCAGCGCATGCCAAAGTATCTGTGTATGTGTGTATGTGTTATTTTACTAATATATTATCTATATTATGAAATGGAGAAAAGGAGACATTTATAGAACTATGAATAATAATCAATATTTTCTTCCCGCACCCCTGAGCATCCTTTCAGCCACTCCACCTTTGGAAACTATTGTTTCACAGGATAAAGTCCACATTCCCTAGCATGGCATTCAAGGTTTTCTCCAAACAGAGTTTTATCTCTCTTATCATTGTTATATACCATACTCTCTCAGGAGTTAATTGATTGATTGATTGATTGTTAATTCCCTACTGTCTTCAGTCCACTTTCCTGGGAAATAGATTCTGAGAAGGAGACTTGCATGTTGAAAGTTTATCAAAGGGTGAAGAAAGTTGGATTGGGCAGAAGATGGAGGAGATGCAGTTGCAACAAAGAGTTTTGGAACTGGGTTGACCCTTCAGAGTTGCCCCACCTTGAGGCAAAGGGGTTAGGTCTCATCTCACATTTCCATCCTCTGTCCAGCATTAAGCGTTTATCTGTGTGGGCTGCCACTGGGTAAGGTGGTTCATTTTGAGAGCTAATCCCAGAGAGTGAACCAGTAATGCTGCCATGTGTTGGGGGAATGAATGCCTCAGTCCCGAGACGGGGTCTGGGATGCTTACCTCGGCATCCGCTCCATTCCCTGCATCACGACTTAGCACAGTTGTTCCTCACACTGGAGTATTTCACCGCAGTCTCTGCCCTCAGAAACCTGTCATTCCAAGGATGCTCAACATCATTAGCTATCAGGGAAATGCAAATCAAAACTACAATGAGATATCACCTCACTCCCATCAGAATGGCTATGACTAACAAGACAGGAAACAACAAATGTTGGAGAGGATATGGAGAGAAGGGAACCCTCATACACTGCTGGTGGGAGTGCAAACTGGTGCAGCCGCTATGGAAAACAGTATGGAGATTCCTCAGAAAATTAAGGACAGAAATGACGCGGGGTCAGTGAGCCGAGGAGTCGAAAGAAAGATTTCTTGGACTCTCAAGATCTGGCAGTAGTGCTCTTTTATTTAGGGAATAGTGTGGAATAGCATGGGGACAGGACCCATGGGCAGGCAGAGCTGGTGTGTGGGGACAGGACCCACGGGCAGGAGGAGCTGCTGCTGCTGCCGCTTCTGCTGCAAACATAGGTGGAGAGTAAGGCTAAATTTAAGGCATAGGCATGTGAGCCATCTCTTTACAAGACAAAGGAAAGAACATGTAAAAAAGTTAAAATGGTATCAATGCAGGTGGGGTCTGGCCATTGGGTGGCCCCACAACTTTTAGATAAGAATCAAATCGGATTAAGTAAAGCCCAGAAGCCACCACCCTAAATCAGTTACATGAGATTGCCAGACAGTAACCAGCTTAAGTCCTTGCCTTCCCCATTAAGAGTTTCCAGAGATAAGGCCATCCCCCCTTCCTCCTGGTGCAGAGGGGGAGGCATGGAGATTTCCTTCACAAATGCAAACGTCTCTCAAAGGGCAAGCAAATTCTGCTCGTCGGAGCCTGCTTCTCATCTGCAGTTTTAAAAGTAACCAGCCTAAAATCCTCATCAATATGATCTCAATCATAAGTAGAAGACAACAGCAGGCAAACACATGGAGACAGAGATTGGATTGGTGGTTACCAGAGGGGAAGGGAGGGAGGGGGAAGGGTGAAAGGGGTGATCAGGCATGTGTGTGAGGTGATGGATGGTAATTAGTCTTTGGGTGGTGACCATGATGTAATCTACACAAAATCAAAATATAATGATGTACACCTGAAATTTATATAATGCTATAAAACCAATGTTACTACAAAAACAGCAACAAAAAGAAACATATCATTCCCTGGAGGCCCAACACAAAATATCACCAGCTCCTAGAAGTTTCTCTATACTCTCCTGCTAGGAGTAGCACCAGGAGACACAGTGGGGAGAGCAAGGCCTGTGGTGTCACAGACACCTGAGTTTGAATACTGGGTTTTAGGGACCTTGCCCGGTGTATTATTTAACCTCTCTGACTGGAGCTATTAAGACCTACTCTACAGGATTCTTATAATGATTAATTGAAATAATCACTCAACCAATGATATTTTGACATTTTCTTTGTAGCTTTTACTTTCTCATCTCGAAATTTCTGTACTTTACTTCAATGATTTAAATGGCAAAATAAAAATAATTAGGATGCTGTGGTGATTTTTCATATAAGTTTATTCAGTTAAAAATCCTAGGCTTTATTCTGAGGTAATATTTTCTACTTTTATAAAAAATTGATTTTTTTTCAGCTTTATGAAAATCTGATAACAGATTAACAGATTTTTTGTATAACAAATTCGTGGTGGTGATGAGGATTTTAGGCTGGTTACTTTTAAAACTGCACATGAGAAGCGGGCTCTGAGGACTGGAATTTTGCTTGCCCTTTTGAGAGACATTTGTGTTTGTGAAGGAAGGGGGGATGACCTTGTAGGGACCTGAAATTGGCCACCCCAGGATATGTCTCTTTGGCATCGGGATTGTTTGGGGCTGATTGCTTTTGATAAACTGGGACAGGGAAGGAGGCTCTTGGGAATGGAACTTGCCCTTGTTGGGACACATTTACATGTGTAAGGTAAATCTCTATCTGTAAAAGGTGCCTCCCTCTCTGTACCAGGAAGAAGAGAGATGACCTTGTCCTTAGAAACTCTTAATGGGGAAGGCAAGAACTTAAGTTGGTTGCTGTCTGGCAATCTCATGAAACTGATTTAGGGGGTGGCTTCTAACCTTTTAACCTTTATTTAATCCAATTTGATTCTTGTCTAAAAGTCATGGGATCACCCAATGACCAGACCCCACCTGCACTGATACCATTTTAACTTTTTTTCCTTGTTCTTTCCTTTGTCTTGTAAAGAGATGACTCACATACCCATGCCTTATAAAATTAGCCCTAACCGTCAACTCGAGGCAGCAGCAGGAGCTCTGACTGCCTGTGGGTCTTGTCCCCATGCACCAGCTCTGCCTGCCCATGGGTCCTGTCCCCATGCCAGCGGGGGCAGCAGAAGCGGCAGCAGAAGCTCTGACTGCCCATGGGCCCTGTCCCCATGCTATTCCATACTATTCTCTAAATAAAAGAGCACTACTGCCAGATCTTGAGAGTCCAAGAAATCTTTCTTTCGACTCCTCAGCTCACCGACCCCGCATCAGTGGTATAATTTATGTAAAAATAGATTTTGAAGTAATTTTAATTAGGAAAATAAGCTTTTGTCATATATATATACATATATATATTATTAACTTTTTAAAAATTATCGGTTCATGAAATTAAAAAATGTGCACTGCATCTTAACACTGGCCCCTTATGCTAATATATATTCTTATGTATATTAGCATATATAATATATATGTTATTAATAATATATGCTATTAATAATAGCATAATATATATGCTAATATAATATGTATGTTCATTAACTTCTTTCATAAAGATCAGTTATTTCTTGGGCACCTATAATATAGAAAACATTTTTTTTTTTTTGAGGAAGACTAGCCTGGAGCTAACATCTGCCAATCCTCCTCTTTTTGCTGAGGAAGACTGGCCCTGAGCTAACATCCATGCTCATCTTCCTCTATTTTATATGTGGGACACCTGCCACAGCATGGCTTGGCGAGCAGTGCCATATCCACACCTGGGATTTGAGCCAGCAAACCCCAGGCTGCCGAAGTGGAATGTGCTCACTTAACCTCTGCACCACTGGGCCGGCCCCTAGAAAACATTTTAATCAGTGTTACTCTTAGCGCCGCTTAAATAGCTTAGATAAATACAGTGGTTAACATAGGTTAGCATAAGGGAAGCCATCTTGTAGAGGGGAACTATGCTGGGACTATAACAAGACACCCCCCTTTCCTTGTTAGCAAAGCTGTAGTTTGCATGTAGCTTAGAGAAGTACACGTCTACTTGCTCTGCTATTTTTGTAGCCTTGGCTTATACATAGACCTCCTTATTCCCATAAGGCAATAACTGTGTTCTTTCAGCCTTTCTAGGGATGTAACGACCTTCGGGAAAAACCTCTGCTGACATCTGTCACCGGTGAAGAGAGAAAGGGATGCTCTGTAGTCTCAAGGACTGCAGCTCCAGATGCTCAACATCCCGAGACCCCCTTTTCAGGCCATTTGCCCTATACAACTGCTTCACAATTTTGTAGTTTTAAGATGGTTCTTTAAGACACCAGTCCACCATCTTCCCCCTTGCTGGCAGGCTGTAATAAAAGGCCCCTTTCTCTCCTACCACCTTGCCTCCTGACTGTTGGCTTGTCTTGCCGCGAGTAGAAGACCCCCTAGAGAAACAAAGATAGATGAAATGGGATCCCTATTCTCGAGGAGCTTAAAATTATTTAACTGATGAATAACTAAACAATCATAAATATTTCAAATAACATTTAAAAGGAAAAATAGAGATCTGTAGGAAACAGTTTAGATCATTTATGTAATTGGTACTGACATTTCTGAATGTACCAAAGAATTTAACAGGCCCGGCTGGTCTAGAGAACGTCTCTCAAAGGATGGATAGGATTAGGGCTATAAACTCTCTGATTAGTAGAGACGGATCTGGTATAACTTCGTATCTCACACATTGCTTAATATATACTAGGCCCTCAGTTAAAAGAAGAGTGATACACCCACACATGTATATAATTTAAATATGTGCTGAGTGTATAGATTGGGTAGCTGGAGAAGAATGGGGAAGGCTCCCAGGCCAGTGCTAGGGTTTGAGGGAAACTGCAGAGGTGACAGAGTTCAAGACATGCTGGGAGGTCAGAGAGAAAGTATTTGGTGGGAGTGGAGCAATTTTACTGGAACAGAATGGGCGAGAGGATCGGCAACAGAAGGTAGATTGAGGGAGACTTTGTAGACCTTAAATAATACATCTTAGGTTTTCCCCTGTATGAAACAGGGAGGGTGCATGAGACCTTGTGAAGGGAACACAAATCTGAGCATGAGTAACTTCCACGTCCCAAGACTTACATGGGTTAAGTCTGAATTCCTCAACCAGACTTCCATTCTTCCATTCTTCAATGCTCAAGTGTCTCTTCCTTCCTTATTCTCCATGTTTTCCCATTCCTCTGACATTCCCGTGGTCACTATACATGCTTGCAAATCCCCCACTTGGAATTAATCTTCCCATAGTCTCAAAGCTCTCCATGTAATCCATGGTTAGAGCTGTTGCTAGTTTGCCATTTGAGTCAACGTGGTCTCAGGAACACGACTGTATGCATACACAAAGGAGCACAGATAACGCATTGTTCATCTTCGGATCTGCCTCCCTCTGGCACTCAGTACAGACTAGGACTGAAGGAAGGTTATTTGAAATAGTGATCTCTTATTATTGACTAGTGAAAATTCTAAATGTCGTTTCCTCTTACAAGCTGACATTAGTACACATTACAAGGAAGCCCAACATAAAAAGCTGCTTAATGGATGGTAAGAGGCACCGTGATATAAATTCCTCTACTGGAAGTATTATTTCTACCTGAATCACAAGGTCTTTTTGAACCAACTAACATAAGTAGTTATGTCAAGTCTCATGAATGTTTGCCAGAGGTGAAAAAGAATGAAGACACAGGTCAGTTACTATTAGGAACAAAGTTTTCTTACTGAAAGAACGTTTTCACAAATGTTAAGTAAATAAACCTCTCATGATTGGATTTTATGATCTCCCTGACTTGGTTGTATTAAAGAGAAGCAATTTTTCTGTTGTTATAGCTCGATAAAAACATTAGAAGAGGGGCTGGCCTGGTGGCACAGCGGTTAAGTTCTCAAGTTCCGCTTCTTGGTGGCCCGGGGTTCGCCGGTTCGGATCCCGGGTGCAGACATGGCACCGCTTGGCAAAAGCCATGCTGTGGTAGGCATCCCACATAGAAAGTAGAGGAAGATGGGCACGGATGTTAGCTCAGGGCCAGTCTTCCTCAGAAAAAAGAGGAGGATTGGCAGATGTTAGCTCAGGGCTACTCTTCCTCAAAATAAAAAAATCAAAGATATGGTCATGATCATTGAACTTGACTTTTTGTCATTTATGAAGGTTGGGTTGTCAGCTGTGTTAGGAACAGGGCTGGACTTTATTCCACTGGTTGATAAGCGTTATCAACATTTTACAAGATAGAAACTTTATCTGAAAGCCAGCATTTTTATTGCCTCGTTCATAGTTGGTTTTGAATCTCTGCCTGTTTTGTGTTTACGCTGATTACTAAGTGTACTTTCACGTCAGGGATAGAGAGAATCATTGGATGTTGAGAAAGCCACCAGACAGAGGCCAAGAAAAACAGAAACCCGGGCTATTCATTAACAAAAAACCAGCAGCTATGAATGAATAATACAATGAATGCACAATAATCTACTTGTTTTGAAAAATGTTTATTAATCATTCCCAGAGGCCCTGGGCTAGATGACTATGTCATAGATATTTTTTTATCCCCTTAGGCAAATATACACCCATGTGGAATGCCCTGCTAGAGCTCAACTCCAGAGAGTATAAAGAGAATAGTGCCCTCTGATGTTGGGCATCATGGCAGAACTGACCACCATAGAAGGTAGTCAATAATGACACTTGAATGAAGGAATGAACAAATCAAAAGTTTCATTCAGAATGCTAAGGCAGAAGACAGTTTGACAAAAGCCATTTTTGAAACCAGGGCTGTTATTAGATTAGTCTAAACAGTGACACCTGAATAAATATGACAGTGCCATATTAGCCATACCAGACACTTAAGAAAATGTGCCTCTCCAGGAAAATCAGTTAAAAAAAGAATAATTCCACATAAAATCACTTACAGATGTGCTTCCTGCTGGAAATACCGGGGACAAATTCGACATCAATGCGAAGTTTAGAGAATTCTTTCTGAATATCGGTGCTCTCTTCACACACTGCCCTCCTCCACACTCCCATCCTTGGGGCACAAGAGCTGCCCTTCAGTCTGAGTAAGTAAGGAGTGTTAGTGAGTCATATTAGCTATTTTTAATACACAGACATGTGACAGAGCTATCTGATAGAAGATTTACTTGCCAGCCTTTGGATTCAAGAAAGTCCAGGCTTTGAGCCAGATTCTGGAGTGAGGCAGAAATGGGGACTAGAAAGAAAAGCTTGTAGGCTTTTCAGACTAGAACAGAGAGAATGCAGATATAAAACTAGGGTTTAATTTGAGTAGTAATTTAGAGTACATGTTGATTTAGGAAGATCCAAAAGATAGAGAATTAATGAAAAGATTAATCATGGGCCTCTTTTTTTTTTTTTTTGTGAGGAAGATTAGAACAGCTTGATAAGTGGTGGGTAGGTCCACACTTAGGATCGGAACCAGTGAATCCAGGGCTGCTGAAGTGGAGCGCAAGAACTGAAGTGGAGCGCATGAACTTAACTGCTGGGCCACCAGGCCAGCCTTATGAACCTAATTTTAAAAGTAAAGAAAGTTTATTTTGGAGAGGATGTGGAGAAAAGGGAACCCTCATACACTGGTAATGGGAATTCAAACTGGTGCAGCCGCTATGGTGTACAGAGTTCATTGACTACCCCCACATCTTCCAAGGACACTGGGCCTGGGCCCCACACAAAGGAAGGTGTCTGGACTTGGGTCCAAAGATGGCCACTTCGGCCTTGACTCTAAGGCACAAGTTACAAAGAATATGTCCTGTGTCATGTTCCTTGTCTGGGCTGGCCACCCCAACGGGCACCTGACAGGACTTTAAAAACATCCCATCCATGTGAACAAAAAAGATAAAAACACCCCATGCATGGGAACAAGAAGAAATAACTCGAAATATCCAAATGTCTAAAACCCTGAGTCAGAACCCAGAGAAACCTTGGGATAAAAGGGAGTCACAGGCATAGAATAATTGGAAGTCTCGCTAAGGAAAGGACGCTTTGCCTCAGACCTCCCGCCCACCGTACAAACTATTGAGACTTCCCCGGCTGATTGTGGGGTGGGTGTTGTGAGTACCGATTTGTTGTTTCCCCTTTATCCCTGCTCCTTGTTGTGTTTCCCTTCATCAATAAACTTTGATTGCTTAAACAACCAAGTAGCCTTGGCGGTACCTGTCATTCCTTGCCCTTTGCTGCTGTGGGCAACACAGGGAAAACAGTATGGGTATTTCTCAAAAAATTCAAAATAGAAATACCATACAATCCAGCTATCCCACTACTGAGTATTTATCCAAAGAACATGAAATCAATGATCCAAAGAGATTTATGTACCCCATGTTCGTTGCAGCGTTATTCACAATAACCAAGATGTGGAAGCAACCCAAGTGCCCTGCTACAGATGATTTGATAAAGAAGATGTGGTATTATATATATATATATATATATATATATATACACACACACAGTGGAATACTACTCAGCCATAAAAAAAGACAGAATCGTCCCATTTGCAACAACGTGGGTGGACCTTGAGGGTATGATGTTTAGCGAAATAAGCCAAACAGAAAAAGACAAATACTGCACAATTCCACTCATATGTGGAAGATAAAAAAATACACGGATAAAGAGAAGAGATTAGTGGTTACCAGAAGGGAAAGGGGTTGAGGAGTGGGCAAAAGGGGTAAAGGGGCACATACGTATGGTGATGGATAAAAACTAGACTACTGAGGGTAAGCACAATGAAGTGTATTCAGAAACTGATAAATAATAATGTACATCCGAAATTACACAGCATTATAAACCACTATGACCTCAATAAAACTACTTGAAAAAAAAAGTAATGAAACTTTGTGCTAAGAAGCAAAGCCGTGAGACTATATTAATCCTTCAGTGTGTGAGTAGAGAAGTGCCTATGGAGACTGGATAACTATTATTTCTGTGCTTAGTTCTGGGAATTTATTTGTGTATTTGGTGCCTTGTTCCACTGACAATTTAGGCAGAAATGGTAGGTAACTTAGAACAACACCACCCTGATGCAAACGCACCCCCTCAGCCATCTCACACATCTAGAACCCAGATAGGAAGCTAGAAAAAACCCCAGGTTTCTCAGCATGTAAATAGATGTTACAAGATTCATGCGTTAAGTCAGCACTTTCAAAAAGCCACTCAGGCCCTCCCTCATTATTTATTTACGTTAGTTTTAGACATAATTATAATAAGCTCGGCTTTATGGGTTTATCTAGCCCACAGGAGACCAGAGTGGCACACTGCTGCACATTTCTTTGGCATGAACAAGTATACAAAGGGCTTTCATATCCATTATTAGCCGCTCGAGGGAGAAACAGCAATAACATCAAGAAGTGGCAGTTGACTGCCTGACAGCTCCAAGCCGACAGAGGAATTCTAAATGGCAGGCACGTAAACCACAAGAATACACTAGTCTGCAGCCGTGATTAGAGAGAGAGAAAAAGGCAGGCATCACACTTCCCAGGAGGAATCGCCATAGTCCAGACTCGGAGCCCCAAACGAATACAGAGGTCATACAGCCCAGCCTCCCAGTCAGCACACGGCTCACCCTCGTCGTTTTCCTCTTAGGTAGTCGGATGGCCTCTGCTTATGTGTTGCCAGTGATGAGATTCACTCTAGTTAACAAGGAATCTGTTGATGATTAATCTCATGTGTCAGCTTGGCTGGGTCATGGTACACAGATATGTGGTCAAACATTATTCTGGATGTTTCTGTCAGGGTTTTTATGGATGTATTGACATGTAAATTGGTGGACTTTGAGGAAAGCAGATTGCCCTCCACAATGTGGGTGGGCCTCATCTGATCAGTTGAAGGCCTGAACTGAACAAAAGACTCACCTCCCTTGAGCAAAAAGGGATTCCACAGCCAATGGCGTTCACACTTGAACTGCAACACTGGCTCTTCTCTGAGTCTCTAGCCTGCTGGCCCGCTGCAGATTTTGGA
The DNA here is from genome assembly GCF_021613505.1 of Equus quagga. Taxonomy (NCBI): domain Eukaryota; kingdom Metazoa; phylum Chordata; class Mammalia; order Perissodactyla; family Equidae; genus Equus; species Equus quagga. The sequence goes on along the minus strand of NC_060287.1, from coordinate 15,645,059 downwards.
GTTGCCAGCCTCCCTAATCACGTGAACCAATTTGTTACAATAAATCTGTTTCTATCTGTCTATCTATCTATCTATCTATCTATCTATCTATCTATCTATCTCCTCTTGGTTCTGTTTATTTAGAGACTCCTGAAGACAAATCTCTTTTAAAATTAGGACACTATACATTGCGTAGCTCTGATTGTGTCATTACTTTGTTAAAACTTCTTTTTTTAGAAAAAAATAGGCTATATTTTGGGGGGGGGAAAATTTGCTCTGAGCTAACATCTTGCCAGTCTTGCTTTCTCTCTCTCTCTTTTTCCTCCCCAAAGCCCAGGGCATAGTTGTATGTTCTAGGTGTAAGTTCTTCTATTTGAGCCTCCACAACAGTGTGGCTACTGACAGAGGAGTCATGTGGTTCTGCTCCTGGGAGCTGAACCCCGTCTGCTGAAGTGGAGCACACTGAACTTTAACCACTAGGCCAGCAGGGATGGCTCAAAAATTCTCGATAGAAAATGCATTTTTTATATAGCATTATTTAAACCAGGCCACCAAAGCAGAGTACACAAACTTAACAGCTATTCCACTGGGCCAGTCCCCCCAATTGCCTGTTTAAAACAACCTAATATCCTGAGCATAGCTCTCCAGGTCTGCCATTGTCAGGTTCCATTTGCTGTTCCACCTCTCTTTGCTTCCCACCTCACACACTCTACATTCCAGCTGCAGTCAGTTAATATCTCTTTTGGGAGGCCTGTGCTTCGGTTTGCTCATCTTTCTATTACCTGTGAAACTAAAGAGGATCTTGCACGTAAATTGTGAACCAAAGTGAATTATAGAGACGAGTTCCTTTTGTATTGAACCAAAATCTGCTTCCCTATAACAATTTTTACCCATTGGTCCTGGTTCTTTGCTCTAGGTATTCATAATTTATATCTAAGGCGTCTTACCAAGAGAACACTACCAACATTTAACTATTTATCTTCTCTAAGTTTTCTCTTTGTAAGTAGAGCCTCTCTAATTCACTCAGTCACTTCCCTGACTGGACCTTATTTCAAGACTATTTACCGTCCTAGCTGTCCTGGAATGCTCTGCTTTGCCAATATTCTTCCTAAAGTGGGGCGTGCAGTGGTACATCAGAGTTCGGGAATGAGATGAGTAGTCAGAAAGCAAGCAGCCTCGTACTCTGTGTCTTTTCTGAGTTTTGTATTTGCATGTGGCCCTTCATTGCCTTCACTTCCTCGGTGGTTGAGTCACAGCTCATCGTGATAATGAGAGGTATTTATCATGGTGCCGAGTCATCAATAAGGCATTGCGTCATATTCAGCACACCCTGCTTAAGAGGACAGGGAAGCATTTAATGAAATTTATATTTTTATGTAAAATAGGTACAAATTCTTTCTAAAATGGATGTTTCTTAAAGAGGTGCTCACACAAGAATCTGGAGCACTAAATTCCAGGAAAAAAACCCCAATTCCCCCAAAGATCTGGTGAGACAACGTTTCTTTGTGCTATGAATCAGAATGAATCCAGAGAAAGCTTTTTAGAGCACAGCAGAAATCCTGAAGATGAGAGATAGACTGTGTGTGCCAGTGATTTCAAAGCTTGTTTTTGAAATACCCTGGAAGATTTAGAATAAAAAACATTGTGTGGTTTGCCAAAGGTCATTCAAGAAGTCAGTGACACAGTCTCAAATCCCAGGGCAGGGTCTGAAATGCTCAAAATACAATGAAATTTAAGTATTTTACCTCTAAAAAATTGTGCATTTAGGAGACGGTGTGTTTGTGTGAACAAATGATTGGTGTGTACTGAGTTTGGTGTTATGTCTCTGCAAATTCTTTTTTATTTCTTTAGTTGACTTACCTATGTAACAATTCGTTTTCTATTTCCTACCAGAAGCTGTTCTTTCTACAACAATTTGAAATAAACAATAGCTACCAGTGAGCACCTTTAGCAGTAGTTCAAGTGACCACAATTTTATCCTTTACCTTCTCGGTCATCTGTTCTCTTCCAAGCAACAAGGCTGCTCTCTTCTAGTAGTATTCTGATCGCGTTACTGCCCTTCTCAAAAGCCTCAGGAACTCCCAAATGTTTCTGAAATTAAATGAAGATTTGAGTAATGGACTTTGAGACCCGCTTCCTAATTGACCTCCCTTTGTCACACAGGGTTCTAATTTTCCTCTGGTGTGGTGTTTCCACCCCAGTCAACAGAGGCTGTCTACTTTCCCCCAACAAGACTCACCACCTCTAGAGTTTGAGGACGTGCTGCTTTCTAAGAGCTCTCTCTGGGGCTATGAATTTTCCCAAATGGATTAAGTTTGATAGCTGAAGTGGGCTCATTTACTTGATTGCACTGCATTCCACTAAAAATGCAGTGGAATCAAGCTTCAGAGAAGATGGCTTGAGGACCCTGCTTTATTAGGAAGCAAGTTCTGGAATGAACACCTACGTTTTTGACTACTTTTATCAATCTATTTTTATTATTTGTTACTTCATTCTTCATTATGTCCTCCTTCTGAACCTCTTCCTGCAAGAGACAGAATAAAGAGGACATAAGAGAAAATAGTACAAATAATCGTTAACACTTGATGAGTGCTTCAGATATGTTGGGCTCTTTACCTACTTTATCCCTAATGTTCACAACAGTTGTACAAAGCAGAGATGGACACACTTATTCTAAAGTTGTAAAATTAGCTGAGAGAAGTTTAGTGATTGCTCAGGATTCCACAAGTACTAAGTGCTTAAAAGGGGAAACAAAATAAAATTTGTGACTCATTATACATTATTGTGCACCTTGTGGGGTGGGTGGAAGAGGGAGATTGGTGGGGAGATTGTGTAAAACAATCCAAGAGTCATCCATAGATTCTGTTAGGATAAGATGGAAGGATTATGGACTAAGGTGCAGAGGTGAAGGAGTGGGTGTTGGGGGTGAGTTTCCCTGACGAACACAGAGCCAGAGTTACTTTGAAATGGGAACCATTTGCATTTTTGAAACAAACTTATAGGAAAGGGAGTGGTTGGTAGACAGAGAGCTAGAAAGTCTTTTATACTTTTATTTTCTCATGGGCTTACCTTTAAGGATTATGGGAAGTCACATTTGGGTGGGGGTTTTTCTATGTGGCCGACGTTTAAACCAGAAACACATGGTTCAATAAAATAAAATACAGTGATTTGAATATTTCAGCCAACTCACAACTTTCCATTGTGAGAACATGGATGAATAATATCTACAGGTAATTTCTAAGTCTCAGGTCATTTAGTTGTCCTTCATCCAAATCTCCAACAATATCTATCAAAACTACTAATAGGAATTAGTAGGAACCAATACTCAATAGGAACCAATTGAGATGGGTTGAAGATTTACTTTCTCTTCTTTTCCAGATCTCTGGTGTTTTCTCATGGAGCAACTGGAAGGAGTTAGATACAGAAGATTATTCACAACCTACGTATTGACCAATCAGCCTTTGAAATAACTAGAAGTTACTTTAATACGGTGAAAATAAAGGTTACAGCTTATCCGTGATGTATGTCACATTTGCCAATAACAGTCCTTATTTTACAGTGTTTTATTTTTCTATTTGTCATATCTAACTATCAGCCTTAACACCAGTTTAGTGCACATGATAAGAAACCAATGGCATTTCTCCCCTTGCTATCCTTTCTGGACTTTAGCCACATTTTTAAAGAGTTTCCTGATAGCAACACTAATCCGGGCCTTTTACCATGTATCCTTAGGCACAAAATTCAACTTGAAATGAAAAATGGAAATTCATGTGTATGTGTGTGTGTTAAAAAATGAAGCTAAGACAAATATTCTGAAAGTTAGTATGAGTTGCAAAATTATGTTACTTGCTGTATGATCAGGATCATAAACTAAGACAGGATGACTATATATTGAAAGATGAATCTATATGTTAAAAAAAGTTGAGAAGTAGTATAAAACGACTATTATATAAAAATAAAAGTCAAATAACAAGGGAAGCAGTTTTTATCTTAGATAAGACTGTATTTCTTTAAGTCTTGGAAACTAAAGACCATCTGGAAAGAGTTGACTCGGAGGGAGGATGAAGAGATTGGAGCTGTTGGTAAAACAGAACGACAGAAAATTCTTCCTTCGTCCCTAGTTCCTCTGTCAATGATTATTGATTGACCTACTACGTTGACCTTCCTCATTGTTATCCCCAATTTAATTTTTTAAGTATTCTGAATTTGCAAGATAAATCTGAGAAAAATTTTACCTCTTGCACCGGGGTAATTTCCATCCTCAGTGCCTGTGAACTGTCCTCTCTTGTAGTCTCTTTCTCAGGGATAAGGCTTGAAGAGGGTCTTAAATGCGTGCTCATCGCCAGTGTTTATGCATCTCGGAAATTATCAGTAGATAGTTTTGCTACATTGTCCAGCTTTGTCTGACTTAGAGATAAATCTCATGTTTGAATAATCTAGTCTTAGCTAGTTCTGTTTATTCAGTCAAGTTATTTCCTGCACAAATCCTTCCTTGCTGGCAATTGGAATCATTTTTTTTTTTTTTTTGGTTCACCTTGCTTCTCACTATGCCTATTTGGAAGTGCGGCTGCACGCAGCTTGTGGTTGCTTTACTTTCTGCCCGTAGTGGTCATCTCATCCGTGGTGGTCATCTTAAGTAAGGTTCTTCCAAATTCATTGATTTCTTGATCATTCTGTCTATAATGAAGCACACATTTCATTAGACTTTACAAAATTTCTCTCCTCACCTTTACAGAAATAATTTGTTCTTAGTTGAGTGTGATTTGACAAAAAGAGAACTACAAAGTATGTCGAAGAACCTTGGTTATTCTCAGTGTGTCTCCTATCCACCCACCCAAGTGACTTCACCTCCCAGGTTTGCTTCATTAGCAACACGAGGGAGAAAGATTATATTAGTTTCAATTCTGGGTGCATATTAGAAGCATCAAGGGAACTTTGAAAAATACTATTGCTTGGTCATACCATACAAGCTAAATCAGATTCACTTGAGGTAAGACCTGGGTATCGGCATTTTATTAAAAGCTCATCAGGGTTGGAACCACTGGATAAACGATTTCCATGGGCCTTTCCAACTTTATGATTCCCTTATTCTTATACTTACTCACTTGGACTGCTTCTTCTCCCTAATCTTTATAGACAATGAAGGAGGAAGGCTTCCTTGATTTGACTAATTAATATGAGCTGTGCAGTCATGATATGACGTTTTAACCACACTGGGTTGAGAAAAATAAGTACAGTAGAGAGAAGAGTTTGTGTCCCAAATCTCTTAAGACTTTCTTAAAAGGGTTCATTTTGATTTCCATAATTTTTAAAAATACCCCCATATGATAAATGCTAAATGTACAATTCAGATGCCTTCCATGGTGTCTCTACTGAGGGAGACGGTCAAGAAAAGCAGGGATTCAGAGAAGTGAGCCTGAGCTGCAGTGGGAGCCAAGAGAAAGGCTTCCTGTCCCAGACTGGGGTACAGGGGAGACTTCCGTACCATCCTGTGTCTGAAGCTGTGAGTACAAATATCTAGAGGAAAAGGAGGTGGACATCGGAGGGCGGGGTGACAGGGAAGATGTGACGTCTTCTGAGAAGTCAAGGAGTTCAATGTAATGTGGGCAGTTTGGGATAACAAGGATAGAAAGGTTATGGGGAAGCATATTGTGAAGACCTTATTTGAACTTTGTCCCTATAATTCTCTTGCCTCACTTGCCTAGAGCTTAATGGAATCCCTCAACTTCTTTCCACAACTATGACGTTAATTCAATGCTTTCAGAAATACTAGTTTATCTTCTTATCTTAAATTATAAATTCTGTTTATAATTATAATTATATATATATTTTATTATTATATACTATATATTATATTATATATAAATATAATTATAAATATAATTATAAATTATAATTCCTGTTCTAGTAACTATTTGGCTAAATGGTAAATTGTTTTTCTTCACCCAAATAATTCTTAGAAGTAGAATAAGGGTGCTTGCCTACATATATATATTTCAGCCTAAATTAAATAACCCTTAATCAGAATGCCTTCTTCATCATTCTGTAATTTCTCTCCCCCTTCTCATATCCTCTTCTTTAGCTGGAAAAAATAAATCTTCTATGAAATGTTCCATCACTCATAAAGCACATATTGATTTCTGCCTCCCCTGAATTTGTGGTATTTGATTTATTTTTAAATCAAAGTACCCCAAATTATTTTGAGTTATTTCTATTTTATTAATTTTGACTATCTACATGATAGCAGTATAAGTAATGATTAGGATGCTGAGCCACATTAGCCAAGAAAAATCTTAAAAATTAGGGAAATAAAGACACTTGTATCACTAGCTATTATAATACGTCAAAATGCTCAATAAATTAATCTGCATGGTACTGGCATTGGAAATGACTTATAGATCAGTGCAATAGAATTAACAGCCCATAAATATGTCTAAGAATATTTAAGTGTTTAAAAAAGATGATAATTCAAATTGAGCATGGATTAATGGACTGATATCTAAAAGGCCTTTGACAAATCCTGGACTGGTATCTAAAACAGCTTGACACATCCAAAATTCTTTTCTAATTAAAAAAAAGCAAAAGAAAACAAACGTACCAATAAGAAACCCAAACCATGAGTGTAATAGGAAAAGATGTAAACTTCTTTGACATTAAAACTTTATATATGTGTGTGTGTGTATACACCATATACCAAAGCCAGCATTATTTTTATTTTATTTTATTATTTTTTTTTGAGGAAGATTAGCCCTGAGTTAACATCTGCTGCCAATCCTCCTCTTTTTGCTGAGGAAGGCTGGCCCTGAGCTAACATCCGTGCCCATCTTCCTCTACTTTCTATGTGGGACGCCTACCACAGCATGGCTTGCCAAGCGCTGCCATGTCCACACCCGGGATCCAAACCGGCGAACCCCGGGCCGCCGAAGCGGAACGCGTGCACTTAACCGCTGCGCCACCGGGCCGGCCCCCAGCATTATTTTTAAAGGAAGTTTTAGAGGTTTTTGTAATGAACAATGAAGAACCCCATCATCACTACTAACACGCTTAGTTTAGAAGTACTGACCAATGTAATTAGATGTGAGAAAGTACCAAAAGATGTGAATATTGGAAAGAAGGAGATACGATTGTCATTATTTGCATAAGATGATCATACATTAAGAAAAACAGAGAAGTACAAAACTATTATTAGAAATATTTAATTCTATTAAATGAAATGAGATAAATCAGTAACGTGGTTGATTTCACACACACAAAAAGGTATCCAAATCAATAGTTTTCCTATATATAAAGAATAGTTGGTTAGATAATACAGTGGAGCAAAGTTACTAATTGCAGCAGCAACCAAAGAAGAAAAGATACCTAAAAATAAAATGGACAAGAAATGGGCAGAAACTAGGTGAAGATAAGTTAACACTCTTGAGAGATTTAACAGAAAAAAATAAGAAGAAATACTCTGATAAACTGTTGGAGTTAGGCAGGATATCCCAAGGGGCATGTTCAAAATCAGTTAAGGTGATTGTTCCAGTGTTTTCTAAGGAGGACAATTTTGGTAACTGCAGGGCCCTTTGTCTGGCTGAGCAGCAAGACAAGTTTGAAGAAGCAAGTTGAGGAGAACTGGCCTGTTTGTAAGCCACTCCTTATTTCAGTCCCAGATGTAGCTGATAATAAGAACAGACATGTCCACTAGATATTTTTCTGTAGGGTGTGTTTTGCAAAACCTGTTCTCCATCTGCCCTATGAAAACTCCAGTTATGTTTACATGTTCACTAAGGTTTTTGCATGAGAAGATCTTTTAAGAGCATCAGAGACATGCTGAGTTCACGTATCCTGGTAGTCTCGGGCATGGGACTGACACAAAGGCAGCCATGTGGACACTGTGTCCCCTCCCCATCTCAAATTAGGGGACATCTGAAATCTGGGTTATCGTGGAAAAACGTCTGCAATAGTTTTGACAAAGTTCTAATAATCTATATACTAGGAATTCAGTTAGGAAGAGACAAATCAAAAAATAAAAGGGCAAAGGCAATTCGGAAAATAAAAGATGCAAATGGTCAATGAGTATAAAGAAAGCATACAACTCTGCTAATAATCAAAGTAAAGCACCTCGAGAGTAACAGAGATATAAATTATCACCTAGCAGATTGAAAACACCTATGCATCTATTTTTCATCTATCTGAAAATGATCTTCAAAGATGGCAAAGTTGCGAGAAAAAGAGTTATTATACATTGATGGTGGGATATGAATTGGTACTATTCTACAGGGTAATTAAGACTTTTACTTATTTAAAAAGCAAAATAAATAAATAATAATGCATCATTTTTAACCTATCAATGACAATTCTGAGAATTTACCTTAAAATATAATCAGACACATGCACAAAAACGTATGTAAAATGATGTTTATTGCAGAATTGTTTATACTTATAAAAGTTGGAACGAATTTAAACAATTAACCATAGGGAATTTGTTACATAACTTATGGTACAGCCATGTGAAAGAATACTATACACCCGTTAACAATGATGTGGTAGATATTTATTGACATGGTTGGTTTTCCAGATCTGTTGTTTGGTACGAAAGCAATTTATACAATAAAATACAATTTATAGTATCATTTGGCTATGAAAAATTTCTTGATTTGCTTGTATCAGAATCCATATTGTATATGTCTGCAAACACACACACATGCACGGTCTACATGTCTAGGAGGTAGAATTGGGGAGGATCTTAATGATTTCTGTGCTTCCCTGGATTTTCTATTTTTTTATGAAATAAACATGATTAACTTGTATGATGATGATAAAGATTTATGTCCCCATCAGATCTCTTAGTCTTTTAGTGTTCCCTGAAAAATATTTGTTTTGTGTTCATTTTCACTGTAGTTTGTAACTTTAAACCCTACTCATTTAAAGTGAAGCAACAGCTTCTCTCTCTCCCTCTCAGGGAGCTACAGCTTTCCCTGTGTGTGCCGGCACGAAAGAGCTGGGAGGAGGGTGCGTCAGTGTCTTCTCACTAGCCCAGGCAGTGTTTACAGGTAAGAACGTTACTATTTTGGCACCTGTTCCAACACAATCACCCTAGGCGATTCTACTGGACCAGGAACTATCTATTTCTGTGCGTGTGTGTTTAACATTCCAAGAAATGAGCTAGTAAAATAATCAAAGAAGAGCTAGTGAGAGCTGCTGGGAATGTGTGCGGATACACTTTCAGACAGAAGACCCGGAACGAAGCCAGTACCAGACCACAGGGACAACCGGACCATTTTTCTTGTCACTTTTTTCTACGCATTTCATAAACCAAACTAATGTTGGCAGACTCTCTTGTGTTTAAACCCAAGGAAGATACCTTTCAACGTGCCTGCTGAAAAGACAGAATCAATGCTGCTGGGCATATGGGGATGGAGGAAGGTAGAGCCCTTGGGTCAGTTAGGCCAGTTCTCCAGCCACGTAATTGGATGTGTTAAATGTTAACACATCTTTTTTCTTTTTAAAGATTGGTACCTGAGCTAACAACTGTTGCCAATCTTCTCCTTCTTTTTTTTATTCTTCTCCCCAAAGCCATAGTCGTATATTCTGCTTCTAAGTGCCTCTGGCCGTGCTATGTTGGATGCCGCCTCAACATGGTCTGATGAGTGGTGCCATGTCCGCACCTGGGATCCAAACCAGTGAAACCCTGGGCCGCTCAAGTGGACTGTGTGAACTTCACCACTCGGCCATGGGGCCAGCCCCTGTGATATCTTTTAACCAGCAAAGAAGTTATGGGCTAGCTTAGGAAGAAAAATCACTCAAATCTTAAGTGTAGGATACAGAAAGGAGGACAGAATCTTACCAGTGAGCTATCTTAGCAGCATCTGGGCCTTTGAGCTACTTTTAGTGTACGGTAGAATTTATACTATAAAGAATGTAACCCGTCATAACTGTCTGTTCTCTCATGTGTGAAACTTGTGCAGATGATGATGGAACAAAGGTGTATTTGCTCCAATATGTGTTCCTTTGAATCAGACTGTTTTTAGTAACATTAACCCAAAACTGCTAATAAACCTCACCTACTTTCCTGATTTGCTAGTAAATTATTAGGCTAAAAATTTACTTAAAAAAAAAGTCTAGGGGCTGGCCTAGAGGCGTAGTGGTTAAGTTTGCTCACTCTACTTTTGTGGCCCGGGGTTCACAGGTTCGGATCCTGGGCACGGACCTGCTGTGCTGTGGCGGCATCCCACATATAAAATAGAAGAGGACTGGCACAGATGTTAGCTCAGGGACATTCTTCCTCAAGCAAAAAGAGGGAGATTGACAATGGATGTTAGCTCAGGGCCAATCTTCTTCACCAAAACCAAAAAAGTCGACAGAAAGATAGTTAATAAACTGCTTGAGTCAGCCCAGCAGATCAAGTAATTTGACATATCGAGTGGTTATTAGGTTCAGAGTAGGATTTCTGGAGAGGGAGTTATGGGGAAGGCAGGAATGGAGGATGATAAATTCCTTTATTTAGGCCTTTTACCTCCACTAAGAAAAATGCTGGTTACTGCAAAAGTGTCTGGATATTTTAATATTTTTCTGTGAGTTTTATATTGCTTTTCACTGTGTACTTCCCATTTCCTATGGAGGAAGGAAGGGACAGAACTGAGTGATAAAGCAGACAATGGGAGTGGGTTAGTGGGCCACAGTGTCTTCCTCTCGTGTTTCCAGCGTTGCCTATGCTGAGGAAATCGTTCTATGTGCCATATAAGTGGGGCGAGGAGTTCAGTACTCAGCACTTCAGTCCATGAGTCACCATTATTGGCATCACTGTGGCAGCTGAAAGAAAACTCCGGAAGATTTACTGTGAAGGAGACGAGCTGGACGCGCTGACTCTCAGCTGGAATTTCTGATTTTGTCCACCCTCTGAGGGCTATTCAAATGACTTTTTTAAGACGCTCTCAGACCATCCCAGTTTCCGTAATGACTCTTGCTCTCTACAACTAGCGAAACTTATTTCCTTATGATTTATCAAAGGTTAACTGAGAGAAGGAATAGTCAAGAACAAAGAAAATAGGTATAAAATGAAAGAGAAGAAACAAATCATATATTTTGAATGAATGCAATTAGTGGCCTAACCAGGAAGCAACATGGCTCTAGAGTGGAATGAAGAGGATAAAAATAGGAACATAGCTGCGTGGAGCAGAGAACACATGAGCAGCTAAAACAGATCAATGCGAATATGGCTCTCGAGGCCATTATGTTTCTAAAATTGAGAGTGATAAACATATTGAATGTCCTTTATTCTAGGGCCCTTCTTTCAAGAGACAGAATTCAGAAGCTCATGGAGTGAGCAAACTGTCTTTAGAGTTTGTCCCAGTCTTTTTCACACAGTGTCAGAAGGATGCATCCAAAGCTGATGGTGCCTGTGACTCCCTACATGGCAGTAGTAAAGTCAGATCTTGCTGACCAGAGCAATTCACTTCCAGAGAACTGCCATCTTCTCATAAAACAGCTGGCGTGGCCTGAAAGCCAGGTATTGTCGGTAGGCAAGCCAACGGCCTCGGGGGTGGCACTTAGCCAGCATCTCATATAACAAGCACGCTGCTGATCCACTTTTGTTTGTTTTCCCAGAAAAAAATGATTGCAGCACATTTCAGGGCCAAGGAAAAAACTTTGCTTTGGTAATGTATTAACTTGTTCCTAATGTGAGATGTTCTCAATTGCTAAACTAGACAATATCCGATTAAAAAAATACAAAACCCAGTTAAAAACTCAGTTGGCCAAGTGGTCACATATATCACTTTTGTAAAGCAATCTCCAATTTTGTTGTTGTTGTTGTTGGAGGAAGACTTGGGGTGTTGCCAAAAAAGAAAAAAAATCCATATTTCTGTAAATATTTTCTTCACTTCTTTTCACCACGCGGCTCTGGTTTAGTGGGCCACATAGTAGGTTAAGTTTCAAAACACTTGGATACTAACTTTATGCCTTACTACTTTGGGCAAGTCATATCGTCCTCTTGAGTCTCAGTTCATTCATTTGTAAAATGAGGATAATAATACTTCCATGACTACTGCGCAGAATGATTCAAATGATTAAATGAGATATCATACATGGAAGCATTTATCAACTGCAAGACGTGGGACTGGTGAAGACTTAAGGGTCATCTTTGTTTTCCTTGGAGCGATGCTGGTGCCGGGGCCCCGGAGAAGCAGGGGAAACTCCATCCCAGTTCTGTCTCGTTTCCCCAGTTTGGGAAGGCTGGAAGAAGAAGGAGTGGATCCTGAGTTGGCAACCCCCATTTCTCCATTAATATGCACAGAAAGACAATTTTCAAGTTTTTGCCAACCATGGTATGAGAGGCCCTTCCTCTAAATGTTAGAGAAACTCATTAACTATCTAGGCTTTTCCCAATTCTGGTTCTTTGTCTGGACTTGTGTTGTCCAATCCAGCAGCCACAAGCAACTTGTGGTTACTGAACTCACAAAATATGACTAGTCAGAACCGAGATGAGTTGTAAGTGGAAGCTACATGCTAAAGATGGAAGATGACAGTCAAAAAAAAAGTAAAAATATCTAGTTAATATTTTTCACATTGATTACATGTTGTAATGATAATATTTTGGATATATTAGGTTAAATAAAATATATTGTTAAAGTAAATTTTTTCTGTTTCTCTTGACTTTTAAAAATGTGGCTACTAGAAAATTAATAATTACATATACGGCTCCCTTTGTATTTCTCTTGGATGACATTGCTCTAGACAGTCAGAGGGAAGGAAAGACATGAGTCCTCATGGCCTTGTTGACCTGCCTGTTGTGTTTCTCAGTCTCCATCCACCGTAGGGCAGGGCTGTCTTTCCTTATCAGTCCAGTTCTTGGGCAGCCAGTTCATGTGTGAAGTACATGAAGAAACCAAAGAAAGATCAGTAGGAAGGTGTTGTCCGCAGCCACAAAGGGCAAAGAATGACAGGTACCGCCAAGGCTACTTGGTTGCTTAAGGAATCAAAATTTATTGATAAAGGGAAACAGAATGAGGAGCAGGGATAAAGGGGAACAACAAATCGGTACTTACAACATCCATACCACAATCATCCGGGGAAGTCTCAATAGTTTGTACGGCGGGCTAGAGTGCCGATTGTCTGGGTCTGTGGCAAAGCGTCCTCTCCTCAGTGAGGCTCCCAATTATTCTATGCCTGTGACTCCCTTTTATACTAAGGCTTCTCTAGGTTCTGACTCAGGGTTTCAGACATTTGGATACTTTGAGTTATTTCTTCTTGTTCCCACGGATGGGATGTTTTCATCTTTTTGTTCCCACGGATGGGATGTTTCTAAAGTCCAGTCAGGTGCCCGTCGGGGTGGCCAGCCCAGACAAGGAACATGACGCAAGACATATTCTTTGTAACTTGTGCCTTAGAGTCAAGGCCGAAGTGTCTATCTTTGGCCCTGAGCCCAGACACATTCGTTCGTGTAGGGCCCAGGCCTGGTGTCCTTGGAAGGCAGGGAGGTCAATGAACTCCATACAGAAGGCCATTCTACTGCCCTCCCAGCACATGGCACAAAGTGTATGTGTATTCACTTGTTCATTCATTCAATCATGCATTTAATTAAAATGGGGAATGGAGAAATTTGGCAATCTCATATTTGAAAAGACAGAACAGGAACGAATGATATCTTTCTTTGCACTCGTGAATTCTGTAAAGAGAGATGCTACAATTGGGTTTTGTACTGTATTGTGTGCAAGTCACTTATTAAAATCTTCTTTTACAATATGGTTGTTTGCATGCATTTCTTCTCTCTCTCCTGAAGGCCTAGATGTCTCGAAGTCAGGGGATATGTTTTACATATCTTGCTTTGTACCTGCTTTAGGTGCTCAGTAAATGTTGAATATTGTGGGTAAAATAAATAATATAATCAGTCTATTAATTTATCTTTCTGACCAAAACTAAAATTTGAACCTAAAATGCTGTACAATTGATTTGATGATGATATACGCTTTTGAAAAAATGTGGCTTGTGGCTTAAGATACATTGCGGTGTCTTTTATCTGTCAAAAACCATCTTATTTTTAAATCACCTCCAGAAGTACTTCATTTGAGAGCGGGTAAATCCTTCCCAGAGTAAATCCTGGCTGATGAAGAAACATTTATTCCTAATATACAATCCTCACTCACTTTTGTCATCTCAGCAACAAACTAAAAATTGTCCCAGGAACAAAGTGATAGGCCCTGTATGAAATACCGGAGGAACAATAAGAGAAGAACAATAATCCCATTAACCTGGCAGATCCGGAGTGAAAGCTCAGCGGGGGAGTGGAGCAGGTTGGAGGTGGGGACAGGGAAATAGCTCAGTAAACCTCCGCAGGCTCCCGGCCCAGCAAACCCCCAGAGTCTGAACAACCCAACCAGTGTAGGGGGCAGGGCTTGGGGGGAGGGCCCAGCGGGCTCCGGGGATCAAAGAGAAGCGGGGGAAACAGCCAGAGCTGTGTCTGCTCTTTGAGCAAAGATAATGGAGTCCTCTCTGGGGTGAAGAGAATGAACACACAGAGAGATTTAAAAACACAACAAACCCTGAGCTGATCAGATTCCTTTATTCCATACCTCAAGCTCATCAGGCTTGCCCTCAATTCAAAATCGCTCTATATTGAATTACAGGGTTAGAAAAAAATAAAAGGGCATCCTGTTGAGAGTTTTTCAAACCGTGGGCTGCAACTCTTAGTGTGTAAAATCAATTCAGTGGGTGGAGATTTGCATTTAAAAAATGAAATGAAATAGAATGGAGAGTAGAAGGATTTGCAAGAACTAGGGATAAATATTGTTTTACAAAATTTTTGTTGTGTGTGTTCGTGTGTGTGTATGTGTGTGTGTGTGTGTGTGTGTGTTTGGTTGGGTAAAATGTATTTCTTATTACCGGTCACAGTTAAACTGACACTCAGTGAAAACTGATCTAGTTTATGCCCCTGCCTTATTATTGAGGTATACTAAAATCAGTTCTAGAAAATGAAACCTTTGGGAACAGGGATTTTGTTTTCATAACCTCTGGAACTCATCCTCAGTCGAGGTCTTCCTCCTGCATTCTACAAACATAGAGAATGTCACAGATTCGATGCAGCCCCTCAACAAAGCAGCCAGGTCTTCAGGAAAGGGTCCAGGATCAGACATTTCATTCTGATGAAGCTAATGCTGTTTGTCAGAAACTGTGGGCTACCTCCCTTTAAAACCCCTAATTAAGGAGAGAGAATAAAAAAAAAATGGTAATAGCATACCTCAAACGTGAGGCTGCCACTTGGCCACTATTCATTAGAGAGCCCACAAACTGTGGGCTGTATTTAAGGAAAGTCTGAGATGGTTTGAGGGAACAATGAAACAGAACCATTCAAATGCATCTCTCCTTACTCCCAACCCTGCTCAGCTTACTTATCTCTCTTGATTTATTTCTGGAAATTTTAGTCAAATTCAGTTTCCAATTTGCTTTATGATTTAAAAAGCAGCCAAGAGGGGAGAGAGAGAGGACCAGACAGAGAAGAGGGCAGCAGAAACTGTATGAAAGATTCTGGCAAAATGCGAGAACATCCTTCAACCCACTCTGGATAATCACCTGTGACACAACAACGGATTGATTTCCATTTCTGCATCTCAAGGAATTAAACATAACATTTGAAGTCAACTAGATGAAGGAATGACCGTTAACGACAGGCTTTGTTATTTTCTGCAAAGCATGAAAGACGAGGAGAGAATTGTGGGGGAAAAAATTCCCCAAAAGGAGTCAAGTAAAGTTGTGTAACAATAAAAAAGCAGATCTCTTCCCACCCAGACACGGAAAAATGTGTTAAGGATTTTATGATGATGGGGCCACTACGAATACCATTTAAAGATGAGCAAACTTCTTTTATCGCCCCCAGAAATCAAAGTAAACCATCTGAAGCCCAGGCTGTAGGAAATCCCGCTGCTCAGATCAAGTGTTCAACGTGAAACTGAAAGGGCACTATCGTTTTCAGAGAGCAGGAGGCTGCCCGGCTCAACCTTGAGCGAGACCTTCCCTTGGAGTTCAGTTCAGTGAAACAGACGTTCTCTCAGCTGTATCAGAGACATGGATTGCAACTGTAATTATGGCCTGCTCATCTGGCGTGGCCTTAGTTAAACAAACAGAATCAGCACATTATCATTAGGGTGGTAACACAGTTTCTCTCCCTTGCACAGGGCATTGGTCTGGGAGAGAGGAGACCGTGGAAAACTTTGGCTGCTGTTGCCAGCTTCACCTCTATCTAATCTTTTAGGAGCTCGGTTTCTCCACATGAAGAAATGTGTGCCACCCTCCCATCTCCCAGAGTTGCTGAAAAAACACAAAAAGGCAGTGTTGAAACATGTCATAACTGGGCACTGAATTGCTGCTGATGAGTTTGTAACATTCCACCCTCCCTCTCCCACCCACCCTGGGAAACTGGCACGGAATAGGTCTCCTTCTCTGTTTTCCTGTCCTTTCTTCCCAGGCCCTTCTCCCCTCTCAGTTAACCTAGTCTGAAGCCTTGGGGACATGCTGTCATATTTTAGATGTACAGGAGTATTTCAGTTTAAATGGTTACTTTCTCCTAATCCTTAACCTGAAAAATGAATCTCTAATGGTGGGAATTTCAGATTAGATGAAAGCTGATGTTAGAGATAATTTTGAGCAAAGAGCTCAAGTCTTTGATTTCCTTCAAATCATACCATAACTGCAACACTTGCCTCACTTATAGCCCCTTAATATGCACTTGTCTTCTTCCTTTCTTTCCTCCCTCCCTCCCCCTCCACCATCATCCTTCCTTCCTTCCTTTTTTTTTTTTAAAAAAAAAAACTAGTTTTTTAGAGCAGTTTTAGGTTTACAACAAAATTGAGAGGAATATAACCCCTGCCCCCACACATGCATAGCCTCCCCTTTATCAACATCACTCATCAGACTGGTACCTTTTTTTTTTTCAAGGATGAAGCTGTGTTGACACATCATAATCACCCCAAATCCACGGTTTACCTTAGGATTCACTCTTGGTGTTATATATTCTATAGGTTTGGACAAATGTATAATGACATGTATCCATCATTATAGTATCATACAGAAGATTTTCACGGCCCCAAAAATCCTCTGTGCTCTGCCTGTTCATCTCTCCCCTGCCCCCACCCCTGGAAACCTCTGATCTTTTTATTGTCTTCATTTTTGCCTTTTCCAGAATGTCATATAGTTGGAATCATACAGTATGTAGCCTTTTCAGATTGGCGTCTTTCACTTAGTCATATGAGTTAAAGCTTCCTCCGTGTCTTTTCACGGCTTGATAGCTCATTTCTTTTTAGCCCTGAATAACATTCCATTGTTTGGATGTACCACAGTTTATTTATCCATTTACCTTCCTTCTTTATCAAATATTTCTGAGTGTCTACCACGTGCTAGGCAGTCTCTAGCACCATCCCTCCTCTAGGAGCTCAGAGCTTAGTGAGCAAAGTAGATAAATACCTATAAAAATTGAAAACATATGTTATTGTAAGGGATGTACGAACGAGGTCCTCCTAACCGGGCTTTGGTGGCCAAGGAAAGGCTTTTCGGAGAAGTGTGAAGTGAGTCTTAAAAGATGAGCCTTACATGGGGTGAAGGAACAAGCACATTGTAGACGAAAGAAGACAGAAGGAGAAACAGATGAGCAGCAAGATGGCTTTTCAGGGCTCCATAAGTGACTGAAGAGCAAGAGACGGGGGTGAGGAGGTGAGCGGGGTCATGCTATTGTGTCCCTCATTAAGGACCTTGCTTTTTTTGTTCTACCGATCAATGATTTTTTTAAAGTGGTTTTAGCAGCAGAATTTTTTTCCAAATTAAATCTTGTATGATACACCAATATAAAAATTATACTGGAAATTTAATTAGGGTGTATTTATTTTATAAATTAAAACAATGAAACTACCGACATTTGTTTGAATATAAAATTGATAGCAGAGATTGTGGATGACGGTTGTGTCTTCTATTAGCCTCAGCTATGCAATTCTTTTATGCCTAGTTTTGTTTGTTGTACCGTGGCAACATAATTTTGCTTCACAGAGATAAGTAGTTGCAAATGGTGACAGTTTAAAAATGTTATCTGGAAATCTCAGGATGCTGTTCTATGGAAAGCGATGGAAGAGTGGTTTTGGTTCTTACGTCTATTCAAAAATGAAAATTTAGTTTGGATGATTATGAGGATGATGGTACCAACAACTAAAACTGAATATACCGAAGGGTAATTTCTAGAAAAAAGAATGAGTCCAGCTTTTGACCTTCGGTGTTCAAAGTATTTTATATCAGAACATGGGAAGCTTCCTATAACCATGGAAATAATTGGTTCATTAAAAATCAAACATGAAATATATATATATTTTTAGAGTTGTATAACCTCATTTTCATCCGACCTCCTATGGCCTGCTTTTGATAAAATTTTAATGGTTCATTTAGGAAACTCTTCCCTTTTGGAAATTCATGTAGCTGCTCAGCCTGTGGTTCAGAATTCTGCTGCTTCATCATTTCAGATGTCTTGACTTAGTTACAGATGCCTCCAGACCAATGTCATTTTATATTTAGCAAAGCTGGACTAGTTCACAGAGACTCTTGTGTCCTTTTTGTTCCTACACATATCTAAGCTAGGTTCTCTGCCACTCTTCTCCCTCAGTCAAGCTGAATTAAAACGTATTTATTTAATGAATGGCTTGTTATGGAGCAAAATGTTCTTTATGTTTCCCAGCACAATGGCACCATTACCACTCATTTATTCCTCTACATAGTTACTCATCCAGTGGAAATAGATGCTAGAGTCTCCCTTGATTTTGAAGGAAAAAGATTGTATTAATTTGCTAGGGCTGCCAGAACAAAATACCATAGGCTGGGTGGCTTAAATAGCAGAAATTTATTTCTCACAGTTCTGGAGGTTGGAAGTCCAAGATCGAGGTGTCTTGGTTTGGTTTCCTCTGAGGCCAGTCTCTTCGGATTGCAGATGGCTGCTCTCTTGCTGCCCCTTCATATGGTCTTTCCTCTGTGAGTGCATCTCCCTGGTCTCTCTTTGTGCCTCCAAATTTCATCTCCTTCTAAGGACACCAGTTAAACTGGATTGGAGCCACCCTAATGACCTTATTTTAACTTGATCATCTCTTTAAAGACCTTATCTCCAAATATAGCTACATTCTGAGGCATTGGGGGTTAGGGCTTCAACATATGGGTTTTGGGGGGCACCTTTTAGCCTATAACAGTGATTAAATATTTTGCCTTGGGTCTTATAAAAAAGATGAAACTCACCTCAATAGATTCAAGTTTTCTCCAGAGCTTCACGATTTCTATTTTCATTTGTATTTTGATGGGACTCAGAACCAGTCTTTCCCTCCATCATGGGAAAAAAGATAGGTAAATTTCTTCTGGAAGGTGTCATAGATAAAGCAATATTTCTCAGCCTGTTTACTGCCCCAAGACACAGGAAGGACGTCACTCATCCACAACAAATGAATGGCTTACTAAGAGCTTGGGCTGTGGAATCTTTTATTCAAAAGCTGTGTGGCTTTGTCCAAAGTCTTTTCCTCCCTGAGGATACTGTCTCAGCTACTTTAACAGAGATCTCAAAAATACCATGGCTTAAGAAGAGAGAAGTTTGTTTATTTTTCCTGTAACAGCCCAGAGTGCAGCAGTATAGGGTGGCATGGAAGCTCAGTCCATCCTCAAAATACAGCTTCTGTCTCTGGGTCCATGATGGCTGCTCTAGCTCTTGCCATCACATCTACATCTCACCTGTCATAAACAGAAAAAATAATTTAAAAAAATGCACTCTTATTTCTTTTAAAGGTAAGGTTTGGCATATAAGATCAATTATAATTATATCCATCCCATTGGTAGAAACTCATGTAGATATACCTAGTTGGAAAGATGGTAGAGAAATGGAACTTAATGAGTAAATGGCTATAGATGCAGCTAAAACATGGGATTTTATCATTAAAGGAAGAGAAGAATAATGAATGTTGTTGTATGTCTTAGTTTGGGTTCCTGCAAAAGCAGAGCCTAAAGTAAAGAATTGGATGCAGGTAGATTATTGCATTTACCTAACGCCTGGTGATATTGAGCCTAGGAAGCACAAGTGAGGAAGTAGGTAAAGTGAGACAAGGAAAAGAGAAGGCCATTAAAGAGTATGCTATCCAGGTGGAAACTATTGTGGAAGAATGAGGCCCATTTACTCTGGGGATCCTCTGTAGAATCACATGGAATGTGGCTCAGAAATGTCTCAGTGAGGGACAAGGAGGCTGGGGCATTGATCCACTCACACACATCCCCCATCATTTATTAACTCCTTTGTCCTTCCAGGCTGTGCCCCAACGAAGACTGTGTAAGTTTCCATGGTGTAGGAGGATACCCCAAGGGACACCGCAGGACTCCCTGAAGGCAGAGCACTTGCAACATGCGTGAAACTGTTCACATTAGTGGCCCCAATGTCAGGTGGGCCAAGGGGATGTGGCACAGGGCATCTTAGGCATCTCAGAGCAGCTGAGAGAGTCAGAGACTGGGTAAGACAGAGCAGTCTTCTTGAAAACTGATATTGGAAGTGGCACCAGCACTTTTGCTGTATTCTATTTATTGGAACTGAGTCAGCAGATCCAGTCCACAATCTGGGGGAGGGGACTACGAAAGGGTATGAATATCAAGGGGCAGGGATCATTTGGGGCCATTTTAGAGGCTACCATGGTCTTCTTTATTCTGTAGCGACTTTTCTTTATCTTTCATTACACTGGAGAGTACAGGTCAGTTATTTTGTAGAATACAAATATGTTTGTCTTGTGTTTCCTCAGGATTAAATTCAGTTTATGCATTTTTGGCAGAAATATTATGAAATAAATGCCGTGTCCTTCTCAGTGCATCTTACCAGAAGTCACTTGGGACCAGGTTATCCCATTATTTGGGATGTAAAATTTGACCACTTCATTTGGATGGTGAATATCAAGTGTCTCAATAGCAAATTTCCTATTTTTCTCTTCATAATTTCTGATACTGTTTTTCAGTTCTAAAATTTCCACTTAGTTTTTAAAAACTATTTACTATTTCTCAGTTGAGATTTCCTTTCCTTTCCTCCATTTAGAGTATTTTTCCTTTACTTCTTGGAGTATAGTTAGAATAGCTGTTTAAGTTTTTGTCTGATAATTTCAACATCTTGGTCATTTTAGAGTTGAGGCTGTTGATTTTTTTCCGCTTGGGAATTTTCCTGGTTCTTCATATGTTAAAATTTTGAACTGTTTCTCGACATTCACGATTGTGGTTGTGAAGTTTTTGGATTCAGCTATATTCATTCTAAGAGTGTTGATATTTTGTTTTAGTAGGGTATTAGTTTGATTAGACTCAAACTACAAATTCTGTCTCACTTGTGAGGGTTGGAAGTTAAAATCTTCAACTATTTTTTTTTATTCTTTATTTTTTTTTAGCCTTAGCTTCTAGCTTCTTGGAGTCTGAACCAAGACGTCAGCCCTGTATTTGGATAAGGATAATATCAGAATTGCCTTGCCACTTCCCTCGCTTTCTCCGCTTTGGAATGTCCCTGTCACTCTCCCTGGGTTATCCTGGGCTTCACCATCGGATCTTCAGGCCAGAAATGCACTCTGTGGGCAGATAGTTTGAAAAGATGCAAATAATTGCTTTCTCTTCAAGTTCTACTCAAATTCTTATTCATCGATGATCCCTTGGTCTCCATCGGTGATTCTTTTTTTTTGAGGAAGATTAGCCCTGAGCTAACTCCTGCTGCCAATCCTCCTCTTTTTGCTGAGGAAGACTGGCCTTGAGCTAACATCTGTGCCCATCTTCCTCTACTTTATATGTGGGACGCCTACTACAGCACGGCTTGTCAAGCAGTGCCATGTCCGCACCTGGGATCCGAACCGGCAAACCCCGGGCCACAGAAGTGGAATGTGTGAACTTAACCGCTGCCCCACGGGGCCGACCCCTCCATTGATGATTCTTGCATGAATCAAGTATTATTGTGATGGTCACAATATCTATCTTTATTATTCCTTCTATGTCTATCTTTCTTATTCCATCAATATTTATTAGTTGTCATTTAGGTTAAGGAATGGCTTCCCTTTCACCCTCATTTATTTATTTGCTTTTTATTACCAATAAGAATTCATAGATTAAACTGTGTGTTGAGTGATTTTATTCACGAAACTATCTTATTCTGTAATTTGACATCTTCATTGAATTTAGTTCTGTAATCTATCTTAAATGATTTTGAAGAGGTGAAAGGATTAATCATGTAACCTAAGGTTCCTAAGATTATAAGAGAATACAATCAGTAATGTTTAGGTTTTTTATTCTTTCTTATTCTCTGCATTTATTATTTAATAACTGGCTGTCCCCACAAAATAAACTCTCATGAGTTTTCCATTGAGTCGAGCATGATATAACTTAGCAAGTTTTCTCTGTAACAGTTGTACTTTTGAACTAAAAACTTATTCTGAGAGTTGATAATTTTAATACTAGACAATAAGGTGACATAATCTATAATAAGAGAATCATGTGGTTTACCTAGTCTTTTTATTGTATTTAAATGCTCACTAAAATGATCTTAGGTTATGCTAATTATGAACTACTGTTTTCAAAGTAGCATTTACTAAATATTGACCACATCATACTTCTACACTGATGTGATTTATAAACCACAAACTATGGTTTCGAAAGTATTATTATAAAAGGGTCACAGTCAATTCTATAGTCACCCACACACGTCTTTGGGTATGATTTATAGAAATGAGCCTTCTTGTACAGCTGCTAAAACATATATAAAAAGCAATTCTAGAAAATGTTTTGAGTAAGGTCACTATTATTAGGACAAATATATAGCTTCTGTGGCAGGATAATTTATTGAGATATTAATTTATTTGTTCTTCTTGCTGCAGGTATTTTATCCCCAGCCTCCGAAGACGGTAACCCAACTGGAGTTTGCGTTGCTGGGTCAACAGCCAAAGTTGCCTGTCATCCAGAAGACAATTCCCTTCCAGGTTAGTTTGTTGCAAGTTGGGCTTGGAGCTGGATTGTGCCAGTGGTGAAGTTACCAGGGTTAGGAGAGGTGGTGACGGGCTGATCTAGGGAGGCAATTGGAAATTTGGCCGGTTCTGTGAATAGACCTCTCCCACTGGTGCTCCCAGGTGGTGGCAAGACTGCTGATAGCAAGGTGTGCTGATGCTTCTGGGAGACTGGACCCTACGTGAGGCTCTCAGGCTCATCACAGAGCTGCCCCCCTCAAGGGACTGGGGGATTTAGACAATGGCCTTATCAACTGTGACTACAGAGATTTAAAAGATGAGAAAAATGTCCCCTGAATCTGGATTATACCAGATCCTCTGGGATTTTCACAGAACCCAAAGGATAATAGAGAACTTTGACCACAAGATAAGGAATTAGATTTTATTAGGTTGGAAGAATATAGTTATGTTACGATCTTACACCTGAGGGCCTTGTAGCAAAATTAACTGTTATACCTTCGCGATAACTATATGGAAGTTCTAACAGTTATTTACTTGCACCTATTATTCAAGACCATTTCCTTCAAGTTCCGAGGCTTATGACACAGTGATATAAAAAGGAGCTGGATACACTACCGACGAGGTGAGAAGAATCGCTCTGTCTGTCTGTAGCTTCAGGTCTATGATTTACTGAGATTGCTGTAATCTTGTAATAACATGTAACCTTAGTTAACTGGTTAGTAAATTCTTCCCTAGTGGGCAGGAAGCTTCAGTTAACTGCGGAGCTTTAGTCTTTGGAAGCCTTGAAGTGAATTATAGAAATTTTTTTTTTTAAAGATTTTATTTTTTTCCTTTTTCTCCCCAAAACCCCCCGGTACATAGTTGTATATTCTTCATTGTGGGTCCTTCTAGTTGCGGTATGTGGGATGCCACCTCAGCATGGTTTGATGAGCAGTGCCATGTCCATGCCCAGGATTCAAACCAACGAAACACTGGGCCACCTGCAGCTGAGCGCGTGAGCTTAACCACTTGGCCATGGGGCCAGCCCCCGAATTATAGAAATTTTAAGAGACTGAAAGCCATAGTATTAATATTTTGTATGAAAAGGAGTCCAATATTTGTTATTTTTTGTTTTATTTAAAAAATTTATTGTGCATTTATAACATTTCAGAGAACTTGAGAATCACACCATTAATAAACTTATTAGATTAATAAGAATACCAATTAATAGTTAGGAAGGTTTTGCTTGTTAAGTCAGACTATTGAAATATTTTTAAAAGATAGAGAATATATTAATATTTTTTTTGAAGATTGGCACCTGAGCTAACATTTGTTGCCAATCCAATCTTCTTTTTTTTTTTCTTCTTCTTCTTCTTCTTCTCCCCAAAGCCACCCAGTATATAATTGTATATTCTGGTTGTGAGTGCCTCTGGTTGTGCTATTAAATTTATTAATGCTGTTCAACATGTTTGAAGCTATTTGCTTATTCAAGAGTGTCTGTGAGATCAAACATAACTCAAAGAACTCTTAAAAGTTCCTGTTAAAACTTGCTAGACTTATAAATAGGGAAATAATATACATATATATTTTTAAAGATTTTATTTTTTTCCTTTTTCTCCCCAAAGTCCCCTGGTACATAGTTGTATATTTTTAGTTGTGGGTCCTTCTAGCTGTGGCATGTGGGATGCTGCCTCAGCATGGCCTGATGAGCAATGCCATGTCCGTGACCAGGATCTGAACTGGTGAAACCCTGGGCCGCCGAAGCGGAGTGCGCGAACTTAACCACTTGGCCACTGGGCTGGCTCTCGGGAAATAATATTTGCAAGCTGAACTTAAAAGTCTTATAAAGAAGCAGGCTTTTGGGGCCAGCCTGGTGGCTGAGTGGTTAAGTTTGTACACTCTGCTTTGGTGGCCCCGGGTTTGCAGGTTCGGATCCTGGGCACGGACCTACACACCCTCATGAAGACATGCTGTGGCAGCGTCCCACAGAGAAGAACTAGAAGGACTTACAACTAGGATATACAACTATGTACTGGGGCTTTGGGGGGAAAAAAAAAGAAGTAGGCTTTTGAATTTGTAGCTTTACTAGATTGGATTAATTTCAGTAAATAACCATTTAAATAATTTTTTTAATATACAAAATTCACTCTAGAATACCAAAAAACTCAAGTCAACACAGAGGAAGCATTTTGGAAGGCTCATTGCTGGGCGAATAAATTCTTTCTATGGAAGAGAAAGCTTGGTTTAATGACTTGTGGAAGGTTCTTCAGTCCTTATCTACACTCCCCTTTGAAACTCATCCATAAACATGCTACTATCTTTGGAAATGTCACTAAGCAAGATAATTAAAACAGGCCAAATAACATCCTTGATAGCTGTTTCTTCTCTCCACCCTTGGAAGTTTTTACATCATGTTCATATTTTCTCCACCTGTCAGAGTCATTTTTCAAGCTCTCTCCACCATATATGTAGGCATCCTTGTGTTTACCAGCAGTGGTACAGTACAGTTCTGCTAGGTGATGGGCACATGAGACCCTTCTCTGGAAGATCGAGAAGTTCCCTGAATCTGTCTTGTCCCTCGGGTTTCTCAGCATTCGCTGGTATAACCCTCTGTCCCTTCATCTCCTGGTGTCCCCGACCTGTGTTGTTTACTTATGGAAATCCCAATCACCCACTTGACACCTGTCATCCGAGGGAGAAGCTATGGGCTGTCTACTCACCCTTGGCTTCCCATGAACAACACAGGACTGTAAAGAATAAAGCATTTTTTTAAATCAATAGAAATTGTGGTAGTTCAGAGTTTCCTAAACTGTTTCGGTTTGTGGTACCACTAGTGTCTTAAATATTTTTTCCACAACACCCATGGACCAAAAGAAATGCCTAGTAGTTCCGTTTATTAAGCTATTAGGTTCAGACACCTTAATAAGTGTGTGTGTTTTAGCAACCACCTAGCTATTTGTAAAGCAAATATATACACATAAAGAAAAAGTAATATTTAGTTTGATTCTCGAGTAAACACATTCTTGAATAAAAACAATATATATTCATAAAGAAAAAGTAATATTTAGTTTTGTTCTTGAATAAACTGGGCTGTGCGTTCCTCTTGGGCACTGTCCAACTTCACCAACTTCAACTGTCTGGACACTGCCACTGTCATTTCCTGTTCCACATTGATTTTCATGTGGTTCTTGCTTTTTATTGCAGCAACCACTGAAAGCCTAGCTTTGCAAAGGAAGGAATGTCATTGAGAGGAATATGGCATGATCTAATGAAGCTGTGAGTCGCCTCGAGGTGGCTGTGGTGTCTGACAAGTGCTGCTGTGCTGTCCTTGGAAATTTAAAATTTTGCTGGGTCTCCTGAGTTCTCTGTGGCACCCAGGACATCTCAGGGCACAGTTTGGGAACTGCAGTGAAAGGTGAAGGAACATGAAAGAGACATATTCCATGTAAGACTCCCAACTATAGTGCGATATATTGATATGTGGTAAACTAGGTATTCCATAAGGCAATCAAGATGCAGTGGACATTTTTTTGTCTGTTTAGAATCTGAAACCTGGACCTACAATTAGGGCATCTGTACTGTACGGTTCTTGCGTGGCAGAGCTCATCTTCCGCTATAGAATCTGAATAGACCTGAAACCTGGTTTCCAACCTCCTTTGAATGAAAGCCTTGGTTCTCTTTTTTTTAAAAGATTGGCACCTGAGCTAACAAGTGTTGCCAATCTTTTTTTTTCTGGTTTTTCTCCCCCAATCCCCCGAGTATATAGTTGTGTATTTTAGTTGTGGGTCCTTCTAGTTGTGGCATGTGGGATGCCGCCTCAGCATGGCCTGAATGAGTGGTGTCCACGCCAGGATCCAAACTGGCGAAACCCTGGGCCGCAGAAGCAGAGTGCGCAAACTTAACCACTCAGCCACGGGGCCGGCCCCAGCCTTGGTTCTTAAAATCGACAATTAAACCCAAGTGTCTCAGGTTTCAAGTCAGAAGCTATTGATGCAAAGAGTCAGGAACATTGGGGAGATCTTTCTGGCTGTATGGTGTTAGCGTGCATACTGGCAACCAAAGCAATGGGAGGGCCAATGTTGAGCTGGCAGGGGGGACGGTCTTGGCAGTGGCCCTGATATGTGGTTGCGTCCCCACTGGACTTGTTCTGTGGCATGATTTTGGCTGTGGTTTTGGTGGGGTAGCCTCTCTTTTTATTTGCCCTTTCTGAACATATTTTCCTAGTCTTCCCGAGGATGTGGACAAGCAGATGTCCTTCCAATAAATTTCTTTCTCTGTTTAGATAGCCCAACTACTCTTAAAGATGGGACAAATGAAAAGGAATGTGACCACAGATTTCCAATACCAGAAGAGAGGCAAGATTCTAGAGAGCATATTGCACTGACCTCACCAGGTAGAACAAGGATCCAAGGAAGTACAGATCGTCCTTGACTTACAAGGGGCTTGCATCCTGATAAACCCATCACAAGTTGAAAATATCATGAGTTGAAAATGCATTTAATACATCGAACCTACCGAACATTATAGTTTATCCCAGCCCTCCTTAAATGTCCTCAGAACACTTACATTAGCCTACAGTTGGGCAAAGTCATCTAACACAAAGCCTATTTTATAATAAAGTGTTGACTGTCTCATGTAATTTATTGAATACTGTACTGAAAGTAAAAACAGAATGACTTATGAGTACAGATGGTTGTAAGTGTATCGGTTGTTTACTCTCGTGATCGAATGGCTGACTGGGAGCTGTGGCTTGCTGCTGCTGCCCAGTATCATGAGAGAGGATGGTACTGCATGTTGCTATCCTGGGGAAAAGATCAAAATTCAAAATACAAATTCAAAGTTCTACTGAATTCATATCGCTTTCACGCCATTATAAAGTCAAAAAATCATACGTCGAACCATGGTAAGTTGGGGACCATCTGAATTGAGATGCGCCTTCTGAAAGCTCTGGCTAGTAAATGATAACCATAGGAGAACCAGCCCCCAAAGGCTGAAAAAGCTATATATGAGGAGGGTTTAGATAATGTGGACAGATTTGAGAGAGGGGGAGACTTAGAAATTTAGCACAAAAAGCATCAAGCCCTATTAGGAGAGTTTCAAAACGACACATTTGTGGTCAGTAGGGATGTTTGTAAGGTACATGTCATTAGAGATTTTGCTCAGAAAATGTGCAGAGCCCCCGGAAAGGTAGACAATGCATGCTGAAGGGGAGCTGGCCAGGACAACAATAAATAGAAATCAGGTCTAAGGTAAATGTTAGGCTGGCGAGAGGATGGATTTTAGGTAGAATGATCCAAGTAGGAGGAGTAAGGGTGGAAAAGATTTGTTGGGATGGGGGACGCTTTTGGCAAACCCAGAAATCGTTAAAATTTATGTCTCACTAGCAGACACTCCGTAAGGCCAAAATAGAGGAGTGTGCTAGGAAACAGAATATCTGGCTCCGAAAGCAAAGGAAAAGGGGAGCAGAGTCTACCTGCATCCACTGAGGAAGCAGGTGAAGCGTTTGAAACGCAGGCGGACCTGCCTTAACGGGGAAAGGAACACCACCAGGCAATGGAATCCTGGAAGCATATCCATGACTGAAGAAAAACTTGTAGCAGAAAGAATCGTTTTGCTGTTTTGAAGTAACACAGTTTCCTCCAGATGCAGAAGCAGGTTTGGAGGTACACTCGGCAGAAGCCATGAGTCTTTTCTTGCTTCAGTAGATTAGAATAGGACATGCATTTTGAGCCTATGAACTCTCTGCAAAATAAACTGAGTCCATATTTTTGAAATTCACAGGTTGTTTGGCTTCCATGAGATGAAGCAATTTCAGATGTGACTCATTTTATCCCTTGAGAAGTGAAATCATGATGTCATGTACACATGCTGTTAGGTACACAGGCTCGTGGGACTTCCATTCTCTTAGGAGAGCTATGTGGTGGAAAGCTGTTTGGCACAAGAGCCTCTCAAACATTAGGCAACATTATAATTTATATCACTTATGCAAAAATAATTACAGATTATTTCAGTGCTCTTAAAGGCACATGAATATCCTTGATGTGAAATCTCACATCATTTCTCAAAACTCAGTTTAAAAACAATTGCTTAAGTTGTCTCAATTATGCTTTAGTGTTCTATCCACCCATCTTGTTGACCTACATGGTTTATGTAAACTGTCCCATATGTATTCTTTTAAATCAAGTCCCTGTGCACCAACTCTTTCTCTCTGTCATAGGAAGAAGGTAGTTTCATCCAGAAGAGGAAACTCTTACCTTCTTGCAACACTAGGGATCTATAGTGCTTTTATACTGTTGAAATTGTGAGTTGTGAGACAATTGGTTGTGATTTTGGATCAAGATTCAATTATTGGGGGGCTGGCCCCGTGGCCGAGTGAAGTTCGCGCGCTCCGCTGCAGGCGGCCCAGTGTTTCGTTGGTTCGAATCCTGGGCACGGACATGGCACTGCTCATCAAACCACGCTGAGGCAGCGTCCCACATGCCACAACTAGAAGGACCCACAACGAAGAATATACAGCTATGTAATGGGGGGCTTTGGGGAGAAAAAATAAAAAAATCTTGAAAAAAAAAAAAAGGATTCAATTATTGGACTAGTTTTCCTTCCGGAAGGTCAAATTCAGAGAAGGGAACCAGCAGATTGGGAAGGAATCCCTGGAAGTTAAAGGGAGATGCCATGGGTCAGCCAACACATACGAGGTTTCCTCTGGGTACTTGTCATGAAATGTGTCAGAGCATCATCCTTATCCTTTCAGCAACACACGTGTTTAGAACCCTTCAGGTCTGATAACAACCTGCATTTCCAACGTTATATCCCACCACTTCCTCCCACAGACTCTAAGCAACCCCCCTACAGAGTTTCTCATGATTCTCTTTCCACATCGGGACCTTTTGTGACTTTGTCCCTCGCTCCTGCTCTTGTTTCTTTAACAACATCCTTAGTCCTCTTTCTCTTTAGAGCAGAGTTATTTGTTCTGTCATTTGTGCTCCCACAGCACTTGGTTCGTAACTCTGTAAAAGCATAGGCTCTGCTTTATTGTACTATTTCTGTTTCTCTCTTTCATCTTCACCACATGCTGAGATTCTTAAGGGCAGATCTATTGCTTAGTCATCTTTGTTCCTGCCACATTGCAGCCATCCTCAAATGCTCTCAAAATGTCAGTCACATCCTATACATTCCCGTATGTATGGTCAAACTCATTGTCCAGAATGTTTTAAGCTTGAATGCGTATGTGTGTCTTGATTTTCACTTCTACAGCAATGTGTTGTATGAGACAGTCACTTAAATTCGCTGGACATTTTGTTTCATCTATCTTCAAAATTTGCATTTTTCTAGCTGACTTCTAAGATGCCTTTTAGTCTTACATCCTCAGTTTGTAATCTAGGACTTTCAATGTGATGTCGGGCAACTTACTTAATCTTTTTGTTAAATGAATAAAATATTTCCAAATTGTGAGGATTCTGAGGTTGTGAGGATTAAGTGAGATAACATCTGGAATGGATTGAGATTAGCTCAGTAAATAAATGCTTACTGAGCATCTGCCGAGGTTCCAGGAACCGTGTTAGGTACTGGGGCTATAGAGATGACTAAGACATTGTTTCAACCCTGGGGGAAGTCAGAATCTGGAAGCTTTGCCTGGTACCTAATATGGACTCAGTAACTGTTTGTTCCCTTCCTCCTTTCACTCCCTGGCCTGTCAGTTATTTAACGCTGGGATTCGGAATGGAATGGGGAGACAACTTTCCATTTTCCATTTATTTCTCGCATGATATTGAAACACAGTGATGACCCTCACTTCAAGACTAAACTAAAGCTCGTGTCATTCCTTAATGGCGAAAGGGGTGATGTAGCTAGGAAAGAACAAGGCCAGACAAGAACAGCCCTAGATCAGATGGGAGTTGTGTCCTCCCAGAAGAAGAATGTGGTGGGAGTAACTGGCCCAATGTTCTCTCAGCCTGGGAACAGCATTTAAAATTTCCTTATCTTATGAAGAAAAAAATCATTTGTTTCATTAGCAGAGGAACAAAGTAAACAGCATGACTAATTTTCTTAATGCAGCAGTTTTAGATATGTGGTACAGACAATAAAACAATTGCTTAAGAAGATTATGATGTTATTTTCAACACAAGCCACCCAGGGGGTTTGGCCTCCAGGAAAACTGCCTACACATTTTACAAATGTACACGGGCCCGTCAGTTTTGACACTTCCATCCTGCCCTGTTGGTTTGCTTCACTTCACCTCATTTAGCACCGTGTGTCTATGTCAATCGTCTACATATTTCTAAAGTTGGGTCCTCACGACACCCGACTTCTTGATGAAAATGAGCAATCCAATGATTTATTCCAAAGTTATACTTAACTACTTACAATTTTTTAAGTGCCAAGATAATAAAATCAGAAAATGCTGGACTTTTGTTTTAAGTATCAACTATTTGGCTGTTGTTGTGGAATTTGCTAAGTATGTTAATATAGTGAGTTATAGCCATAATGAATGATAGACAATTAACGATCAAAGTAGGGGTTGGAATACTTGGCAGAGGAAAAAGAATCTTCAAAAGCATAGAGATAAAAAGGAGGGTTCAGGGATGTGAAGAATGTATTTGGAATGCCAGGTGGGCAACGAAGCTGGTACATTGGCTGCTCCTGCTTGTAAATAGTCCTTTATGCAGTTCTAAGGAGTTGGGATGTTGTTCCGTGTGTGGGAGCTGCTGAATGTTTTTAAGCAGGATACTGGAAAGCTTGTATTTGCATTGACATTTGGTCAGTCTTCCCACGTGTCTCTATGCCCGCATTGCCTCTGTGCCTGCTACCGGAGTTCGTAAGGGCTTCTAGACTTCCAGGCCCAAGTACCATTCATGGTTTCCAGTTTCAGCACATAGGACGTGGAGACAATGTGACATTTAGGAGTGTAGTTGGGGGAGAATCTCTGTAGTCCTAATGCGAAGAGCATAAGGACTGTTCTGGAGCCTCAGCAAGAGACCACAAGTTTGTTGCAGTTTTGTAAGACAGAATGAATTTATCTAGCACTTATCTCCATTTGCAATTGTGAGGTTCTGTTCCCATGCAAATG
This sequence comes from Equus quagga, assembly GCF_021613505.1. Lineage (NCBI taxonomy): Eukaryota > Metazoa > Chordata > Mammalia > Perissodactyla > Equidae > Equus > Equus quagga. The sequence goes on along the minus strand of NC_060287.1, from coordinate 15,613,085 downwards.
TTATGAATTGAGTAATGTGTCAAGTGACACCAATGCAAACTTGATTCTTTAATAGAAAGTCAAAATTGTGTTTATTCTGAGAATTGAAGTCATTAGTTGTTACCCATTCTAGACCTACCACATTAAGGGAAGAAGCTGAGGAAATGTCACAGATGCAGGTGAGGGATGGAGGTTATGGTGGACTTCCCAACAGCTGCTCCCATTCTACTGAGAAACAACAACGTAATCTGGGTGGTTGATCTCAGCTCAAGAGCTGGGCATGTCTTGTCCAAATAAGTGCTATTGCCTTGCTGGTGATTGATTTAGAAATTGGTATGTGACCCACTTCTAGTCAATGAAATGCAAGAAGAGGTTTCCTGGAGGCATTTTAGAAAGTTCTCTCCTCCTTTTGAATGCGTTAGGTGAGAAACCAGTCTCTATCTCCTGCTGAATTTGAGCAGGGAGCACAGAGCTAGGATTGCTACTGAAAGCCATCTTAAGACTTCAAGGCTAACTTAGGTTAAAGCTCTGGGCTGAGAGTAAAGACAGAAAGAACCAAGGTCTTGATGTCATGGTTGAACCACCCTTGAAACCCAACACACCTCTGGTCGTCCAGTTATAATAATGAAAACATTTCTTGAAACTAAAATAATTTAAACATTTTTTGCACTCCTTTCTACTTCACTGTGATATGTCATCCATCCTTTTAGAACTATGCATCTCAGTTCTGCTGCTTTCTTCCACGCTCATCCCCTTGACTCTTAGGTCATTGTTCCACAGTCATTTAGGAAATTGACACCCGATACGTGTTTTCTCTAGTCAAATCCTGCCATCATCTTGGCTAACTTCAACATCCTTAGAACGTTGTGTGCAGCATCTTTACATCAGAGACAGTGAACTCCTACCCATATGACCTTTACCTCCACTCCTCCCTAGCTCTCATTTCCGAAGTCGTATTATCTTAAAGTCTGCTATTCCATTTTCTGACCACAAGCACAGTTCCTGTCACTTCTACCACCTGTCCAGCTTCCTTCCTGCCAACTACAGCTGTTTTTCCACCTCATCCTACCCTCTCAGCTCTGGCCCCTTCCTGGTTTTCCATTGGTTCAGTTCATCCCTAGTTTCACTTCCCTCCTTGAACTAGCCCAGAACCTGTGTTTCCACATTCGTATCACCCTCTTATCGGCACCCTCACTTCTCTCTCCCCTTTGGCCTGCTAGTTTTCTACAGTTCGTAGATTTTGAGTCATCTGACCATTATTTTATCTGCTAGTGCTTCTGGGCATGATGTTGCTGGAGAAAAAGCACATAATTAGATGGCATCCATTTAAGTTTGTTATTTTCAATTCATCTGGACCTAAGTACCATTCGGTGTTCTTTACATTCATACTTTTCCCTGATATTGACCATCCAAAACGTTTTTCTGCTCTTCAGACCTCTGTCCATTCTCTCACTCCCTCATTCTTAGCAGATGTCCTGCCCTCCTGCTTCATGTAGAAAATAGGGGCCACTAATAAACAAATGAGACTACACCAAACTAAAAAACTTCTTCACAGCAAAGGAAACCATCAACATAACAAAAAGACAACCTAAAAATTGGGGGAAGATATTTGCAAATCATATATCTATAAGAGGTTAATATCCAAAATGAATAAAGAACTCATACAACTCAACAACAACAAAATGAACAACTTGATCAAAAAATGGGCAAAGGATCTGAACAGACATTTTTTCAAAGAAGATATACAGATGGCCAACAGGCACATGAAAAGATGTTTAACGTCACTAATTATTAGGGAAATGCAAATCAAAATTATAATGAGATATCATCTCACACCCATCAGAATGGCTATTATGAAAAAGATAAGAAATAGCAAGTGTTAGAGAGGATGAGGAGAAAAGGGAACCCTCATACACTGCTGGTGGGAATGTAAATTGGTGCAGCCACTATGGAAAATAGTTTGGAGATTTCTCCAAAATTTAAAAATAGAGCGATGATATGATCCAGCTATTCCATTTCTGGGTATTTATCCAAAGAACATGAAAACACTAATTTGAAGATTTTTGCGCCCTTGTGTTCACTGCAGCATTATTCATGATAGCCAAAACTTGGAAACAACCCAAGTGCCCATTGATGGATGAATAGATAAAGAAGATGTGGTGTATATGTACAATGGAATGCTACTCAGCCATAAAAAAGATGAAATCTTGGCATTTGCAACAACACAGACCTTGAGGGTATTATGTTCAGTGAAATAAGTCAGACAAAGACAGCCAAATACTACATGATTTTACTCACATGTGGAAGACAAAAACAATAACAGCAAGGCCAGCCCTGGTGGCCTAGAGGTTAAGTTCAGCATGCTCTGCTTCCACAGCCTGGGTTCAGTTCCCAGGCACAGACCTACACTATTCTGTTAGCAGCCATGCTGTGCTGGTGACCCACATACTAAAAAAAAGAAAAAAAAATAGAGGAAAATTGGCATGGGTGTTAACTCAGGGCAAACCTTCCTCAGCAAAAAACAAACAAGCAAACAACAATAACAAAGAAACACATAGACCCAGAGATTAAATTGGTGGTTACCAGAGGGAAAGGGGGAGGGTGAAAGCAGTAAAAAGGCCTTTATGTACAGTGATGGCAATTCGGCTTTGGGTGGTGAACATGATGTAGTCTACACAGAAATTGATATAATGATGTACACTTGAAATTTACATATTGTTATAAACCAATGTTACCATAATAAAAATAATAAAATGGAAAACAGAAGCCACTAATATAACTGACTGCACATATTCTTATCTCTAACCTTGTTGCCTCTTTCCCCATCTTTCCAAGTTCTGCTTCTGTCTCAAGGAAGAAGTACCTCCTTACTTAGTGGAGAAAGACCCTTCCATGGGTCTTCTTGACTTTATCAAGTTTCGCCAGCTCTTCAGTTCTAACCAATGGTTGGCCAGATGCACGCATGTTCCCTATGCTCACAGCCTCTCAGGCCTGCTTTCTCTGGTTCTGTTCCCATGGAGACTGGCACATGCAGGCTTAGTCCTGGCACATTCAGTAGCAGCTATTTTCTGTGATGCACTTGACAGAGCAGGGGGTACATGAGGACCCCATCCTCGCCAGCTGATGGCATGGGAATTAGCTGAGCTGTTGAAGCGTTAGTATTCAGCTGCCTGGGGAGAGCCCCAAGCAACTTGTCTGCCCATTGACCTTTATTTTCCTTTCACTCTCTGTGACTGAACTTTGAGCTCAGGTTCCTGTTTAGCTCCCTGACCTCCACTGGGATTAGAATTTCTGCATGACTTTGTTTGCTGGGCTGGTGTCTTCAGTTAGGTTGACTTTTATTGCAAAACTGCTTTTGTAGTAATCTTAAGCAAAAAAGACATCTCGTTAGAAGGATGTTGAGAGCTCTAAGTATCAGTGGGAGACTGCAGGAACAGTTTGATGAACGGACAAGAAGCAGGGAGGTTCAAAATGTCAGGAGGAAGGCAGCACAACAGGTGTTTGAGTAGGAAGCTATGGTGCTACAGACTCTGTCACTACTACTATAGCTGTGAACAGGTTCTAACTGTCCTGTTTTCTTTGTCTTATTCATTCAGAATTCAAAGTCCTGAATGAGAGCATCAGATGAGGGGACGTGTGTGTCATGACTGTCACGGTGGGAGTGAAGATGACGGCAGGGAGGGAAGGATAGGTTTCCTTCGTGTTCTGCAGTGGGAGGTGCGATTATTCTAATCCAATCAGGACTATTCTAGTAGCTGCCCTTCTGGCTTTCCAACAGCCACACACACCCTTCTTCCCATACTTACAGTTATGAAAAAGATGTTCATGCTTAAGGTAATACCTGGAAATGACCTCATCCTCTCCCTAATGGGACAAGAATCTGAATTTGTTTCACTTGATTACAAATTCAGTGGTTCAATTTTTTACTTCATTTACCTGAAAAGGGAAATGCTGCCATCTTATTTGTAACACAGGTAATAACATTTTAAAATGGTAGTGCCTCCATTGCCTCTGAAAACGAACTGAAGGAATTTAGAAGCATTACTTTGGAACCATTACTTTGGAATATGGTAAAGTACCTCTGACCTAGTTTGCAACTAATTTGCCTCTTTTTATTTCACCAAGCTTTTTGCCCACAGGAAAAGAGGCACAGTTGGGAGTTCAATGTTGAGGTAAGACCATTTCCTCTATTAAACCATGGGATAACTCAAATATTAGTAAGTCTCTGTGAATATAAATAATGAAGTACAAGGCCACCAACACACAGACACCAGTTCTCTCAATTCCCTCCACTCTTGACCTCATTTATGTGTTGACAGTTTCTAATCTACTCTTAAGGGTGAGTCCTAAACAGCACAATCACGGTATGAGAAACCCAGTGAGGAGATACAATATTTCAGAGAAACTTTCTAAATGGTAGACGTGATGCCTCCTCTCTTCCCACTCGAGCAAAGGGGCTGGTAACCCCTGGAAAGGTTGTTCACACTAGTAGTTTTCTTCACATCCTATCATCACCATTAAATCATGCAGGATTGGGTCAGTAGCTTGTTTACTTTCTGTCACAGTCTGGCAAGCTCAAGTTAAATGCCGTTAATTAAAAGTCACATTTCTCTAGACTGTTCAGACTCTAGACCAGAGCACCAATAAAGACTACACTTCCCCTCTTGCTGGGATTTTCTCTATCATCTTGGTTATCAGTGTTGAAAGACAAGGCCAACCGTTCTTAACAGAAATGGTCAACAGGCTTCTTGGGGCTTTAGGAATAGAAATCGCTTCGTTTCTTAGCTGTTACCCTCAGTATACCTCCCTGGATGTGGAATCTTGTTTCCCTAGTCTTTCGTATAGAGTAATAGTGCTCCATACCATTTCGTAGATATTCAAGGATTTACTGATTAGAAAGATCACAAAACTTATTAGTGTATCAATTATTCATATTAACATCATAAGTTAGTAATTCTGCAATTTGGATTGTTTTGTGTCTTATTTTATTGGCATGGTTGTGTTGGAGTTTTCACAATTACATCTGCTCTAGTAGACGCAGCAGCCATGGAGATGTGCCGCCTAGGTCTCCTGCTGTGGAGAGTGTAATTGGCGGACAGCCCCAGCTGCTCGCCTCTGAATTTATTATTGTGTTTCCCCAAAGGACATGCTTCCCACAAGCTGCTCTCAGGCAGTGACTGAGATGGCAGGCACACTACGGCAGGTCAATTCCTGCGAGAAGCAGGTTTCCACTGCAGGGCGACTGACTTGAGGACGCCCCACTGCCCTGGCTGAAGCATCTTAGAACGGTCCTGCAGCCCAAGACTCTATTTATCCAGTCCTTCTTCATTTCCTCTCTCCTTCACACAGGCCTGCATTGTGCTCTGAAGGCTTGCCTCACCTCCTTGATCTCTCCTGTTTCTTCTCTAACAGGCATTTCAAATACATGTCTTGAGTGTATAATCCCATATTGGTGTCCACTTTTTGAGGACCTGAACTAATGCAAGTGATACTGACAGTTGTTCAAGAAAGCTGTGGTGTCATAACATTGCATGGTAAACTACCTACCTACGGCCTTCATGTCACATAAGATAATGAAATCTCTTTGTTATTTTTTCTTTAAACATTTTTATTGTGAATTATAACACACCTATAGGAACGTACAGAAAATAAAATTGTGCAGCATAATGAATTATCATTAAGTGAATGATCATGAAACCACTAGCAAGGTCATGAAATAGGACATTTCTAGATTCTAGAAGGCCCCTAAATGCTTGCTCCTAAACATTACTCCCTGTCTCCCACATGAAGGAAACTACTATTATGGTCACATCCTCCTTATGTTTGTTTATCCTGGCAAGATTTTTCCTCTTACTTTGGTTAGTTGGATTATTTTCCTGGATTCATTTTTTCATAAATTAGGAAGCTCTCTGTGGTTCTGACTAGTAAGTAGGGGCTTGATTCTAGCTCTTCCAACTCTAACCCCCCTGCAGCCACACCTTCCATTCTCTCAGGGGTATTAAAACCTCAGCCTTAGATTCCAACAGCAGATTTATTTTTGGTTTCTGGAAATACCTATTTTCTTCTTTGGAGCAGAGCTCTTTAAAACAAATTAATTTTATTTTGTCCATCATTTCTATGTGTTTGTATCCATGTTTGTTTCCATCTGTGTCAGATCATCTGTCTTGTTTCTGGATGCCTGGGTAGGATTCTGCAGCATTGATTACTATCTGCTCAGTAATTGCTACAAATTCAGTACACATTCAGTATCGCTCCTTTTCTGTCTATTAGCCTCATTCAACTTTTTCAGTTATCTGTCTTATCCTGTCTCCCCTGACTAGTTGATGAACTCCTGGGGGAAGTCATCATGTTTTGTTCTTTTTGTGTTCTGCCTGTCTTCTAAAAGAACTCGCATAATAACTGGTCAATGAATGTTTTTAAAATTCACTTTTAAAGTGTGTAATTCAAAAATAGTCTGTGAGGCGGCTCCAAGGGAAGTTTTAAAAATATGCATTAACTGTCAAAAGAACACTCTCTCTCACCAAAACAGGGTTTAGGAATGGAAGTGATGAGGTTTTGTTTACAGTTTGTGAGAGCTGATAAAAATATTGAAGAATATCTTATTAATGTGAATCATGCCATTGAGATCCCATGAGCATCACCTCTGTGCCCTGCTTCACATTTTCTTAGAGTAAATATTTTTACTCCAGTCATTGCTATGACGACCAGCCATGGCCGGTGAAACCAGACTGTACCTTGTCTTAGGTGCACTGTGAAGCTGTTACTTGCTGTCTGGGCTTCTCTGTCACAGCCCTGCAGAGATGTCTCTGAAAACCTGGTCAGACATTCTGCTTCATGGAAAACCCAAAAGCGAGAAAAGGTTAACATTTCAAGGGGGCAACCTTTGACTGGTGGAGGATGGGAGACTGCACGAATCATCTACTCTTCAACCCTCAGGTGAACAACTCTGAGTCACTTTCTACATGGCTTCTTAGAGAGTTTCTAGCAAGATCAAGGCCCGGTGGCCCACAGTCATGGCCAGTTTGATAAAAAAAAAACCTTGGTTTATCTTTCTCTTTCCAATTTCACTGTACTGAGCCCCTTACTCTTGTTCCTTAGGATTACCTACCCCCAAATTACTTTCACCTTGTCATAGGGTCTACTCTTCATTGGGGAACCTCAGACTAAGACAACTAAACTGACACATCATAGAACAGTTGGTGAAGAGGCCTAACCTCCTTGAAAGGGAGGTTCATCTTTATCAACTAAGATGCCAATCTTATTTAGAAACCAATGTCTGGTTGAGAACATATTGACCAAGATCAAGAGTAGGGTTTTTAGGATCCCAGAGCCTTGGAGAGATCTCCAGAAGGACGACTTCACTGCTAGTGTGGGAACCTTTAAGCCACAGATGCCAAGGAGGGTTGAACTGGTAGGGAGAGGTGGGGAAGTGGACTAGCATGCAGGGCCAGGAAAGCAGAACTTAGGATTTGAAAAGAAACTGCACGTTGTTCTTCTACATTTTGAGCTCCGTGTTCTCAACTATCTTCTTTTTCTTCTCAATTTTAAAAGAAAGCATTTTCCATTGCCTAAAGATGTGTTGTAACCATGTGGATCCAACTGATAACTGAATCAAGATTCTGGTGTCCACAGTGTACAGACTAGATAACTAACAGGTCCTGCAAAATGCTACTTGAATAGATCCCATTTTTCTTTGACTGATAAAGCAGCATGTGACAATAAGATGCTCAGGAGGTCAGGCCAAAGAGAACAAAATGTTCTCTAGGCATTTTAATGCTGGTTGTTTTTTCTGCCTTGACCAAATTGCTAACAGTGCATATCTCCATAAGCTGGGGAAATTTTTGTGTGTCCCTTTTACAGTGCCCCTGATAAGCCTTACTCATAGTGGAGGACACTGGTTTGATTTTCAACCAGAACATTTTTTTTGGTGAGGAAGATTGTCCCTGAGCTAACATCTGTGCCAATCTTCCTCTATTTTATGTGAGATGGTGCCACGGCATGGCATGATGAGCCGTGATAGCTCTGTGCCCGGGGATCTGAACCTGTGAACCCCAGGCCACTGAAGCGGAGCACAAGAACTTAACCACTATGCCACCGGTCTGGAACCTTCAGCCACAACTTTTTGAAGAGTTATATCTAAGGGAGCTTGAATAGGGATTTTGAAAAAGAGAAATCTTGTATACTCTTGAGTATAAATTTATCATATCAGGAAGAGCCAACCTTTATATGAAATATGACTTCTTTCAAGTTGAAATAGATTGTAATATAAATAATAGATAGTAGTGTAAACAATAAGAACGACAAATTATCAAGAATCTACCTGTGCTAGGCTAGATACTAAGGCTAGGTACTTTCCACATACCATTTCTGGTCCTCAAAACATCCCTGTGAGCTAAATATTATTCTCCTTATCTTCCAGTGGAAAAAAATGAGGCTCAGAATTCCTCACCCAAGGACATATAATTGGTAAATGGCAGTGTCTGGATTAGAATAATCATCATCAGCATCATAATTATTAAGATTGCTGGCATTTATTGTGTATACACTGATGATCACATCTGAGATGAGCACCTTACTTATGTTATTTGATTTAATTCCCATAATAACTTCTTGAGTTAATATATCATGCCCGTTCTATCTTTGGAGAAGGTGAAGTTTGAAGGTTAAGTGACTTCATCAAGGTCATATACCAGGTACATACGAGTTCTGGATTTTTAACTGGGATCTCATGCCTTCACCCATTGCACTAAAGCTCTGAAAACAGATTTCTTATGTCAGGCTCTCTGCCTGTCTTAACTGACGTGTTTCTATCAAGCATGTGACAGGGTAAGTTCCATTTCTCGCTGTGTCCCCTAAGGGTCTGACTAATGCTGCTCTCTTTAAGGAACTGCTAACGTCTCTAGTTTAAGCAATGTGCAAAACAACTGACGCGAATAGAACCTCTCCCTCCAAGCCTCCTTACACATGGTTCATTTTCTGAACTAAACAGACCTGGAGGTGGCCCTGCAGGGTCAACCAATGGAACACTGGTAACTTCAGTGCCTCGTGAAGATACAAGCAAGATTTGATGGAAAATGGGCACATTTTATGGTAAATCAGTTCCATTTGTGAGATTTCTTCAAACAGCCTAAGGAGCCATGACAAGCTGGAAAACTAGGTTGATAATTGATTCAGATGTCTACTGTTATATTCTCCTTCCTTCTGACAAGGCATGTTTGTTTCTTAAATAGCAGAATTATAGATCCTCAGGGTTAAAGGTGGGGGAGATAATTTCCTATGTAGGCTGCATAACAACTTTCTGGGTTTTAGCAGAGCATCTTTAACATTTCTGCATTCAGAGAAGAACCTAAGAATGCTAAAAGGAGGGAAGCAGCAGTCTCATTTTTATTTCTAGAGTGAGCAACAAGGTGTCAGTCAGTTTCCTTATTTTATATTTAGATTCTCAAAACACTCAGCCCCTCCTTTTACACTCACCCTTTAAAAAATGTCTCACCGAAATAGAAAGCATGACTTTTGTTGAGAGTTCCTTAAAAATAATTGTAAAGCCTATTAGCTAATTCCTAAATAGCAGAACAGTACAGTGGCATAAATCTACAGCACATAAAAATAGTTTTCATACACATCTGTATATAAACTAAAGAGGAAAGTGCATGGATAGAAATGGAATGTTGGAGAGGCTCTTAACCTCTGTGAACAGTTTCTATATCTGTAAATTGGGGTTATCTCTTTTAAGGATCTCTAGGATTTTTCCAAGCTCTAAGATTTTTGTGTATTCTATTCTACAAAAGTGCAAGATCACTTTACAGATGGAACCCCAGGAGAAAAGATGAGGAATTTCTGATTATAATCTTCTGCTAACTTACGAAAAAAATTTGATCCCCAACTCTTTCCATGTCTCTGATACTGTTTATGGTTTTTCTTCACTGCCTCTTTCCTCCTAATGTTCCTGAAAAGGGACAGCAATGAGTTACCATTATCATGCAACCTCTGTTAAGAGACCCTTCCCTAAGAGGGCAGTCTAGCTGGCCCTGGCTAGCCTTTGATCTGACAATGTTACTAGGAAAAAAGTCTCTACCAATGATTTGAGTCCAGACTCAAGAGTGAAAGAGCAGAACCGAGGATATTGAACTGATTTTCCAAATCCTCTAATGTGAATTGAATGCAAGCATACAAGGTGGTCTTTCACAAGCTAATTTCTTCACTTTCTTTGTGTATCCAAATAAGGGGAGAGAGTGTGGAACCTGGTTCGTGTAAAAGGAAAAGTAGGCATGACGTCGGCACAGGCTTTCCCTAGGCCCTAAGAAACAAGAGGAAAGGAAGCTCCAATATTTGTTGAATGACTTCCTTAAGTAAGGTACTTACCATGGCAGAGCATGTCAAAGAAGGTCTTACCTTCTTTACCGTTCAGATAAAGAGACTGAGGTTCAGAGTGGTTAAATATCTCAAAAATTACACAGCTAGACACTCACAGAGTAGGAATTCAGCTCTAGATGTGTCTCCTTTTCCTGTCCTATTGTGCTGGTTCTGCTGAGTGAGTAGAAGCAAGGGGTGGCTCTCTGAGGAGTCCACTGTCTATAACAAATGTTGACACTAAGTTAGGTTGTTTCTCTATTTTTGAGTTCAAGGATTGGCATTGAATTGGTAAATGTTTTATAATGGAATCCTATAAAAAATAGTGCTATTGACACCCTTATGAGGATTTAATGCCAGTTGAGATTCTTTGTACCTATCAATTTTTCTTGGCTTTGTAAGTAAATGCACTCAGAGAAGATGAGAAAATCTGTACCTATAACAGAGGACCCCAGGAATACACACCTATTAGGAAGCAGCCTCTGATAATAGCCTCCATGTAGGGCTTTGCACAAAATGTATCATTGGTGGAATGAAAATATGGCCTTTTTCCGGAGTCCTGAGGAGCGTGAGTCAGTGATGACAAGGTGTCTCCTACACCACATTTCCTTTAGGTCTAATTAGAACACGTTGGTTAGGATTTCTGAAAATCAAATTACAGTCAGGCAGTTCGTTTCTTCATAAGGACAATATCTGTTAGGCTGAAGTATTAGCAACCGCAAGAACATAGCAGAGAAAGAAAAGGTGTGGGTGGATGGGTTTTATTTTCCCCATTATTTTTGCAACTTCCTTTTCCAGATTGCTCAACATCTGTTGGTAATTGAAAACTCAGCTAAGAAAATAAAAAACCCACTGTTCACAGCTTTGAAAACAAATACTGCTGAATAACTCATTTCTGAATATATGTTTCCAAGGCATGCTACAGCATCATCTCAGCTTGCCCTCATTTCCCATTCCAGAAAAGATTAGGGAGTATTATTTCTTTAATAGACTTCGCCTGCCCCTTTGCCTGCAATTCACCGGAACGAAATAAATATACTTTGGGAAATCCTGCCAAATATAGTTTGGACTTGACATTTCTGTTAATATTTTTAGTACGTTGCTCTTTCCCTCTCTCCCTTCTTTCTTTCTCTCTTTCATCTTTCCTTTCTTGTTCTCTCTTTTCCTTTTTTTCCCTTTTTATTTATGTTAAAGATAGAAATGTATAAAGCATAAAGATGCAAATAATTGTGAAAAACAGCAATTCCTTGTTCTTCTCTGTCCATCCTCTTGTCCCCGAGGAAACTAACATTCACCCATTTTAGCTGCCGAATTTTATTTACCTTTTCGTCTCTAAATAAGACGCTTATTTTGCTGCTTCTTGACTTTTCAGTTTTATGCATTATCCATCAGTTTCTCACTGTAGAAGATGAGCATTTAGTTCTCTTTCTTCCCCATTCCCATCACGCCTGCATACCCTGTCCGTGCTCTCATCTTTCCAATATTATTAATTTGTAATTTTGTTTGGATTGATATGGTGTTCACGTGGTTATAAGGAATATTCAGAGGTTTGCCATGTGGTAAATTAGGATTACTTTCACATTCTTGCATTTTTTTTGTCCATACCACTGTGACCACGATCCCAGTTTATGCCTATCAGTCTGGTGTGACAAATAATGATGTCCATGCTCACTGTCACTATGTCCTAGTTTTGGAAAACATGCCATTCCACACAAAGTCTTTGCCAATTATCTGGGATATTCTAGCCATTACATTGTACCTGAGGAAATGTCTTCCAGAGCCTTTTGACAGTAATTTGGAAGGGATTGTCATCCTCTCCATGCACTGCTGTCGTTCTGGGATCCCTGTGACATCATCTGGTGGAGTTTCGTCAGGCCTTTCTTTTGCTGATCTCCTTTCCCTGTCTTCCTCTTTCTTGATTCATTCTCTCTTATTAGTGGGCCTGGGAGCTTCCACTTTCTATTTTATACACTTCCATAACTTTTGACTTTTGTTTTTAGTACAATGAACCTATATGTGGAAGAAAAGATTAAATGAGATAACGTAACACTTGACTATAAAATTCCAACACATTAGCTTCTTTCTTTATTCACTACCTTTTCCCCACCCCCACCCCGGCTCCCAGCTATATTGTCCGGCATAGTTGGATGAGCTCCTGAGGGTTAACAGCCTGGAGGGCTGCACAAAGTCAAGCTTCCTTTGTTGTGAATACAGCCCCGAGCAGCTGGGAGAGATTATTACAGACACCACACCAGCAGTGAGGTCATATTCTCTCTCCCAAGGTTCTTGGAGAAGGCCATGTAATCGCTGAGCCCCGGGAATGCTGGAGTGGAAATATAATCATACCTACCCAGGCTGGGGGGTTGTCCTATAGACCTCAGGGAGCTGAAGGGAGCTGGCTTTATGCCTCTAAAAGCCACTCTTTCAAAAAATGAGGTGCCTGTATTCCCCTTAGGTTCTTAGAGACATTTGGGGCAGATTAAATTTCTTCAAGCCATAATCTAATGATTATAATAAAACTATTACGCTTCAGGATCATGCTCTCTGTCTTTTTAAATTGTATTTTAATTTTTATGAAAATAATCATGTGCATAGTTTAACATGTCAAATAGCTTATGTTAAAAAAAAAAAAAAAAAAGCAGTTACTTTTTCCAACTTTCCCATCCCATGAGGTCCGTACCTTTGAGGCAGTATCTCATTCACTTTAGTTATTTCTCTTTTTTTAAAAAAATAGCACACTTGGGGCCGGCTGTGTTAAGCGGTTCAGTTGGCCCGCTCTGCTTTGGAGGCCCAGGGTTTTGCCAGTTTGGATCCTGGGAGCAGACCTAGCACCACTCATCAAGCCATGCTGAGGCGGTGTTCCACACAGCACAGCCAGAAGGACCTACGACTAGAATATACAATTACGTACTGGGGGGATTTGGGAAGAAGAAGAAGAAGAAGAAAAAAGATTGGCAACAGATGTTAGCCCAGGTGCCAATCTTAAAAAAAACAAAAAACAAACAAAAACCCCACACTTTTACTGCTCTTTCTTGACTTTCTGTTTTAGATGTTATCTAATTATTTCCTACTACAGAATATTAGGATTTACTATCTTTACATCATTCCACCTTCCTCAACACATTCTTCCTTTTCCTGCCTGTTGCCAATACATTTAAGTCATAATTTTTGGTTTAAGTCACAATTTCGGTTAAAGTTTCCTCTATTATGACTATGTCCTTATTTTCAGAGGTGAGTCCCATAGTGGTTGCGAGACTATTCTTTGTGGGTCTTTTGTATTTCCGCACATCTTGCGAGCAGAGGCCCTGACAGCTTATGTTCCTCGCTACCATTTCAAGGATGTACATACAACGAATGGCCTTGGAAGACAGCAGTAGTGTCTCCCTCCAGTGCAGAGGACAGGTTTGTTGACTGTCCAGACTTTTCCCTCTGGGGTAGAGATCGGGCGGGTTTTCTTTCAGCCTATCATAAAAGACCCTGAGCTCAGGGTTTCTCAGCTGTGACACAAACCCACTGCAAGTGCAGCATCCGCCAGGGCCACTTTTTGTCACCTCCATGGGACTTGCAGCAAGGGTACCAGAGCAACCATGAAGCTCATGCTGCTTGCTGTTCTGTGAGTAGTAAAATCCTTTGCCTCTGGTCCAGGAGTCTTGTGTCTTTTGTCAGCATCCACGAAACTGTGGCAGGCTAATTTGTTGGCTTGTAGGTAGGGTGGAGGGTCTGACTCTTTCCAGTTCTTTATGATAGCAAACTCTGGCTTCATTCCCTTTCCTGTACTTAAAAAATATTTCTCAGACTTAATACTTGCTTTTGTTTTTATTTTTCTTTGATAAGATTGAAAGCCCTGAGGATATGCACTGAGAAAATCACACCACAATTTCCATGGTATTCCTGTCAAGGATATATAATGTGAAACACTGTGAGGGGCATCCTATAGAAGGAAGCCTGTACTCTTTAAAACCGATAAGGACATCGAAGACTGAGAAATACTGTTTTAGGGTGAAAGGGTCTGAAGAGACATTAGAACTAAGTGTAACACGTATTCCTTGGTACAACTCTGGACCAGAAAGGAAAACGAGGCGTTTTGGACAGCTGGCAAAATTTGAATGGGAGAGTGTCCTTGTTTGGGAGAAATATACACTAGATTATTTAGGGGTAATTGGACCTCATGTCTGAAGCTTTCTCTTAAAAGGGTCAGACTACAATTAATGATCATGGGTATAGCACACACACACACACACACACACACATACGCACACGGGCAGAGGGGGTGAGAGAACAAGAGAGAGGTGGCAATCGTATATTCAGTAAAATGTAAATGTTTGGGAAATCTGAATAAAAGGGATACAGGAGATGTTTTTTCTGATCTGGAAATTTTAATGTAAGTCATTTCAAAATAATTAAAAGAGTGGAGCATTAAACTGCCGATTGAAAGCTCGATGTTCAGGTAAAGCATAACAAGTGTCAGGTTTCCTTGTGGAATGACCAGGCAGGAGCTGGCAGTCTTGTTGTGGGACTCCTGACTGTTCATATTTATTGGACTGGACAGTTTCCCTGGAGGACTTTTCCACTATCTTGCATGATGGCATGTAAGCCTGACAGCTGTTGCAGGGCCCAGCGTGGGAGGGGACTAGAGATCTCACTTCTGAGAGTGGGCTCACTGAACATCACTGTTACAGTATGGAATTAACTATCTTCTGTGACATGTAGTCATGTGCCTGCATGGACGGGGGAGGGGACTAAAAAGTCTTTATTCAGACTTTTAGCAGATTCTCCTGTTTTCGGCACTACTTTCAAACCCAATGCCTTCAGAAGCCTGTGCTTCCCCTACTGAGGAAATGTTCTGGGTTTCTGTGGCATGACTTAGCTTGCTTCTGGTTGGCTTTTTTCTTCTTCTGGTACTTAGCAGAGCAGAGCAAGCTGAAATATAAGCTATTTACCACTAGGTTCTCAGCGTTCCATCTTCCAGGCTTTTGTGGACAAGAATTGTCAGCTATCATCACCTCTTCTATCTCTCCGTTTTTTTTTTTTTGTGGGATGATGTTCTTAAAAAAATAATTTTTGTTATTTAGTGGGGTTTCAGGAAGGAGCAAAGGGAAATATGTTATTTTGTTGTGGTTGTGTTTTTCTATCTGCTGCAATTAACAGGAAAATCTTTCATTATCTGAGCTTTCTCTTCTTCGAAGACTAACTTCCTATGAACCAGGAAATAGATATACTATGCAGTCATTTGGCACAGGCTCCAGGTCAACACTAAAATGCCATGATGTTAGCACAGGAAAATAAAAAGGTTTCTTTTTAATAAAAAGGAAGGAATTATTTCTTGGACACTGATTTTTTTTCAAACCTTTTTTAAGTTGTATTTTTTCATTCTTCGAGTGCTTTTTCTTTATTTCCAGCTGACGTTTGGGTAAAACGGACAGAAGAAAAATGTTCTGCCCTTAGAATATTTTTACATCCCACGAACATTTATTGCCAGATGAAATCTTTCATTCGCTTTCAATATCATGGATAGAAACAACCTCCTCGTTTTTCCTTCATCATTTCCCCGGAGTACGAAAAATAGAGAAACTGTTGACATATCTAGAAAGTTTTTAAAAACATACACTCAACGTTAATTTTTATCTTTGAGAAAAAGGTCATTAAATTTACGGTTCCGAGCTTGTGCACTGAGGCCATCCAGGGGGCTGCAGTAAACTCACAGGGGCTATGGGACATATTGAAAAATTTTGAGGGAAACACAGCAACATCTGTTGGCCACCACATGAATTACTAGCTCAAGGTAGCTTATAGTTTCAGCCTTAGAAACATGCTTCTACAGAAGACGTATCTTTGTGAAGCTGAGCGTTCAGTGGTTGCTGTGATAAAAAGTAGACAGTACGTGAAAATCAATTTGGCACAGGAATGAAAAGTGACTCCAAAGTTTGAGTGCATAGCGTCTATATTAGTCAGCGTTCTCCAGAGAAACAAAATCAGTAGGCTACATATATGTAGATATCTAGAAAGAGATTTCTTATGAGGATTGGTTCACGTGATTAGGGAGGCTGAGAAGTTCCATGACCTACCTGTTGGTAAGCTGGAGGCTCAGGAAAACCCGTGGTGTAGTTCCAGTCGAAACCTGAAGGCCTGAGAGCCAGGGGAGCGAATGGCATAAGCTCCAGTTTGAGTCTGAAAGCCCAAGAACCAGGAGCGCTGATGTCTGAGGATTGAAGAAGATGGATGTCTCAGCTCAGGTAGAGAGCAGATTCGCCCTCCCTCACTTTTTGTCCTATTCATGCCCTCAGTGGACTGGAGGATGCCCATCGCATTGGGAAGGGTGATCTTCTTTACTCAGTCTACACATTCAAATGCCAGTTTCTTCCAGAAGCCCCTCAGAGACACACCCAGAAATAGTGTTTTACAGCTGTCTGGACATCCCTTAGCCGGTCAAGCTGACACATACATTAACCACTGCAATGCCCAACAGGTGCATGCAGCTCACTGGTAAGTGTACTGGTTTTAAAATGGGTCCAAAATTACTTGATAATCTTTCTTTTAAGAGATGGCGCTTAGGTCCCCTCCCCTTGAGTATGAGTTGGACTGAGTAACTAGCTTCTAAAAAACAGAACGTGGCAGAAGTGACGGTGTGTGACTTCCAAGTCTATGTCATAGAAGCCATTGCAGCCTCTTCCTTGCTGTCTCCCTGGGATCACACACTTCTGGGGAAGCCAGCTGCCATGTTGTGAAGACACTCGAGCAGCACTATGGAGGTGCCCACAGGCCGGGGGACTGAACCTGTTTTCCAGCAGCCAGCAGGGAACTGAGGCCTCCTGCCCATAGCCGTGTGAATGAGCCAGCTGGTAGGTGGATCCTTCAGCCCCAGTCAAACCTCCAGGTGGCGGGAGCCCCAGCTGACATCTCGACTACAACCTCAGGAGAGACCCTGAGCCACAGCGACCCAGCCAAGCCCCTCCTGGATTCCCAACCCACAGAAATGATGAGACAATAAATACGTGTTTAAGCCACTAAATTTTGAGGGTCATTTGTTAGGTAGCAATAGAAAACTAACAGAGTAAGTGTGAAGTAATGAAATAAAATATGATTTTTTCTTTCTGTTTGTGTGTCTATTTTTTTCCAACAGCTATTAAGTTGTTAAAACTTAAATACTTCTTACGTTGTTAAACCTGACTACTTAACAAACACAACTTTGGATAATTCTTTTTTTTTTGGATCTGGGACATCATAGAAAAGTTCCTGAGACACCCGGTGCTTCATGCTTTGACAAAGTTCAGGGAACTCATCAATAAGTTAAAAATAGTTGATGAGAAAAATAGTTTTCTTTAATTTCTTTAGGCATATACATAATTATTATGGAAAAGTTTATTACTTTTGATATTGGACACTTTTTCTTATTATGTCAGTGGAGCCATGAAAATAAAAAAAAATTTACATGTGGAATTAATTTCCATCCAGGAAAATTATCATTTGAGAGTAAATTGACTAGCATTCAGTAAACATGAATGAAAATATTGGCTTATAGATATCAAATATGTAAGGGCTAATATAAAATTTGAGAATAAATTAATTTGCACATACAATGAAGAACGGAAATACCAGTTTATGGATATGGCAATACGTGCCTTCAAATGCTGCCTCCTGTTTACTGGCCATAAGAAGAGATGAAGCACCCCCTAGTGGTAGTTGTTGATATCATTCAATAGCAGAAAAACTGTAACGCAGGTTCCTTCCTTTACCTTGAGACAATGTTAAAAGATACTTAACCTGTATTTTAGTTTCATTGATACTATTAAATCCTTGGTTACGACTTTGGATTTGATGTTTTTTGAATGACAGCACAACACCCATGACTTTTTTTTTTTTTTAGATTTTTTTTTTATTTTTTCCTTTTTCTCCCCAAAACCCCCCGGTACATAGTTGTATATTCTTTGTTGGGGTGCTTCTAGTTGTGGCATGTGGGACGCTGCCTCAGCGTGGTTTTTTGATGAGCAGTGCCATGTCCGCGCCCAGGATTCGAACCAACGAAACACTGGGCCGCCTGCAGTGGAGCGCGCGAACTTAACCACTCGGCCACGGGGCCAGCCCCCACCCATGACTTTTTAAGCCAAATTCAGGAGCATTAGGTAGCTTTATTTTATAAAGGAAAAACAAACCTTTTCATGTTAATACCTTCAAAAAAAAGAACACGATGAAGTATGAAATTTTCTCAAAGCAGGCTACATCAGCACTACACAAGCAACTTACAAGCATAACGTGCCCCTTGCATTATAAATTAAACTGGTTGTAATGTAGCAACTTCCTACTTTCTTGTCCATTTGGTAACCAAACATTTAAAACACTAGTTTTGTGTTAAACACTTAACCATGCAGAGGGGTGTGGCATTCAGAAAAGTGAACAAGTGTGGTGTGGTGATGGAGGAAGTAGAGGATGCCGTTGGAGCATGCGCAAAGCACAGCACCTGGGCCCAAGGGAACAGAAGGGCCTCCAGCAGAAAGGCTGTGAGTTAGAGCCGCAAGCTAAAGTAGTTTTGCTGTCTTGATTTATCCTAGCCTCACAAAATAAACTGTCACTTGGACTAAGAATAAATTGCTCTAACAAAAGGATAACAACCGTGCTTTGTGAATTTGCTGATTACTCTACTGTTTGTACTTATAATGGGAATATCTATTCTATTTATCTCAGAGAACTGTGACATTGTCACCTCTCAGAACAATGAGTCATTTTCCACTAGGAAGACTTCTCCGAGTGTTTACTTAACCTTGTCTTCAGAATTGCCGGCCGTCTAGTCTCCATGGGTGATTAATAATTTATGCAATGTGAATAGAGGACTAATTTAATCCACCATGCAGTTAACAGAGAGCCTAATGTTAAAGATTTTATTTTTCCTTTTTCTCCCCAAAGCCCTCTGGTACATAGTTGTGTATTTTGAGTTGTGGGTCCTTCTAGTTGTGGCATGTGGGACGCTGCGTCAGCGTGGCTTGACGAGTGGTGCCATGTCTGCAGCCAGGATATGAACCAGTGAAACCCTGGGCCGCCGAAGCGGAGCTCGCGAATTAAACCACTCGGCCAGAGGGCCAGCCCCAGAGAGCCTAATTTTAAAAATGCAAAATGATCTCAATTTATCTTTCATGTGAATTAAAAACAATTAGTTTACACTTTTATGAATAAGTGTAGTTGGTAGACACATATGAACTTGGTGGGATTTTAGGACCCAAGAGCTTGTTGTTTAGAATACTAGTTTGGCTCTAAATGTCTGTTCCTCACGTCAGACTGGAGCTGTATTGTACCCCTTTTCCTGGTTCCAGAGGGATAATCACCTACGGAGAAGGCAATAGAGAAACACTTATAGGAAGTCAATAGAGTGGGAATTAACATTTTCCATGCTGCTATGAAATGTTTATGAAAAATGAACGTTTTTTCGCTCAATTAATCACAGAGAAGCCTTAAAAGATATTGTATTAGCTTAACTTAGATAATGACTAATGTAATAGAAAAACAAGTGAATTCCCAACATGTAACAAGTAATTTGGCAATTGTATATTTGTTCCTACTTATTTCTTATAATCACACGTCAGAATTCATCATTCTTTAAGGTAGGTAGGTAGGTTGCAAAGGTAGCAGTGAGGAATAGCTTTGTTCAGGACAGCTTGGACACTGTTAGATTGTGTCTAAAGAAACTTTCTATTCTATGTGGTATCCTTTTGGTTGTAAGTGAAGAAATTCAACTCCGTGCTATTTAAACAAAAAGTGGATTTATCGGCCCATGTAACCAGAGTGAGGAGGAACTGGCACCAGATATAACTAGCTAGAAGATGGAACAAAATGATGACTCCCTCTCCTCCCACCCCTGCTCGCCCATCCCTTGGCCTTCTCTGTGTTCACTAACTGGCCTGGTTTGGTTAGAGTGCACAAGAACCCCAGCAGATATCTAGGTCCTTGCTGCTCCCAGTGTGGTCCACAGATCAGCAGCAGAGGCATCCTCTGTGAGCTTGTTAGAAACGTAGACTCTCAGGGGTACCCACATGTACTGAATCAGAATCTACATGTTAAAACGTCCCTAGTTGATCAGTGTGCACAATTAATGTTTGCGAGTGTCCGTATCAAACCACTGTGGCTAGGAAAAGGGGTATTTATAAGTTGACTGGGCCTGGGTCTCATTGGCATTAAAATGATACTGAAGTATGGGAGAGTGATGGCCAGCCCCATCAGAATCACATGATTGGGTTGAGAGAAGGTAATCCAGAAGAAGTGATGGGTGGACAGTGAAAAAAGTGTGTTATCACTGCAACTGACAAATGATGATTTGGGGCAGAAGAAGGGAATGGTTTGAGATCATCTTATTTCTGAGAAAATATTGAAAACAAATTGGGGACTTCTAACATAGTTTCTAATGGAAAGATGCAGGAAAGAAGAGAGCTCCTGTGTATTTATTTTATATGTTATACATATGTCTTACTATCAGCATCTTTACAAGATAAACTTGTGAGTTTCAGAATAAAATAAGCAAGTATACCAACCTTCATAACTTTGATTGTCTGCCTGAGAAGATTATTTTATTTCTCTAATGGACTTCTGTCGTCTTTATTGGCTGCCTAGAACATGAGCTCTCCTCCTTGCGTTTGAGGAATTCCCCATTTTATGTGACCTGCTAGGAGCCATAGCCCACCTTCCGCTATGTGAGGAAAACACTAGTTTACATGCTTTCCCAGTATTCCTGCAGCTTGAAGGATGCGCACACGGCTTAGGCTCTGTCAGGTGGAAGTTTCTACCCTGGACACTGAATCAGGAACTAGTGACCCACAAAAATTCTTTAGCATTGATAGTGGTTGCTATAAAACTAAGTTCTCCAGGCGATGGTAGTAGCAACACAAGCTACTCATGGCAATGACAAAGATATCTTCAACAGACTAATATGCAGTTGTCATTTCATGTGATGGTTCTTTCTGTGAAGCTTTGAGCCTTGTCTGCAATCTTCTTAGCAATTTAATAATTGCTGCTGCAATTAGCCAGAGTCAATTTCTTGCTTGCACTCAGCACCAGCTTTATGGGCTTTTGATCTGTGCAATCGCACAGGGCTCTGCGCTTAGGATGGCCTCCGGCCTTGGCTTAATGCTCAGCTGTGACTGTTTTGAAATTCCTAATAATTTTAACAAGGAGATCTGCTTTTTTATTTCATACTGGGCCCCGCAAATTGTCTAGGTGGTCCTGCTGTACCTAACAATGCTGACTAATAAAGTTTTCTTTTTCTAAAACACAAGTTAGTCAGACCAGGATGCCTGAATGGGCTAAGAAGTAATCAGGAACAAATAAAAGTATGCCCATATGCTACTTTTTTGGGTGGTTATAAACTTCCCATGTGCTACAGTTATTTGTGAATCAATATTGCGTCTTCCATGACAATGGGACATTCTGAGAGTACAAATCATGGTCCTATAGCATCATATCCCTCTCTATCTTCTGTCTGTCTATCCATTATTTATTTATCTATCTATTTACTTACAGTTGAGCAACATGTTTTTAATAATATAATCTTATTTGATCCTCATCTAAGCTCTGTAGGTTTTGTTGTTATTATTATTGTGTACTTATTATTGCTGAAGGACTGTGGCTCAGGAAGGTCACATGTCCGCGTCCACTCCCTTCATTATAATAAAGCTAGGGTTAAGACACAGGTGATGTGATTCGCTCGTCTTTCTATAAGCTTCACACTTTCTAGGGTGCTTCCAGAATCATTTCAGGAATGAGAATTTTCATTGCACAGATGAAGCAACAGAGGCAGAGATTTTGACAGACTGCTCCAAGGATAGACATAATCGCTAGCAGACTCAAAGTGTGATCTAAGCCTGACTCCGTGGAATTTTCTACAGTGGTAGTCAAAAAAGAAATTGAGGTACATGTATAACCAAACCATTATAGTTTACATTCCTAGAGCTTTTTGAAAATGGTATAATTATACTAGCATATTTTCTTAAGACAGGAGGGAGGACTAGAAGATAGTCCTTGCTTCTTTTTATCTCTACAATTTTATTTATTTTGAAAATGTTTCTTAATGTGCGCTGTGGCTGCCACGAAATCTCTACAAACACAGTTAAAATAGTTTCAGCTAGTCTGATAATACAAATGTTTTTGAAAACATAGCCAGCAGGTATGTTCAGAATCTTGAGTTTATGGCAACAAAAATAATTATAAGAGTTATACACACAAGTCAGGTTGCTCAAGTATTTAAACAAATATTTGACTATCTCATTCACTCTAAAACAAATATTTCTAACTAATGATAGAAAAAAATTGTATTTGGAAAAACGCTAATTCTTTTGAAAGAAAGTGAGATTTACATCGGAAGGAAACACTCAGATGAAATATCAATTTTCTGAAATTAAATGTAATTTGAGACCTACTAGGTAATGTTTATATAATACGACTTGTAACTCATTTAACCTCTACATGGATTTAGGAAATTGACTAGTCTCAAATTTCCTTCAAAGAAATATCTTTTTTCTGTGCCCCATGATCATAGTGTCTAATATCTTGAAATGAAATAATTTTGTTCTGTTAAAAAATGTGTTCTCTGTTTTGAGAAATATAGTCACTTGTTTTGAAACAAACATTTATTAGACATTTAATGATATTAAGGAATTGATCATTTTTTTAAGTGTGAAAGTCACTTTTTAAGCTGATAATTTATCTGATGCTATTACTACAGAGCAATTTAGCAAAAGACTTTGGGATAATAAGCAAGACTTGCTCCCAAATAAAAATCAACACGCTCCCTTATGGAAAGAGGAGAGTAACTGACTCGGTTACAAAAGCAAGCGATGGAAAACTGCCTGTGAGCAGAGGGAATTTAATCACCTCCTGTCTCCCTTCTTCTTCCTCAGGGAAAGAGTTTCGGTTAGAAGTAGTGGAGTGAATCAGAATCTGGTCTGTAAATTCAGGCTGATGTCAGCGTAGAATCCTTTCACCCGTGACCTCTGATCAGGCTTCACCGGCGTCTGACCTGTGCAGTCTCTCGGGGCCTCACACCCAGCAGAACCTGTGCTTCTGCTTGTTTCAATGCTTTGCTTTTGTTGTCTTGAAATTCTTAACAATTTTGGACAAGGGAACCCTTCTTTTCATTTTGCACTGGGCTCTACCCTATGTAGCCACAAGCTGTGTGGCCGCTCCTGCCTCTGATGCTGCTAAACCTGCTTAGCAACATCCAAGTGGAAACTCCCGACTGTCAACATCCCAAACCACTCCCTACTTTTCACTCTAAGCCCAGGTTTTGCTTCCGGCTTCATCAGGTATGAACCACCTCAGTTCCCAAGATGTGTCTAGAAAGTTACCTGCTTTCTTACCTCTTGTCCTCGTAGAAGGTAATCCTTTCATCTGGGCTTGGGAAGCCTCATCTTGTTTCACCTTCCCCAGAACCCTGTTCCATCAACTGTTCCTGTCTTCTAGGTCTTCAACCTTTCTCTCTTCATTGGTTCATTCTCCTAAACATACAAACACAGGCTTTATGAGTAGTGCTCTTGCTGGACAAGCTGGTTTAATTCCCACGCAACTTCCACAGTGTCCACCCGTCAGACGGAAACAAATCCTTGCTGGACTGAAAGGACCAGGTGTAGTACTTCTTGGTACTGGTGAGGAGAGCTGACTCAGTGGGCCCCAGCTGTATTCCCTAGGCCAGCTCTGACATTCACTAGCTGTGTGGCCTTGAGCGAGTTACTGAACCTCTCTATGCCTCTGTTTTCCTATGAAAAATGAGGATAATAATAGTATCCACTTCAGCGGGTTGTTAGGAGAATAAAATTAAATGTGTCTAGAACAGTGCACTGCACAGAGTAAGCAATATCTGTTTCTAATTATTACTCTCTCTTCCTTCAGCTCCCTCTCTTTCCTCTACCCCTTTCTTCACCCAGGAGAATGATGTGCAGGGGAAAACAGAATACTGTTCTGCTTGTCAAAGAAATTACTAGACATTTAGAAATAAACGGAAAAGACAGGCATTGTGTCCTTTCAAAATCAGAACTTTGGTACTCAGCTGTGGTTTTTTAGTTGACAAATCTGGAAAACAGGAAAGGTACCGGTTCAGCGTCCTCCACCCTCCTCTTGCAACTCGTTACAAAGTAAAAACTAAAGCATTCTGTTATTAACACTGCCAAATAAACGCATAACGTGTCAGTCTGTAGCATCTTGTTCAGAGGAGTGTTTGGAAATTGCTTTATGTGTGTATCCGCCTGTCCCTTAAAAAAAGAGACTATGGAGGTAATGAATCCTTAACGTCCAAAACTGAAAATGTCAGCATCTTCCAAATTCCTGTTCTACCATGAAAGAAAGTCTGGTTTTTTAGGGTATCTTGTTAAAGTAGTACTTATTTATTTATTTTTTTGGAGAAACATCTTGTTCCCTGGGTGAGCTCTTCTGAAACATTATCTGATACAATTTAATGTCGTCAAAATCAACCCAGTAGCCCACGCCAGAAAACTAGGATTTATCTAAATTCTACACGCATGTACCTCACCCCTTAACCATCTATCCTATCACCTGATTTTTACCTCTGATTACTCACACCTACCCCCTTTTCCTGATTCTGGTTTAAGAACTTTCCTATCTCAGTGGCTCTCAACCTTAATAGTGCATGAGAATCTGTCTGAACCTGATATATACAAATATATATATTACATATGTATATATGACATATATATGCTGATTTCTAGGCTCACCCCAGGCCAACTGAACCAGAACCTCTGGGAATGAGGCCCAATATCAGTATTTTTACAAAGTTTCCAGGTTGTTCTGATGCTTCTCCAGGGCTGAGGACTGCTCTGGACAATGCAGCGACTGCCTGGCAGTTCTCACTGGATCTGTACTCCCTCCTTTAATGGATTCCAGTACTGACCCAGAGTGAACTTCTGGAAGACAAATCAAATCATGCCCCGCTCTGCTGAAATGCCTCCACGGCTTCCTTTCCATGTAGGTTGAAATCTAAACCACCTTGTTTGGCAAACAAAACCCTTCATGATTCCCCCCAGTGCCTTCCTGTCCATTTCCACCCTCACTATCCCAGCGGCAGCACTGTATATTCTTACATCAAAATGCTCTAGTTTTCCTCATCACCAAATTTTCAAGTCTCTGGAACTTTTTATGTTGTTTTTTCTGCCTGGAATGCCTAGAGGGTTGGTTGTTATTTTAGGGGCTACACCCTCTTTAAAGCTTCTATTATTCCATTAGATTCTTTTTTAGGCCCTCCTTCGCACTTGCTATCCCTTTACCTGTAAACACATTTCCTAAACCCCATTTGTATAATGAGGCCAACACTGATTTGAGAATATCATGAAGGCTCGTGTTTAAATCAATCTCTTCTATTTTTTGCCACTTCTTAAAAATTCTTATTCATCCCTAAATGTACCCAGCACATAATAGATGCTAAAGTAAAGTTTGTTGAATGATAAATGTGCCTGAAGTTATGTCAGAAAGGGAGTGTAGAAGGAGATAACCATGAGAATGGGAAGGATGACAATGAATATCTAAAAGCTTCTGGTTCTTTCTTGTGTGTTCTAAGTTACCCAGAAATCCAGAGAGCCAAGCAACTCCTTAAAGAACACTTTGACCCCAGCAAAGGCGGTGGTAAGAAGAGAGGCGGATTCAGCTTTAAAATGGTGTAGTGCTAGCTCCTTTTCCCTCCTCCTCTGGCTGCCTCCACCCAGGGTAACACCACATCCACTCAAATAACCATGACCGCATTGACCCATGTTCGGGTTGTCCAGGACAGTCCCAGTTTACATCTGTTTTCTGACACAGCTCCTAAAAGTGCCCCCTATTACACCCAAAAGTGTCCTGGTTTGGTTGACAAAGTATATATGCACTCGAATTCAAATTTAGTCCATTGAAAACAAATTTCCTGTGTTGACTAACTCATTTGATGTGAATAAGTACAAATATAAACATTGTAAGCCTTCTACTTAAAATAGAAAATGCATTATTTCAAAGTAAGTTGTATGTATGGTGACAATGGTGGTGATGTTCATGAATATATTTTCTGAAGAAAATGTCATGGAAATCAGAAATTAATTCCCTCTATTTTTTAGACTTCTTATTTTCCAAGTGCTTTAAAATTATTAATGTCATGTCTATGCATGTTGAACACTTGGATTTATATTTCCTATTATGTTTTATTTTCAATTGTAACTAAAAGTTTATAAGTCTATGAGGGATACTGAAACAAGGGCTGTCTAAAACATCCTTGATGATTTATGTGAACAAAATGAAAGAAATTTATTTGTGCTTATGAAATGTGAGCAATAGAATATATATTTTAAACTACATAAAGGTCAGGAAGAAATGCTTGTCTATAAGACTAGCAGAGAATAAGCTGGTAAAGACATGGTGAGGACAAGAAAGAGAAATGTAATTGTATCTTAAGGGTTTGGTTTACTAAAGCTAAAAACATTATTGGTTTTAGTATTTGTTAATGTTTTCTGAAACCTAGCTGAGTTATTTTGATAAAGAGATTCTTTTCTTTTTGAAAGAAAATCAGAGAATGGAATGGAGGAATTAATGGTTAAGGTTAAATCTGGGTGAGCCCAGGATAGCACTAGCATTTTAAGCCCCAGGCCAACTTCAGTCTTTGAAGTTCAGACTGAGTGACTGTGGCAAGATATAGTTATCTGGTGGCAGGAAATTACAGGGACATCTTTTTAAATTACAGAGATCGTTTTTGAATGCTTCAGTGGTTAAATTGCAAAAACAGCCAGTAGGAAGAGCCAACGTTATTGTTGTAGCCACCATTATTATGCACTAATCTGAGTCAGGCATGCAACTTGGTATTTTATATGCAATATTTCAATTAATCCTCACAACAGTCTTATGATTTGAGCCTATCCTTAACTCTACTTTACAAATGAAGAAACCTAGAGTTGGTCAATGGTAGAGCGTGGAAAGGAATACCCTTCAGTCTGACTCGAGAGTCTAGGCTTTTAGTCAATATGCTTGACTGCACCTCTGGCAATAGAATGCGTGTCATTAACAGCTGCCACTTGTTGAGTATTTACTGTGTGCTGAGTGCTTTAAAACTATTTTTAATTCTCACTGTACTAATGTATCTTCATTTTTTACCCCAGAAGGAAACTAAGGCTCAGAGTACCTGGATTAGTTTTCAATTGTGCAAGTTACCACAATTTTAATGGTTTAAAACAACACAAATTTATCTTCTTACAGTTCTGGAGGTCAGAAGTCCTAAAATCAAGGTTTCAGCAGGGCTGTGCTCCTCCAGTCTCTGTTTCCCGTATCACAGCTCCTTCTCTGACTCTGACCTTCTGGTCTTCCTCTTCTAAGGACACCTGTAATGCCATTGGGCCCACCCAGATAATTCAAGATAATCTTTCCACCTCAAGATACTTGATCACACCTACAAAGTCCCTTTTGCTGTGTAAGGTGACATATTCACAGGTTCCATTGACTAGGATGTGGACATCTTTGGAGCGGCCATTTTTCAACCTAATTTCTCCCAGATCACAAAGTTGATAAGCATTAGAGATGAGATTTGGATCTTGATGTTTTTAGGCTCCAAAGTTTGCACTATTTCTGCTCTGTCACATTAGTAATGCTCGCTTCATTCATTCAAAGAAGCATTCACTGAGATTATAAAAAGAGCCAGACACGGTGGTAGGTGCTGGGAAAATATGACACACTTTACGAGTTTGAGTCATCTTTGTGCAGGTGCCTTATTAGTCTCTGCAGTTTTCAAAAGTGCAGGAAATTAAAGATTAATAAGCTTAAATAATTAATAAATAAGATAAAATAACTCCCAGAATAGATATTATTAGGCTTTACTTTTTTACTGTAAAATATTTCTTTACTTATTTCTCCCTTCCAGAGATTAACACCAGGTTAAAGTTTCAGATGGTGTACTTTTTAACATTTGGTTTTTTTCTCAGATCTGTTGAATGGAAATCTTTCCCGGGCAGAGTAGAAATATGAGCAAAATGTTTGTTTCTTAACATTTGTGAGATTTGATTCCTTTACTACTAAAAACACAGCCCAAGTGTTGGTGGTCTTCTTTGTGTTTTAGAAGGGGCATATATATCTACTCTAAACTTTAGCTCAGTGGTCTGAAAAACTGCCTGTCAGCTTGCAGTGGGTTCCACAGCAAAAGAAGGCTCTTTAGCTGGGTCAGTACATCCACTGTGTATCTTTGAAGACCCAAGGGATCCAAATATCCTTGGCAGATCCGTATAAATGAAGTCTATGGCAGTCCCTAGTAGGGGAATTGCAATGCTCCCTTGGACAGATAGCAATTCTCTTTGAGAAGCAGCTCTTGGTTTTCTGCTTGTTCCTAATAGAGACTAAATCCCCAGCCGTGGCACTGTAGGCATTCCTAGCACCTGCACTGCCCATTGAGGACTGGGTGATATCTGAACCCAAGCTGTACACTTAGGTGGCTTAGCAGCCCTTTAACAGCAAGTTGAAATGGTGCATTTCAGTTCCAAAAGACCAAATTAAATTGAATAAGCAGGTGGTTCATACTTCCAATATGCTTCCTCTTGCTACATGGCCACATCTCCCCTCCACTCTTGCCTCTGATTGCAGAGGGGGTTTCCTTTAGATGAGTTGATTGAGATGAAAAAGAATGAGCCTGTTTACTCATGGCTATGCACCAGCCAGAACTGGATTCTGGCCCAACTATAGACTTAGAAGTGGCCCTGAAGGAGAGTGAGGAAGAGAAATCCTCCTAGTTGGAAAATCTTGGACCAGGACATCTCATTGTTTAATTTGCTTGGAAGAAGAGATGGCCTGAGAAAATGGATCTATATTCAGAAAATTTTCAGAGAATTGTATGGAATAATACTCGAGGATTGGTGACCAGGACACTTGAGGAAGTGATAAGGAGATGCGACTTTTGGGATGTGAGAATATATATGCCCCAAGTGTGTATGCATATAAGAGATGACCCACTGCAGAGATGATCTCAATGATCACGCAGACAAGGGGACTTGTCATTCTAGTTTTTTTCTGGTTGCCCTAGTACTTGCTTAATGTGTTTATTACAAGGTAGCATAGTGAGTATAACCAAGACTCAGGTTACACACAGCTTCAACAAAATAGACTTTCTCATGCCATAGCTGACATTTAGTAAAGATTAATGATAGACTGCAGTATTCCTATGCACTAAAGCACAAAGGACTCCAATCCATTAGGAATAAAAGTTTGGGTCATTTCACCAGACAAATAACGCAAACCAGCTGAGCTGCTGGTTTAGAAGAAAGGAACATGGAAGATGTGGTGGGGGAAGTAAGTCTTGTCAGCTATAAGCTTATGACCACTTGCAGAACTGTATTATCTATTTCTGCTTCCACTCTTACTCTCTTAATTATTTATTTTAACAAATATTCAACTATTATATACTGGGTGTGCTGGTAGCGTTTAACTTTACAATTTAGTCCACAGATTATAGAATGCCATGATGGGGACATTATTATGATATGGATATTATCCTTAGATCATGGATATTGTAGACAAGTCATGGTTTATATTATTACGGAATAGTATAATAAGTTACAATATAAGTTATAAGTTAGATTATATTAAAGATCACGGTTTGTTGCTGCTGTTTGCAAATTTAAACATAGAAGAGGGCATTTGTTGATTTTGCAAAGCTAAGTGGAGAAGGGGAGTAGACCCTTCTAGACTTTATTATTGTCCAGTATCTTTGGAATACACTACTTTAGGAAATTTCCCATATTATATTGGAAAGTTATCTTCCCCAAGACAGAAACCAGAAGTTACTTTTCCCGGTCTCCTTTTGCTCTTAGGGCATAGGCACTGGCTTTACCAGTGAAGTGCTTAAGATTTGATATTAAAGAGTGGAATTTGAGGACCATGTGCCATACAGAATCCATTCTTTTCTAGCAAGAGAAATATGGCTTTTAGGGGAATCAGTGGTGCAGATTCTGTTTTTCAGTATCAGTGATTTGAACTACAGTGTCTCTAACCAGTGATGCCATCTGAGATAGCTCCACTGGTCCTACTGGTTTGGGTGCTGTTTTTGCTTGCAGAATCCTCAAGACTGACCCTCTGGTCCTCCCAGAGATTGTGAGAGCCACATAATATATTTTTACACATTTTTTTGGTCAGGAGAGGGCGGGTAGTTGCTCTCTCTCTCTCTCAGATCACTTACTCTGGGCCAGCTGCCATGCTGTCTTAGCTCATGTGGCAAGGAACTGAGTCTTCTGGCCAACAGCAATATGAATGATGAGTGAGCTCGGAAGTGACTCCACCAGTCACAGTCAAGCCTTCAGATGACAGTTCTGGCTGACAACATTTTTTAAAACATTATGTATTTATTTATATTGAGGTAACATTGGTTTATGTCATTATATAAATTTCTGGTTTATATCATTATATTTTGGCATCTGTATAGACTGTGTTCACCACCAAAAGTCTAGTTGCCATCCAAACTGTAGGCTTGTCTAGCCAACCTCTTGACTGCAACCTCAGGAGAGAGCCTGTACCAGAATCATCTGACTAACTGCTCCCAAATTCCTGACCCACTGAGGTAATAAATGCTTGATTTTTTTGGTGAGGAAGATTGGCCCTGAGTTAACATCTGTTGCCAATCTTCCTCATTTTGCTTGAGGAAGATTGTCACTGAGCTAACATCTGTGCCAGTCTTCCTCTATTTTATGTGGCATTCCTCCACAACATGGTTTGACAAGTGGTGCTAGGTCTGTGCTGGGATCTGAACCCATGAACCCTCGGCCAGCTGCTGAAGTGGAGCGTGCAAACTTCACCCTACGCCACTGGGCAGGTCCCAATGTTTGTTGTTTTAAGACACTAAATTTTCAGGTAATTTATTACACAGCAATAGATAACAAATACAGGCAGATGTAATGAAACGAGAAATTCCAGGATGATTAAGGAGGCACAGTGCAATGAATTGTTAGAATAGCTGAGTTCCCAGCTTCTCTGAATGTCAAGATCTTTGCATGTGGTGCTTGATTTACTACTTATCTATATCTCTTTTCTGCTGCCTGAATTGGATGCCAGCACCAGAGAAGCAGAATCCGTGAAGTTGGCTGTATGTATCTGCCTCCCTAGGAAGCTACCAGGCAGAGCAGCTATGCGTGCTGCACTCTATTGAGACAGTCTACACTGATACTGGATATGCTGGACCCTCAGGCACCACAACACTGCTGGAGGCCTATAGACCTGGTGGCATACAAGGAACTCATCAAACATTATCAAGAACAAAGGTATTATTCCATGTTGCTGTACAGCTAAGGGTGTTGAGCTTTTGCCCAGGACATGGACGAGTCAATGGCAGTAGACTGCCTTATGGACTAAGTCCCATATCAAGAGATGAAGAGAGGAGCTATGATCAGATTTATGCCTTGAAAACATCAACTGATCACACTGGCTGCATTCTCTGTTCCTCATACCCCTTTCCTTCCATCTTTCCCTAGAAAGCCCAGAAAACAGACTCCCTAAAATATTGTTCTGGGAGGCTAGGTTGTCATTACCTTTAGAAGAGCCACTTGCCAATTTACCAATGACCTTGTCTCAGTTCTCTTTCATCTTGAGTTGTGTGTAGAATTCAGCACTGCTGAGGCAACCTGGTTCACGTTCAGATACCACACGATCAAATTCCTCACCTCCGTTAATTTCTGAGACATTCCACCAACACATTCTTGTCCTACCTTCTTTGTGTTCTGTCTCTTCAACTCTTTACATACAGTAATTATAATGATAATGAAGTTGATGACCAAAGGTTTTGATATTTTGAGTTTGAGTTAACGAAGAGTGTTCAAACACAGCTTTGTTAGGAATGGGAAAATGGGCCATTGGAGAGTGTGGCAACACAGACTTGACAGTCACCTGCATAGACATGTTATTTGAAGCTGGTTGTGCACAACATTATGGAGAAGAAGGATAGAAAAAAAGGCACAGAGTTTAGACTCAGTAGACCTTTTCAGAGAGTTGAAGAAAAAGCTAAAAGAAATAGATGTTTCATTTAAGCCACATATATTAACTGAATATCCATCCTTTACCAGAGCTACTAAAAAAGAATTACAATAATACCAGTTGATTTTCAACTGCACCTCTTATTTCTTCCCACCCTTTTAATATAGGAGCTAAGTTGCTAAGTATTGACAGAGAAAAGGAGAACCAGAAATTTGTATAATGCATTTGCTGGGTAATTGGTCACTGGAAAAGTCAGTTTTTTGTTAATTAAGCAGTATTTTTTGTGTTTGTGTGAGGATGATTGGCCTTGAGCTAAGGTCTGTTGCCCATCTTCCTCTTTTCCTTGAGGAAGATTGTTGGTGAGGTAACATCTGTGTCAATCAATCTTCTCCTTTATGTGGGATGCCGCCACAGTGTGGCTTGACAAGTGGTGCTAGGTCTGTGCCTGGGATCTGAACCTGTGAACCTCAGGCTGCTGAAGCAGAACATGTGAACTTAACCACTACACCACTGGGCTGGCCCCAATTAAGTGAGTAGGAGACAGATATTATTATTGAAAGTTAACTAGTCATTGATCAAAGATGGAATAATCTCTGGTAAAATTGAAAATGTTAATTTTCTCATATGAGAAAGAGCACAAGTAAGTCTTATTCTGCAGGAAATCTATCTGCTGTGAAACTGTCCTTTCAGCACTCAAGAAGAGAGAAAGTAACCTTAAACCCCTCTGAAATCAAATTAAGTCAGTTGTATGAGGAAATAAAAAGAAGGCAAACAGAACTTGTCAAATGTGTTGTTCATGAAAATGGCTTGGAAAATTTAATATGAATGAAATTCTTGTATAAATTCATTTGGTGAATTTTATGAACATGGCATAAATTTCTCTTGGGAAGAAAAATTAAGGAAAACTTCAAAATGAAAAGAGTTTAAAATGTTTTTTTTTATTCTAATGCAGCAAATGAATGTGAGGAGTTTAAATTACTGTAAAAGTCTACATGGCTCAAAGTTATAGTGATTTGGCAGCTGCAGTAGGCAAAATAAGGGCCCTCCAAACGCCCACACCCTAATGCGCGGAACCTGTGAATATGTTACCTTACACGGCAAAAGGGACTTTACAGATGTGGTTAAAAGAAGAGACCTTGAAATGGGGAGGTTATCCTGGATCACCTGTGTGGACTCAGCCTAATCATGAGTCCATAAAAGAGGAGAAGCTTTCCTAGCTGGGTCAGAGAGATGCGACAGGAGAAGGAGGAGAGATTTGAAGCTGGGGAGGGACTCGACCCACCATTGCTAGTTTTGAAAATGGAGGATGGGGGCCAAGAGCCAAGGAATGTAGTGCCCTCAGCTGATAGCCAGCAAAGAAATAGGGACCTTAGTCTTACAAACGCAGGGAACTGAATTCTACTAACAACCTGAATGAGCAAGGAAACGGATCCTCTCCCAGTGACTCTAGAAAGGAACACAGCACTGGATTTCAGGCCTGTGAGACCCGCGTCAGACTTCTGACCTACAGAACTGTAAGATAATACATTTGTGTTGTTCTAAGCCACTAAATTTGTAGTAATTTGTTAGAGCAGCAATGGAAAATTAATACAGCAACTTTATTTGAAATATGCATAACTATTAAATAAATGGCCTCCAGTAAATCTCTCAGTCTAGACAAGTTTGTACTAAAGCCCTTAATATACCTTTTAGATGGAGCTGGCTTTTAGCTTCCAATTAAAAACAAAATCCAAACCAATTCCTAAAATACCTATCATTGTTTCGAGTTACAGTTTAACTCAAGAAGATGAAGTTGGACGTGTTTTCGGCTGTTGTTACAAATCATTAACGATAATAAATCAGACTGCTCCTTTAACTTTTTCATACCTCCTACAATATATTTGTGAAAGGAAGAATTCACTCTCACTGTTTCTGTCAAATGATGATTTACATGGACATGACGTTGGTTATAGGTGCAGATCTAATGGTTTTCTTGGTTATGTTGGAAGACTGACACATAAGGTCTCTACATATTCCCTTCAACCAAAGAATAAGAATTCAGCTTAACTCAGTAATCTTTTTCCTTTTTAAAAGATTGGCCCTTGAACTAACATCTGTTGCCAGTCTTTATTTTTTCTTCTTCTTCTCCCCAAAGCCCCCCAGTACATAGTTGTATACTCTAGTTGTAGGTCCTTCTGGTTGGCTATATGGGATGCTGCCTCAGCATGGTCTGATGAGCAGTGCCATGTCTATGCCCAGTATCTGAACGGGCGAAATCCCACTGAAGCAGAGCACGTGAACTTAACCACTCAGCCATGGGCTGGCCACCTCAGTAATCTTTTAATGAACGTAGTATGGTATTGTAGAATGAGTGTGGTTCTTGGAATCAAAAGACTTTGGTTGAATGCCAGCTTCACCATATATTGTGTCAGATGAGTCAACAAATCTTTCTGAATGACAGTTTTCTAATCTGTGATATAGGAATAATATCTACCTTAAATTTTGTTCTTGAAGTAGAACAAAATTTCTCCTCAAATCTTGTATTGTCATTATAATGTTTAGTGTAATATGCAAACACTGAGTACCAATGTGATAGTTTGGGACTTTCTGCCAGAGATTGAAACAAGTGGGACCAAATATGTTATAGAAAAGAACAAGTTGGGTGGAGTCGGGGAGGCAAGGTGGAGGTAGAAGGAATGTTTCCAGTAAAACTGACCAAAGCAGGAGAAGAGGCGTTGGCAGGCCAGCAGATTGCGATAAAAGTGAAGAGGCAATCTTAAATTCTGCCAGATTAGCATCAAAGGTTCTGAGTTATCTAGCAGACAGGGACTCATGCTACGAGTCCTTTGGGTGGTGCTGGTCTCCAGTGTCAGCTTGGGAAGCTTCTGGCAATGGGCTTGTTTAGGCTCCAGGGGCTCTCAATTCAATTTAGAGGTGAAGGACTCCTGACATACCACATGGTCTGGATCTTATTGATTCCGAGGGTGGGCAGAGCTGAAGATGTTGGTCGCGCTCATCATCAGAGGCCTTTGCGGCAGGACTGAGGATGGCAGATGAGATGGAAACTGAGGAAAACACAACTGAAACCTGGGCCTCTAGGTATCAAGAGGATCATATTAATGACCATCACTCGAAATTACTTCACCTGTGCCCTCTCCTTTATAATGCTGTACCTTTCTGCAGCTAACTCTTTAGGTTGAAGAAATAGATCTAACAAACAAAAAGAGGGATTTTGTTTGCGGAAACTGGAATGGCACTCAAACCTCAGGATGGGATAACAGGGCCTCAGGATGTAGATCTAACAAGAGAAGTGAGGACACAAAGGTATCTGCTTTTGGCTCTTTTCTGTTTTTTATTCTATATTTTGCCTAATTCTTTCCTTTCTGTCTGTACATTTGATTCCATCACTTCTCTACTCTGGCAGAAAAATCTGGCTTCCAATAACTTTTGCGTTTTATATAAAATATGTTCAGCCATCCCAGAAAGAGTCTTTTATTACCAGATCAAAAATCCCTGGGGCAAGCGCTGCCAATGGCCAAAAGGAGAACAATTTGAGCAACCAAAGAAGTAGTATTGAATTATAGCTCAAAGTGTAGAATAAATATCTTTGAATTCACACTAATATAAATAAATGATTAAATAAATACATACATAAATAAATAGACAGGGAAGAAGATACAAATCTCTTGTGCAGAAAAATTCCAAATAATTTATGTAGATACTACGTCTATAAGGAAGTGGAACATGACTCCCTGCTCCTTAAGTGTGAGTTTCACATGGTGACTTCCCTCCAAATACGACAGTATGGAAAGGGGGGAAAAGAGCAACTTCACAGTGGAGAAAACCGACAAATACACCTTAGCCAGTTGATCAAGATTAATATGAACAGTGTTAAGTCATGTTGATAGTAGCCACTCTTAATATGACGTGATAAGAATGACAATTTATCTCCGTGGTCTTTCTCCTCAAAACCCATCACTCCAGTCTAAATATAAGAAAAACATCGGATAAATTTCAATAGAGGAACCTTTTACAAAATACCTGACCAGTACTCAAAATTGTCAAGGTCGTCAAAAATAAGGAAAGCCTTTGTATAATGTATCTATATGAGTTCACTAATTGCCAAAAAAGGTACCATACTAATGTGAGATGTTAATAATAGTGGAAACAGGGTGTTGGGGTGGGTTATACTATCTTCACAACTTTTTTGTAAGTCTAAAACTATTGTAAAATAAAAAGTTTGTTTAAAAAAAATCCTTGGAGAAGGAACTGATGAACTCGTCATGGCTCAGATATCCACCTTGAACCAATCAAGTGAGGACATCAGGGATGAGGCAAAGCTCCAGAACATGGCAGCTTACCGTAGACATATTCATGTTGGGGTGTGTGTGTGTGTGCGTGTGTGTGTGTCTAGCGGAGCAGGGATATTAGTGGAGAAATTCAAGATAACAGTGCTGGGCAGATAATTTAGGAGATGCCCATTAAATTTGATTTCCTTCGTTACCCACACACCTGGCATCGTTATTTTGGAAGTCTGTGGGATTCTTTCATTTTTCGACTCCATCTCCCTCTTCTCTTTCATTCTAGGTTGATGTCTGTTGCCCTCACCATGCCAATGTCCCTGGTGCCCTCCGTGACATCACTGCCAAGGGAATTGTCCAAGGCTCTGACCCTGAGGGTACCAAAATATTGCTAGAAAAAAATTTAATAGAAAATTTTGGAGACAAAGATGAGAAATTAAGCAGAAAGTAGAACAAAGATAAAAAAGATGCATAATTTGAGAGACAAGAGATAAGAGACCTGAAAGAAAGGACAAAGAAATGGAATGGAGAACAGTGTCAAATAAAAAGTGCAAAGTGATTCCCTGGTGCTGAAACTTGCAGTTAAACCCTGCAGAATCCTCAGCACAATGAATGAAGACACATCCTTAGACACGTCACTGTGAAAATTCAAATTACTAAGGATAAAGAGAAGACTCTAAAATTTTTATTGAGAACAAAAATGTGACCTACAGAAAAATGGCATGTCTGATATCACATTTTCCATCAACAGTGTTGAATGTTAGAAGACAGCGAAGAAATAGCTTTAAAGTTCTAATGGATAATGTCACAAGAGTCATAAAATATTTCCTGCACCCTTGAAGGGGACGTTATTTGAGGTTGGACTATATCCAAAAAGGGAAGATAATTAAGACAGAAAAATTCTTGGCATCCTTGAAATAGTGGAGCCAACTTGTCTGTAGAAGAGCAGTGAAAGGAAACTTCAGAATTGCAGTAAGGCAGCAGGCCTGGCGTTCAGCCAGTCCAAAGTGAGGCAGCAGGAGAAAGGGTGATTCCGTAGAACACCTGTTATTGTTTTATATCTCTTGGTACTGGAATACAGGCAGAAATCACTACACTTAGAAAATTGATGACAAAGGCTCTTAAAAACATATCATGGTAATCCATCTATACTGCTTGGATGAGCAGAAAGTCATATTTACATTCTCAATAGTCCAGGGGCTAGCCTGGTGGTGTAGTGGTTAAGTTCATGCACTCTGCTTTGGCAACCTGGGGTTCATGGGTTCAGATCCTGGGCACGGACATAGCACCACTTGTCAAGCCATGTTGTTGTGGCGTCCCACATAAAATAGAGGAAGATTGGCGTAGATGTTAGCTCAGTGACTATCATCCTTAAGCAAAAAGAGGAAGATTGGCAACAGATATTAGCTCAGGGCCAGTCTTCCTCACACACACATACAAACACAAAATAAATAAATGAAAACATTCTTAATAGCCTTATTGACTTTCATCTTTTACATACATCTACAGATAAAGCATTAAAGAACTAATCATACATATATACTATTAAGCTTGACATTGCAAAAGTTATGATGCAGATGATAGAAGCTGTAGGAGAAGAGAACAGAGTGATACTGAAACGAAAACTATGGTCATTAATATCATCTTAAAAAGTGGGAAGAAAAATTATAGATGCAGTACGTTTGGGTTTGCCTTGGTATTTGGTCAAAGTATGCGTTTGGTTTACTGCTGTAAAATATACTGTCAACAGCTGTAGAAATAAGGAATAGAGCTGTTACTATTTTATTAAAGATACAAAATAACTACATGAGGAACTCAAAATAGAAATACAACAACTGGTTGGAAGGGTGTTGGTGGTATGCCAGCTCATTTCTCGCTTATTACAATAAATTAGATCATATCTAAAATCTTTAAATCAGGAAATAGGATGAGAAGCATATCATTAAAAGATATAGAAGTCAAAATCAAGCAAAAATGATATAGGAGGAGAACAGTTGTTTCTGGGAAATGGGCTTATAGATTGGAAAGACGGAATAGTACGTGCATTAATTTAATAAAGTGGAAAAAGATCTTTAAGAGAGATGAAGTAGCAAAACTATGTTTGGTGGAGATGAAAGAATTATATTAATAGATTTTACTATAATTCGTCTGAGAGGAGCAACTGTGTTTATTTAGAAAACTCTTTTGATGAATTCCTTAGAGCTGAAGTTCTTTTTGGCTTCTGGTAATTGTGCAAACTATTTACAATTATCTAATATTTCACAGTGTTTATTTTGATTTTAAAAATATTATACAAATAAAATGTGGCTCTTATCAGTCTTGATCTCAGTAAGAGTAGTACGTTCAAAATAGAAAATTCAAGGAGGGTTTGTTTACAAAGGGCTGTTTACAAAGGTGCAGGGAGGGGGGCCATAAGGATGGTGCACTGACCTGGAGCTCGGGAACAATCCAGATGTCGTCACCCTCTAGGTCTAAAGTAAAAAGAAGATGAAATGGTTGTGGGAGTGTCACCATGAATAGGGTATTGTCTTTTGTATGGAGGATACAGCCTGCTTAAAGGGACCTTGCAAGAAGAGATACAGGGGAATAAATACACTGACTCCGCTCTCCCACCTTCATAAACTCTTCTGCCAGGGATTTCTGTTGGTTGAAGTCAACTGGAAGACGAAAGTCATGGGATCTTGATATAGGTCAGCTCCCTGGGGCCGAGAGAAGGGTGGAGAGTAGATCTACAGGGGAAAATGGAGGATTTTTGGTATAGTTCAACCCTTGGGTCCCTCAGCATTCACTTTTTTTCTTTTTACTTCTTTTTGTCTAGGTGATAAGCGTGTGTTTCCAACCCAAGGGGACAAAGAGACACAACATTTCACATTATACAAACATAATCATTATTTGAAATGGTTCAAGATATGGAAAAAAAGGTGCATTTGCCTGCCCATTAATGTTTTCATTTTTGGTGTTAAGTTTGTTAGATTAAAAAAAGTTCTCAATAAAGGCTGTCACTTAGAAATGAAAAACCATAACTAAAGGCTGTAAGACTGTTGGTCTATAATGTCAAATAAGAATTACACAATCTTTATTTTAGACATTCAGAACTAAGTCCTTTTTGATAATTTATTGCTTAGATTGAAATTAGCGTTAGAAATAGACACAGATAACATTAAAAACTTTTTAAAAAACTTTAAAAGAAGAAATATCGTAGTGTAGTGCAGATTTCCTCAAACTGTGTCCCTTCATTTCATGAAGAATAAGTTCTAGGATCCACAAGAAATTGGTGTGGACACAAGATTTGGCATCAGGCACCTTTGTCACTTTGTGTTTACTCTTTTTTTTTTTGGTGAGGAAGATTGGCCCTGAGCTGACATCTGTTGCTAATTTTCTTCTTTTTTACTTGAGGAAGATTTTTGTTGAGCTAATATCTGTGCCAATCTTCCTCTATTTTTTTGTGTGGGACATCACCACAGAGTGGCTTGACAAGTGGTGCTAGGTCCAAGCCTGGGATGTGAACTCACAAACCCTAGGCCACCAAAGTGGAGCATGTGAATTTAACCACTATGCCACCAGGCTGGTCCTCTGTCTATTTACTCTTAAGAGAGTCATTTCAGTGCTCTTTATCTCACATTTTCTAATTTCTAAAATGACGCTAGTCAGCATTTCAAATGCCTACAAAACCCAAACATACTTAGATGAGTAAAGAATGTGGTGAGAGACAGCACAGCTTGGTGAGGACTATGGTAAAGGGAAGAAAGTACGTCTTGTCCACAGACATCATCGACTTCCAGGCTCCAGTTCATCATTACTACATAGGAGGACCAGCCTAGTGTTGCCAGATGTTTAAATATCGATGTGCAATCTCCACATTTTAAAATGTGGTAAATAATTCCAAAGGTTTAAAAAGATTGTATGTACTAAACAATGAATCTCTGCAAACCACATTCACCTTATGGATAAGCAATTTGCAACCCTTGGATTGGCTGAATTTTAACCAATCTTCAACTACTGATATTTTGTGATTTTATAGGACAAGATAAGAATTAAGAATAAGTCAGGATCACCTATTAATAACTTTGGTATATTTTTGCCGCCTGAATAACATATGGTGGAATTTTAGCATGGAATAGAAGTTACTCATCTTTTGTTTTTGAATTATTATTAAGGTATAACAACTATTTTCAGTTATTGAGAAAGAAAAAGGTCTTCAAAGACTCTAGTCTAGATATGAGAAAGCTTTTAGGAGACCTGTAAGGAGAGCTTTTAGGAAATGTTAATGCACACATGTGGTAGAAGGTTGTGAATCAACAGGATAAACCCCAGTGGGGTCGTAACTCTGGACTAGATTTATGGGACTCACTCAATCACCACGTGTATTACTAAAAGGATGGTAAAAGCCCATGTAAGGATTCAGCTATTGGTCACGTGATCTGATCTAGGGAAGAGATAAAAGCTTATATGGATCTCGTGGAAGCCTGCCAATACTCGTCTCCATAATACATGATAAAACTCTGACAGTAAACTACTCCTGGGAGTGGGGTATTAAATTAGAGAGGCGGCAGTTCTCCTTTTCTGCTGTTTTCAGATATCCAGGCACAGCTTTCTAATACACTGCTAATTTAGAAGCCAGAAGATGAAAGTTCTATTTTAATATCTCCCTAACACCTCTTGTTTTCTATCTCTGCTATAACATTTCAGAGCTGTGGAAATATTACTGTGTGAGACGGCCCATTCACTATGTACAATTTTTTTAGGCTAATATGACACATGCATCAATTAGATGGTCTTAGAAAGAACATCTCACTCTTCCTAGAAAACATGCATGTACTTGTGCTTTAGACGGAGATAATTTTTCTTCTAAGAAGTCAGAAAGTCAGTTAGTCTAACTTAGGTTTAATAAGGAGGAGACAATTTTATTTTTCAAATAGCGATCTCCAGAATTATTTCTGCATAGACCTGTCTTTATTCAGAAAAATAGTTATTTTTGTAATAGAGGAGGTGGAACTTGGTATGTCCAGGGCAATGGAAGAAGACGGTGAGAGAGGTGGAAGTGGAAGAGGGAGAGAGAGGAGGGTAGAAGACTATTTGCATATTGTGAGTCCTCCTTGAAACCTCCCCAAATCTTCAATAAAACCCATTGAACTCACAATTGTTTTTCAATACTAATTTTAGAAATTGTGGTAAAATACACATAACACAAAATTTACCATTTTAATCATTTTTAAGTGTACGGTTCAGTGGCATCAAGTACATTCACACTGTTAGGCAACCATCACCATCATTCATCTCTAGAATTTTTTTCTTCATGCCCAACTGAAACTCTGCACGCCTTAAACAATAACTCCCTTCCCCCTAGCCCATGACAATCACCGTTCTCCTTTCTGTCTCTACAAATTTGATTACTCTAGGAACCTCATATGAGTGGAATTATACAGTATTTGTTCTTTTGTGAGAAATTCTCGTTGAGA
Source organism: Equus quagga (assembly GCF_021613505.1). Classification (NCBI taxonomy): domain Eukaryota; kingdom Metazoa; phylum Chordata; class Mammalia; order Perissodactyla; family Equidae; genus Equus; species Equus quagga. The sequence continues at coordinate 15,571,078 of NC_060287.1, read as the reverse complement.
TGGTTTTGTGTTGTGGAAATCATTGAGAGGGCAGGATTTCACATGAGGAACAAGATTCTGAAGCAAGCACAAGATCTGGAGGCAGGGATGGCGCCAGGAATATGACAGCAGTTGGAACCAGAGCACAAGGCCAGATCTGGAACACAAATGTGATTAGTCTGTAGAGAGCTTTAAAACATTTTAATGATAGGACATCATTTAAAGTGGGGGAGATTTTAATAAAGATTCAGATATCTTGCCCATCTTATAAAATCTGGCAATAAGGGGCATGCGTTTCCCTAGCTATGATCAGATAGGCAGCTATGGACCCTCCAGTTTTTTCCTTATACTCATAATGCTTTATTTATTCATCCTTAATTTATTCACAGGATGAATAATATTCATAGTGTTCTGAATATTCATAGTAATTCTGGAATTGGTGTTTAGATCTCTATATACATATAGCGATGGATCCAAATTTATCCATATCTTGAGTGGCAGGAAGGCTTCATCTGGGCTACAAACCAAAAACACATTTATTGGGAGGATATGCAGTTGTCCTGTGGAGGCCAAGAGAGGTGGATCAGTGGGTTTTGTGGGAAGCCTGAAATGGGAGAGAAGTCAGGCAGCCAAGCAGACGCCTTGTCTAGCTCTCATTCATCTGGGAAGGCACATGTTCTTCTCTTTGCATCTTCTTTGTGTCTGCTTTATTCATCTATATTTATTAGGACAAAATTGTGCTTCTACTATGGCTCTCGTAGGACCCTGCAATTCCAGCCTGTTCAAGTGCCATCAACCAACTAATTCTAGATTCTGAATCCCAATCCCAAACCCCAGGAGAGAGCATCTGGTGGCCTGGTTCATGTCTGCTCAGCCACACCTCTGATTTACCTGTGGCTAGAGTGGAAAATTCTGAGCAGGCTTTCATTCACTTCAGGTTGACAGTGCCTTGCCCACAGATCTTTCCTTTCTGCCCTGGAGCTGCTCTGATGCTGGTGAGCTGTGATGCCTGGCGGCTCACTTTGTCCAAGGCATTGGCTTATAAGGGTGAGGGAGCCAACCTCCCTGGGAATTAACACCGCCTCAAACAGTGAGGAGTGAGAGCTGCTGCAAAAATCCTCCTGCTTTTCATCCTTCTAGCATGTGATTCTGGGATGCTGTTCTGTGCACTTTTCTGGAAGTCCAAGCAGAATGGAGCCCCTTCTGTCCACAGTGGAAATCTCAATAATATACCCTTACGTTGCCTCTTCCTTCTTCCTTGTCTCACTTTTCTCATCCTCTCAGTCCTGCTCACAGGAATCATTTCCCCAAAAATGTTAAGGCATTTAATCCCCTTCTGATATCTAAGCCAACCTGCTCACAAGTCTTGTCACAGGCTCCGCTTTTCCGAGAAGGCACGTGAGACAGCCTGGTTTATGTCAGGTGTTTATCCATTTGTTATGGGTTAAATTGTGTCCTCCAAAAAGATGTGTTAAAGTCCTAACCCCTAGTACCTCAGAATGTGACCTTATTTGGAAATGGGGCTGTTGCAGATGTAATTAATTAAGATGAGGTCATACCGTAATGGGGGGGGTCCTTCATCCAATAAGACTCGTGTTCTTAGAAGAGGAGAGACACCAACACAATGAGGGGAGAACACCGTGTGATGATGGAGGCAGAGATGAAGTGCTATAGTTGCAAGCCAAGGAACTTCAAGAATCGCTAGCAAACACCAGAAGCTAGGAAGAGGCAAGGAAGAATTCTTCCTTGCGGGTTTCAGACAGAATATGGCTGTCTTGATACCTTGATTTCAGACTTCAAGCCTCTAGAACTGTGAGACAATAAACGTCTGTTGTTTTAAGCCACTTGATTTACGGGTCTTTGTTACAGCAATCCTAGGAAATGAATACACCATTATTGTGGCCTCTGTTGTCAGATAGTGGGTGCATATGTGTGGCCTGCTATCCACTTCTTAGGGACCAGACTATCGGAGAAGTGGATGTAGGAAGACTTTTTAATAAGAGGGTTAGGGCCAGTGTGGGAATGATGTGCATCTATAACATAAGTGGAAATGTTTGTGAAAAGGTAAAATGATAATAACTGAAAAAATAAAATGGAGAATTGATTTAAAGTCTATCAAAAAATCCCAGAAACAGTAGAGTGAAATTTTCTATTAACATTGTACTAGCAATACTGTTATATTTCCCCCACTCTTTCTTTTGTTTTCCTCCTGGACACACAATTAGACTATGTTTCTCAGGCTCCTCTCTAGTTAGATGAGGTTATGTGACAAAATTCTGGCCACAAATCAATTTAAATCAATAATTTGATAAGCATGTTTCTGATGCAAGGGATATCGGTCAACATTGCTTGGTAAGAAATATGATACGAAAAGAGGAATAAAATATCTTTAAGTTAAAAATAGAGGTTTTTCAATCAGTACAATATCTCAGATCTCCTAAGGCATTTAACTTTTTTCTGATATATACATCAATTCGTCCTCAACGAATCTTAGGATCAGACCAAGGCTTGCAGACAAGGGCATGTCTGGCACTTATTGATATGAGGTGTCTGAAGATTATGATGTCTGTGGGAAGTGATGAGGCCTTTCATGTGCAGGAAGAAGCTTAAAGTGGTTGTTGCTGTGTCTTTCTAGAATCAACTGTTGTTCATTGTTTCTCCAAGATTCTTTGGATAATACACTGTTTGTGTCCATTTAAAATTTCTTCACCATAAAAATCATCAGCTATGGACATAGCAGCAGAAGCAGTCAATACCTGCTTAATAATTGGGTAGGATACTGTGCTAAGAATATCATTATGTAAAAACTATTGCCTTTGAGAAGCTTATAATCTCATAAACTCTGCCTGCAGAATGGAGAAAAATTAGAGAAAACCAACAATAGCTGTGAGGAGAACAAACAGGAATTTACTGCAATTTGAAAAAGAACAGAGTTTGACTAGGGCCATGGTGGAGGGAATGGAAAGAATTAGTGGGTTTGAGAAATATTTAGGAGAGAAAATCCATGAGAATCAATGAGGAATTGAGTGAGTTGGAGGTAGGTATTGAAGATGACTCTTAGGATTGGAATTGTCTTAGAATGCTAGATGGCGGTGCCTTCTGCTGTGATGTGGAGCCCTGGAATGGGGGTGCGTTTGGTTTCCGACTCGTTGACTCTGAGGTATATTTTGGTCGGCACCCATATAGGCAGTCTGCAGCTCAGAGGAGTGGTCTCAAGTGGAGACAGAAAAGAAGGCATTTGATTATGGGTAGTAATTGAAGCCACAGGGTGGATGAATTTTATTGTGGTGAGAGTTTAGAGGGAGAAGACAAGATACCCTAGGGATGATAGTGAAGAGTCTATGGAGCTTAGTGATTGAGAAAACAAGAATAGTCCTGCAATTAATTTCCAGACTTGAACAAGTTCATACGCGCAGTGCCCCTGCATGAATGGGGGAAGGCTGAGCACCTTGAGAAAGGACCTTGTCACACAGCAAAAAGCGTATGATATAAATATTCCTCCTATCCTTCCCAACAGAGGCCCATGACCACTTCCCAGGATGACTGTGCTTTGGGAAAGAGTAAATAATCAGGTTTTTCAGAGATTTCTGGACACTGACTTCAAACTGACACTAATTTATGGTGACCCTAAATGCCATTATGGTTCACCAATCAGAGTTGGGGCTTAGTAAGATCAGGCGACCAATGGAGTTTTGACTTGAGTCAACTGAACAGTAGGCCTAGTGGGTTTCTGAACCCACTGTGTGGTTATTCCTCAGTTCCAGAAGGCATAAGTGGCGTGGACACACTTAGAAAATGGCAGAATTCCCACGTAGGTTCCCTCGCCCGTGGTAGGAAAGCCCAGTTTAGTCCCTTGAGCTGCCTCTATCAAAATAGTAAATCAAAAGTAATATCATATTCCTGGAGGGACTGCAAAGATTCATGTCCTCGTCAAAGACTTGAAAGATGCAGGGGTGGTGGATGCCTTCACTCAACTTGCCTCTTTGGCCTGTGCAGAGAACAGATGAATCCTGGAGAATGACAGTGATTGTCGAAAACTTAATCAGGTGGTGATTTCAATTACAGCTGCTGTTCCAGATGTGTTTTACTGCTCATACAAATCAACCCATACCCTGGCACCTAGTATGCAGCTATTAGCATGGCAAATGATTGTTTCTCTATACCTATCATTAAAGCCCATCAGAAACAGTGTATTTTCAGCTGACAGAGTAGCAATGCACCTTCATTGTCCTTTTTCAGGGCTGTTTCAGCAATCCAGCCTGATGTCATAATTTAGTCTTCAGGGACCTTGATTACGTCTCTATCCCACAAGACATCACACTGAATCATGACATTGATGATAGTTTGCTGACTGGATAAGGTGATGAGAAGTAGTAATGATTCTAGATACCTTGTTAAGACACATTCATGCCAGAGGGCGGGAAATTAATCCCACAACATTTAGTGATCTGCCACTACAGTGAAATTTCTAGGGGTCCAGGATCTAGAGTATCTCCGTATATCTTTTCCAGGCCTGAGGGCAAGTTTCTGCATTTTGCCTTTTCTACTACAAAGAAAGAGGTATAATGCCTAGTAAACCTCTTCGGACTTTAGAGGTGACATAAACTTCACTCAGGGGTGCTATTCTGACCCATTTACCAGGTGACTTGAAAAGCTCCCAGTGTTGAAAGATGCCAAGATAAGAGGAGATCCTATAACAAGCCCAGATGTTTCTGCAAGTTGTTCTGCCACTTGTGCAAACATGGGATAGATGATGGTGCTCGAAGCGTCAGTGGTGGGTGGGGTTGCTGTACAAAGTCTTTGGCAGGATCCTATGGGTAAATCACCGTGACCTTTAGAATTTTGGAGCAAAACTACACTATCCTCTGTAAATAACTGTTTTCATTTTGAGAAATAGCTTGACTATGGGTCTTCAAGTTATCATGGAATCTGAGCTGCCTATCATAAACTGAGTGTTTATCGATATCTGACCAAACTTTTGATAAGAAGCTCACATTGCATGGTAATTTGATGGCCTATGGGCAAGTTATTTCTCAAAAGGAGAAAAGACGCAAATTAGTGAGCACAGTAACATTCCATCATTAAACATCAGTTGTATGTATTAAGATTAGGCTTAAGCAAGTACTGAAGGCAAAAGAAAGTAGCATACGCAAATGGCTTAGATGGCCATGGCCCAAACTCTTTCTTGCCTTGCCTCCTTCCTCTCCACCTGCACTGAGGATCTAATGGGAATTTTCTCATGACCAGTTGACCGAGGAAGACAGTTCTTCATGTTATGCTGACATGATACTATGCTGACCAAAATGTGGATGGCTGCAGCACTATAACCCACTCTGGAGCGTCCCCGAATGTTGTGAAGAAGGAAAATCTTCCCAGTTGACAGAACTTTAAGCAGGTCTGTGGACCTTGTTGTTCATTTTGCCTAGAAAGAAAGATGAATGGAAGTACAGATCTATATTATTTCATGGAAAGCTAATAATTTGGCTTGATGCGGTTAGGGGCTTGGAAACAACATGATTGGAAAATCAGTGACTCAGAGGTTAGAGGATAAAGTATATCAGCAGACCTCTCAGAATGGGCACAAAATGTTTTTATTTGTGTCCCATGTTAATGATCACCAGAGAGCAATTTCTGCAGAGGAAAATCGTAGTAATAGGTGGACTAGATGACCTGCTCTCTGAACATGTCAGCCTCTTAAACCAAACACCCCTGTTCTTGCTCAACGAGCCCATGAACAGAGTAACCACTGTCACATGAAAGGAGACTATACATGGGCTCAGCAACTTGGATTTTCACTCACTAAAGCTCATCTGCCTTCAAATACCATTGAGTATCCAACCTGCCAACAGTGGAGATCAACACCGAGGCCTCAATATGGCAGCCTTCCTCAAGCGCACTAGCCAATAGCTGGTGGCAGGTGGGTTACACAGGACTATTTGTATCATGGAAGAGGTAGCTTTTGTTCTCACTGGAATAGACCTTTAAAATGGACACAGATTTAATTTTTTTTCCTGCAATACTTCTGCCAAAATGCCATCAATCAACTTAATGAGTACCTTATTAATAGTCATGGCATTGCATACAATATTGCTTCTGACCATGGAAGTCATTCTACAGTAAATGAAGTTCAGCAATGGGCTGTGCTCATGTAATTCACTGTTCTTACTGCATTCCTTTTATCCTGATAGAATAATGGAATGGCTTTTTCAAGCTCTGTTCTAGTGCCAGCTAGGTGGCAATACCTTGCAGGTCTATGATAATTTTCTCTAGGATCCAGTATATGTTCTCAATCAGTGACCGATTTATCGTGCTGTTTCTCTGAAGCCAATATTCACAGTTCTGGGAATCAAAGGGTGGAAATGGGAGTGGATCCTCTCACTGTTAACCATAGAGATCCTCTAGAAATATTTTTTGTTTCTCTTTCCCACAATTTTGGGCTGTAATGGTTTGGAAATTTTTGTTCCTAAGGGATGAATGCCGTCAACAGAGAAAACAGCAACGGTTCCACTAAATTGGAAGTTGAGTCTGCCAGTTGACCACTTTGGATTCCTCAGGCCAATAAACAAATAAGCAAAGAAGGACATCACTCTACTTATTGCAGTGACTGATCCTGACTGTAAAGACGAAATTAGGTTGCTTCCATCTAATGGGGTTAAGGAGGAGTATTTCTGGAATTCAGGCGACCCCCTTAGTGAGGTGCTACTTATTTCTCCCATATCCTCTAATTAAAGTCAATGGGAAAATACAACCTAAAACAGACAGGATGCCAATGCTTCAGATCTCTTAGCAAAGATTTGGGTCACCCTTCCAGGCAAAGAACCATGACTAGCTGAGGAACTTCCTGAAGGCAAAGGGTCTATGGAATGGGTAGCAGAAGAAGGCAGTTCATTGTAAATACTAACTTTGACCACATGAACAGTTTCAGAAACAAGGATTATAATAATTAAGAGAATCTTTTCTTGATCTTGATATGAATATATTATGTGTATATATTAACAATTTCTCTCTTCCTCTAAAATAAGAAGAAATATTGATGCTCAAAAAATAGCATGCAAATAGGACAAGGTGTAGATTTTTTTTAAGAAAAGAGTAGCTATTTGAAGTGTTTTTCCAGGATATAAGTGGATAATTTGAGGCATCCTCTTTGTACAATTGGAAGCTAATTAACTTAATGAGGAGGACATAAATATTAACACTCCCATAGTTATTGTATGGCTTATGAGAACAGAACCTGATGGAGCAGAATAGAACTCTTCTTTCAATGATTTGCAGGTGTTCGGGACTATGCTGCATTCTTGTTTACAGCAGTAAAAACAGTTTACTTTTTCTAACGAAAGAAAAAAAGAATGAGAGGGTGAATGCGTTCATCATTCAATGAAAGAATAAAACATTATTATGGGATAGATGGATAGATAGCTCTATCCGTAGACTTACTACATAGACTTGTTATAACTGATTATAGTAACACAACTTTTAAAAAGAAATACTCATGAAGATTTTCTTTCTCCTCCTAGTTAGAGTTTCTTACGAGACATTGTTCCAAACAAAAAAGACAATTTTGATCAAATGATCTTACTGTTTTCTTTTAATTCAAAGGAGCCTATCAATCATACAATAGGCAACTCGCCAGGAATAATTCGACCACATGGTTACATCCATAGTAAGCAAAATAGCCTTTAAAAAGAACTTTACAAGTGATCTGAGAAATTATGTCTATCCTGGATATCTTTTAGAATTTTAAAAATAGGTAAGTTCCCAACTTTGGGGAGTTAGCCATGGGGTAACTAGAAATGCTCCATTTTTAATTTCTTTTTAGTAAATAGCCCCAAATGAAATAGTCAAATAGTTATTGGACCAGAGAACTGCAGTGGGTTACGGACAATGATCTATCTAATTTTACTTCAAGAATTGAGAGCTAACAGGGAAAAACTCAAACATGTTTTAGGTAGCACAAGAGTATAACTAAAATATTTCATCCTGAATATAGACCAGGGACTCAGTTATTGAAAATCAAGTCCAGGCATGTTAGATGCTGTCCTTTTCTTCTCCATGACAGGTTTTGAAGGTTTGATTAGAATAAACACTTTCCCCAAGTTGGCTTTGACTCCCTAAAATGTGTAGGTAGCCAAGTGGATATAAGATTGGCTTTTTTGTAGACCTACTATGCTGTCTGTATCAGAGACTCCAGAACAAAGAGGGTAAAAATGGCCCAGAGAGTTTTCACAAGTATAAAGTGCTCCCTAAAGTTTTCATATATTGAAGAGAATGAAAGATTAGATAGGAAAAAAAAATTTAACCAAACATTTTACAGTGTTGACCCCATATCAATCCACATTAAATTTGAGCTTGCCGTAAATTTTTCAGATGATAGCACAATAACATCCATTCCTTCACTCAACAAAAATATATTTGGCAGTGATTGTAGGATAGATCCTCTGTAAACCCGGGAAATTTAGTGGTGAACAGAGCCCAACTTTCTTAGATCTTACATTTTAATGGAGGTAGAGAGAAGTAAGTAAGCTCTTGTTTGTGGAGAAGTACTAAAGAATACGGTAGTACTTATGAAGGACACATGATTTGGGGATAGTGGGATGGTTGCCAGGAGAAAGGAAAGTGAATTCAAAGCTGAAAGCTAAAGGATGAATAGGAATTAGCTAGATGATAAAGAGAGAGGAAGTATTCAAGTGACAGGTGCACTGCATGCAATAGTCTAGAGGCAAGAAGGAACATGGGGCATTTAAGGAAGTGAAAGAACTTAAGTACACCTGGCGCTGAGTAGCATGCGTGTGTGTGTTTGTGAGATAGTGATATGCAGGCTGAGGACAAAAGAATAGGCCAGGCCATGAAGGGATTTGTATACCATGCGAAGGGATTTGAATGTTATCTTTAGGTCGTTGAGGACTTGCTGATGCATTTTAGGCAGAAGACTGGATAGAACTACGTTTTTACATGGATCACTTCAGCTTTATTGTGAAGGATGGATTGGATGGATGATAAAACTCCACATGGAAAGAAAGCCTGTGATTTGTGTGCTGCAAGATAAGAGACTATGAAGTCATAGATGATAATAAAGAGGATGAAGAGGGAATTGGTGTTACAGCCAACGGCAGGCTCTAGCCTATGTGGTGGCCAAATGGCATGAACCTCAAGGCAGTAGTGTTTTTGTTTTGTTATAAACAAAAGAGGTGGAGAAGAAATGATGCGGAAACAGGAGGAAAAAGTGAAGGACATGCCGGCCCCACCTCTCAATACTGAGTAAGCAAACTCAGTTTAAGAGGATGGTAGAAGTACGGTCTAAGGGGAGTTGGGACTTTCACTCAAATCACAGAAATGATGAGAACTTTCATTACAGAGGTACAGAATGTTCATGTAGTTAAAGAGGGTCCAGAGAAGATAGGGTTAAACACTTAGAAGGAAAGAAGGGACAAAATTAGATTATGGTTACAAACAAAAAACAACTTTCCACGTGCTCCCAGAAAGGACTATGCAAGATGGTCTAGTCCAGTGGCTCTCATCTGGAGGTAGTTTTACCCACTGAGGACATTTGACAACGTCTGGAGACATTTTTCGTTGCCACAGCTCGATGGGGTGGGGTGGGCTGGAGTGGGAGTGTGTTGCTACTGGCGTCTAGTGGGTAGAGGTCAAGGATGCTGTCACACATCCTACAATGCACTAGCGAGTGCCTCGCGACAAGGATTTTAGGGCTAAAATTTTCTTCATGCCAAGAATGAGCAAGTGACATAGATTTAAACAAAAGCTGAGTAGTTACTGGTCTTACAATGTATTACACAGCCATTCTTCAATAATTTTTATTGTATCAGTTGTAGATTTTAAAATATGAATTTAATATTTGCTACCATTTAGCTCTTTTTCATTGCTCAGGTGAGAATGGGAAAAAATCTCAATTTGAGCTACATATCTATTTAATAAAATAAGATAGTAGTCTTCATATCTGTAGTCTTCAAATGTAGTAATCTTTAAACTGAAGTATGCATATTCCTGGAATCCGTGAAGATTTGCTAGAGGATATGTCATCATGGATATCATAAGGAAATTAATTATTGTCTCCACAACTTCTATAAGCACTTTTATGTAATTATTCTGTGGTCTTCCAGGTCCTAACTTTCCTTTCACAATCTTCTTTTGTTTAGTTTATTACAGAATGACATATCTCTCACCCTTTTCAAATGGTATTATAGCTCCTTACAGTTGTAAAAGCCTCTGGACACCCTTGATGGGATTGTTGGAGAATGTAGCCCTCTTGAGGGAGAACAAAGCAAAAGGTTTCAGTATGAAACATTGAAGGCAGTGGTGGTGACAAACCTGATTTAGGATCCGAACCCAAGGCAAATCTCCTTGCCTCTGCTTACCTACCTTCGTGTCTGTCTACTTTAAAAAGTGTCTTAGAAGTGAGGCAGTTCTCACATAAATGCATATTAATTATTTGAGTTTGAAAAACTAAGTTAGATTTTTTGGGTTTAGGTTTTTCATTATGAAATCCAGTTACTGTACCGTCTTAAATTCAAGGATGCCACCACGGACAAATTTGAAGAAGTAGTGTTGTTTATGTCTAAACTAAATAGCCACAATCACACTTTTGAAGATCATGTGCGGGCTTCCCTATGCTCTCTGCTGTCTATCAGTTGTCATTCTTGTTCTCCGAGTTCCCAAATATATAGCAATCATCATCCTATTTCTTTTTTCTTAATCAAGAAATGGCTGGGAATGTCAATTTGTTAGAACTTTGGAGACAAAAAGAATCAAATTTCGGGGCTGGCCCGGTGGCGCAGTGCTTAAGTGCACACATTCCACTTTGGCGTCCTGGGGTTCGCCGGTTCGGATCCCCGGTACAGACATGGCACTGCTTGGCAAGCCATGCTGTGGTAGGCATCCCACATATAAACTAGAGGAGGATGGGAACGGATGCTAGCTCAAGGCCAGTCTTCCTCAGAAAAAAAGAGGAGGATTGGCAGCACAGATGTTAGCTCAGGGCTAATCTTCCTCAAAAAAAGAAAAAAAAGAATTAATTTTTATACGAGGGTCCATGGAGGCTCTTCTTTGAGTAAAATTTGTGATATTTAGCATATGGATTACTCAATGTTGAATTTTCCGACTTCATTGAAGTTTAATTTACTCATTCTGAAATTCACTAATTGTAAATGTGAACTTCAATGATTTTTAGTAAATTCATAGAGATTTCCCACAACCTTCATAACCCAGGTTTACAACATTTCCATTCCTTCAAAAAGAATCCTTGTTCTCTTTTGGGGCCCAGCTCCACCCTCATTCCCAACCCCAGACAATCATGGTTCTGCTCTGTTCCATAGGTTTATCTTTTCTGGGCATTTCAAATAAATGGGATCATGCAATATCCTCCAGGCTTTTTGCTCTGGGTTCTGCCACTTAGCATAATGCTTCTGAGGCTTGTGCTTGTTATAACATACGTTAATAGTTTATTCCTTTTATTGCTGACTAGTATTCCATTTTGTTCATTCACCAGTTAATGGACATTTAGATTGTTTCCAGTTTTTGGCTACTACAAATAATGCTGCTGTGAACATTTACACACAAGCCTTCGTATGGGCATGTTTCCTTTTTTTTCTTTCAGGAAGACTAACCCTGAGCTAACATCTGCTGCCAATCCTCCTCTTTTTTCTGAGGACGATAGGCCCTGAGCTAACATCTATGCCCATCTTCCTCTAGTTTATATGTGGGACGCCTGCCCCAGCATGGCTTGACCAGAGGTGCATAGGTCCATGCCAGGGACCTGAACCGGTGAACCCTGAGCCTCTGAAGTGGAGTGTGTGAACTTAACCACTGTGCCACCAGGCCGGCCCCCATATTTCCTTTTTGTTGAGTAATTTTCTAGAAGAGAAATTGCTGGGTTGTCTGATATGTTTATCTTTAACTTTTTAAATAAATTGCCAAAATCTTTTGAAAATGGCCATACCATTTTATATTCTCACCAGCAATCTATGAAGGTTCCAATTTCTCTACATCCTTATCAATACTTGTTATTGTCTATCTTTTTTATTATAGCCATTCTAGTGAGCGTAAAGTGGTATCTTGTTTTGGTTTTAATTTGTATTTCCCGAATGACAAATTTTCACGTGCCTATTTGCCATTCGTACATCATCTTTGATTTAGTGTCTGTTCAAATCCTTTGCCCATTTTTACATTGGGATTTTTGTCTGCTTCTGGTTGAGTTGTAAATGTTCTTTATATATTTTGGATATATTCCTGTATCAGATATATAATTTCAGGTATATGTCTCCCAGTATGTGACTTGTCTTTCCATTTTTTTAATGGTGACTTTGAAGTGCAAAAAGTTTTACTTGGATATAGTCCAATTTATCATTTTTTTCTTTGCTGTAGATTGTGCTTTTGGAATTATATCTAATAACTTTTGCCTACTCCAAGATCATAAAGATTTTCTTATATGTTTTCTTCTAGAAGTTTTATAGCTTTTATTCTTACATTTAAGTCTTTGTTCCATTTTGAGTTAATCTTTTTTAAAAAATATTATGTGAAGTGAGAGTCTAAATTCATATTTTTGCATATGAATAACCAATTTTCCCAGCATCATTTCTTGAAAAGACTATCTTTAACCCTTTGAATTTTGTCTAAAGTCAATTGACCATAAATGTAAGGTTCATTTTGCATTCTAACTTCATCCTGTTGTGGTCAGAGAAGATACCTTGTATGATGACTATTTTTTAAATTTTTTTTTAAAGATTTTATTTTTCCTTTTTCTCCCAAAGCCCCCTGATACATCGTTGTGTACTTTTAGTTGTAGGTCCTTCTAGTTGTGGCATGTGGGATGCCGCCTCAGCGTGGCTTGATGAGCGGTGACATGTCTGCGCCCAGGATCCAAACCGGTGAAACCTTGGGCCGCCAAAGTGGAGTGCGCAAACTTAAACACTTGGCCACCAGGCCGGCCCTGATGACTATCTTTTTAAATCTACTGAGGCTTAATTTGTGGCCCAACATATGCTCCATCCCGGAGAATGCCCCCTGTGCCCTTGAGAAAAGTGTGTATTTTGTCGTTCAGTAGAGTGTTCTGCATATGTCTCTTAAATCTAGTTGGCTTATTGTGTTGTTCAAGTCCTCTATTTTCTTGCTTGTCTTTTTTCTCGTTGTTCTGTTCATTACCAAGAGTGGAGCATTAAAGTGTCCAGCTGTTCTCCCTTCATTTCTGCCAATGTTGGCTTCATACATTTTGATGGTCTGTTACTAGAAGGGTAAATGTTTATAATTGTTGTATCTTGCAGTATTAAATCTTTCATTAATAAATAATGTCTTCCTTTATCTCTTGTAAGCTTTTTTGATTTAAAGTCTGTTTTGTCTGATATTAGTATAGCCACTCCTGCTTTCTTTTGGTTACTATTTGCATGGAATATCTTTTCCCATCCCTTACTTCCAATCTATTTGTGTCCTTTTTTTTTTCTTTTGTGAGGAAGATTGGCCCTGAGCAAACATCTGCTGCCAATCTTCCTCTTTTTGCTTGAGGAAGATTATTGCTGAGCTAACATCTCTGCCAAGCCATCTGCATGGCTTGATGAGCGGTGCCAGGTTCGCACCTGGGATTTGAAGCTGTGAACCCTGGTCTGCAGAAGTGGAGCATGAGATCTTAAACACTATGCCACCAGGCTGGCCCCTATTTGTATCTTTTTATCTAGATTGAGTCTCTGTGGATTGCATGTATTTTTATCTGGTCTTCCAACTTTTTTCTTTTGATTGGATAGTTTAATCCATTTATCTTTAAAGTAATCATTGATAACAAGGGATCTACTTCTCTTATTTTCCTCTGGAAGGTAGTTCAGCTAGAGAGCAAGGGGCTTGCAATAATAGGTAGGCAGCAACAATGGCTGCCCAGTTCTGTGTCTGCATCCCCATGTTCAGAAGCAGCAATCAATGATCAAAGCACCCGTACCTGATATTTGGAGGACAGGGCCCTTATTGCCCACCCTGGTTCCCTCAAGCTGCTCCAAGAACCTGCGATGTGCCTGGTGGGTGGGAGATGGGTAGCTGCTACTGTGCTAAGAGCTCAAATTGACTGAAATTAACCACAATTTATCCCCTAAGCCTTACCGTGGAAGCTGCAGGTCTTCAACATTCTCCAGAGCTCCAAAATACAGTCATGTGCTGCATGACAATGTTTTGGTCAATGATGGACTGCATATATGGCAGTGGTCCCATGAGACTATGATCAAGCCAAAAAATTCCTATCACCTGGTGACATCATAGCACAATGCATTACTTATGTGTTTGTGGTGATGCGAGTGTAAATAAACCTACTGCACTGCCAGTTGTATAAAAGTGTAGCAGACAAAATTATGTACAGAATATAATAATTGATGATGATAATGAGACTATGTTACTGATTTATATTATACTTTTTATCATTATTTTAGAGTGTACTCTTTCTACTTATTAAAAAAAGTTTACTGTAGAACAGTATGCCATATTACACTGGCAGCAGCCTCATACATCTCATGTTTAGCACATCTCTTGATTGCATCATTTTCTCTTGTGCTTGATTTACTTTCATGTCGTTTTCTTCATCATGGCCCCTAAGCATACAAAATCCACTGCTAATGTTGCCAGTAAGAGGCCACATTGAAGGAGTGACCTGGAAAAAAAATTAAAAGTGATTAAGGACTACAAAGGTGGAAAATCAGAGATGGTTATTTCTCACTGGTCAGGTATGTCCCATTCCACCACAGCTATGATCCTGGAGAACAAGAACAAAGTGATGGAAGCTGCTAAAGGATCTGCTTCATTGTAGGCAAGGAGACTAACAAAAATTCGAGAAGGGCCTATATCAGACACGGAGAAGCTTCTAATAACCTGGATTAAAGACCAGACACAGAAGCACATCCCTCTCAGCATCGTGAGGATCATGGCCAAAGCAAAAACTTGTCTTCAATGTTGAAAGAAAAGAGTAGACCCAACTATAATGTTGAATTTACTGCTAGCTCTGGGTGGTTTAAATGATTCAAGAATCATTATTCATCACGTAAAGTGAAAGTGAGTGGTGAGTCTGTGAGCGCTGATGTGAAGGCAGCTGAGGAATTTTTGGGAAGTCTAGAAAAGCTGATTTTGGAGCAAAATTACTTGCCAGAGCAACTATTCAACATGGATAAAACCTCCCCATTCTGGAAATGGATGCCTGAAAGGACTTTCATCCATAAGCAGGCCAAGTCAGTGCTTGGTTTCAAGGCTCTTAAGGACAGGATAATGGTCTTGCTTGGGGGCAGTGTTGTAGACTACAAGTTGAAACCCTTTGTGATCTGGCACAGTGAGAACCCCAGGGCCTTCTAGCATATCAATAAGCACACACTGCCAGCATACTACAGGAGCAATGAGAAGTCATGGATGCCCCAGCTCCTTTTCCAAGATGCCCTCCTGAATTACAATGCCAGTGAAATGGAGAAGCAGTGTTTGGAGAATAACATTACTTTCAAGATTTTGCTTATGGTTGATAATGCTCCTGGACATCTTCCTTTTATTGATGATCTTCATCCCAATATCAAAGTGATATTTCTCCCTCCCAACACCACCTCTTTGATCCAACCAATGGATCAAGGAATTACAGTAGCATTTAAGGCCTGCTACTTGAGGAAGACCTTTGCTCAGGCTATTGCTGCAACAGAGGAAGACACTGATGCAATTCTGGAAGGATTACAACATCTGTGACTGCATCAAGAACCTTGTTTTGGCTTGGGTTGATGTCACCAGGGGGTGTATGAATGGCAACTGGAAGAAGACACTCAAGAGGTTCATCCATGACTTCAAAGGATTTGCCAAGGATGAGGAGGTTGCAAAATTCAATAAGGCTGTGGTTGAGATGGCAAAAAAAATTTAACCTGGGTGTGGATGAGGATGACATTGGGGAGCTCCTAGAGGTGGTTCCTGAGGAATTGACAAATGAGGAGTTGTTGGAACTGGAACAAGAATGCATGGCTGAAGAAGAAGCAAAAGAAAAGGTAACTTCAGGAGAAGCTAGAGAACTCCCGAGAAATCACAGTGAAAGCTTTAGCAGAAGCTTTTGAAGATCTCAACAAGCTCTTTAAAAAGTTGAAAACATGAACCCAAACACTGAAAGCTTTCATTAATAGAGAGGAATGCTCATGGTCTATTATCTGCTTATAAGCAAATTTATGATTAAAAAAAAAAACAAACCAAGAAAACTACCATGGACATATTTCTGAAAAGAGTGACACCTCCTCAAGAGCCTCAGGCAGGTCCTTCAGGAGGTGTTCCAGAAGAAGGCATTGTTATCATAGGAGATGACAGCTCCATGTGTGTTATCGCCCCTGAAGACCTTCCAGTGGGACAGGATGTAGAGGTGGAAGACAGTGATATTGATGATCCTGACCCTATGTGGGCCTAGGCTAATGTGTGGGTTCGTGTCTTAGTTTTTAACAAAAAGGTTGAAATGTAAAAAAATGAAATTTTTAAAAATAGAAAAAAGCTTATAGAATAAAGATAAAAAGAATTTTTTTATGGCTGTACAATGTGTTTGTGTTTTAGGCTTAGCATGATTACAAAAAGTAAAAAATTAAAAAACCCAAAAATTTGTAAAGTAAAAAAAATTACAATAAGCTAGGGATAATTTATTATTGAAGAAAGAAAAATATTTTTCTATAAATTTAGTGTAGCCTTAGTGTACGGTGTTTATAAGGTCTACAGTAGTGTCCAGGAATGTCCCAATGCTTCACATTCACTCACCATTCACTCACTGACTCACCCAGAGCAACTTCCAGTCCTGGGAGCTCCATTCATGGTCAATGCCCTGTACAGGCGCACCATTTTTTACACGGTATTTTTACTGTATCGTCTCTGTTTAGATACACAAATACTTAGCATTGTGTTACAGTTGCCTACAGTATTGGATATAGTAAAGTGCTGTACAAGTTTGTAGCCCAGGAGCAATAGGCTATACCGCAGAGCCTAGGTGTGTAGTAGGCGATACTATGTAGGTTTGTGTAACTGCATGCTATGATGTTCGCACAACGACGAAATCGCCCAACGACGCATTTCTCAGAATATGTCCCCATTCTCAAGCAACGCATGACTGCAGTTACATCAGACAGATCCTGTGCTAGTGCTGTTGAGGTGGGGAGACAGATTTCTGGTGCTTCCTACTCTACAATCTTTCCAGAATTCTAAGCAGTGCAGTTTTATAATGATTGTTTCATGCAATCTTATTCTTTTTAGATCAGTTAGGAGAAGAAATAAGAAAAGTATATTTAGAGATTCTCTTATAATTTCTACATACTTCACCTTTTTTGCTCCTCTCTATTGTTTTATGTGGATTTAAGTTACTGAATATTGTATTTCACCTCAAAGGACATTCTTATTTGTTGGGTGTCATGTCTGCTAGTAACATATTTGCTCAATCTTTTTTAAAAGAAATCTGGGAACGTCTTTATTTCAACTTCATTTTTGAAGAATTGTTTTTTCTGGATATAGAATCCATATTTTTTTTTTTTTTTCTTTCAGACTTTAAATATGATATCCCATTGCCTTTTGGCTTTTTCTGTTTCTTATGAGAAGCCAGCTGTAAATTTTATCTTTTTTCCTTTGTACATAATTTGTTGAATTTCTCTTGCTGATTTCAAAAGTTCCTCTTTGTCTTTGGCATTCAACAGTTTGACTACAATGTGCGTAAGTATGGATCACTTCGTATTTATCCTACTTGAGTTTTACTGATGTTCTTTTTTCTGTGTATTAATATTTTTCATTAAAATTGTGAAGTTTTGGGCTATTATTTCTTCAGTTTCTTTTTGACCCTTTCTCTCCTCTCTTTCTGGGACTCTAATGGTGCATATGCTTTATGTTGTCCCACAAGTCTCTGAGCTTCTGTTCATTTTCTTTATCTTTTTCCCTCTCAGTTCTTCAGATTAGATAATTTCCATTGATCTATTTTCAAGCTTACTGATTATTTTTGCTGCCATCTCTAACCGACTATTGAATCACTCTAGTGAATTTCTCACTTCAGATTTTGTACTTGTCAACTCCACAATTTCTATTTGGTTCATTTTTGTAATTTCAGTTTTTAAATTGAGACTCTTATTTGATAATTCATTATCATATTTCCCTGTAATTTTTAAACAGGATTTGCTTTGTTCTTTGAACATATTTATAACGTCTGCTTTGAATTCTTTGTCTATCAAGCCTAACTTAGATCCAGGCACCTTCAAAGACATTTTCTGCTGACTACTTCCCCCTCTCCCTTTGCGTGGGTCACCTTTTCCTGTTTCTTTACGTGAATTGATTTCATTGTTGTTGTTGACAAGTAAACCTTTTAGATAATATATTGTAGCAACTCTGGATTCTGATGTTTTCCCCTGTGGATTGTTGTTTGTGTATGTATGTGTTTAGTAACTTGTCTAGACTAAGTATGTGGAATCTTCTTCTACAATATGCATTGTCTGATATTTCTGCTCAATTTTTAAAAAATTATTGCTCCTATTTTGAAGCCTGGCCTCCTCCCTAGAAGGCCCTGTGACAACATAGCTTAGCAGTCAGCCAATGAGTCTTCAGAAATTGTGCTCAAACACTTTAACCCAGTCAGACGCCTACTTTCTTCCCATTGGTCTGGTGGTGTGTTTGGGAACATATTCAAAGCGCAGGCGGTTTAAAAGTCTGTTCTAGCTTTTGCTTTCTTCCAGGCCCTCTCACTTTTCTTCTCTGCATGCATGAGCCCTCTTGTTCGCCAGGGATGAATGGATAGCTGGAGCCCTTTTACGTCTCTCTTGCACGTGTGCAGCCTTGCAGCCTTCCAAATTTCCAGAGACTTGTGAAAACTTACCAAGTCCCACTTGAATGAGACTATGGTTGTCTCATTCCTCAATATTCTTGTTAATTTTTCAGCTAGTCTGCCATTTTGTTGCTTGCTCTGATCAGGACTATGATCTCAGGATAGTTTTGTCATTGGCCTTCCTTGTTTGTTTGCCACAGAGATTGCTACTGTTTCGGACAGTTCCCTCAGATATGGAGTTGTTCAGTGCTCTACTCCATGCCCAGTGAGTCTCATCCAACAGCAAAGCTCCTGTTTTTCTCAGCTTGCCCTGCGCTGGTGTATCTACCATGCTAGCAAAGCTGGAGGACAATGGGGACAGGAGCAGCCCCAGACAAAAACGATGAGGATGCCCACTGTTCTTTCTGGAAGCTTTTCTCCAATAAATGCATCTCAATTTGTTGTATGCCTGGTGTCAATTTCCGGAGTTCTGAAATCATTGTTTTTTTGACACTTTTCTTTAGTTTTATCGTTGCTTTTTAGGGAGAGTATTGGCTGAGCTTCTGGTTCTGCCACTTTGGAAGTCCTCTGAGCTGAAATATTTAATTGTTGATAGGCATTATTTACTTCCTTCCTAGTTTTAGTCATATGGCAGATAGTTGAGATGCTTAGATAATAAACAAATGTAGTTTACTTATGGCTCCATAAATATTATAATCTGATTTCTGGAAATACATGTATAAATGGAGGTGTAGACAAACAGGGATAATTTTCTCCATGTTTTGGAATGAATGTTTTCTTCTACTTATTTTTGATTCCTTTGAGATGGTGGATGATGGAATTGAAAGCTCTTGAAATTGTGTGGAATAGATTTTATGAGTCTTTTCTTCTCTCTTTTTCTTGATGACATTTTACTAGTATGAAGTAAAGAGGGTCAGCCGTTAATGGTAGAACATGTGCAACCTATTTGAAACCAAGTCTTTGAAGCGTCCCAAGAGCTGACCTGACAAGCTTTTACAGGTCAAACGCACAGCAATCGTTTTACAAGAAAACTCTGACACTTTACACTTGACCATGACGGCAAATAAAATGGAATTGCTCCTAATTTGATAGCTTTAAGGAGGTTGTACAGATATTTGTGGATATTCTGAAAGGAAATAATGATTTCTACTTTTAGAAATTCATGATCCAATTTATCTTCTCATCTGTGAAGAGTCTGGGGAAGAAACACATCAATTAAGAAAAAAAAAAAAAAACAAACCCAAGAGCCTTAACAAGCTCTCTTTATTTAGGTGAAATGGAATTTCACTAAAACAATGGAATCTAAAATTTAAATGTCTTCAAAGCAGTTGTAGTTATAATTGTTTCCACTAAGGTGTGCTAGATCTCCAAACATGATTCATGCTCTCCTTGTGTTACCAAACGCGCTGCGATGAATTCAACAGCGTTCACTGCCTTTCTCTGGCTGCCAAGCCCTCTGCCACACAGGAAGTTTTTGAACTAGAACAACAGTGCACAGCACACAAATTCAGCTGAAACACAAAAGAGGGCAAGAAAGCATATTTAAATTTTAAATGAGAAGGACCAATAGTAGCATTTTGAACTGTTGGTTTTTATAAACAGTCTTGAATATTGGCTTCAGTTTTACAGAATAATTTGGTTTGAGAAATTCTAAAAGGTTAACCTGATAGAAGGGAGTCTTTCAGGCAATTTTTCTTCTAATAAAGCTCTTTAATGTCGTATTATTATTTATAACCAGTGTTACAAATGTAAGTTATCTTTCCTTTAACAGCACATCTATCCTACTCTATCGTTATTCATGATCCAAATCCCTATCCGTTTCTGAGATCGTGGAGTGAAATTGGAAAAACAACACAAAAGAGCAGTTCTAAATAAGCATTTCAGGCAAGAAGTGGCAGAGATTCGGAAGAATAGCAAAAATTTTTTGTGGGTAGAAAGAACAAATAATTCTTTTTAGTTGCAGGACTGAATTTAATTTTTTCCAAGTCTTAAAGTAACTAACCAGAAATTTAGCCATCTTGTTAAAAGCCTTCTCTATAGTTGGTCCTTTAATCGTGGACTCTGAAAGCTTCGTCAGGGGACTATGCCAACTTTCCCCATAAACCTACAAGGTTTTACACATACATCTTAGTCTGCAAGCACTTTTGTATATGTAATGAACTTTTTTGGTCATATAATTCTCTCTGGAATATGCTTCGGAGCTCCTTTCCTTTCTTTACCTTACAGCAGTTTCGGTTAAAAAAGACAATTTGTGCTTCCCCATCTCCAAACCAATGTTATTCTTAGCTTCAACAGCTTATCTGCTTGTATAATTTGGTTTCGTAATTTTGATTATATCGACTAATGTTGTGATCAATGACCATTTTAATAAGACTTTTAAAAATGTTAGCTCTAAACTTAAATTAATCTTAAAGAAAATCTCAAACACGATAGCAATTAATCTTAAATTGTTGGCATGGTTTATCTGTGTAGGCAAAAAGTACTTCATGTTCAGTTAAACAGCTAAGAATCAATTGGTAGATAACTGCTTAGTTATAGGTAGTTTTAAAAATAACAATTTTTTTGAACTGAAAGCTGTCCACCAAAATATTTCTTCATAGATAAAAACTATGGTTATAGTTCAATAGTTTATATCATTATAAAATATTGGCTTCTATACCGAGACCAAATTTCATAATATTTAAAAAAATTTTTGGCTATGGTAAGACTCCTTTTGTTTCGATGAATTTTCAAAATAATGGTAGGGTACATAATCAAGTACATGAGTTTTCATGTATATAAATAAGTTTCTGAAAATTTTCATTTAAGTACTGGGGAAAATGACATGTTTTTCATTCTACTGCCGTCTCATCTGGTTAAGTAAATGAGTTGGACAAATGTCAAATTACATCTGTATTTTTGCTGAGATACGTTGTTTAAATAATAGAATAATCAGGAAACAATGCAGGACTGTAAAGTTTTTACAGTGTTAATCCAGAAAACCCTTTCATTTGTGAGATCCTTTGAGTTGATTTATTGAAACAATTGTTTCCCTAATTATTGCGTGCTAAACTATGGTGATTAATTACTATTTCCTAAAACTTTAAATAAGGGAATAAGATTCATTAAACTCATTTTGAATGTTTCCAGAGGTAGAAGGGAGTAGTATGTTTTCCAACATAGACGTTTAGAGAGATTATTCTTCAACGTATCACAAATATAAAACAAACAGAACTTTTATGCCTGATGTTAACTTCAAGTTGTTTAAAAATACTTTCTAAAAGCAAAGAGGAATGAACGCTGAATATCACAGAGCTAAAAGCTAATGAGAGAAAATTAGGATCATGCAGAAAGGAATCTAAGCACACTAATTACTTGTTAAAATGATGCAAAGGGCAAAATGAAAATCTTCAGCACTTAGAACGCCAGCAACTCCTGAGGAATGGAAACCACTGTGCGACCTGAGGGTGGAATGACTCGAAATTTAGGAAAGCATGTCAATGGTGCTGGACTTTCATTAAAATGCAGTACTTCATCTGGTTTTGTTTAGATTTGGGGCATTAATACGTGTGTTTTCTAAGAAGTGATGCCTGTTTGGAATTTAATTAGAAGTGTGGAAACTCCACCAGGAATATTTAGGCTGATTAATGTTCTACATTTCCTATGGAAAAAATATTGAAGAAAAAAACACCCCATTTCTTATTTGATAAGAAATGAGACTAGAAGCTTCCCTCAGAATGCTTTTTCAGAAATATTTAAAATAAATACAACTAAGGTGAATTCTACATATAATGCTTTTTGAGACACATGTGCACGTATTAGATGTATTACAGTATTTTTTTTTTGCTTGAGTAGATGAGACAGAGTGCAAGCCCTATGGAAATGAGAAAACACTATCCATCTGCACTTGAAGAGAAATTTGGCTCATCAATGTCAAGGTCACATTAAGAGACCAACACTAACTACATGAAGCCACTTCAAGCTTTGCTACAAAGCTGTTTTATCATTGAAATGAGCAATTCCAAACATGTTTTGGAGCGGGAATAGAGAATTTTGGTGAAATGGAGGCAGTGAAGCGAAAGAGAGGCAGGGGCTGAGTAGAGGCTCGAGGACCCTATGGCGGGGGTCCTGGAAGCCTGAAACCAGGAGGATGCTAAGCAGACAGAGGAAAAGACCCTAGACTAATCTTATTTCACAATTTCATAAGGATCACTCTGAATTAATTTTTCTTCAGGTAGGAGAAGAAAAATATTGTACATATGCAAACTTAAGTATGAAAGGAAAAAAAGCTAAAAAGGAGAAACTTCCAAATTGCTTGTGGGCAGGTGGGATTGGCTGGTGGTGAAGGTGGGCACCAAATCTTGGAAGACACGGCAGTGCTGGTATTATCGTGTGGCTTTATTTTCCAGAGAGTGAGGCAGCTTGTACAAATTCAAGACCAGAGAAAATATAAGTTATAATAAGAGGTCAGGAATGAGAAAAATATAGGCCTAGGATCTGAAAAAATTAATAAAAGTGGTCTGTAAATTTGGCTGTATATTTCTTGGTAGTCAAAGCAAATTATTTTCATCATCCACACAGAGAAATTATACCAGTTTCTCAAGAGAAGCAAATAATTTCCTTTCATTGTGTTCCGAAGGAATACAGGAGAGAATTTTTATCATTAACAGTTTATTACTTTGCATAAGCTTTGTGTCCTTAATTTTTCTTTTAAAATGCAAACTCCTAGGAGAATACATGTTATTTTAGGTCACTAATACCTGGAAATTGCAAATAATTCTCTTGTAGACTGTAGTGGGAGTCATCTAATCCAGTAAGAGAATTGTTTATAATTTAGATTTCCCTTCTCTAGATTTTATTAGTTCCAATTCTCTGAGTTCAAGGCTACCTACATTGGAAAAGAAATGGAACACATGATTACTTATATAGAAAATTATTTAATGAAGCTACTAAATCATAATAACTAAATTACAGTTTTAGACATTAGGCACACTGGAACATCAGTATGGTTGCTGGCTTAATCCATATGATCCTTGTTGTCAATAGACAGTCACTTTTTAACAAGTGAAGACTGTGGATAATTTTTGAGGACATACGTTCTAACTGGATCGTGTGCATTATTAGCTGAATCAGGGAAACCGTTTTTTAAGAGAAGAGATATCCATAGAGCAGTGTCCAATTTGACCATCGGCTGACTCCAGGTGAGGAAGGCAGTCGCTGTTTATTTAAGGTATGGGCTATAATACATCCACAGTGAGTAATCCTTAGTTTTGGTAACAAGTACTCAGTATTTGACCTTGACAGGTCACGTCACTCTATGTTTTTACTTTCTTCTTCCCTCATCTTTATCGTCTCATATTCTTGAAAGTGCGTCTTTTCCCCTTTATTAACATTTTAGTCATTAGAGCCAAAAAAAGCATTCCATCTCAGAATATTTCTTCGTGTGTGTTGATTTTCTTTAATATTTTTTCATTTTTTAATAAAGTACAAATAAAGAAAAAATAAATTGCATTTAAAAAGTCAAATAAACCCTACAACTCAATAGCAAATTAAAGGGTGAGACTGAGAAATAAAGACCTCTGACAACACCAAAAACCATGAGTAAAAATACAATCCATACTCACTTTTAGCTGTAAATATTACTTTTGTAATTAATTTTTAACATTGGGGTCATGTGATACATATAAAAGAAGGGAAATGGCTTTAACGGGCTATGCATTTTGTATACTTTTCATTTCTTTCCTGAGGTGGGTTTGAAATGGTTGAATATATGATTTTTACTGGTATCTCAATGGACAAAATTGCTAGTTCCTCCCTAAGATGTTTAAATATTCTAAAAGGACATGAAACATGTCAGTGTCTTTCTTCTGTCTGGTCTTTGTTTAAAGTCCCTGTGAAGCCCTGAGAAGCTCATCAGTTTGTCTATATTTTGTCTGCTGCTCAAAAATCCTTTGTTGTGACCATCTTCCAGTTAAAGAAGAGAAGATGGGGTTTCTTATTTTAATTGGTCAATGGAGAAATACCTGCCGTGTGACAAATCTTCTCTCTTTCACTGTTGAACACAGTGTCTCAGTTTCCTATGTTTCCCGTCCTCCCAGTCTGCAGTATGAGATGTTTTATCCAGCACAGCATAGTAAAGGAGCTTCCAACTGTCTACGAGACAGGGCATTGATTTAATACATATTAATTTTTCTAACTATCTTCTTGGCAATGCAAAAGCCGCAGACTCAGTCTCTCAAACATGGATTGGAAATATTGCTTGTGCACAAAAGATTTCTACCTCTCAAAATGTTTATCCAAAATAACTGTAAAAATAAGAAAAGGGGAGAGAGAGTCCTGAGTGTGTGGAATGGAAAGATCTAGAAGCCTGCTAGGTGAAGAGAAATGATATCATGGGATGCCAATGCGATAATTCACTTCAGTTAATAAAGAAGAAACTGAAATTTCATTTTATATGTAACAGAGGGCTGGTCCCTCTTAGGTAAATGTATTTCAGCGTGTAAATAAGCCAGAGGAGCTACCACCCATGTATACTTAGAATAGATAACAGTTATAATGTTATCTGTTCTCCTTATCATTTTTTTAGGCAGAAAATTTTTCTCTGATATTTTGTCAGTTATGTAATATATGACAACAGAGTTTTCCTTTTCTTAAAAAGTCCCAAGCATGAATGTCAACTGTTTCTAATACTTTAACATAAAGTTAAATGTAATATTTTTGTAGCTAATTTAAATGAATGCTGTATTTTTGTAGCAACTGCTGATTTAGCTAATTGAAAAAAAACTTGTATTCTAACATATAAACATATATAACTCAAGCTTTAATCTTCTAGGTTTAACAAGCAAACTCTTATTCATGACTATAACATTCAAAGTCAATTTAAAATAGACATCACTTATTTTTATTTTTATTTTTTTCAGTAGAAGATTGGTTATTTTAGGCTTTACTATATTTTTGGTAACTACATGTACATTTAAAACATTTATTATCATTTGTTTCTTTTCTTCCTGAATGGTAAGGATTCTCTTTTAAGTTTTCTGAATACTGTATCTGGAGAAATATACTCCTCAACCTTTCCCTCTGCAGATATGGATTACAGTGTTTATCCTCAATGCATTCTCAGCTGGAAAACAGAAAGTCACACAGACAAATGTACACGAAATAAAAGTCTGCTTTTTTCCCTCAAGACTATAAAGGATTTGTGTCAAATAGTAAAAACCTAAAATTGGAATTTATTGGACAGAGGGTGGAGGGCAATTTGTGGTTATGTTGGGATTTTAACAATTTTTTTATTTAAAAATTTACCACAGATTTTCTGTGGCATTTATAAAGGAAAATATCATCCTTACTGTATGAAGTCATGAATACTATTTTATAGAGTGTTTTAGGGGGAATCATGGTTTGAATTTTGAATTAGTGTAGAAAAACTAAGGAGACCAACATAAAAGTCTTATGTTTATGCAGACTTATTTAGTCAAAATACGGCATTTGTCTGAGGTAATATTTACACAGCACAAGCAGTCAGAAGAAAATTTCTTTTCCGTAGGATCTTCATGAAATAGTGTCCTAAGAGACAAGTATTAAACTAAGTACAAATGCTGTTTACTTTTAACTTTCTTCCTTATTGACTCCTTCCTCAACACTGCTTAGCACTCCGGAGAAGGTCAGAAAATATTTTGCTCTCATTTTCATTTAGTTTATTATAAACCACTTATTTATAGAAGTGAGTAATGTATTCCTTAACTCTTTTTGTGTGTAAGTCTGGTCATAACTTTCTTTCAGGAAACTAGAAAGGTGATGTTAGATAAGACCACTAAATAAATAATACTATATTTTTTATTAGCTATGTGACAGATGGAAAAAAAATGGCCAGCTGATGTTATTAATGACCTTAGGACTCTATTTAGTGAAAGATTTTAAACACATGAAGTAAATATAGAAGTCCAAAGACTTGAATGCAATAAAATCATATGCTGCATGCATCACTTAATTTGTATGTCATACTGTTTGAAAACTTTAAAGTTCAGAGGCAGTCTAAAAAGTTAGATGAAATTATATTTGCTAGGGTATACACGCACTTTCTAAATTCATGTCTTTTTTAAGGAGGTTAGTGGAAATTGATAGTTGTGGGAGCTTCAGGCATGTAACACAGCACTTTTATTGTTATGCTCAAAAAAGGTCTGCATTTTACTACTAAAACTAGTTTCTATTTCATGTGCAACATTTTTGTTTTATGCCAAGTCCTCAAAATATTCACCAAAGCCTATCGTTGCAGATAGCAAACAGCCACTAAAAACGGGGGTGTTGTTGAAGGTCACCTACAGGGCAACAGGTACTTAAAAGTAATAAAATTGTATGTTTAGACCTATAAAGATTTTTGCTTTACAAAACAAAATCTTGAATCTATAGGTTAAGACATTGATCTTACCTACACGCAGACTGATTTAGTTTGGTAGAAATGCCATTCTGCCTATTTAGTTTAGATATTTAGAATGTCATAAAATAGAAATGATAACGTTGTTCTTAAGCATTTTCAAAGATCTTAGATAGGGGAAGAAAAGATTCAGGTATTAAGAGGGCAATCAATTAAAATTCAGCAATGCAGCCTAATTTGGACTTATCTAAATTAAAAGATAGTCTACAGGCTTTAATAACAGTTTTATTATTTTTATGTGCACAGCCAGGCAAACCAAGTAAACCAAATGTTGCTTTTGTAGTTACTTTAATTACTAGCTAAGAATCATTTGTAATTAGTCAGTGTACAAACATAACAATACATGCCCTTGCTTATATAGCAATTACTTGCACGAAAATAGAGACTTGCAAATTTGTAAAATCATGTTTTTCTTTAAGAAGAAAAGTTTTTTCTTTGGAATTAACTTACGAAGCTTCCTTTTCTATAAATAGTGCAAAGGTAATTTCACCCACCTTCTGATTGAATATTAAAATAAATTCTATGTAAATCAGCTTTGAACTAATAAACTGTAGAGCCAGTGCATTTTCAAATAAGAGCAACTTACGTGTTGTTTGTCTGATATTTTCCTTTGAGAGCATTTTATTTCTTCATATGTCTACTTTCGTGAGTCCTCAGTTGGCCTCATCTTGTGCAATATGAAGTTCAGACACAGAAATTCCTTATTGACACCTAAGATAAATTGGAGATAAATTGTTTCGAAAGGCGTTCTTCACTTTATGAAAATATTCACCAGACTCACTTTGCCTAAGAGGATACTCTTGATGTCATTTAAACACACAAATTTTAACTCACACATTTTTAAGATTAGAAGTTATTTCCAAGATCATCTAGAACAGAGCTTTTCAAACTCCAGTGCATACACACATCACCTGGGGCTATTGTTAAAATGCGGACATATTTCAGTACTCCTGGATGGAGCCTGAGATCCTGTGTGTCTAACATGCCCCCAGGTGCTGCGGATTTGAGAACCATAATTTGAGTTGCAAGAATCTAAAACATCTTTCTAGATGCAGTGATTCTTGGGGTGATCTGATTGTTTTATAAAGTTCTTTATTGCATCAAGGTACACATTGCATGGCTGTAATAGCAGATTTTTTTCTACATCAATATTTCCTGAAAGGCTCAGCAGAAGGAAACCAAATATAGTAATAACTGGATTTAAACTGAATTAATTTTCATAGACTCGTCCTACTTCTGCCTTTCAAAACAAATTTGTCCTGATTTATGAACTTGGTGAAGACATTTTAAATCTTTGGGTTTTAGTTTTCTCATCTGTGAAATGAAGGTGTGGAAGAAAAGCCTGAGCCTGAAGTAGACAGGCAAAGATTTTTTTTTGTATGAATAAAAGAATTACTTCCAGCTTTGTATTTTGTGATTTTATAAATCAAGGGTGGAGAGCTTTCCTTGAAAAAATGAAATGTAGGTCTAGATATTAATAAAAGCAATTAATTGTATTTGGGTTTTAAAAATACCAGGCTGAGATTGCAGATAGCAGTTGAGAAAAAATTGGGGTGGGAATGTATTAAAATTGTATTTTCAAGTGACAATGCTCTCTCAGCAACTCAGTCCCCAAAGTTCTGAGGAGTGGCCACACATTTATTGGCTTTTTCTCAACCAATTTATCTCAGGAAAAAAATATACATTCTTTTATGTGGTCTGCTTGAAGGACTGGTTATTTAGAGCTGAAAAATTGTCTCCAAGCCATTTCTTTCAATTAATCTTTCCAGATTAATTTACAAAGCGCAAAGAAAATATCTTAACCCAGTAGATACCACATTTCTCTACCCCTTTCCATGTATTTATTTCTTATATTTGGCTTTCTTATTTTCTCAGCACATA
Source organism: Equus quagga (assembly GCF_021613505.1). Classification (NCBI taxonomy): domain Eukaryota; kingdom Metazoa; phylum Chordata; class Mammalia; order Perissodactyla; family Equidae; genus Equus; species Equus quagga. The sequence continues at coordinate 15,542,036 of NC_060287.1, read as the reverse complement.
AATACTTTCATGCTTTACATAAGATTTGCTATATGCACTATGGTTATAGACTACAGTGACTAAACCAAAAAATGAACATGATATTTATTAAAAAATAGCACAAGCTATTTGAAATTATAATATCCAGGATGTATGTTCATGCTTACCATAACTAAAAATAAATCGTTCTTCCTTTTCATACCAACTCTATATCTCTATACCTTCAACTTATGTTCACAAGAAATTTCTGAGTTATTTAATTCAAGAGCTTCTGAGGACAAATTTTCTGGTTGACTTTTTTTGTGTAGATACAGTCTGTGAACAATGGGGGAGGGAAAAGTGTTAGGGAAGGCAGAGTAATCAGTGATGGAAAATAACACCTCATGCTTGCTCCAGTCCCCTTTTTCTAACTGGCCAGGGCTGAGTCATGGATTATGGATAGGCCATCTTCAGTAGGTCTAACCTGGCAAGTAAGAAGAGGATATGGAAAGCCTTTCTTGTGTTTTAACAAATAAGAGTTTGGATTTAAGGAGCTGGCCCCATGGCCTAGTGGTTAAATTTGGTATGCTCCACTTTGGCGGCCTGGGTTCTGTTCCTGGGTGCGGACATACACCACTCATCAGCAGCCATGCTGTGGCAGTGACCTGCATACAAAATAGAGGAAGATTGGCACAGATGTTAGCTCAGGGCAAATCTTCCTCAGCAATAAAACAAACAAACAACAAAGAATTTGGATTTAAGAGAAATCATTAAAAAAAAAAAAGTTTGCTCAAGGTAGAAATTCAGCTAGTAGGAACTCATATGACCATACTAGTTGTTAAAAAAAATGCTGAAATACCTCTCTTCTCTCCATTGTTAAGTGGCCAAAGTTTGCTCAAGGTAGAAATTCAGCTAGTAGGAACTCATATGACCATACTAGTTGTTAAAAAAAATGCTGAAATACCTCTCTTCTCTCCATTGTTAAGTGGCCATCTTTTGTGTATTCCTCACACACAAACACACACAACCTCCCTTAAGAGCCTTTCCACATTCCATAGCTGCCTTGGCTTCTCTCCCAGGCTCTAGTTATTTGACTAATATATTTTAATATCATCTTTGAATTTTCCCAATTTAAATAACATCTATCTTCACATTCTAGAAAAAAAGAAACAGCAATTGAGAAGGGAAAAGATGGTCAAGTACTTCGAAAGAAGAAAATGTAATGCACATATCAACGCAAATGTAATTTACCCAGCTGTGTGCATGAGAGGAAGATTTTTCTGTGCTGCTACTAATGAAAGTAGACCACTAGGAAAAACTGATAACAGAAATTTCCTTGCCAATATCAAATAAAAAGCTCTTTGAAATGCAAAGGGAAGAGACCAGGAGAGGCTACTCCTTCACCTTCCAAATCTTTGATGCCCTCTCGAGAGAGAAGCGTCTGGAACTGAAATAATAGCGTCATGGTATGGCTTTATAAAATTCACAGAATAATCTTAATCAAACTTGTCCACTTACAATGCCAGTTTTAGGATAAGTTTAATTAGCAGTTACCTGCATGATGTTATTTTAGGGGGTGCTTCTCACTATATCTCCTCAAGCAAGTGCCACGATCTTTAGAAACTCATTCCTATGGATTTTTATTTTCTTTTCCAGTTGATTTTGATGTTCAGTGCAAATGCTGCTCAGAACATTTGCAGCTATGGCCCACAACTCTGGCTCTCATCCCTTTCTCCAACTGTTATGGGATGTTGAGTGGCTTGTACGGGAGGATGAACTATTTCTCTACCCTCCAGGTCCTTCTGACTGGTCTAAGAATGAAATTAACATGAGACAGAGTAACAGGAGAAAATCAAACAAAGTTTAATAATGTGTATACGTGGGAGAAACCCAGGAAAACTGAGTAAAATGCCAAAATGGCTGGAGCTACCACCTTAAATACCATCTTCAGCTAAAGACAAAGGAGGATGTTGGGAGTAGTGGTTTGTGACTTCAAAGGGGAGGCAGGCAATTCACATGGAAGTGGAAATGCCAATATTTAGCAAACAAATGTTTGCCACGCCTTGGGGAAAAAAGCAATGGGACATGGGGATGACTTTGATTAGGTGGGCCTTGCTACATTCCTGCCTGTCTGCCATACCTAGTTTATATTAGACTATAGTTCTCTTATGGCATTAGCTCCTTTCTGGGATAGGCCTTCTATCAAATTCTTTTAGGCAGTTAGGTGGAAGGTCAGACTTTCTTTCTGAGTCTTTTGTTCTTAAGAATAATCATACTAGAGAGACATATTTGGGGGGGGAGTGGAAAATTCTGATCCCCCACAGACTAAAGCTGAAGAACAAGACAGAGTTCTAGTGGACACTGAATTAAGAGAAGGAGCTCTGAGACCGGTGACACTTCTTTGGAAATGATGGTTAGAAAAGGGTGTGTAACACTGATGGCAAAAGAAGGCATCACCTCTGGGGACACCTGCAAATCCTTGCCTAGTAAAGAAGAAACTCAACTCAGACAAGTTTAGAGACATCATTTTTATGGATGTGCTTTTGTCTCAAACTTGAAAAGAGAATTAAAATATAATTATTAGTTTGAAAATTAATTAATGCTGATAGCTCTTATTAGGAGTAACATGCTCTGTATTCCCCAGATTAACAATACTGAGTGATTCTGGAAATAAATCATTTCCAGAATCTCTGTGGCATTTGACAGAGTTGATCACACTATTCATAATGAGAACTTTCTCTCTTCTGATTTCTTTGATATTATCTTGGCACTTGGGCTATCTCTGAATACTAATTTTGTGTTTATCCATTTGCTGTCTCCTACTGACGTGTCTTTTTCTTCTTCCTACAATACCACAAATTTCTTTTTATACCACCCTCCAATACACAATTTGTTTTTATCCAATTCATACCATTCAAGATTGTAGCTGCTTTTTATTGTTTCATGCAAACCACTCCCAGTTCTACAGCTCTGCTCTCTGATTTTGCTGTAAAACTAGCTACACATTTCCAATTCCAGCTAGACATCATTATTTGCATGTTCTACAGTTTCCTTGAACTAAAAATTTCTCAAATCAGATTTCTCACCTTCCTCCAAGAAACAACTCATTATTACTAAATTTCCAATTTCTGCCAATTATAATACTTTTCACTCATTGACTCAACGTGAAAAACCTGGAGTTGGGTTGGAATCTTTCACCTCTGTCTAATCTGATATCTCCGCTTCCTTCCCATTTTTTAATTCTGCTAAAGGGTAACAGAGTATGCCACCCCAAAATATGCCTCTTTGGCATAAAGATTATTTTGAGTTGATTATTTTTTGAGAAAAAGCAGACATAAGAGAAGCTCTAAAAACATATTAGACAGCTTATCAAAGGAGAGGACTCTGACTTGAATCTGTATAACAGCCTTACCCTGTTTACTGTGCTTTTCCTGGTAACCTCCCATAATTGACTCCCCACCCCCAACATCTTTCTTTTATCTTTAGCTGGGATAGTATTTAAGGTGGGGACTCAGGCCATTTTGAGGAGTGTTACTCAGCTTCCCTGGGTACCTCCCATGTACACAGGAGGTGTACATGTTATTAAACTTCTCTTTGCTTTTTTTTCTTGTTAATCTTTTTTTATTACAGGGAATCTCAGCCAAGAGCAATGAAGGGTAGAAGGAAAATTATGTTTCCTCCCTTACACTGCCTATCATTGCTTTAGTTCACAGCTCAATACTCCCTCCCCACTTTAGTTCAAGTGCTATCGTAAGATCTACTTATGTACTTGATCTACCCACCTCAGAATCTATGTAGCAAGAGCTGTGACTTCCTGCTTCTTAAGTCTGGGACACACAGCATAGTGTCTTAAGGCTGGTAGATACTCAATAGATACTTGTTTAATGAATTATTTTATTATTATGAATTCCATATTATAAGATTAATAAAAATATTAAAACATGAAAATAAGGCCCCAACTTGGTCATTGAAACAAATATCAAAACATAACAAATATTATTTTACTGGCTTGATTTGGGAAAGGGCCTCGGTTAGCCAATATAAGTTCAAATTTACATTGGAAATTCTTTAAATTACTTGCCTACAGTGTGACAAATCCTGTCTCACAAGATTGACTTTAATAATTTAAATGTTTCTTTGGATTTTAGACTTGAAAGCTAAGTGTATGTGGGTGGAAAAGGATGATTCTGACTTGAGTTGATAGGATTAAGAAACAACCCAGCTGAGTAAGCTTTTGTAGCTGCTATTTGCTTAAAATGCAAAAGATAAGCAGTTGTATAACTAATGCCAGAGACAGAGACTAATTTTAAGTATAGCAGAGGGATATAGATGACTAAATAGCACCTTGCTTATGCAGTCAGAAATAATTTCACTTTTTTTCTAAACAAGAATTGAAAGCAGCCAATAAAACTAGTACAATGATCAAGTATCTTCATTCTCCATCTAAATAAAAATCATATGACAAAACTGGGATGGAAAAAAATAGATGGAAAGGCCCCTGGGTGTTACAATTGCCAAGACATGGGCTTCTTAATATTCTGATCAGCTTTTGCCTCTGGCAGTAGCTTAATGTCAGCCCCTGCCTTTCCCAGGATTAATCATCTGGAGTCAGAGAGTTCCAGAACCTTCAGGCCCAGTGTTATCCAGTTTGGGAGCCAATTCTAGATGAAGCTGGATGAACGTTCATAGCCTGAAATCATCCATAGGTGGAAGCTGCCTGAGACCCGCTTGTCTTGTGTCATCTTCGTAATCATTATGCTTCTCCAGCCTTCGCTTTTCTTCCTATCCAGCTTAGATTCCACGTGGTGATAATTTTTTTAAATAATTTTTTTCTGCCTCTGGGCTAAAGGGAGATCAAGAGTGAAATCAAGTTTAGTTACAGAAAAATAGAATGTTACATTGTTTTTCACAAATACCATATCTACATCAATTTGAATACCTCTCTAAAAACAGGAAAATTGCCTTGCTCTTCTGTGTGTCATCACATCTCTCTTAGCAAAACACCAACCCTGCATCAACTCAGATACCTGCTTTCTCTAATCATGCACGTGAGCAAAGGAGCGTTACTAGAGAAAATCACAAACTCAGCAGATTGTTTCTAATTTAAATTCATTAGCTGCTTACTTGGATCCTAAACACTGCCCAGCAAGCCTGCTACATTTTACTGCCCAACTGGCTCTCACTTGGTGCAGAAACAATTTCAAAACTTTTTTACCCTCTTTAAACTTTCGGATGCAACCTTGTTACATTTCTTCATAGAGTATATAGAAACCACTAGAAGAATTTTATCAACTTTTCACCCCCAAAGCTATGCATTTCCCCTTGCATTGCCATTCAACCTCTCTTCAGTTCTCCTCTACAGACAATGAATTTCCTTCTTCCTAGCAAAGGTTCAGTCCTTTACCTCTTTGTTTCTAATCATATTCCTTCTAGCCTTTTGTATTAGTCAAGGTTCTCCAGAGAAACACAATACATCGACATATGTATATGTATATATATGTATATATAAAAGGAGATTTATTAAGAGGAATTGGTTCACATGATTATGGAGGCTGAGAAGTCCCATGATATGCCATCTGCAAGCTGGAGACCCAAGACAGCTGTTGGTGGTGTAAATTCCAGTTTGAGTTCCAAGGCTTAAGAACCAGGGGACCTGCTGGTGTATTTCCCAGCCAAGGCAGGAGAAAACCGATGTCCCAGCTCATGCAGGCAGGAAGGGAACAAATTCTCACTTCTTTTGTTTTTTGTTTTTTTCAGTCCCTCAATGGAATATACAATGCCCACCCACACTGGGCAAGGCAATCTTCTTTACTGAGTTCACTGATCCAAATGCCAATCTCATCTGGAAACACCCTAACAGATACACCCAGAAATAACGTTTAATCTGGGCACCCTCTGGCCCAGTCAAGTAGCCACATAAAATTAACCTTATACCTTCTCAGGAAGTTTATTTTGAGGACCTTTTCTTTCCCAAATTATTCAACCCTTCTTTCTCTGCCTGATCCTTCCCATCTACTTTTGGATGTGTTTAAGTGTCTCTCATCTTAAAATAGCAATGACAAAAATCAAAGACATTTAAATTTTCTTTCTTATTCAATGTCTTTTCCTTATCTTTTTTACCTTTTGTGTTCTTGGATATGAGCTCAATTTTTTTTTCTAGGTCATCTTGTATTCATCCCACACTCTTTTTATTCCCAATTCCTCAAACAGTAGGACTAGTACAAACTTAGTGAATGAGTTAAGTAAACTGGAAATTTACTCTCTGTGCATACCTGAAACCATGGTGCATGGAAAAATGCCCATAAGTTATAATACTATAATTAACTTTTCATTGACTAAGTGTTAATTATGTGCTGGGCATTGTTATTGGAGCTGAGGACACACTGGTTAATAGAACAGAAAAGCTCCCGGCTCTTACAAACTTAAATTCTCCGTAGTATGTGGAGGGAGAGAAAGATAAACAAATACATACTAAATATGTACTAACATGCATACATACATTCAAAAATAGATGTATGAAAAAATGATTGAATACGTAAATAAGAAAGCATCATATCATGATAGTGCTGGGCAGAGAATGAAAATAGCAGTGACGTGCTGGAGATTGGTTGGGCAGTCACTTTAGACTGGGTTGTCAGGTACAGCCTGTCTGAACAGGTGACATTTAAGTTGAAATCTGAATGACTGTGCAGAGAAAGTGTTTGAGGCAGATGGAACAGCTTGTGTAAAGCCCCAAGACAGGAACACAAAGAAGGCCACAGTGGTCAAAGTGTGGTGCACAGGAGAGTGGTGTGATTGAGATCAGAAACAGAGGCAAATCTCTAGGGCTTTGTAAGCCATGGAAGGAATTTGGATTTTCTCCCAAGAATGATGAGAAGCCAATGGTAGATTTTAAGGAGGGGAGAGAAACAATCTGATTTATGTTTTAGGATGATTGCTCCAGTTGCTGCATGAAAAATAGGTGGTAGTAGGACTGGAGTGGAAGCAGGGGTATCAATAAGAAGGCTGTGGTAGGAGTCCAGGCAAGACATGATGGCGGCTCTGCTCACTGCTGATAGTAGAGATGGAAAGAAGTGGACCTATAGTAGATGGAAAGAAGTGGATATGGCTGGGTCAACGTGTGTGTGGTTTTTCAATTTTGCAAGTTGTTCCCCCAAATTAATTTACTCTCCTCGAGTGGTGTATGAGAGTATATAATAATAAAATAAAGCTGGAAATTATCTTAGAGATCCACACTTCAGTTTTATATAAGACGAAAACTAGGCCCACCGACCTTACATGCATTAGCTCAAGATGACAAGTTTCTTTCCTAGGAAGGAGCCCCAGGCATCTGCCAAGTCTGCTAATCTATTATATACCACAATGTTTTCTCAGCATTTCTCTTCTCTATGCTGCATGTTGTTTTGTTTGACACTCCTCTGCAGCACCTCTCCAAGTTATGTGTGCACGTGTATGTGTTCTATTTCTTCTTTTAGATTATGAACTCTGAGGGCAGGCAGAATCTGTCAACCTATGTTGTAGTACTCAGCAAGACTGGTGTGTAAGAATCACCCATGATCACATGGGCAAATCACTGAAAAAAGAAACTGATCCTTCTTTATGCTTATTTTTCTACTACAATTTGGTCACTGAGAGTAGTCAATCCTAACAGTTCTACCATGATTATTCAATATCTGTACTCACATTTCAGATACTATTAGGGAAGGAATCCAAAGAATACCTTCCCAGCAGTATTTAGTGGAAAAGATTTGGAGTTCGGGTTCAGAGATTTTGGATTCAGGTTTTGGTTTTGCTCCTTTCTCATTGTGTGACCTGACCTTGGGCCTTTGTTTTTTCAACTGTAAACCAGGTTAATAATAGGTACTTGTCTTACCTATGTCAGAAGATTTTGTGAGATTCTGAATGTGATATGTGAAAAAAACTTGCAAACTCTAAAGTACACTTAAGCGCTACTATTTAAGGAAAGCTACAGTTGACTGAGCTCTTAACTATGCCGCAGCTATGGTTCTAAAAGTTTCACATGAATCAAGTCATTATTCCTCATGACACTCTTATGAGGCCAGGGCTATTACTGTACCCATTTTTCAGACGAAAAATTGAAGGAGAGGTTAAATAACTTGTCTAAGGTCACACACCCAGTAAATGACAGAGGTAGGACTTGAACTCAGGTAATTTCACTGTACAGTCCCTGCTTTTAGCCACTATGCTGTGTTAGTGCTCTGTAAAGTTGACACTATTAAATTATTCAGATCAGATGTATTAATACAAAATATACACTAGGCACTGTGCTAAACACCGAGGGTACAGTAAAGAAAGGGCAGAGTTAGTTATAGCCTTTTAAACATCTGTCTAGGTGAAAAATTGTTTCCCTTTAAACAAAGAAAAAAATTCATGCTTGAACAACTGTAATGGCCCTTTACTCAATTAATATATGTGAATTAACAGATAATGAGTCAACATAATATAGGCCAGCACACATTTTGTTTACATAATCATTCTATCAGTAAATATTCTTTATTAATTGGGCCATATATTTTTTTTTTCAGGAAATAACTGTTTCAAAATTCCAAGGAGATTCATTTTCTTTCAAATAGACAAACAATTATTTTAGTTTTCTTTCCTAGTATTTGTGGATTTTCAAATACATTCAAGACTTCAATCCTGTTTGAAGACCTCAGCTAATGGGACACAATTTTCATTTTCAATTTAGTGGTCAGAGCGACTTTTGCTTAAAGAATTCTAAAATAAACATGTGCAGGTGGGTTTACTAACTCTATACTTTTATACCTATAGTACCATGGAAACTGAATTGCTACAGCTTGATAGAAGATTTCATCTTAACTGCCTAATGGAAGCATGGTTTTCAGAATATTTAAAAGAATTTTCTTCAGTTCATGTCATACAAATTCAATCTTTTCTTGCACAAATTTTTCTGTGACACAACAGATGATTATGCAAGGCCATTTATGTAAGTGAATTTCTCAGTGATATTATCAGCCAAAATTGTAGGTTGAGGTCAAGAGATGTCAAGTCATTATTTAAAGAAACAAAGACAAAGGGAAAAAGACAAATTGTAGAGGAGAAATTTAATACATTTTGGCAACATAAGTAGGAAGGTCAGTAAAGGACATGAAGCTAGAGTGATGTCATTATAATTGGCTTTAGTTCAAAAGTGGCAGGGTGGCAGTTAGCCAAAAAGGCACTTTGATGTTGTTTGTTTATATATTGCTATTTAGCTATCCATATCCAGAAGTGGAGATTACAACAGATAATTTTATGGTGGATGACTGAATATTGTGGTTACTGCCTTATTTTAAACTTTGTTTCCGAAATGCAATGACCAAGTCTCATTTAGAGCTTTCATTCTTAAGCTGCATTTTCTCCACACTTGCAGATCTGTAGCGTCCTCTACAATCTAGACGGGTCCAATTGCTGCAGAGGTATTTATCTGAGGTCGTGATATGGATATAGATTTTGAGTTCAGACAAAGCATTTAGGGAAGATTCCCACGATGTTTTTAGATTATGAAACAATCAGATCTCTGCAGCATCCTGTCCAGCTTCACGGGTGGTATTTTTGCCATGCCTATAAAGGGGGAGAAGGGAGGCAGCCGGAAAGATGTTTGCCCTTTTCAGTTTCTCATTAGACTGCATTATGCACTTTCACCCTGCAGACCCTGGCCACCTAAATAGCTCTTACTCTATCGGCTAAATCACATGTCTTTAGCAACTGATGGCTTCCTATTGGTCAAAAGTTTTAGGTGGAATTTTTGTTGCATGTAGATATTATAAAGCAAACTTGTCTAATAGAAATATAATTCAAGCCACAAATATGAGCCACATATGTTATTTTAAATTTTCAAGTAACCACATTAAAAAAGTTAAAATTAATTTAATGATATATTTTCTTTAATGCAACATATCCAAAGTATTTTCATTTAAAAATGTAATCAGAGGCCAGCCCTGTGGCCTAATGGTTAAGTTTGGCACACTCCACCTTGGCAGCCCAGGTTCGGTTCCCAGGTCTGGACCTACACTGCTCATTGGTGGCCATGAGGAGATGGCATCCCAAATAGAAAATAGAGGAAGAAGGGCACAGATGTTAGCTCAGGGTAAATCTTCCCTAGCAAAAAAAAAAAAAAAAAAAAAAAGAAAAGAAGTCATTAAAACAGCCCCAATGCTCCTTCTGGTCTTGAGACTACAGCTGATACTCCTTGTCTTACTCCTTTTCTACCCATTCTAGATTCTCTTCACCCTTGGTTAACACTTTTAGTAGTCTAGGTGGCTTACCTAGTGGGTGATCCTGACCACATCCTTCTCAGGCCATGCAGCAGCCACCTACTTACTGTCAAATCTGGACAGAGGCATCTACTTGGTCTTTCCCACTGACACCTCTTACCTCCAAAGGCCAAGCCACCAAACTGGGGTGGGATAGGAGTCTGCTAAATGCCAACTATTTCTATTCCAATATAACATAAAGAATAGAGGAAATGATTATTGGATTGTTCTGTTACTGCCTAAACATAGGTTCTTTACTGGCCACACAAGAGGGGCCAAATAAAAACTGGAATGCGAGGCTTATGGCAAGGAAAGTGTTTTTATTTTGGATGATATCAGCTGCGAGATGAGAGTGAGCCCTCAGATCTGTCATTTCATCTTGTCTCTCCGAAACAGGGGAGGTGAGGGATTTTAAAGGTTTGTGAGGAGTGTGGCTACTTACAGATGGGGTGGAGGTGAGTCAGTGGCCTGCTGCTTGGAGCTTTCCCACCACCTGCATTTGGCCTTAGGACACTGTTTGCAGGGAAGAGGAGGAGATGATAAGGAACCCAGGTGGGTGACCTTGGCCGTTTGTCTCCATGGTGTATAGTGGATTCTGGAGCCAAGGAGCTGGAGAGTAAGCAGGGAAAGAGTGCTTTGGTTTTAACCCCACATATGCTGGGTTTAATGTAGGAGAACTGATATCAGGGCCAGCATCGGTTCCACGGTCCTGTTGCACCCACTGTAAACTGGACCTAGTGAATCTATCTATTACCATGTTCCCTTACTCTGACATGGTGTCCTGGATGACTTTGGGTTCCTGAATAATAAATACAACCTTGAAATTTCTGAGTATTCTCTTTTTCCAGTGTATAGTTAACTGAGTAAATGGTCATAAGTTTCTGTGAAGAAGGACTGCTTGAATCATTACCATATGATATTGCCTTGGTTTTGCATGGTGATTCCTCATGAATTCTTGAATTCTTCAGTTACTGGAAGCCCATAGGGGAGGTTGGGACAGATCTTGAGAGGGACACATGTTGTCTTGAAAGGCAGAAGTCTCTGCATTGTCCTCAAGTAGGGGGGGAATGCTAGTTTTTAATGAAGAGGAATGGACCACATCTGATGGGCCCAGAAGTGTCAAGAGAATCTGAGTATTCAAGATTTTTGAGCACAAAGACCTAGACATTTCCCATTCCAGGTTTACTAACCTAGATCCTGGAATCCAGGAAACGACTATTTTAGGATCTAACCTTCTGCTAACTTTATAATTCAGTTCTGGGAAAGAACCTCAGCTTTCTTTGCCTTTCAGCTGCAGTAGAACAGAGATTCTTCATGTGCTGCCAGGGGATGTCTCTGGTTTTTACACTTTAGCTTAAATTAGTGATTAATTATCTCCAGTTTTTTATTGTTTTTCTCCAATGAATTAATAGCCCTCAGCAACAGCCGTTCCTTCCACAGTCTCTACAATTACTACTTCCCCCAAACCTCTCAAACCCTTGAGATGCTGCCTGCAGCCAGTCCTTTCCCTTCCTATCCTGTTCACCCCAGGTGAAGTCTTAACAATTGCATTCCTACAGTATACCAGGGGCTATCAGCACTCCACCTATCACCAGTGTTGGGGTCCTCACTGCCAGCCATCAGGAGATGACTCAGCATCAAGATTCCATTTTAGAATTGGCTTCTTAGGACCTTTTCTACTTCTACTGCTTTAGGTCAGTATTCTTGGAAGCAGACTTTGAGACGGAGATTTGCAGGTGGGGATTTTATTGGTGAATGCTCTCAGGAATTGAACTTGAAAGCATTGAAAGAAGCAGGATTAGGAAAAGTGAGAGACTGAAATTGTCTTGCAGTTGCACTAAAGAAGCTCTGGAGTTTATATAGCTCTTTAGAATTTTCCCTAATTAACGCATGGGGGACTGGTCCTTTTTATCCCCCAGCCTCGGCCCCCCCCCCCCCCCCCGCCCCAGTTAACCAGTCTTTGGATGTGGACTGCCCCTGGCGAGTGGCATAACCTTTGGTTACGTGGCTCCCAAATTCCAGGAGAGGAACTCAGCTAGGAGCTATCAGCAGCCTATACTCCCAGAAGCTGGGGTGTGAGTGCCTTGGTCCAGAAGGGTGTTTGTGAGTGGCATATCCCAGACCCACTCCATTAGATCCCAGGCATAAAGAGATCAGCTTCTACGTAAAACATTTATATGTGAAACATTAGTGTGCACAGAACAACACTCTCAGCCCTTGTTCTCAAGGTCACAGGTAGGAGAGTCCTCTGGTGGCAACATCTGGGAATTTAAGTCCCAGACTTTATGTCTTGCACCCCTTTCTCCAACCTGGATGTTAAGGGTGAAACTTCCTAACAATTACTAAAACTCTCTTCTAATCTCAGGGAAAGTTTTGTTTCTGCAAATTTGCACTTTCATCACCTTAAGGCCCTTTCTCACTACAGTACTTGAAGGCTGGCATAGTTCATGCTGAGCAGGTGGGCAATCGCTGATATATTTGTCAATAAATTGTGAAAATATCTCAGTGGAAACTAAGTATTCAAACATATGTGCACAACTGATGGTGGGGGCATCACTCAGAGAAGAGAAGTCTTGTAGACCAGGCACCCCATTGGGTATAAGACTTGTACAAAAATGACTTAATCAAGAACACAACATAGTGTTTACCGAAACAGATAGACTGCATGCCCATTAGATCATCTATGCAAACATAATATCTCTCTGGGCAAACGATTTTGACTCCTTAAGTTCAAAGAAAAATTAGCTCACGGGTCAGAAAAAGTAGGTCATGAACCTAATTGAAAAATTAGCTCACAGGCCAGTAGATCAAATACAAGACCAAATATTTCCATTTATTGCATGATTAATATTGCTATCTCATTTTGTGATATATTTACGTGTAATCTTCTGTCACAGACTTTAGTCATTTATATAACTTAAGCACAATTTCTTTTGGGCACTAAGCCACATCAACCATCAAGTTCTGGAATTTCTGATGAAGTTTTCCTGACAGTGAGAAATTTCAACTTTAGAAATAAGTAATTACTTGATATAAAATCTTGGTACCAAAGTGTTCCTTTTTTTTTTTTTCTCATCACTTTCTTCTGTCGTTTCTTCCTGCCTCATGTATTGCATACAAAGTAGAGAGCATGGACAAGCGTACAATTAACTGTAACACAAATGGGCCCTGTCTTATTCGTAACTTTTTGATGAGAGTGAAGAACTGAGGACTGAAGAGTTATGTATTTAAACCCAGAGAGAGATATTTCTGTTCATAAAATGCCAATCTTAATTTACTACATAGCTGTCTCATACTTTTTAATAGCTGTATGAATATATTTGATGTTATTCAAATATTCATAACATAGAAGAAATAAGCTCTACATTAAGTTCCTAGGATGTTTAGACACAGCATCTCCTTTAGCCAGTATTAGGCAAGGTCTCAAGCTACCGACAGCACAACAGACCTGTAGACTTAAGATTTCCCGCTTCTCTTTTTTGCCTTTGGGGAACATACTCTAACAGCCTCTTTTCTGTGCTTATCCTATTTTTTCTCCTCTGAAGAATTCCGTATCACTGATTGTCGTCTCTTTAGAATTATTTCCTCCTCTGCTAGTTTTTCTGCAACCCTGGGATCTGCACTATCTTTCAATCTGTTTAGTCCTTGTTTCTTCTAGTAATGTCTCCCTCTCTATCCTTTAAAGATGGTTGTTACCCACGGTTCTGCCTTTTCCCCCATTTTATGTTACTCTCCACTTTCTGCCTTGACTGCTTCATCCCCTTCCATGACTCCGGTGTGATCCATATGCCCATGACTTTCAAATCTGTCTTTAGATATAGTGGGCCATCTCGACAAGAATGCCCTACAGGCTTCTCACATTCTACCCCAAATTGGGTCACTATGTATATGGTGATGTTCAGTTTGAGTAGTCACAAACTGGGAAGCAGAAATATGTAACTTTATGTCCTATAATACCTCATTTTTTCCTAAAAGATAGCATATTTGTTTGGAAGACAATTATTTCAAAATTATCTCCCAAACTCAGACTCTATGGGCCAGAGTACACACCGGAAGTAAATGAGCAAGGCCTTAATTAACTGTTCACTTATTAAATAAAATTTTTAATTAACTGATTATGTGGAGTAGTTTTTTTCCACATTTCTGTAATAAGAACCATTTGGAGTACCGTAGGCTGTCTCCACTAATTAATAGAGTGGGCCTGGTGTGGGCCAGTAACTTGGAAATTTTTATTTGTACGAATATCTCCAGATGATTTTCCTGGTCAAGCAAATTTGGGAAACACTGATTTGAAACATACTCTTCAGCTTCCTTTGCAGATTTTAAGTCTTGAATGAGCCATGGAAAAGTCTTATCCAGTCCAGTTTTAGGAAAGTCAAGTCAGTTTTCTGAACATTTGGTTTGATAAATTCTCTTCGGAAGCGTCACAAATACTTTACTCTGGTTTCTTCACTTTCTGGCCCTGCTCTTCTGGATCACGTTTTCCTTGGAGGATCCATCTTCCTTGAGTTGACCACAGCAATCTAATCAAATCTCTTAAAAAAACTGGTTTCTCATCAAAGGATTGTCATATTAAATAACCTTTGTTTGCTTCTGTCTTGCTCCCTTCGCTCTTGAAACAAGAATTGGAATGCTTTGTATAGACTCAATACTCCGGCCTTCCCACCCTAAGTCTCATATTGATGACCCCGGTGTATGCCAGCCTGAATCTCCTGGCTTTCTTTAACAGGTCCAACTCCCTTTGGCATCCAAGTTAAGATAACATCTCCTTCTTTCAAGGTCATTATCTTACAAACGTAGCTAATGATGTAGGGGATGGAAAAAATCGTGGAGGATGTCACACCCTCCTGTCTGAGTTGGTGTTGACCTCTAGCCAGAGCTTCAGGCCTCTTCAGTTTGGGCACGAATGCGCCACAGGGCAGAAGACCATGAAGCTCTTGGCAAGAGTCCAGGCCAGTCCCTTCTTGCACTCGTCCTGCACGTCTCCGGCGTTCATGTCCAGGCATAGGGCATATCTGGCCACCTAGTCCATGGCCACGGCTTCTGGGAAGGCGTGGCTGCACTTGCCTATCAGCAAGCTGGAGCTCGCGGTGCAGGATGCTGCTGTAGATGAGCCCTCAGGCGCGCACATGACGGACAGCTTCAAGAAGATCACCCACTAACCTCACCACTGCTCCCAGCAACTCCCTGGCGTGGTCTGCGTAGTTGTTGCCCACGCACGCGCACGCACACACGCACACGCATGCGCACACGATATTCTTCGCCCACGCCCAGTTGCCTTACAGCCGCCTGGGGCCCGCCAGGGAGCTTGCCAGCGGCTGCTGGCGTCACGTGGTCTTTGCCGACCTGGTCACCAGACGCCTACGGCTGCCGGGAGAGGACGACTACCTTGGAGCGCTGTCTCCACAGCAACGGCCCTTTCCGCTTTGTGCCTCTGTGCTCAGCCAGGTGTGAGGGAGTCGGCTGGAAGCTGCCTGGGGACTGCTGGCCTGGTCCCAGGAGAGGGGCACAGGCTCTGTAATAGCTCGTTTTGTTCTCAGGTTTGCTAAGTAGATATCAAGATCTGCTCCCTCTTAAACATGTACATGGGTCTGTTCTGAATCTTAGTCTTATATTTTATTCATAATTTCTCAGTCTCTCAAATTTTCCTTTCACTCTCAAGGATTGTCTTCTCTCCTGCCTCCTTCCCCAGAGGGCACTTGGGTGCAGAAAGAAGATTTTATAGCTTGGTGGCCTTGGGGGAGGGGCATCTGGCCCGTGGCTGTTCTCCACTCCGTCTCCCTGGTGTCCAGCCCACCTCACCTGGTCTTTGGTACCAGTCTCTGCCTTTGGCAGGGTAGACTGGCCCACCTGGGCTATCAAGTGTCCTGAGCTGGCCTGTACTGAGGTGTGAATTGTCCTGCTATGTTTTTTGTTTGTTTGTTTGTTTTGCTTGAGGAAGATTAGTCCTGAGCTAAGTCCTGCCAATCTTCCTCTATGTTGTATGTAGGTCACCCATGCAGCATGGCTGATGAGTGGTGTAGGTCTGCACCCTGGATCTGAGCCTGAATCCCCGCCGCATAAGCAGAGCACCAAACTTAACCACTACTCAACAGCAATGCCCCTGCCCCAATTATGTTTTTAGAGTGTGTTCTCTTGATGACTTCTTTTCTCACCACTGCCTCTAATTACGTAGTTGCCTTTGCAAAATTCTAAGCTTCTTCAGTGGCCTACCTTTCTGTACATGTCCTGCAGGGCCATACTCACCTTGTGTGGCTGCCCACAGGCTCTTCTGCATAGGCACCTCCCTCCCTAATTGTCACTTTACAGTACTCATGTCACGCTGGAAATTGCGCCACTCTCTCTATCGAGTTTCTTTAACTGGTCGAAGATTCCTCAGAATAGAGCCAGGGAAGAATCAGCTCCAAGACTTTTAGATCTGCCTTTTCCCTCCCCACCCCCAATGTATCCAAGTGTGTTTCTATCACTCCCACTCTCCCCAGCGGTCTCAATTCCAGGATACCTGTCTTGGTATGTTAGTCAGGGTCTTGGAAGAACCAGAGATACCATATTCAAATTGGGTGACTTCAGAAGAGTTTAATAGAGGGACTGTTTACTAAGGCCTGGGGAAACTCCAAGGGACACTGTGGGACTCCAACCAGAAACAGCAGGATGGCCAGCGACAGTTGGGGGTCTTTGGTGGATGCAGACAGCCTGTGACAATCCCACAAGAAAAGAGAGAGTAAGTATCTTGAACCCCTCTCCTCCGTTTGATCTTTTCTAGGTGCTCCTCACTGGCTGGATTGAACAAGAAGCCAGAGGGAGAGGAGCCTGTTAACACAGCCCATCCGTTGATAGAATCTACCCAGTCTCCTGGGCCGTGGAGCAGGTGGAGAAGGGATCTGAATGGGCAAGTGGAAGATACCCAGCAGCCTCAGCTTCCTGGCAATTTGGGAAAAGGTACAGAGAAAATTCTGCGTATATGTATGTGTGTGTGTGTAAGAGAGAGAGAAACAACTACATTTTTTTAAAAACTTTTTTCTTCCAACATTATCTAGGTGCTTCATTACTCAGGTAAGATGTCCTTGATTTCTCCCTCCTTTCCTCTCTCTCGTTTTATGATAGCCGGTAATGACACTTAACAGTTAGTGAGTTCTTCCTGTGTTCCAGAATGGTGCTGAGTACTTTACATGCATTATGTCAAGTACAGTCTTATGTGGGAGACGCTATTTAACTGACAGGCAACTGAGGCTTAGAGGAGTCAGTTTCCCTGTGGTACTACAATGGTAGAACAAGATAGAAACCCTGGAAGTCTAGTTTCAAAGCCTGCTTTATTGACCTCCACTGTGTATTGCAGTCAGCCAAATTGCCAAGTCCATGTTTTGACTTTGTCACCCTTTCTTATTATCACCTGGGCTTAAGCAAAGTCTTCCTAATGGATGTTCATATTCCTTCTTTTTGATGTCCCTAATCCATACTCCTTATTGCTGTTGAGTTTTACGCTTCTAAAACAAGCAAGCAAAAAACTAATCATGTTACTCTTTGCTTCAATCCTCTTTTTAGTTACCTTTTGATAATAGGATAAGGGTATGTGCCATATGAAACTCACCATCATCTGGGACTATTCTTTATTGGTTCCATTGGTACCTTATTGGTTCCACTTTTTTTTTTTTTTTTTTTGGCAAACTTTCTCTCTGTGTATGCTCACCAGCATCCTTTTCTTTAATGCTTCGGACTTTTTGTAATTTCCTGAAAATATTGTATTATTTTGTGTCTCTTTTATTCATTTATATTTTTGCCTGAATACTCAATCTATCACCACCATCTTTCACGGTTAGTTTCCTATACATTCTTCAGGACTCTGAATGTTATCCCCGCGGTGATGCTTTTCCTAATTTTTCCCCCTGAGAGAGTTAGTGGCTTTTTCCTCAGTGCATCTGTAGCACATTTGACATGCTTTTGCTCTAAGTTCTATTAATTCATTTTGTAATTACAGTGGAATTGCGTCAGATGGGCATTTAACTTACACAAATTCAACTACGTCTATTTGCCATTGAGAGGAATAACTTAAAAGTTGAGGCAAAAGTGTGGACTTCAGGCCGTGGGTGTACTGGAATCTGAAACAGGCTATACATGCCTAAAGAAAGAGAGTTTTAAATTATGTTGAGGATTTTCTCTTTTCCGTCTTTGGCAAAGAAGGGAAAAGCATTTATGCTGCTGGGCAGGTGGATGATGATGGCTTCGTAAAAGTAGTGTAGGAATAATTATTGTACTGAGAACAATTCAGAAATTTTGATTGGAAGAGTTATAGAAAGAGTTAAAAATTGTCTCCCTAAGACGAAAATGATTCTAAGAAATAGGAGAGCTAGCAAGTCGATATTTTCATAAATTTGTTAAAGCTTTTCAAGTTGTAAAACATGCTGTAGTTTCTGAATATGATCTCTCTAAGGAGATAGATGCTTTACATGATTGAATATATAGCACACTTATATACACATGTTACAGAATAAGGTTGTATATATAAAACCATGTGTGCTGTATTTTACAGAGAATTGAGGGATTTTTATGGGTTACTTTGTAGTACACAATTTTGACTTATGCTGTAACTTTAGAATTAATAAATCTAGTATACAAGTTGATATGTTAGTCTCTACTTTCTCTATTTCCCAATCTCCAAGCCCCACTAAACCTACTGTTCTCAACTGGGGAATAGCATATCCTTGGCTGGGGGGAGCATATATCAGAATCTCAAAGTGGAGACTTTTCAGATACAAGGACCATGATTTCTCAAATATTCTAATAGATATACCCTTGGAGAGTGGGAGAATGTTCACAGAATTCATCGACTGTAAAGAGACGTGTTACTGATGGAATAGTTGTTTTACGTGTAAATTGTATATTGTAAGAAAGAAAAAACTGATGCTACCACTCAGGATCATGCGACTGTGTGGGGACTGTAGCTTGTCCTTTGTAATTCTTTTTCTCAGCACCAATCATGGTACCTAGCACAGAAGAAATATTCAGTAAGTGTTTATTAATTGATATTCTTTGGATCTATTTTTGTATTAGGGAAACAAACCCAAAGTTAGGATGTGTTTCCACAGTGTGATGGTTGATTTTATGTGTCAACTCGACTAGCTAAGGGATGCCCAAATAGCTGGTAAAACATTATTTCTGGTTGTATCTGTGAGTGTGCTTCTGGAAGAGATGAGCATTTCAATTAGTAGATTGAGTAAAGATCCTCCCTCACCAATGTGAGGGCTCAATCTGTAGATGGCTGACTAGAACAAAAAGATGGAGGAAGACCAAATTCTCTCTCTGTCTTTTGGAGCTGGGACTTCCACCTTCTCCTGTGCTTGGACATCGGAGCTCCTGGTTCTCAGGTCTTTGGACTCTGGGACTTACACTAGTCGTGTCCCCCCACCCCCCATCCCTGGCTCCCTTGGGCCTTTGGTCTCAGACTGAATTACACCACAGGCTTTCTTGGTTCTCTAGCTTACAGATGGCCGATTTTGGGACTTATTGGCTTCCATAGCTGCTGTAGTCAATTCCTGTGATAAATGTCCTCTTATATATCTATGTCCTATTGGTTCCGTTTCTTTGGAGGACTCTAATAAACACAGTTTGCTTAGTTGAACGTGTTCTCTAAATTGGGCTCATGACTATTGGAACTCCTCTCTCAGCAGATTATCCTTACTTAAAGAATCTGATTGCTTATTTAATTGGAGAAGAGGAGTGTCTTCAGAATGTTGGCTAAAACTTGCCTTTTCTTTGCTCTTTCTTTTGCAGAATTTGTCTATTTACAACTCGTCTTTTTTTAAAGAAAATTTGTTTACTTTCCTTTTAAAATTGTTTTCCCCTCCTGTTTCCAGAGCTCTGGCTGGCTGACTAAAAGGAATGGTGGCCCTGCTTCTGCTCATCCTTTTCCATTCTTTAGAAACAGCTACATGATGTGATTCTCTAGTCTTCTTTGGGGGTAATCTCCATGATCAGGCTTTCTCTTCTAATCTCTAATGATCTTGGTGGTCATCCTGGGAACCCTGTCCACATTTTCCATGTCAGCCTTTGGTTCTGGTCTAGATGGGTATTAAGGTTGTGGGGCAATTATACACTCTAATGGCTACTCTGTAGCTATCATGTTGTAGAACTTGCTTTAAAAATCTATCAAGTTCTATCATTTCTAATCGATTTTTCTCACTTATTTTCCCACCTACAAATCTTCTATTTCTGTTAAAATACATCTTATTTCAATCGATATATACAACTTATTTTATACCTGTAAACATGCATATCAGAAATGAATATCATTTCTCATATGATATGCAGTCCAAAAGCAGCAAACTCAATTACTCTGACGGTCAGTCAGGGAACAATAGTGTGCGAAGCTGCCAGACATGAGAAAATAGAGTGACGTTGGGTCTTTGGAAAGAAGAGTGTGTGCTTTGCCTTAAGGTATTAAAATTTAACTTAAAAACCAAAACACTTTGCAAAAATCAGTTTAAAAATTGCCTACAGGCCTGATTCAGTCCTTGATTTAAGCAACTGATGAAACCATCAATAACATGGACCCTGTGTTGATCCTTTTGTTCATTTATTCATTTATCAAACGTTGAGTGCTGCAGAGTTCCTAGTGCACATTTAAAATGCTGTGCCTCCGAATACGAATACTAACAGTAATGCTGATACTAAGAATTTGTCTCTGGCTCTCAGGTTCTCTGGATCTAGTAAAACAGGCAAAAAAATAAGTGCCTGATTATAGAACTATGTGACCCATGCAATGAACTGGCGAGTTTCCAGGGAGCTTGGGAACTTAGGATCGGGGGTGGATGACACTTGAGGAGTCAATGCTTAGCAGGAGAGGTAACCTCTTGCTTAAATCTCAGAAAATAAATTTCTGGATGTGGGAATGTGGGGAAGAGAAGTTTGGGAAAGATAGGCAGGAAACAGATTTTGAAAATCAGTAGTTCAACCAGTGTTTTCTTTTTTTTTCTAGAGGTTTATATGTTTAGAAACATTTGTTACATCCATTAAGGTTGGTAAAATTTAAAAAGTATTCCTCATAATACTGAGGATAGTTCATTCTAGGTCACATTATTCTAAGGATTTTTAAAACAGAATTGTTGTTCTATAACTATTCATAATTAAGGTTAAAGACTGGTCTTTCTGGAATACCAGGAAATGCTGACTAGTGGGCTAAGGGAAAAAAAGTGGAGTGATGCATCCCGCGTACTTTTTCGGAGTTTCAGAATGCACATTTACACGCTAAATGCCCTTTTCTGTTCTTAGAACTATTAACATTCTGTGAACAGTGTTCTGTGGCACAGCAACTTATAAGGTGCTGATCTGCCCTATAACAATACAATTATTGAAAAGTTAAGGCCGTTCAGGGATATTTGGGCTGTCCTGGCCCGAACAATAGTCCACTTTTAGTGCTTTCTTTTTCTTCTGCTATTAACAAAAACTTATTGAGCACTTTACCAGTTCATTCTACCACTGAATTAACCTTTTATTGCAGAGGTTTAATTCAATAGTTTTTGAAATGATACAGCCCTCATATGTTATAAATAAAGGCAAATGAAAGGTATTTGCAAAGATTACATAATAGTACTACAATAATGATCAATTGTCTTCCAGCGGTACTTGAAGGCAGGTTCAGGTGATATCTTAGTGTTCCAAAAAATATAAATAAAAAGAGAGATATTGTTGAGTATTGTTCAGTTTCCATTCGGTAAAATGAAAATTAGGTCTCTGCTTGCCAAGTGAAAATGTGTATAGAGGCTAGGGAATCACTAAGAAAATAATATATGAATCTTCAGGCTGGTAGGGGCTTCCAAATAGAGCTCAATGAAATTTTAAGAAGAATAATGAAAAATGACTGCTTTCTTTTAACTTTGGTAAGCGCTTTTCAGTCTCATTGCCATGTTATTTGTTACAGCATTTTATGGATGATTGAGGTTGAAAGTTAACCTGTAGAGTCTGTTTTCAATAAGAGCATCTAATTCACAAGACACTTGCTACTCATATTGTTCTTGAAGCTCTGTAGAGGAAGCAAGCAGCACTCCTTCGATACTTTTTTCTTTTGTGAAGGAGTTGCTGATCTGTGCAGGAGTGGTAGACAGCAAACACCAAGGTCTCTGTATCACAGATACCAGCAGTCAGGCTGGAGAAGAATGCGAGCAAAAGAAACCAAAGCTCAGATGTGTGAGAAAGTCGCATTCAGCTTTTTTTGAATATAAAAAAGTGAAAAAACCCTAAAAGCCCGTTAAGAGAACTAGTTAAATGTATTAATGCATAGACATGAAATAAACTACAGAGCTCAACTACTCATGAGGTAGATGTTTATGTACTGTGGAAAAATAGTATATTGATTAGGGAAAGAAAAGAGAAAGAACAAGAAAAGAGAAAGAAAACAAGCTGCAGAAGAAAGTGTCAAGTATGTTCCTCATTTTGTCTTTAAAAAGATGTGGAAGAATATAGGTCTGGGAAATTTCTAAAAAGATACATAGGAGATGTTGATGATAGTTATCCATGAGGAGTGAGACATGTATCTGGGTTGGGAATAAAACTCACTTTTTAGTGTATAAACCTTTCTTATGGTGTGCGTGTGTTTGTGTGTATGCAATATGGAGTTATTATTTTGTAAAAAAACGACAACAGCTAGACGATGACAAAGTCAATTTGGTGGTGTTCTTGAGCTGGGCATCAGGAAGAGGTTTCCTTTCGTGTGCACTGAATGTCCCTTCCCATAAACATTGTGAGCATTCCTGTGAGAGGCTGTTGGCAGCAGTAGAGAATGAATGGACTGTAGAATCAAGTAGATTCTAAGTAGAGCATGTTTGAATCTTATCTTTTATAAGCAGTAGTTAACTTAATATAGCTGAGCCTTGGTTTCCTCATCTGTAAAATGGAAATAATTCTTGCCTTCTGGATTATCATGAAGCACGTGTCTAGCACAATGCTTGTTGTTATGGTTGCTGTGTAATGGATTGCCATCTTGCTTTTAACTATTTTAAATTTTGCTTATTATATTGCTCTCATGTAATTTTTTTCTGGATGTCTGAAACTTAGGGTAGTATCTAGTATATGGTAAACTCTTTTTTTTTTTTGTAAACTCTTAACATATAATATTTTCTCTAGAATTTTCCTCCAAGTGAAGAATAAATCTATTATCTTTGCTCTACTTTGTCCCTGGATTATGCCTCTATGCCCAAGAATATCTTTTGATAGCTAATCATCCAAATTATGAGTTCTAGGACAACTCTTCTTTCCTTCTTTTCGTCTTTCCTCCCTCTTTCTTCCTTCATTCTTTTATTTATTCCTATCCTCTGCTTTGGCAGAAATACGCCCTGGAAAGCCATTTTCATTTGAGATTTCTGCTCTGAGAAACTCTATGTGAAAATAATCTATTCCTGAGATATATTTTTTATTACTTTTTGTATTCTAGAAAAACCATCCCCAATACCTTGGGAAAACATATTTCCCAAGAACACACTCATTGGTTTCTCTGTTTTTTTCCAAATGTGCTTCCATCTCACAACCTGAAAAATGAATTTATCACTTTAGGCATTTTACTATAATCTTATTGTATAGGATGCATGTGATGATTAAGTTTGTCAATTTGGCTAGGCTATAGTATCCAGGTATTCAATAAAACACTAATCTAGGTATTGCTGTGAAGATATTTTGTAAATGTAGTTAATATTTACAATAAGTTGACTTTAAGTAAAGGAGATTATCCTGATAATGTGGATGGGTCTCATACAGTCAGTTGAAAGGCCTTAAGAGTAAAACTGGAGTTTCTCTGAGGAAGAAGAAATTCTGCCCGTGGACTGCAGCCTCAGCCTTGAAGAGACTGTTGATAGAAATATGAATATTAAAGATATTTCTGGTGAAATCTCAGAAGGAAATGAGAAACGTGTTCTTGGAAACTGGAAGAAAGATGATCCTTGTTTTAAAGTGGCAGAAAACTTGGCTGAGTTGTGATCTACTATTGGTTGGAAAATAGAACTTATAAGCTAGAACTTGGATATTTAGCTGAGGGGATTTCCAAGCAAAGTTTTGAAGGTGAAGATTATAGTACATTTCAAGAAGAAACAGATAAATTGAGGAAGGAACTCTTAAGCAAAAAGCAACAAGCACTTGATGATTTGGAAGGCTCTTGGTCTATCCACATCACAAGAGATGCTAAAGTTAGGAAATTTACTGTTAGAAAAGCATGTTCTGGGGCTGGCCCTGTGGCCCAGTGGTTAAGTTCACGTGCTCTGCTTTGGTGGCCCAGGGTTTCGCCAGTTTGGATCCTGGGCGCTGACGTGGCACTCTCATTAGGCCACGCTGAGGCGGCGTCCCACATACCACAACTAGAAGGACCCACAACTGAAATATACAACTATGTACTTGGGGGATTTGGGGAGAAAAAGCAGGGAAAAAAAAAAAGAAGATTGGCAACAGTTGTTAGCTCAGGTGCGAATCTTTAAAAAAAAAAAAAAAGAAAAGCATGTTCTGGAGACAGGGCCAAGGGTGTGGCTGGATGTCTTTTGCTGAAGAGACTGGGTATGTGACTCATGGAACCAATCAAGCATTTTAGCAGAAGCCTGGAATACGGATGGAGTTCTCCAGGAAGGTTCTGTTGGAAACTCTCTTGTCTAATTGTGTGGAGCCCCATGAATCACACAGAAGACTGACAAGGATTTTAGAATTTTATACCAGTAGAAATGCTACTGGCTTGGACTGAGATTGGACAAAATGAAAGACTGTTGGACTCCCAAAGTTCTACAAACAGGAAACAGGCTGCTAGAGCTACTCAGCTGCAAACATATACCAGTCTTGAAGGAAAAGGGAAGAATGACTCTAAGGGCAGTGCTGCAAGTGCAGAGACAGGGCTGACAGAACCTCTACAGATCCAGAGGCAGAGGCCAATGGAGACTCCTTGGGCCCAGAGGGCAGAGCTTTGAGCTACAGAGGATTTTCTCAGGCCTTGAAAACTAATAGAGTTTTCCATGTTGAATTTCAAACCTGCTTGGGACCAATTATTCCTTTATATTTTCCATTTTCTCCCTTTTGGAATAGGAATATCTATCCTGTATGTGTCCCACTATTGTATTTTGGAAGCAGATAACTTATTTTCTAGTTTTATAGACCCACAAATGGAGACAAATTTTGCCTTAGGATGGATCATGCAGAGAGTCTCGCCTGTACCTGATTTAGATGATTTAGAAGGTGAGATTTAGGACTTTTTTGAGCTGGTGATATTTAGATGAGACTTTAGATTTAGAGATGATGCTGTAATAGGTGAGACTTTGGGAGATGCTGGGATGGGGTTAATGTACTTTGCATGTGGGACTGACATGAATTTTGGGGGAGCCAGAGGGCAGACTGTAGTGGTTGAATAGTGTCCTTCAAAAAGATATGTCCAAGTCCTAACCTTTGGTGTCTCTGAGTATGACCTTATTTGGAAATAGAGTCTTTGTAGATATAATTAAATTAAGGACCTTAGGATGAGATTATTCTGGATTTAGAGTGGACGTTAATCTGATGACTATTGCCCTTATAAGAGAGAGGAGGGGAAGATGTGAGACATACAGAAACACAGGGAGAACACGCAGAGGGGAAGGCCATGTGAAGATAGAGGCAAAGACTGGAGCATGTGTCTGCGAGCCAAGGAACATCAAGGACTCTGACGGCCGCCGGAAGCTGAGAGAGGCATGAAACAGATTCTCCCTTAGAGGCTCCCGAAGGAACCAACCAGCTGACACCTTGATTTCTGACTTTTGGCCTCCAACCTTGTGAGAGAATAAATTTTTATTGTTTTAAGCTAGTTTGTGGTATTTGTTAAGCCACCTTAGGATATTAATACAGTGTTTATTCCAGAAAGATAAAATACTCATATTTTGCTCCCAAGGTATATACTATTATGTTCCTGATTGACATTTCAAGTAGGTTGAGCATGGAATTAAAATATTGCCTTATTTTACCAGGAGTACTATGCTTTCCATTCATCAGTGATATTGGCCTGTAATTTTCTTTTTTTGTGTTGTCCTTGTCTGGTTTTGGTATCAGGATAATGTTTGCTTCGTAGAAGGAGTTAGGAAGCCTCCCCTCCTCTTCAATTTTTTGGAAGAGTTTGAGAAGGATAGGTATTAAGTCTTCTTTGAATGTTTGGTAGAATTCACCAGGGAAGCCATCTGTCCTGGACTTTTATTTTTTGGGAGGTTTTTAATTGCTGTTTCGATCTCCTTACTGGTGATCGGTCTATTCAAATTTTCCACATTTTCTTGGTCCAGGTTTGGAAGGTTGTATGTTTCTGAGAATTTATCCATTTCTTCTAGATTATCCACTTGGTTGGCGTATAGCTTTTCATAGTATTCTCTTATTATCTTTTGTATTTCTGAGGTGTCCGTTGTAATCTCTCCTCTTTCGTTTCTGGTTTTATTTATTTGAGCCTTCTCTCTTTTTTTCTTGGTGAGTCTAGCTAAGGGTTTGTCAATTTTGTTTATCTTTTCGAAGAACCAGCTGTTGGTTTCATTAATTTTTTCTATTGTTTTTTTAGTCTCTATTTTGTTTATTTCTGCTCTGATTTTTATTATTTCCTTCCTTCTGCTGATTTTGGGCTTTGTTTGTTGTTCTTTTTCCAGTACCTTTAGGTGCACTGAAAAGATCTTCAGAGATGATGTCATCCAGTGATCCCCAACATTTTCTCCACTGGAACAAACGTCAAGGATGATTATGTTTGTACTTAAGAACATTCTTATGAGTGTACCCTGACTTGACAAGTGCCGAAGAGTTTTACAGGGAAGAAAAACGTGTACAACTACAGACTTTATTTATTTTTTTACCGCAACTAGCTTTATCTTTTTCCTTTTAAAAATATATGCTTGGATAAAATCACTCAGAAATTTTCAGGTACATATAATTTATGAGAATTATTATAATTCATAATCACCAAACTGTTGAGGATACATAAAAGCTGTTACTTGAGATAAAGTAGCTGGTGCCTTATGAGCAATTCCATCTTAGTTGTCTCAAACTCTGCTTCATTTATTCCACCTCAAAAGCAAGTGAAAGTGCCACTGACATTTTGTTATTATAATGGGGCTAACCTTGGAGCAGCTGTACATTTTTAAAAGAAAAGTATCTGTAAATCATAGTAATTTAATTATTATTTGGTTGAACTTCTTGTGACACATTGCCCAGCTGCTCATGACATAGCAGTGTGTCATGACATTGGGTTGTCAATTGTTGCACTAGTTCAGCTCTGTGTTTTTACAGAGAATGAAACTGAGACTTAAAGAGTGAGTTACTGAAAATCTCTTGGTGCTCTAATAACAGGACTGGGGCCATGGGAGGGGAGGAAATCAATACAGAGAGGACATACTATGCCCCTGATGTTGTCCTAGTCATTTCCTGCACATTCTTCCAAATGTTCACAACTCTTCAAGGTAGATGTTAATTTTTCCACTGTACAGAAGAGATGATAGATTTCAGAGAGTTTAACAGCTTGTTTAATAACATGCAGCAAATAAGTCACCCGCTGGAATTTAACACGAGTCTAAAGCTCTTATTACTTTGCTGTGCTTAAAAATAGAACCCATGCCTCTTAACTTCAGTTGTGTGCCATAAGCCACTTTAAATTTTTTCTCTAGTAGAAAAGTTATAGCTGGGCAAATATGTACACTATTTTGGTATATTCAGGATGTATTCATACACACATAGACTTGCATTTGTCTCCACAACTTGTTACATATTTTGCTTATTATATTCAGAGCAAAGTTGTACTTCCCCTACATGTTTGGGTCAACTATTGATAACTACTGACAAAAAATACTTGGGCTTATCAATAAGGGTCAGAAATGTTAGCAAAAATCACTGAAAATGATTGATCATATCTCCAAACACACCTAGTTTACCATTTTTTCCCTTTAACCCTAGCTGAACTATTTTGTATTAACCTTGATTTAATCGTTGAAAAACTGATTAGTGAGGTAATTTAGGTAAAACTGCCTTTAGTGAATGGCATGAGGCTTAAGTGAAATCTTAAAAAACCTAATACTTTACTCCATTGATACAGTCCATCAGACAATTATTCAACCATAGACATTATTTTGTCTGTACAGATAGTCTTTATAATGAACATGAATTATAACAACAGTGATAATAGATTTCTTTCTTCTGTCATATCCCCATATAAACAGCCATTAACTAATTTATTTGGAAAGATGAATGGTAAGCTATGAAATTTCTACTTCAAAGTTCTGTTCAATTACATTGTTTCCACAATAATAAGAGTTATGGTCAGAGGTGTCAGAATAATTTTAACTGTGCTTATTTCATTTATAAACCTCCCTTTGTGCTATTACCATCTAATTTTTTTTTCACCACCAATGGCTTTATCATATTATTTTATAAAGGATTCATCTTTCATCTGGGAGTCTGAATTTGCTTTGTTGCTCTTACCATCAAATTTTTTCCTTCTGAATATGTTAATCTGTCATCTGTCTATTCATCCATCCGTCTCTCTATCCTTTTACCTCTTCTATAAATACATCTGTAAATAATAATTTGTTGAAATAAACCATTTTTTACTCTTTAAAATTCACTTTAGAAAGTTAAGTGAATTTGAAATCTTAAGAGGCTTCAGTATATCTCACTATAAAATGGAGGAGAAGTTATATTCTAATAGAAAATTCAAATTTTCCTTGGGAATTAAGTTGATATTACTGAGCTAACAGAAACTTTTTAAGTCAAAATTCTGAGTCCAACTGCCATAGACCATGCCAATTATGATAAAAATATTTTGAATGATCAAAACTTAAGTAGAATTTCAATTCTTTGTTCTTCAGAATGGCGTAGGGCTAAGTGGCTTGCTTTGGCCAACAGCGGTTCCTGGAAAGGGACTCATCTGCAAGCTGTCAGCAGTCAACACTCCCAAGAGCTGGGGGATTGAATGGGTTCTGAGAGTCAGATCTGGGAAGCACACGTTATCTACTGGAATGGAAGAGCCTCTTGACATAAGTGAGCCT
Organism: Equus quagga; assembly: GCF_021613505.1. NCBI lineage: Eukaryota > Metazoa > Chordata > Mammalia > Perissodactyla > Equidae > Equus > Equus quagga. The sequence continues at coordinate 15,512,806 of NC_060287.1, read as the reverse complement.
TGGACTTTTAAAAAAATCTCCAATATAAATATCTATTAAAGATAATTCAGCAGTTCCCTTGGTCTCCTCTACAGTGAGGGCCCTTCCTAAGTTGCTGTTGGGTCTTTTGGCTGGGAACCTGCTTAGATCTTTTGGGTCTCTGCCCCCAGTCAGTGCCCCCCACCTCTCCTTATAGGCTAGTCCTATAAGGACTGTGGTGGCTGGTCTGGCTAAACATGGAATGATATCTGGCTACTCACCCAACTTCCAATCATTGTCAGTATCTGTTTCTGTGTACTCTTGGATTCCCTGTTGCTGGGTCCCACACGTGTGAGTGGATACATTAGTAAGGTATGAAAGGGAAAAGGGGTGTGATACTGTCATGCCTTCAGAACACTGCTAGGCCTTTGAGTGCCTGCTTCACTCTCAGCTGGTCATTCACCAGCCCTGGCCCTGCTACAGATACAGAACTTATTTCTTTGGGGCCTTAGTTTACTCCCCCAGTCGGAACCAGTATTCATACGCTTTCCGAATTAGCCCTAGACTTACTCCACAAAAATAAAACAGCGGGAACATCCTCTGCACTGATCATGCTATTCATCTGTAGTTTCAAGTTGCCAAATTTTGCAAGGCAAATTTCGAGCAGTGGAAAATTTGTACAGCCAGATATAAAACTGGATGATGTTTTGTGAGTTTTTTAACAGTTGAAAGGTTGCGCAACTTTAGCCAAGCTGAACTTAATAGAGGTTGGGGCCTTTCTTTCTAAATCCCATACTGCACACAATTAATTTTGCATACATTGAGAGTTTACAGCTGTATTGGTGAATGTTTCGTTGGATTTAACACACTATGGTTCTGAGCCAAAACAAGAGAACTACTTTGATTCATTAAATCACTCTGCTGGTCACTGTCTTTCTCCTCAACTACGTCATTTGCAGAAAAAGGGGAAGGAGATGTGATAGTTTGTGTATTCTCTTCTCTGTTGTATTCCCAGATGGATTATGTTTACATATCCTTTAATTTTTTTGTTCTAGGTTTAAACTCAGTCTACCACTTACAGGGCAATAAGTGCAAGACAAAAGACAATGGCTCGTATTCCCAATCAGATAAGCAATAAAGGAAAAAATCATTTCCATAATAATAAAGATACGCTTTATGGGAACAAAACTATATTCCATGTGTAAAATAAGAGTTATTTGGTTGAATTTACATGAAAAAGCTGGGATTACACCAGAAAGTGTTACCTTTTAGTCATAGATGGTGAGACTGTAAGTACTTGAAGTGTATAAAAAATTCAATCAAACCAGCTAAAGTGCAAAAAGAAAGCCATATTATCAAAGCCTTGAATTCTGAGGTCTTAAATACATGAGTATACTTGCTAGAACTATACCCTAAATTTATTCACTCAACAAACATTTAATGAACATCTAATATGGATGACCATCAAATTAGAAATGGTGTGTTCTTAAAAGTGACATCAGCAACATGACTGAATAGGACATCCTTTGTCATGCCCCATCCCCACCCCCCAACAGAAGCAATTTGGCATCCATCCATGGAAAGAGTGTCTTTGTGGGTGCTGTGGGATCCAGTACCATATGCCAAGAGACCCAGGAGGAGTCTTGCCCGCCTGTGTGTTGCATATTAGGCATACAGACCTTGATTTCAGCTGTAGACCCTGCAGTAGCCTGTGAACCAGCTTCAGCACTTCTTGGCTGTGGTCCGGGAGCCTCTGGCGAACACTGTCTTAGACACTCACCCACAGATGAGAAAAAAAGAAAGAAAACTATTTTATGCCCTTTGTATGACTTGCTTCACTTTTATTTGTTAATTTTTTAAACAAATTCTGTAATCCCTATAGCTTCTGCCAAAACTTGATTAATACTTGAGAATTTCGTACCATGTTATAGTTGTGTGACACAAAAAGAATTCTGTCTTTTGTTTGTCTCTCTCTTTTCTTCTCCTTCTTGATCTTCCCCTTCTTTATGATTTTCTTCTTTTTTGCCTCCTCCTTTCCTCTCCTTTTTATTTATTCATAAGCTTACCTTTATTTTTATGCTTCTCCATTTTTCATTATGGAAATATATGCTTTTTATGCTTTAAAAAAGCATATTTTGTTTTCTTTTTCTTCCATCCTTTTTTCTTTATTGAGAGTGCATCGTATGTAGGACACTGTCATGTACTGAAAGGTACACGAAGATCATAAGAAAGGAAGGGTTATTGCCCTCAACCAACCCATATTCTTGAATGGTAATATTTCTTACCAGTAGGTTTCCTGGGAATTAAAAAGTCAAAAGAAAATTTCTAATATTTCTACCTAGACAACAAATAATAGTATTTTGAATAATGTTAAATACTTTCTAGAAAACCAAAATCATTTGTGTTCATTTTTATATTATATCTACACATACAAATGGTTTAAATTCATTAAAAAAAATCTGAATTATGTCACCAACTCCTTGTTTGACATTCTGTGGACTGCTTAAAATGAAATATCCAACTCAGTAGAAGTTAAGCTTAATGGATTTTTGTCAATTCCATTTTCTATTTTGTCCTTTCATGTAGAAGAGCCACTTAAGAGTGTTATCATTCACATGTTATTATCTAGAAATCCTTTTTTCCTATTTTCTAATATAACAGGTTGTCAAGAACTGTGAGGATTTTAAGATTTTACCCTGCTTGCAAGGTGAAACATTAGCCTGCCACAGATTTGTGGCTCCTGTCAGAAGATAGAAGACCCCAGGGTCAGAATCAAAGTTTATTATTCACAGAAATAGCAGTAGCCAGAGGATCATCAGCATCCCATATCAGAATCATTTCTGTGAGCCTAGGTCAAACTGGTTAGATGGGAGGGGCCACCCTTATCTGAATCTCACAGGAGGAAAAGGTTCAGTGGCTATTATTGATGGTCAACTTCCTAAAAAGTTGAAATAATATGTTGCCTAAGCAAATCGCGGTTTGTTATTGTCCAGTAAGGGAGACCACCCTCTTGACAGATCTTAGTAGTAACTTGGAAAATGAGAGATCCAGGGCAGATATTTGTCAGAATTTGAAGTTTGGTTTTCGGGAATCTTTCAATGATGGGAGCTGATTGAGATTGAACAATCCTCGTGGTATAATAGTCTAGGATTAGTGAACACAGCAAGATGGGGGTTTTGAATTAAGTTTTGATAATTAAACAGTCATTTGGTAAGCAAGTAATTTGCCCTTTCGAGTTGTGTATTATCCACAGGAGGAGCTATTTACTCTGATGAGCAATCTGTTGTTTCGAGAGGGGGTAGTTGAATAGTTGATTATTTGGATAAATTTTCAGGATTTCTGCAACTTTATCTTACTGGGCAAAAATTTCCTGCAGTAGTCAAGTTGTGTCCCTATACACAGTCTTAGTTCTTGATCCTGTTAAGATGTTTAGTTGTAAGCAGCTTGCTCTCTCAGGGCGTTAATTTGTTAATCCAAGGATGCTATTTAATTGATTAAATGGAAGAAAATTTGTGTGCAGAAGAGATGAAGATGTAATCTGGAAGAAGTGGAGATATGGACTAAGCTGAGAGGTGGAGGCAAGGGTGTGATGATGGAATGACCAACCTATTTGGTGAATCACAAGGAGAAGTTGGGCAAATGGAGTAGCATCAAACCCAGAACAAGTGAGATAGGATAGTTCTAGGCTTTGCACCCTAACAACATGGGAGTAGCTTGTGTGGCTACTCAAAGGCACCAGAGCCAGCTAGACATATGTGGTATAATAAAGAATTTGTCTGGTTTTTGTCCTGTGTCCTGGCATGGAGTTCCTAAAACCCCTTGGAATTTCCTGAGTGATAGGACTATCTTTATTAGGCTAATGAGGTGACTCATGGTGGGCCCCTAAATAGCTTTAGGATGGAGGCTGGTCACCAGAAAGATCAACCAAGTGATTAGAATGTTGTAACTTTGGGCCAGCCTAACCTCAGGGGCATGAGAGGAGGACTGGAGATTGGGTTCAATCGTGTGGCCAATATTTAAGCAATCATGCCCATGTAAAGAAACCCCAGTAAAAACTCAGGATACTGAAGCCTGGTTGGTGAACACATAAATGGACCAGGAGGGTGACGTGCCCTGACTCCATGGGAGATGGTGTGGGTGTTCTTCATTCCCTTCTAGACCTTGCTCCACAAGTCTCTTCATTTGTCTTGTCCTTATATGTGTCTCCTTTTTAATAAAATCGTATCATACGTATAGCACTTTCCTGAGTTCTGTGAGTTATTCTTGTGAATTATTGAACCTGAAGGGAGTCATGGGGACCTCCTAGATTGGTAGCCTGTTGGTCAGAAGTGCAGGTGGCCTGGGGGACCCTCTGAGACTTGCAGCTGGCTTTTGAAGTGAGAGCAGTCTCATGGAAGACTGAACCCTTAAACTGTGTAGTCTGATGCTTAGTGCCATGATTGAATTGCAGTACACCCAAATGGTGTTAGACCATTTGGGGTGGAAACAGAATCGTATACCACTGAATAAATAAATAATTTCCCTTTATTAAAGTAGAAGGAAACTTTCAGCTGCCTTGGGTAGACGTAGGAAACAGGAACTTAGAAATATATTCCTAGTAAAAATAGGAAAAATAAAGGAGAAATATAAATATGTTTTCTTTTTTTTATAATTTCCTTTAAAATATCATTAAAGCTTACCTTGTTTCCTTGAGTTATCCTGCTACTTTCAAATTCAGAAATACATAATATGATCTTAGTTTTTTTGTGGTTTTCTTGTCTGTGTCAGCCTTTTAATAATGACTAATACAACTTTCTAGTAGTGTAAAGCTTAACTTTTTTTTTTTTAACTAAAGATGTATTCTAAGAGGATACTTCATAATTGACTTAATTTCCCCAGGTATTTTGATGCTTAAAGGGAAGAGGAAAATATGTATATTCAAAATTCCTACCAGAATACTGGCAGCAGCTTCAATCACTGGAGAAATTTTACTCCTTTTCACACCTGCAGCTATATAAAGCAGGAGTCCCTAGCTAATTGAAATAAAATAATATTGAAATTGCTGGAGGTTAAATGTTCCAATTGCATACTTTGCTTCTAGAAACATATCAGTAACATTTGAGTTTTTTTCTACTTTATTTTTGTTCCATAGAAAGGAAAAATATCATCTATCACAGATAGCAAGAAGAAAGGAAGGTAAACGTAACTAAGTCTCTCTGCTTCAATCTCAGTCATAAAATATACAGAAATTGAATCCTTTTCCTTGTCGTTATCACAAAAAGCTCAGAAAACATAGTAAAAAAAGCATTTTTCTACATTGACTCGTGAATATGTATCTCTATTGTTTGTGAGAATGACTTGAAACGGAGATCTAAGTTGTTTTCCACACTAGAACAGGACTTGTAAATAACTTCTGTACTGTTGCCAGAATTAATCATTCGTATCAAAGAAAGTCTCCCCTGGAGAATATTGCCGTGACTTTATCAACATACCTTTCTCAGAATTGCTGCCCATTACAAGAGAAGCTCATCAGGCTGAGTTCATGAGAAGGAAATGGCTGAGTAATATCAGCAAGCATAAAGTTGTTAGATTAAGAAGGCTAGTTGCTTTAATAAAGTGTGAAATATGTAACATGCACAGAAGAGTGCACCATGTTTAAGCATCAATGGCTGATTTTCACCTGATGAAGTTATTTTAGTGGGGGTGCAAAATGGTCATCTTTCTGATTATCGCATTCATTTTATATTTATTTTCTGGCATTCTTCTCCAAAGGAGAGGCTTCTCTATTTTCTTTCTCTCCTTTTTAGATGAACTTGTCTTTAAAAAATTCAATGTATTATGATACATTGCTATCATTATTTACTGTGGTGCTCAGATTTGCCCCAATTTGTGTTCCAGTCATGTTAAAAGCTTTATTGAGGTAATTGACATATGGTACAGTGCATGTTTTAAGGCATGTAATTTGATAACTTTTGACATATATTCACACTTGTGAAACCATCACCAAGGCAAGATAATGAACATATCTATTATTCTAAAAGGTGTCCTTGTGCCCCTCTGTAATCCCTCACACATGCCTAACTTCACCCCCTTCATCCCTGGGCAACTACTGACGTAATTTATGTTACTATAAAATTACATTCCCTAGAATTTATATAAAAGGAATCATACAGTATGTATTTTTTTCATCTGACTTATTTTACTCAGCATATTTTGAGAGGCATGCATGTAATGTTTATGAATAGGTCATTCCTTTTTATTGCTTAGTATTCTATTGTAGGATATGCCAGAGTTTGTTTATCCATTTAACTGATGGTGCGTGTCGATTGTTTCTAGATTTTGGCTGTTACAAATAAAGCTGCAGTGAACATTCATGTAGAACTCTTTGTATGGATATGTTATTTTTCTTGGGTAAATATCTGGGAATAGAATGGTTGGTGGGTGTGCTTTTAACTATTTGAGAAGCCACCAAAATACCTTCCAGAGCAGTCCTACCATTTTGCATTCTCACCAGCAACAACTGAGCACTCCAGTTCTTTCACATCCTCCCCATCGCTTGATCAGGTCAGTCTTTTTAAATTGTGGCCATTCTAATAAGTGTGGTTTATCTAACTGTGATTTTAAATTGTATTATTCTAATGACTAACGTTATTGAGGGTCTTTTTAATGTTCTTATTTGCCCATCTGTATATCTTCCTTGGTTAAGTGTCTGCTTAAATCTTTTGCCCATATCTTTTTATTGGGTTATTGTTTTCTTATTATTGAATTTTAGTGTTCTTTATATCTTCTTGGCACACTTCCTCTGTCAGATATGTGATTTGTAAATACTTCATTTCATTCTGTTGATTGTCTTTTCCTTCTTTTAATAGTGTCTTTTCAAAAGCAGATTTTAATTTAGATGTAGGAAAAGTTATCAATTTGTTCTTTTATGGATTGGGCTTTTGGTATTGTATATAGGAAATATTTGCTAAAATCAAAGTCACGTAAGTTTTCTCCTAGAAGTTTTTTTTTTTTTTGAGGAAGGTTAATCCTGAGCTAACATCCGCTGCCAACCCTCCTCTTTTTGCTGAGGAAGACTGGCCCTGAGCTAACATCCGTGCCCATCTTCCTCTACTTTTTATGTGGGACGCCTGCCACAACATGGCTTGACAAGCGGTGCCATGTCTGCACCCGGGATCCGAACAGGTGAACCCCGGGCCACCAAAGCAGAACGTTCGCACTTAACTGTTGCGCTACCAGCCTGGCCCCTCTCCTAGAAGTTTCTATGATTGTAGATTTCACATTTGAGTATATAATTCATTTTGAATTAAATTTTTTATATTGTGCAAGAGATGGATCAGAGTTCATTGTTTTTCCATATGGATTTCTAATCCCAGCATCATTTTTGAAAAGACTATCATTCCTCCACTGATTTTGCCTTTGCATCGTTGTTGAAACTTCTTGTCCGTGTGTGAGGGTTTATTCCTGCACTCCTTTTATTTGTTCTGTAAGTCTGTTTATCTTGATGCCAATATGGCATTGTCTTGATTACTGTAGCTTTGTAATAAGTGTTTATATCATGTAGCGTTAGTCCTCCTATGTTCTTTTCTTCAAAGTTGTTTTGACTCAGCTTCTTTGCATTTCCATGTGAATTTTAGAATCAGCTTGTAAATTTCTATAAAAAAGCTTGTTAGGATTTATATTGGGATTGTGTTAAACTTATAGATAAATTTGGGGACAATTCAGATCTTAACAACAGTAACTCTTCTGAGCCGTGAACAAAATATAACTCCCTGTTTATTTAGGCCTTCTTTAAATTCTTACAGCATCTAAAAAATATTCTGTGTACAGATCATTCATATACCTTTTCAGATATATCCCCAAGAACTTCACATATTCTGGTGTTATTGTAAATGGTATTTCTAAAGCGTTCTATTTCAGATTTTTTGTTGATAGTAGTTAGAAATACAGTTGATATTTTATAGTGATCTTGTATCCTACTAATTTTCTAAACCCATTTATTAGTTCTAAAAGCTTTTATGTATATATATTCCAAAGGATTTTCTAAACAGACGATCACGCTATCTGTGAATAAAGATAGTTTTTCTTCCTCCATTCCAATCTGGATGGCTTTTGTTTCCTTTTCTGGCCTAATTGCCATGGCTACAAACTCTATTACAATATTGAATAGAAAAGATGAGAGTGGACATCCTTGCCCTGTTCCTAATTTTAGAGGGTTAGCATTCAGTTTGCTACCATTAAGTATGATGTTAGATGTAGTTTTTTCGTAGATGCTCTTTATCAAGTTGAGAAAGTTCCCTTCTATTATTTGTTTTCTGCAAATTTTTATTAGGAATGGAGGTGGGATTGATTCAAGTGATTTTTCTGCATATATTGAGATGAACATATTCTTTGTCTTTTTTAGTTTGTTAATATGGTGCATTACATTGATTTGCAAATGTTAAACTAACCTTGCATTTCTTGGATGAACCCTACTTGATCATAGTGTATTTCCCTTTTTATATAGTGACAGATTTTTTTTCCAGAATCTGATTAGATTTTTTTAATCCATGTTAATAAGGGCTATTAGTTAGTTTCATTTTCTTGTAATGTCTTTGGTTTTTTTTAAGATTGGCCCTGAGCTACCATCTGTTACCAATCTATTTTTTTTTCTTCTCCTCCCCAAAGCCCCCAAGTACCTAGTTATATATTCTAGTTGTAGGTCCTTCTAGTTCTTCTACGTGGGACACCACCTCAGCATGGCTTGGCAAGTGATGTTAGGTCTGCACCCAGGATCCAAACCAGCAAAACCCTGGGCTGCCGAATTGGAGCATGTGAACTTAACCACTTGGCCATGGAGCTGGCCCCTGTCTTTGGTTTTGATGTCAGGGTAGTTCTGGCATTATAGAATTATTTGGGAATTATTCATTTCTTTTTAGTTTTTTAGAAGCAGATGCATAGAATTGGTATTGTTTTCTTCTTGAATGTATGAGAGAAATGATTATAAAACTATTTGTGCCTGGAATTTTCTTTGTGGGAAAGTTAACTACAATTTAACATTTTTAATAGGTAAAATTTTTGTTTCTTCTTGAGTGGGCTTAGTAGTTGTATCTTGCAAAAATTTGTCCATTTCATCTAAGTTGCTGAATTTATTGCCATAAATATGTTCACAATGTTCCCTTACTATGTTTAAGATATTCATAGGATCTACAGTGATGTTACCTTTCTCATTCCTGATGTTGGTAACTGGTGTCTTCTCTTATTTTTTTTCTGGTCAGTTGAGCTGGAAGAATGTCAGTTTTATTGATATTCTCAAAGAAGCCATTTTTGGTTCTATTGATTTTTAAAAATTGTTTTCTGCTCTGGTATTTATTTTATTTCTTTCTTCTTTCTGCTTCGGAAGCTGATGTCATTGACTTGAGATGATTCTTGTTTTTCAATATAAGCATTAAGTGTTTTAAATTTCTCCCTAAGTACTATTTTAGTGCCATCCCACACATTTTGATATGTTGTGTTACTTTCCTAGGGCTGCCATAAAAAAGTACCATAAACTGAGTGGCTTGAGACAACGATTCTCTCGCAGTTCTGGAGGCTAGAAGTCCGGAATCAGGGTGTCAGCAGGGCTGTGCTCTCTCTGAGACCTTGGGTATAATCCTTCCTTACACCTTCCTGGCTTCTGGTGGTGGCAGTAATCCTTAGTGTATCTTAGCTTTCAAGTGTATTACTCCAATATCTGCCTCTGTCATCATGTGATGTTCTTCCTGTGTGTGTCTCTTCTCTTCTTGAAAGGACAGCAGTCACATGGGATTAAGAGCCTACTCTATCCGGTATTACCTCATCTTAAATAGTTACACTTGTAATGACTATATTTTCAAATATGGTCACATTCTGAGATACTTGGGGTTTAGAACTTGAACATAATTTTTGGGGGACACACTTTAACCTGTAATAATTGTGTTTTTATTTTCTTCCTGTTCAGAATACATTCTAATTTGTCTTTTGACCTCCTTTGAGACCCATGGATTATTTAGAAGTATGTTTTTACTTTTTAAATATTGGGGATTTTTTCAATTTAATTTTTTGTAAGTATGCTGGTGATGAATTCTTTGGCTTTTGTACATCTGAAAAAGATGTTTATTTTGACTTCATTTTTCAAAGTTGTTTTCTTGAGATATAGAATTCTAGGTTGGCAATTTTTTTCCCCTCAGTACTTTAGACATATTTCTCCACCATCTTCTCTCTTGCATTGTTTCCAACAGGAAATCTGCTGTCATTTTTGTGTCTTTTTATCTGTATATTACATGTCTTTTTTAATTAGCTGCTTTTAAGATTTTCTCTTTATCACCAGTTTTGAGCAATTTTCTTATGATGTACCCTGGTGTAGTTTTCTTCATGTTTCTTGTGCTTAGGGTGCATTGAGCTTTTTGGATGGCAGGTTTATAGTTTCCATCAAATTTGGAAAGTTTTGGAGGTTATTTCTTCAGATATTTTTGCTTCCCCTCCTCTTTCTTCTTTCCATGGAAGACTCTTCTGTACACACATCATAGATTGCTTGAAGTTGTCTCATCGCTCACTGACGCTATGTTCAGTTTTTGCTAGGGGGAGGCTCATTTCCTTTTTCTCTCCATGTTTCCTTTTGAATAGTTTCTATTATTATATCTTTAAGTTCACTGTTCTTTTCTTCTGCAGTGTCTTATCACCATTAATCTCATCCAGAGAATTTTTCACTCTAGACAATGTAGTTTTTATCTCTTGAAGTTTGATTTGGATTAAAAGAAAATCTTCCATGTCTTTTCTTAACTTTTTGGACATATAGAATATAGTTATAACAACATTTTAAATATACTTTCCTGCTACTTCTAACATCTGTATCAGTTTATATTGTTTGATCTGTTGTCTTATTATGAGTCATATTTTCCTGCTTTTTGCACACCAGGTAATTTTTTCCAGCTTTGTTGAGGTACTATTGACCCATAAAAATTATATATATTTAAGATGTACAATGTGATGTTTTGATATACATATACACTGTGAAATGATTACTTTAATCAAGCTAATTAACATATCCATCACCTGATATAGTTAACTATTGTTGGTGAGAACTCTTAGCACATTTCATATATATTATACATTATTACTAACTATAGTCTCCATGCTGTACATTAGGTCTCCGGAACTTATTCATCTTATAACTGAAAGCTTGTACCCTTTGACCAACATCTCCGTGTTTTACCCACACCCCTAGCTCCTGGTAGCCACCAATCTATTCTCTGCTTCTATGAGTTTTAGATTCCACATGTAAGTGAGATCATGCAGTATTTGTCTTTCTCTGTCTGGCTTATTTTACTTAGCATAATGTCCCCAAGGTTATTCCATATTTTCACAAATGGTGGGATTTTCTTCTGTTTTAAGGCAGAATAATATTCCATTGTATAAATATATCACATTTCCTTTACCTGTTCATCCGTTGGTGGATACTTAGCATGCTTCCATATCTTGGCTACTGTGAATAATGCTGCAGTGAACATGGAAGTGCAGATATCTCTTGAAGATAGTGATTTTATTTTCTTTGGCTATATACACAGAAGTGGGATTGATGGATCCTATGGTGGTTCTATTTTTAATTTTTCTGAGGAAACTCCATACTGGTTTCCATAAAGGCTGTTCCAATTTGCATTCGCATCAACAGTGTACAAGAGTTCTTTTTTCTCCATATCCTCACCAACACTTGTTATCTTTTATTATTTTGATGATGGCTATCCAGTGGACGTGAGATGATATCTCATTGTGGTTTTAATTTTCATTTCCCTGATGTTAAGTTTTCTTCTCTCTCTCTCTCTCTCTCTCTCACACACACACACACACATATAAATAAATAGGGTGGGAGGAAATTTTTGTAAGTGATGGATATGTTTATGAGATTGATTATGGTGATTATTTCATGGATGTATGCTTATTTTCAAACTCAAGAAGTGTATATGTTAAATATGTGCAGCTTTTGTAAGTCAATCATGGCTCACGAAAGTGTTTTTTTAATACTTTACTGTAGTTTTAATAGGATTTCAGAAAATACTGCAATTAGATACATGTGCTCAATCTACTGTATTGAAGCTGAGTTAATGTCAGGAACTGTTAACCCTTGGCATTATTCTAAATATTCTCAGGATGAAAAGATATCCTCAAAATGTAGACTTGTAAAACTTCAAACAAAAGGTTAAATCTTTGCCCTTTTTCACTTGAAAATAAGGAAAAGTCATAATCATTGAAATTAGGTTTCTCACTTTCTGGAGAAACTTAATTCTTACACTATTCTGGAACAGAAGCTCATTTAAAGAAGATTGATTATTTTGGAGCTTTCCTGTGCATTATCATCTTGAAGATGGTTTGGCTTGTGGAGTTCTTTAACTTATTCAAGAACTCAAAAAATATAAGGAAAATGTTGAAAATAAATAGCTGTAGTTCTTTAGAACATTAATGCGTAATACCTGGACTTATTTCTTTGTTGGCTCAAATCCCTGTTCAATCCACTCAGCCCTATTTTGTTCCAGTACAGGTAGACTAAATACTACGTAGTTCATTCCTGCCAATGACCTTTCTAGTGTGAGCTTTAAATGCTCCCTCTTTTAGTGCATCAGTTTCCGTGGAATTTTTCATTTAAAAACAAGGCTTATCCATTTGTGCTAACCTGGATAAAATGTTCTCATCCTTATTTTATAGTGTTGTTTACATTTTCCAGTACCAGTCCAATCAAGTTTACAAAGTTTTGGCATTCTTTGGAGGGAAAGCCACTTAAGAAAGGAAACGAGTAATGTGTTACAAATTCTCCATTTTAAATATTCCTTTTCTTGCTTCTGACTGAACTGCAATCAAGCAAAATAAGATTGCTCTTAAGAGGTAGAGAGATTAGAACAGTGGAAATTTGTAACTCTTCAAAGTTGTGTCAATTGTAGTTTTATTTTGATTGATCTTGTAGGAAAGTGCTCAAATTGTGCTTTGATGCAAAGGTTCATTTGGAAAGTAGCCTAGATGAATTTTCTACTTTGTCTTCTGGCAGCAGTTTGGCTATTTTCCTTGAAATGATGTTGGCATTTTTTTTTTTAACTCTTGTGGATATTTTTACTGTGTGTTTCCAGGTACCAAAAAGATAGACCCTTTCTCATTCCATGTTGATGTATGCTCACTATGCAAATGATTTTTTTCTCAAACCTTCACCCTATTCAGGGGACTTAAACCTCTTTTGTTACTTTTGGGAGAAATAACTCCTACATTCTTTGTGAGTCTGCTTTAGGGAAAAAAACATTTTATTTTTCCCTTTAATTAAAAAAATACAACTGGCCTTTCAAAACAAATCTGAATCTAATATAATTTTATAATAAAAAGGAGAGGCTGTGAGGGAGATTTTATTTATGGTTTCTAAAACTACACTTAGATACAAAAAGCAAATACAGTCTTTTTTGAGCACTTAGTTCATGAAACTTTGTGAATGTAGGAGAGAGTAAAGAATCAGCACAAATTAAAAAATAAATGTGGGAGTGGAGCTATGTTTTGAAGCGCTGCCATGAGTTTTCTGGCTCGGCTAGTGAGAGATGTCAAACAATAAACTGAAATAAGTGAACACTGAAACCAAATAAGAACCAGGACTTACTCGCTCAAGGGTGTGTTTTAATTTTGGGAGAAATAGTTGTTGCTGTGGCTGACAAGGCCCTGTTGTTCAGTTTTCCTTACTAAATCAGAGCAAACATATTGACATGCACCCTGACATACATATATAGCTTTTCAAAGTGATTCTCCCTAATATTGAAAATTCTTGACTACTTTCCAATCTGAAGAGAGGTTAGCAAAAGACTAAAGCTTTACTAAGACCACCCAAAATATCAGACTCCACCCTTTCTCTGAATCTGTGCCACTGTAATACAAATGGAGGAAACTTACAGGGGAGGGGAGTGGCGTGGAGGGCAGATGGGGGACAGGAAGGAAAAAGGAGACAAAAGAAAACGCAACTTTTCATCAGATGAAATTAAACTCTCATTTCTTTCTTTCTGATCTCTGGAAGGATGAAAAGATACAAAACAATTAAATCAGTCATTTCTTAGTATAGATTTTTTGTGTTTGCTGCTTTTAGCCGGAAGTATACATTGTGATTTCTATAATACTCATATGTTGCCAACTGTAATGGGTGTATTGGGTCTTTCTCAATTTCAATTTAAACCATATACAGTATTTTGACAACATCTGTCCTAAAAGATTAGTCTAGTTCCAATATTAGCTCTAAATTTGTACCACAATATGCTGCATGGGAGGGAACTGGAGAAATTCATTCCATGATAATTTTGAAGACGACTTGGAAAATTCTCACTCATTTTAGTGAATCTTTTTGTTTGGAGGTTTTTGGGTCAAGACACTGAGATCTAGCTGAACTAAGATGCTTTAAAAGATTCCCACAGATGTTTATTAGAATCAGTCAAGTGATTGTATGCTTATCAGCAAAACTATCTTAACTGTCGTTCCCAAAGTTGTGTCAGTTCCTTTTCTGTGAGTCTTCTCAAACTTTTTAAAAAAATTAACTGTGAGCACAGTGAACAGAGATGGTAAGCAGTTTCACATGCTGTGTAGGAATTCACAGTTATTTTTTAACTAGCCCTGAAATGCATAGTTTTACTTCAGAGCATCAGAAAATATTCCAGAAGATCAAGGCAGCTCAAATTTAAGAGAAAACGATCAAAGGAAACAATTAAATGGGAGACAATGTGAAGAAAGTATGATGGGACATCAAAAGAAAAGAATGGTGAAGGGAGGGCAGGCATGAAGTGTGAAAATTTGTGCGAGAGAAATGGATGACTGTCTGCTCTGGAAGGCACGCGAGATCCAACACTAGGTTAAAGAGGGATGGGTGGAAGTTGTGAGGCTAATGACAAGAAGAAAGAGTTTGAACATAAGGATTGTGTCCTGCACGTGGTTCTCTCATAACTCTCCATGTGTGTGCTCCCAGGCTCTTAGACTGCAACATGCACAGAATTGGTTTATTCACTCCTGTGAGTATTGCTCTCTTCATATAAACATTTCCCTAGTGGTTTAAACATTTCTGGAAGCAATTATGTTTCTTAGAAGTAACTCTGTGCTTTCCAATTAAGATGCTATGAAAAATGTTGCCAGTCTTAAAAGTCAGACATTTTCTGTTACTCTGAAAGATCCTTAAAATTCTCATGAAGCAATCTCTGTCAGTGACCTAGGATCTTGGAACCTTCTACATGCACGTATCTAAATATCTATCTAGTTATCTATCTAAATACATACATACATGTGATTTTAGATGCCCACATTCTGTTACAAATATATACATGCTCACAAAAACTGGCCACTGATACTCTTCATAGATTCATGTTTCAACATCCTGAACTTGGGAAAAAAATTTAGAAAAGTTTGATTCCTTTCAAGCAAAACAGGTTTGAATTAGAATATTCTACAAATAGCAAACATTTCAAGTCTCTATTTCTCAAAATTAAAAGAAAGAAAAATCCACTACTTTGAAGATGTATCACTTTAAATTGTGCATCTTGCAACTACGCAGTTAAGGTCAAAATTTTAATCCTCAATTCATTGACGATGCAAATTATTTGCCAGCATTTGGAAGTCAAACAGGGTGAGAGGGGAGAGCCTTTACATATTCCAGGTTTAATATCTAAGCACCAGATGGAAACAATTCTACTATGAAAGAAAGAAATCTGTTAGGATATTTTGGAGATCTGTTCAGTTCAGCAGCACGTCACTGGTTATGGAGGCCAATTTCTCAGAGGACTTATTTGAATTGCAGATATTGAAGTAGTGCACTAATTTAACCCAGAAAATGCTGAATTTTGGGGTTAAGTTTTAATAGTTCTTAGGTTGAAAAAGTACCCATTTTTCTTTCAATAATGACTCTTATACCTGAAACAAAGACTTTTGAGGCAGATAAGCTTGAAGGGAAGGAGTAATGTTTTTGGTAAAATTTAAATAATGAGAAAAGTTTCACTGTTAATATCTACAACTATGACCATTCTAAGGGAATTGTAAAATTGTCTACATTTATTTTTGCTATGAAAATCTTTTATTCAAGACAGTTTACGGCGTTTAATTTCGAAGGATTGGCAACAGTTAACAACAATTAGAATAAATAAATTAGCTTATGGATATTTCGGAGGGTGATTTTTAAGTGAATTTGAGCAGAAACAAAGGGCAACAAAATCTGCTTGGTAAATAATAGATGGTTGAGCTTTGAAAATGAAAGACAGGGGACACTAGTGGGATACTAAGCAATCAGTCTCAGAGGGGGCCTCTTTCATATTCATACCTGTGTTTTCTGGCAAAATAAGTGTCAAAATTTGCAGCCATATGACAGCAAAATTGTGCAGTACATGGTGAGTTATAGATTTTGGATGAAATCCAACTCAAATACTTTCCTTAGAACTTGACATGATAAACAAAATACATTGCTTTTCCAAACTGCAGTTTGTTTAAAACAAAAAACCAAAATACTGCTATTATAGTAGATGATCAGAATGTCAATCCTCCCCATCCCCATTGCTAGATTTTTATCTCATAAAAATTTGTGAGTGGATGGTATCTATATACAATGTGCTAGGAGCCCAAAATAAACGAGGATGGAACTAATGGAAAGCAGGCAGTGAGTGAGCCTTGTTCGTGTATTTTGGGTGGGGAGAATAGAGGGAGTCTTTGTGGGGAGCAAAGAGACGAGAATATTCAGTCTTCAACCCTCTGACTTGATCCTACCCTTTCTGCTGTGTATTTGGAAATAAGGTAAGGGGGAAATGAAAAGGAGTTTAAAAGCAACAAAGAGAAACAGAAGAGAAAAGTAGGAGGGAATAATGGTGAGGAAACCATTCTCTTGAGTGCATCTATAAGTATGAGTTCTTGGTTTCTAGGTAAAGGACATTACTCAGTGACCCTTGCTGTCTTCTAATGGGTCATGTCTTAGAGACAGTTAACCTGCCCTCACAGTATTAAATCAGGAGATGATCTGAGACGAACTCGAAAATAGATTTCATGGTTCTGGGGCTGTCTCTGAGCAATTTAGGGGTTCAAGAGGAGTAATTTAAACTTCCTTATGGACTTTACCTATAGGTTGCACACTTTGTATTGTTTAAAAAATGGGACAACTTTCTCAAACAATTTGCGATTGCTTTAAAGAGGTGGAACTAAAACTGCCAAAGGACAATTGGTCCATGAATCAAGAAGCCTGCATTCAAGTCCTACATCTGCGGCTAACTGTGTGAGCTAATCATATCTGTTTCTCAGCTTTCTCAGCATCCTGAGTGTGATAAATATGTAGTAAATATCTGGCAAAGGCCTGTGAATATTTGAGTGTTCTTCCCCACTTACCTCTATCTTATCTCTGTTTTCTGTTCTGTAAAATTGTAGAAATCTGTGCCTTACAAAGTTAACATTTGTAAAACATTGATTGAACAACTCACCTGATACTGCTTGACTTATTGATTGACTGGATTATTGAACATAATCAGTCCTTTTAGAATCATTGAGCTACTTTTATGAGGCAGGTTGTAGAAGTGTTTGATGATGGGGGACTTAGTTTGCTAAGGCTTATAATACGCAGAGTGTTGAAAAGTGGGGTACTGGTGATTAACGTAGGGACAGAGGAGCTGGGTCAATAATGGCCAGTCTTACATACTGGAGGAAATATATATATTTCAAAGCTGAGAACTACTTGCCTATGTGCTCTGGAGTCATAATCTTCACATTGTGAGTTTAGAGAGTTAGCTCTTAATTCTGCTTTCACGTTAAAGTCACTGGGGTCTGTACTTCCTGGTACCCAATTTGTTCTGTATTAATAAGGATGAACCTACTCAAGCTCCCTGCACTAAATCATTGAATTGAGGAATTTTAGGGATGCCGTACATCTTATTGGTGATCTTTTCCAACATACTACTTAGAGAAGGCTACGGCGTAGTAAAATGATTATTAAAGTGGGGTGAGAATAAGAATAGTGTATTTCCCAGCTTCTTAGCCTTTTAGCTGATCACTTTGGGCATTTACTTTTTGGGAATCCAGCTGTGATTTATTTCTTAAAAACATTTTTATAGTACTTTATTGAGATATAATTTACATATAAAATTCACCCTTTTCAAGTGTATATTCCCATAGCTGTGCAACCATCATCACTGTCTAATTTTAGAATATTTTCATCACCTCAAAGAGAAAGCCCATACCCATTAGCCATTTATACTTTCCCCCACCCCGCAGACCTGGCAGCCATTAATGTACTTTCTGTCTGTATGGATTTACCTACTCTGTACGTTTCATATAAATGGAATCATACAGTTCTTGGCCTTTCGTGTCTGGCTTATTTCACTTAGCGCCAAATTTTCAAGGTCATTCATGTAGCATGTGTCAACATTTCATTCTTTTTTGTTGCTGAATAATATTCTATTGTGTGGATATGACACTATTTATTTATCCATTCATCGATTGATGGACATTTGGATTGTTTGTGCTTTCTGAGTATTATGAATAATGCCCCTGTGACATTCCCGGCAATGTGTTTATGTAGACGTATGATTTCAGTTCTCTTGGTTATATACTTAGGAGTGGAATTACTGGGTTAAATGGTAACTTTGTTCAGCTTTTTGAGGAATTTCTTAACTGTTTTCCATAGTGGTAATTTTAGATTTCCACCAGCATTGTTTGAGGGTTTTAATTATCCTTATCCTCATTAACAGTCGTTATTGTCCATCTTTTTTGTTATAACCATCCTATTGTGTATGAATTGATATCTCCTTGTGCTTTTGATTTGCATTTCTCTAATGACTAACGATGTTGAGTATGTTTTCACGTGCTTATTGGCTATTTGTATATTGAGAAGTAACTTTTGAAATTCATCTATTTTTAAATTTTGTTAATTGTCTTTTGTTGTTGAGTTGTAAGAATTCTTTAAGTATTCTGGATAAAAATTTCATATGAGATATATGATTTACAAATATTTCTCTAATTTTGTGAGTTTTTTC
This sequence comes from Equus quagga, assembly GCF_021613505.1. Taxonomy (NCBI): domain Eukaryota; kingdom Metazoa; phylum Chordata; class Mammalia; order Perissodactyla; family Equidae; genus Equus; species Equus quagga. Next base: position 15,493,874 of record NC_060287.1, on the reverse strand, counting down.
ACTTTTTTGATGGTGGCCTTTGAAGCACAAAAGTTTTAATTTTGATGAAGTGTAATTTATTTCTTTTGCTTGTGCTTCTGGTATCATATCTAGAAAATTACTGCCCACACCAAGGTCACAAAGATTTACTCCTATGTTTACTTCTAAGAGTTTTAAACTTTTATTTCTCACATTTAATTCTATGATCCATTTTGTGTATAGTATGAGTAGGAGTCCAATTTTATTCTTATGCATGCGGATATCCAATTGGCCCAGCATTATTATCATTATCATTATTGTTATTATTATTATTATTTGTGAGGAGATTGGCTCTGAGCTAACATCTGTTGCCAATCCTCCTCTTTTTGCTTGAGGAGGATTGTCCTTGAGCTAACACCTGTGCCAGTCTTCCTCTGTTTTGTGTGTGGGATGCTGCCACAGCATGGCTTGCTGAGTGGTGTGTAGAGCCATGCCTGGGATCCGAACCCATGGACCCTGGGCCGCCGAAGCAGAGTGCACAAATTGAACCATAATGCCACTGGGTGGACCCCCCAGCATTATTTTTTAAAAGGACTACTTTTTTTGCCTATTGAATTACTTAGGCATCCTTGTGAAAATCAATTGACCGTAAATGGAAAGGTGTATTCCTGGATTCACAATTCCGTTCCATTAATCTATATGTCTATCCTTATGCCAGAACCACACTGTATCAATTACTGGAACTTTGTAGTAAAATTTTGAAATCATAAGTGTGAATCCTCCAACTTTGTCCTTCCTTTTAGAGATTGTTCCGGCTGTTCTGGGTTGCTTGCATCATGTGAGTTTTAAGATTATTTTCCCAAGTTTTAGAAAAAGGGCAGCCGACATTTTGATAGGGATTGCATTGACTCTGTAGATCAGTTTGGGGAGTATTGCTATCTTAAGTCTTTCAATTCATGAACATATAATGCCTTTCCATTTATTTAACTCTTCTTTAATTTTTTCAGTGATATTTCGCAGTTTGCAGTGTATAAGTCTTGTGCTTCTTTTGTTAAATTTATTCCTATTTTTTATGTAAATAATTTCTTTTTCAGATTGTGTATTTCTTAATTCTTTTTCAGATTATATATTGCTAGCATGTAGAAATATAATTGACTTTTGTATATTGATTTTACCCTACAACCTTGCTGTATTTGTTAGTTTTAACAGTTTTTTTTCTGTGGATTCCTTAGGATTTTCTAAACGTAGGATTATGCCATCTGTGAATAGAGATCATTTTACTTCTATTTCAATATGAATGCCTTTTATTTCTTTTTCTTGCCTAATTGCCATAGCTAGAACCTCCAGTACAATGTAGAATAGAAGTATGAGAGTGGACACCCTTATCTTGTTCTTGATCTTAGAAGGAAAACATTTGGTCTTTCACAATTAAGTATGATGTTAACTGTTGGCATTTTGTAGATGGCCATTATCCAGTTAAGGAACTTCCCTTCTATTTCTCGTTTGTTAAGTGTTTTTATCATGAAAGGGTGTTGAATTGTGTCAAATGCTTTTTCTTCATCTATTGAGATGATCATATGCTTTTTGTTCTTTATTGTATTAATATGGTATATCACATTCATCGATTTTTGTTTGTTGAATCAACTTTGCACTCCTGTGATAAATACCACTTAGTCATGGTGTATAATCCTTTTTTTATGTTACTGGATTTGGTTTGCTATAGTTTGTTTAGGATTTTGTATTTACAGATGGTCTCCAACTTACAATGACTCAACTTAATGATTTTTCTCCTTTATGATGGTACAAAAGTGATGTGCGTGTGGTAGAAACCGCGCTTCAAATTTTGAATTTTGATCTTTTCCCAGGTTAGCCATATGCAGTATGCAGATACTCTCCTCTGATGCCAGGCAGCGGCAGTGAGACACAGCTCCCAGTCAGCCAGGTGATCACAAGGATAAACAACCGATGCACTTACAAGCATTCTGCACCGAAACACCCATTCTGTATTTCACTTTCAGTACAGTATTCAATAAATTACATGAAATATTCAACACTTTATTATAAAACAGGCTTTGTGTTAGATGATTTTGCCCAACTGTAGGCTAATGTAAGAGTGCCGAGCATGTTTAAGGTAGGCTAGGCAAACCCTTGATGTTGTAGTTTAGCTGTATTAAGTGCATTTTTGACTTCTGACGTTTTGAACTTACGGTGGGTTTATCGGGACATAATCCCAACATAACTCAAGGAAAATCTGTATATTCATAAGGGACATTGATCTTTCTTTTGCAATTTCTTTGGTTTTGGTATCGTGGTGATATGATCCAGTAGAACGAACTGGGAAGTGTCACTTTTTTGGGAAGAGTTTGTGAAGGATGGATATTTTTCTTTAAACACTTTAACCAGTGAAGCCATGGGAACCTGGCCTTTTCAGGAACTTTTTAAAATTGCTAATTCAATCTTTTTTCTTGACGTAAGTCTATTACGATTTTCTGTTTCTTCCAGAGTCAGTTTTCGTAGTTTGTGTCTTTCCAGGAATTTGTCTATTTGATCTAGGTTATCCAATTTGTTAGTGTACAATTGTTCATAGCATTCCCTTTTAATAACTTTTAAAAACATTTCTTTAAGTTTGGAAATGATATCTCTTCTTTCATTACTGATTTTAGTAATTTTAACTTCTCTCCCTGTTTCTTGGTCAGTCTAGCTAAAGGTTTGCCACTTTTGTTGATTTCATCAGAAGATTTGGTTTTGTTGATTTTTTTAGTTGTTTTTTTCCTATCTGTTTCATTTGTTTCTCCTTAATCTTTGTTATTTCCTTCCTTCTGCTTGGTTTGGGTTTTAGTTTGCTCTTCTCTTTCCAGTTTTTTTAAGGTGAAAGGCTGTTTTAATTACTTGAGAACTTTCTTTTTTTTAATATAGGCATTTACAGCTATAAATTTTCCTCTAAGCACTGAGTTAAGCAGCATTCACAAATTTTGGTAATATTTGTTTTTGTTTTCATTCATCTCAAAGTATTTTCTAATTTGCCTTGTGATTTCTTCTTTGACTCATTGTTTTCTTAGGGGAGTGTTGTTTAATTTCTATATATTTGTGAATTTTGCAAATTTCCTCCTGTTGATTTCTAATTTCATTCCATCATGGTTGAAGTATGTACTTTGTATGATTTCAATTCTTTTAAATTTATTGAAGCTTCATTATGACCTAATATATAGTCTATCGTGGAGAATGTTCCATCTACCCTTGAGTAGAATGTGTATTCTGCTTTTGTTGGGTAGTATTCTATAGATTTGTTAGATTTAGTTGTTTTGTAGTGTAGTGCAAGTCTTCATTTCCTTCCTGATGTTCTGCCTAGTTGTTCTACCTCTTATTGAAAGTGGGATATTGAAGTCTCTTTTTTTGTTGAATTGTCCATTTCTTCATTCAGTACTTTTTTTTTGCTTCATGTATTTTGGGGCTGTTTTTCAAGTGCGTGTATGTTTATAATTTTTATATCTTCCTAATGAATTGCCCCTCTTATCGTTATAATAATAATATCCTTCTTTGTCTCATTTCACTTTTTTCTCTTAAAGTCTATTTTGTTTTATATTAATATAGCCACTCGAGCTCTCTTTTTGTTTACTATTTGCATAGTATATCTTTTTACATCCTTTACTTTCAACTTAGTTGTCTTGAATCTAAAGTGCGTCTCTTGTAGACAGCATATAGTTGGGTTATTGTTCTTTTTATTCATTTGCCAATCTCTGTCTTTTGATTGGAGTGTTTAGTCCATTTGCATTTAATATCATTACTGATAAGGTTGGATTTATGTCTGCCATCTTGGTATTTGTTTTCTTTATGTCTTATGTTTTATTTTGTTCCTCTATTTTTCCATTACTACTTTCTTTTTTAAAAATAGATATTTTCTTATATATCATTTAAATTTCCTTATCATTTCTTTTACTATATTTTTTGAGTTATTTTTTTACTAGTTGCTCTGGAGATTACACTTAATATCTTAACTTTGAAAAGCCTACTTTGGGCTTTTCAAGCCAACTTGATTTCAATATTATTCAAAAGCTTTGTTCCATTATAGCTCTATTCCTTCACCGTTTTTTGGTGCTAATATTGTCATAAAAATTATAAAAAATATAGAGAGAGACTGAGCATTTAAAAAATATTTTTAAACTTTGGTTTCCTTACCTGAAGAAATGGATATAATAATAGTTCTGATCTCAAAACGTTATTGTCAATACTAAATGACACCATCCATATGATACTAACATAGCCCTTGTCTGGATTCAACAACAATGAGTCATAAAGTTGGTGAGGTGTGCACCACTGTTTAAAATACTCAAAGGGGAGGGAAATTCCTTGCCTAACAGGGATTTTTTTCCATTGTTAAACAGCCTTGTTTTCACATTGTTATTCACATCCTTGTTTCCTTGTATTTTCTATGTATTGATTCCAGACTAATCTCCTGGAAAAATATAGATGAAGTTTTTCTGCGCCTTCTTCCTGGCAACCCTTCATTTGGCTTCTCTAAACACTAATGATATTCAGTTCATCAGCTGTTCCACAATGGACATAGTGCTTGGACCTCTCCCTCTCCTGATTGTTTTCTTTTATATTGATCACAATTTTCAATGTCTCCTATGACCATGAAGCTTAAAACCAGTCCTATTATAAATATGGTTTAAGTAAGAACAATCAAAAGGTGCTTATGAGATTTTGTGGCCACCCAACCCCATTTATAACTTTATAAATAGACACTTGATATAGCCTGCTTCATTTTGTAACCCTTGAACCTCCATGTGCTTGTTCTTTCTCTGTCCCCACTTTATTCCACTAGTTTTTAAAAAAACCCCAAAGACCTCAGAGAATATTGAAAATGTGTTCTGAGAACCTTGAGAGAAAGTCATATACTAGACATCCATGATAAAATAGGTGAGTCATATTTCACTGAGGTGTAAAATTTATTAGTTCTCCTCCTGCAGACATAACTCATATTAATTCTGTTTGAAAGTTATTACTATTCTCTCTCATGATTTTTTTTAGACACAAAATGTATCTCTACAATTTTCTTTTTAGCTGTGGAAAGCCACACTGAAGAGCTCCCAGTGCTCTCCCCTTTATAAATAGGAAAGATGTTTATATTCAGGTATGTATTAGGAGTCAAACCTCATAGACCTTCACCTGCAAGTGTAAGTTTACATCCTACCCTCCACTTACACTCTCTCTACCACATCTTCTCCATGGTTTATGAGAATCCTGGCATCTTAGAATTTCAACCAATATTGGTGAATTTCCCTACCTGGTCCCCTAGCTCTGAGAGACTTTAGTGGTCTCGTGGTTTTATGAAAATGAAAGTAGATACTCCTAACAATCACACATATTCAGAAAATAGTGAAGGAAGCCTGTATTTTAGCTTTACAAGATAGAGAATTTTTTCACCATATTCTGAAGTCATTGAGGCCAGGGACCATTTTTGAGTCTCCAGAGGTTAAAGTGTCTGGCTTAAAAAGGATATTTAAAAAATTATTGACTAAACCAAGAATGAAAGGCTGTGAGTAAAAAGCATAAAATCGAGGACATAAAAACCAAATTTCTGCAACAGTTAGAATCGGCTAAGAATAAGGGAAGGAATATGAAAGACAAATCTTTTGTAAGATTTTGAAACAATCTTTTAATGACTCTTGCTTAATTAGAGGCAGTGTGGTATAAAGAACAGAATACAGTCTGTTGTTAAAAAGTCTTTAAATTTCAACCTTGTCATTTTCTAGCCATTTTAACATGGACATAGTTATACACTTAGTAAGGGATAGCAATTATTATGAATAAAAAAGAATGATGACCCTCTTCTAGACAAGTACTGGTAGTCATGGATTTTCAAAATCCCATATAACAGAATTCTAAATTTATTTCTGAAGTAGAGTTCACTGAAATCATTCTGTGTCATGATATACCACTACTTTTTATAATTATAAGCCTGGCATTTCAAGTGAATACAGAGCTTTGAGGTCAGCAGACAGAATATAATAACCAACATGGTATTAGACAATAGATCAAACTAAAGCAATCATAAATATATATCTAGGAGGTGAGACTCCTAATGTAGTTAGCTTCAGGAATAGTTCATTAGTGATATCTAGATTCATCCTACTTTAAATCTGACAAGTGCTTTATAGGCCATCTATTTTGTGAAACATATCACACAAACAGAAATAAGGCTAGGTAGAGCAATATTAGGTACGTGGTTCTGTATTTCTGGTCCCACCATAACCTTGACTTAACCATTGGAAAATATACATATCCCATTCAAGGTAGGCTTCTGATAGTATTTATAGTAACTACAGGGTTTCCTTAATTTGTGACTTTTTAAAGATAGTGAAAGAAATCCACCATGTGTGATGGAGTGAAGCCTATTTGTAAACAGCTATAATTAATATAGCTTAGAGTTCTAATAAAATTTGTAATTTATTTTATTAGGAGACACAAAAACCTTTTTCTAAAATTTGATTCTGGTCTTGTTTGAAAATCTGTTCTTTTTCTTTTCTTGATTCCCTTCTGCTGTCTGCCCTGGTCTTGTTCTGCTCCCTTCTGTACTGTGATGCCACATTTTTGTACGTGGACTCTAATTCTCAGCCTCTACTAATGGACTTACTCAAAGTCTTTATCACTTTTGTGAATTGTTAGAGATGACTGTTTTCCCCTCTAAGGTTTCTAGAATTCTTCCTGTCTATTTTACATGTTATTAAAGTGGATTTCCTCTCTTTGCTCATATGGCATCCTCTTTCTCTCTGCTCTGATGAGTGTGAACATTTGATAGAGAAAATATCTTCCTGATCAGGGTCCAAGCTGCAAATGCATTCCTTTCTTTTTCTCAGAATTAAGTCACAGTGAGTAAGCCACCAAAGGCTGGACTGTGGTGCATTGCAAACAAACCCCAAATCTCAGGGCTTAAAATAATAAGTGCTACATGTCCATTCATATTGACTAGGGGCTCTGCTCATTCTAGTCAGAGATAAGGCTGCCAGAGGCTCCATTTCAGTATATGCTTTCATGATTAGGAAAGAAACATGGCAAATTGCACACTGACACTTAAAATTTCGGCTCTAAAGTATCGCATGCCACTTCTACTCATATTTCATTGGCTAAAACCATTCACCTGGCTACACCTGATATAAAGAGGGAAGGAAGTAGGATCCACCATGTGTGCAACAGTGGAGAGAATCAGACACAGCAAAAATTACAACCTTCATACCAGATGAGAGATCTAACACCTAGTGAGGGTAAGCAACATATTCAAGATCATTTAATCTTGTTAGGTAACTCAGCAACAATGACAAGACAGGATCTTGAATGAAAATTCATCATGGTGCCACTCACTACTTCTTTACTGAAATGGGCCTGATAAAGGATCAGGGCCAAATAAACACATGCTTCTTGAATGGTGAGCTGAAGGAGAGCGATAGCAACCTGAAACAATGGTTTAAGGATGCAGCGATGCACATATTCAGATAACATGCTGTAACCATGGTTTTCTGGGAAACCAGTAGCAGCTAGGCTGACTTGCACACAATATCCAAAGATGAGTGGGGCTTTTGGAGCAAAACTTTGAACTGTCCATTAATTCTAAAAGGGAGAAGCCAAGACACAACATGTGCTGCAAAAAGAAGGTGGAGTGAACCATCACACAATTATTCTTGCATGAGTACCAAACAGGGAGTGACTCTTGGTCATGCCTCTTCCTTCCACAGCCCCCACTAGTCCTTCCGTGGTAATCATGAACAGTGGCATTTTCCCTCAGGAAGAAGAATCACAATTTAGAGAGATTCTCTTTAACATGCTGTCAGGAGCACATATTCCTCATAACAATAAAGCAATAGAAAATATAATGGGAAATGAGTTAACCTTAATTAAAATGCTCTCCTGTTGCTAATTCTATAGTCAAAATGTAAAATTAATAGCATTTTTTTCTGTCACTTTTAATGACCTTTGGAATCTTTCCAAACTATTCCGTGTTTTTGGTACTTACTGAGGATGATGAATCAGATTAGACTTGCTAAAGTAGAAGTGTTTACACTTCCTAAGAAGCCCCATGTTTCCCTCAATATTGGATGTGACATACTTGCCCCGTAATATATTCAGGTGGAATTGAATTCAAACTTGAAATGTGTTTACTTTTACATGCATTACACAAGCTTTAAAGAAGTTTGGCATCCATGAGTGCATTTTCATTTCACTAAGATGGAAAAAAAGTATTCCTAAAAAATGTTATGTCTTCTGCTTGATTTGAAATCACACCTTTCAGAAGATCAGTTTATATCATCAGTGGACCTTTTTCAAAAATAGCCAGTTGAATTTTGCTAGGAATTAGGTCTTTCTAATTTACTTACTTATTACTATTTTTACATGAGCCTGAGTGTTTAATGTTTAAGTGTTTATAGAAACTGGAGAATTTTTTAATGCTACAAAGATTATTTAGATAATTTGAGATTTAAAATTGTAATATACTCAAGTATATCATTTTATCACACTAATGTTTAAAATGCTCTGACATCTTGCTGATTTTTCTAACAAAGTTAATCTGAATAATATTTATATCCATACGTTCAAGTTTACACAAGAAATAGTGGGAGGTCTGCTTTCCTTTTGTCTGAAAATTCCTGTGCTTATTTTCTTTATATGTTAATACAAAAGGTACTTTACTTCAGATGAAGCACTTTTATAATAATTATTTGTAAAATGATTCCAGTGATCTATTTCAGAGTTCATAGCATCAATTTTCTCCATTCTTTCAAGAGCAGTTTTGAACACTCTTTTAGTTATCTGTTGCTGTGCTACACACCACCCTAAAACAATCATTAAAACAAGAACCATTTTATTACTCATGATTCTGTGGCTCAGGAATTCAGTAGAACTCAGCGGGGATGGCTTGTCTCTGTTTCATCTGGTGTTGGCTGGGGTGGTTCACCTGGGGCTGAAGGATCCAATGTGGCCTCACTCATATCTGGGATGTTGGTGCTAAATGTTGGCAGGGCATCTCGGTTATTTCCCAAGTGTCTTGCCTCACTTCACATGGTCTTTAGTTGTCTTGCCTGAATTTCTTCACTTGGAAGGTGAATTTTGAAGGAAAAAACCAAAAATTGTAAGACGTTTTAAGACATAGGCTCATAATTGGCCAGGGTCACTTCCACCATATTCTACTGTCGAGCAAGTTGTGAGGATATCCTAGGTCCAAGGAGAGTGGAAATAGACTCATTGGAAGAGGAGTGGTATAGTCACATTGCAAAGGGGCACATGGAAAAGGAGGGGTTGTTGTAGCCATTTTGGAAAACAGTATACCACAAACACAGATGAATGGGTTACATTTCTAAAGTTACTACTATATGCTCCTTTGCCCAGATTTTAACCTAGCAGTTTACTGGATGAAAGTCTATCTTTGTATTTCCATTGGGAGCTATTGAATGTCTCATGGCTCAGTAAATTGAAGTGAACAGTTCATCATCCTCTCTTTCACCTCTTTGGCAGTTTTATGTGATTTGGAGTATGCTTCACAAAATGGATGAGTGTGGGGACACCATTAGCAGTATCACAGACAGTCATTCTTCAAACGTGTCTTGAGTAGTCTGTATTGTTCACTAAAATTCTGGGCATTGGATATATGAACAAATAAAGATGAATAAGAGAGAGTTTTTGTTTCATAGTATTTGACTTATTGGTTAACAACTTTTCACTCCCTTGAATTGATTCTGTGCATTCATAGCCTTGTCATGGGATTATAAGGGTCATAGGAGTGTATTTCCCTGCCCCTCTGAGTTTGGGTTTGTCCATATGGCTTGCTTTTGCTAAAAAGATGTTAGCAGATGTGGTGAAAGGAGTAGCACAAAGTGCGCTCGTGCAGTGGAGCTTGATTTATTTCTTTCTTCTCCATTACCATGAGTAGAAACTTGGCCTCAGAAATAATACACATACAGACCTAAGAAAGAAGTCAAGGCCAGCTGGATCCACAGCTTGAAGCAGAACTGGCCGGTAGAGCTGGTCTAGATCAGCCAACTATCAGGTGACCCATGGATCTGTGAGAAACGTGGTTACTGTTCCATACCAATGAGATTTTATGATTCTTTTTTGTATACAAAAGCTCTTTGAAACAAGTAATGTGCTATCTTATAGGGAAGAAAGAAACATAAGCAGACAGTTGTGTGGTAATGCAGTACATGCAGCGGTAGAGATCTCCACAGGAGATCTTTGCCCACCATAGAAGGATGCCCACTATAGAAGGGCACCTACTCTGTTTTTTTCTGGTTATGTGTTGGTTTTAGTGAGGCATGAGGAAGGTGTTCTAGAAGGAGCTGACAATAAACCTGAGTCTTAAAGAATAGAAGAAGGGCTATGCAAGAGTTTTCCAGGGAGGAGAAAATATTACAAGCCAAAATTCAGTGTGAACAAAGACATTGATGTGAAGAAAACTATAAAAGCAGTTTATTGTTCCTGGAAGTTTAGTAAGAGACTCAAACCCTTAAATTGGCTTTGCAATGGATTCTAATTCTAAGAGATTTCTAGGCTGATAATTACTAAGATTGACTTGAACTTTGTTACTCTGGCTAAACGTTTTAGAGTACATGCTCTACTAAAATTAATATGAGCACAGTTTCATTGTTTCTGCTTTTACCCGTAATGAAATTACATTTCACTCAAAGATTTCAATTGCACGGCCAAAAAAGGCACAGATGGTAATTGTAGACATGACTTAAAAGAGGAAAATGGTCAATTGAAAATTAACAAGAAGTAATACTACACTGCCTGCTTTGTTATATAAAAATTACAGGTAGTCCTTTCAAATAGTAGCTTTTTTAAAAAAGTGTATAAATAAATTATATGAGATATTATAAAGTTATTCCAACGGGGAATAATTTTTAGAACTATGGGTAATATGTTTATTTCATAGGTATAATTTTCATATAATTCTTTCTTTTAAAACCAGCCTTTATGCAAAGCTGTAATTCAGCAGATGATTCCTATTTTAATCTGAATTTAAGAACGGAAGGGGCATTTCAACACCTTTTATTGCTAATTTAGACCTTAGTTAATTTTCTGGCCCTGTCCTTTACTAGCTCTGAGAACTTGGGCAACTTTCTAACCCTCTCTGAACCTCAGTGTCCTCATCAGTAAAATGGGGAAATAATTCTTACTGTACATGGAGCCCTTGTGGTGGTTAAATGAGATCTTACAGCATGCTATGTGACAGTTGGCAAACATCCAACAGATGTAAGCTACTGTTCTTTTCATAATAGTAATAACATAATTAATAATTATCCTTGTTACTTATGTTATGGTTGAAGAAACAAGAAGCCTGGAAAGGTTAAAGGACTTGGACAAAGACGTGTTGCTTAGAAGCTCCAGAACGTGAAAGAGATCTTCGTCACTGGCAGCCACGCCCGTGCTGTTTCCTGAACAAGGCTGCCCTCACACAGAGTTTTCAAGAAGTTTTCAAAAGTGAAGAGTGAGTTTGGAAACTACCGCACTGGTGAAACTGCCTTTAAACAGAAAGGATGCGAATTGCTACATGTAAATATAAAAAAAAAAAAAGTGGATAATTGTCCTCAAATATGTCTATCATCAAGTACAAACACATTAATTCAAATAATTGCATTGATATTAAACTTTCTTTCTGGGAATTCTCCATTTATGATAAGTAATTTCACAGCTTTTGGTCAAATTCCAACAAAAGAGGTAGAAAATTTTCACATAAAACTGTTGGACCGCTTACTCACGTTAAACAGAAAGGCTGCTATTTAGCTTAAAGAGTATAGCTGTTGGCACTTCGTTTCAGCTGAGCGGCTACACACAGCCCTCTTCAATTTCATTATAAAGGTAAAATTAGAAAAGCTAAACATTAAATCTTATAAAGAAATATAATTTGATTTAATGTCATTAGAAACCGGCGCAAAATAGAGAATATGGAGCTGGCTTAACTGCTTCGGTGCTGAATAAAACATCAGCCCTTTGCCCGTTCACCTGCGTGCTCCCAGCTGTACCTGTTGATGCTCACGTTTCCTCATTAGCTCAGTCATTTCATGGTATGCCATTTTAGGGGCACATATGTTTCCTATTAGCAATAATGAATTAATGGGGGATGTGTGGTAATATGATAGCAAAATTCAGTAAAAATTCTATTTGAACTTAATTCTGTGGGATATGAATATAACCCACAAAGGAGTACTCTGATCTACAGTGAAGAATAATTTGCCTACCGCTCTGGTTTGCAATTAATGAGAAGTCCTCAGGAAATCCCAATTTCTGATTAAAGAGAGTTGATTATGATTAATGTATCCAAATTAACTGCCAGAAAGGAAGCCACCTCATAATTATCGACATTGTTCCTTCAGTTTTAAATTCCTAAGGCTACTCATATCTGTGCCCTTTTCTCTAATCCTTAAAGATGTATATTTGGTTTTTAACTTTTGATTGGCAAGACAATGATTGTCCTTTGTTTCTGAGTGTAGCAAATATTCAAGGTCTTATGACTTTTCTTTTCACCCCTCTCTATCCTTCTGTGAAAATAGTATCACTGGGGATTCCAGCAAGTTGCCATGAACCCAGTATGTCAACTTCAAATGCACTTGGTCTAACTTGATAAGCACTGCGTCACCAGAGTACTCGCTCTTGGCCATTGTGCTGTGCTGCCTTCCATGGCACTTAGTTGAACTTTTGAAGAACAAAAGATGTGTTTCCAGGCAGATATGGTATGGAGGGCTACTAATTCATTTTTCAATCTAGTTCTTTAAGTAAGTAAATAAGTCAATTCTTGCAACCAAATTTTTGTAACATTATAAGTTTTTGCATTTTTCAAGGTCCTTGCAAATATTTTTGTGGGAAATTTAGAAATGTTACATCAAGTTCTGTTAACTGGATGCCATTTTAAACTGGAAGTCCCCCAAGTACAGTATTTTTGTTAGAAAGTATCTCCTTCTATTGAAATCACATATGTATTTTAAAAGCAATAAGAGGTTATTATAATTTGTAAACTGGAATAGTTAGGAGTTAGTCAAAAGAATTAATATTTACTTCTCCAAATATCTCAGTTAGCTTACAGAATGTTTTTTCTCCTACAGGAATTTCTTCCAATATTTCAGTTATATTTTTGTATTAATATTTTCATGAGTTATCCAGGATTACAGTAGGAAATTTGAAAACACGGATAAACAAAAAGAAAATTCAATCAAAATTTCATTATCTAGACAAAGCACTGTTAACAATTTGACATTTGTTACATACACTTTTGTATTTAAAAAAATGCATACATACATCTTTTATTCTAAAATAGCATTATATTGTAACCTTCCTTTGTAAGACTACACTTGAAAATTTAGCAGTATATACTGAATTTTTTCATAGCAATTAAAATATATCTATTTATTTTAGTGGCTGTATAGTATCTTGTGTAAAAGTACCATTATCTACATTGATTTCGTTGTTTTTGCAATTATAAGAATTGAAAAGAACATCGATGCAGCTAAACTTTCATGTAATTAAGTAATTATTTCCTTAGGAAATGTTTCCAAAATTGAATTTCTAGGTCACAAGATGTACTTTTGAAGTATTTGTAGTGCAAAATGCTTTTGAAAAAGGATATTCCAATGGGTACTGCCAACAGTAGTATATGAGAGTCTCCATTTCTTAATAGCCTCAATAATAATGGAGACTATTTCAAGTACTGGACAATTTTATAGGCTCGACATCTCATTGTTTTAATTATTCATTTGATTACAGGTTTTAAAAAGTGTATCAATCATTTATATTTATTCTCTAAATTTCCTTTGACATTATTTTTCCATTGTAGTATTTATCATTCTCTTATTATTTTTCAAGAGATCTTCACTTTCTTTTATAAATATTGTAAATAGATTTTAAAGTTGATGTTTATTTTTTGAACGTCAGTTTTGGTTGTTTCTGCCACCAGTATATAAAAATAGTTACATACTTGAAATCTGCCAACTGTTCCCAGTTATCTTCAAATGATTATTCCCAAATATACTTCCAAACTCAGTTTTATCTACTTCCTTCCAAAACTCAACCCGAACCACAGTGCAGAGTATGCAACTTGCAAATGTAAGTAGTCAGAAAGATGCTGCCCTTGAAGGGCACAGAGAAGTGTTAGCAGTGATAAGGCGTGTGGGGGGAAAGGTGTCATTTCTTTGTAATTGCATCATCTTTACAGAACATATTTCAAGAATAGGAAATCAAAATTTTAGCATTAGTCAGTTGATGAAAACTGTAAACTTAAATGTAAACTCTAAGCACTCGTAACTAGGGAAACTCAAAAGTTACGTCATTTGAAATAGAAGCTCTGACCCCGGAAATCGTTACCGTGGAAATTGTATAGCATGCAAGCAGCGTGGCACATTGAGGAAGAGCAGAGAGGAAGAAAGCAGATCTGAACAAGAGCAGGATAGAAGCATAGACTTAACTATTCTTGGCAGGCTTTTCACCCCTTCCCTGAAGTGGGCCTGAGTAAAGAATTAGCAACAGGCCTACAGAATATAATATGTTAAACTGTATTTATAATAATATATCTATTTATAGTTCATAAACTATATATTTTTATTCCAGAACAAATATCTGGTGGTTCTTAACAAATTATTTTATCTTCTTTAATCCTGGCTTAAAGAATGTTTCTGAGTATTGTTATACTATAAAGACCTAAGAGGACCCTACCTGTTATTATAACCTGGATTCTGGTGCCCAGAGTTTGCAAAATCGGTAAGAAGCACCAATTACAGAAAAGTATATTCTTATCTGTATGTGCTGTATCTGTTACAAGCATGAAATTAAGTACCTCAGGGAGAAATGTAAGCAGTATTTCATGCATGTTTATTCACTTCTGTGTTTTCCATATTATGATTTGGAGATGTGTCATTAAAATATTCCTAAAATGCTGAAAACTGTCAGAAACAGCTAATGTATACCCTGAAGACATGACTTTGTCACCCAGCAAGGTGCTTGCTATTCTGTCCCCAGAATTACCATTATTTCTAAAATTTTAGAAGTCAATCTAGTATTGATGATGACTTCTCTGCTAAAAAAGTGGATAGTCATAAATAAATAAGTTATTCTACTAGAATTAATGAAATGATAGTGAAAAATGGATGATTTCAAAGTCTACTTTGTAAGGTGTTCACTGAATCAGTGTTACATCTCTTACCAAAAAAATTAGAAATATCTACTTAACTTAGTCATGTATTTTCCCCATGTTTTCCCCCTGTTTGTTTGGAGAGGGAAAATGTTAATGAATAAGCATCTGTAGCCTCATCGACAAGTCGTTGTCACCAGTACTTATCAAGGAGGAAATTCAGGAGTCTTTCTGCCTTAGTTTCTTCATCTGTAAAAATGAGAACAATAATACCAAGCTTGTAAGATTGTAATAAGGATGAGATTGCTTGCAAGGTGACTGACACTTACTAAGTATCAACAATCTTAGCTATTATTGTCGTCATCATCATCATCATTACCTTTACCTGGGTTCTTCATAAAGCAGACCTGAAACAAAGAGTTAAGGGCAAGTGTGTGACCCCAGAGATCCAGGTAGAGTGACGAGGAAGGAAGCAGAAAGAAAGAGGCAATGCAAGGATGCCTTATCAAGTTGGCCACTACTACTGGTGATTGGCTTCTTGATCCTGCAGGACCACCTGGGAAGCAGTATAAACTATGCCTTGGGATCTCCTGTAGGCAGGGGAGGGGATAGACAGCATATATCTACGGGCTTCCATTCTTGATTGGTTAATGTGTGCTGCCATGGAATGTTATTAACACCCATGTACTTCCAGGTTGTATGAATACTGTCATCAAGCAGATTGCAATGGGATCCCACGCAGCAAAGCCCCGGTAAGGAGGGCTTTTTTTTTTTTTTTTAATCTACATACAGGATAGACCTGAGACAAGGAGCTGTCAGGTGGCACTTATAGGAAGCAAATGCCTTTTCTGTCCTTAATCTTCCACACAAGATTGAATGGTTGTCATTTTCATGCTTTCCACGGGTCCTCTTTCTCTCTGGATCACCTAAGTTTTCTTCATCAAGCTGTGTCATCCTGATTAAAACTCCCTATCACCTGCACAAAGCTGTTCACTAGCAGCTGTTGTTAGAAATGGATTGGAAAGGAATAGAAAACCAATGTCTAGTAGTATGTGTTAGGTTATCTGTCATCCATCACATCTAATCAATCACCAGGTTCTAGCAGTTTTATTTCCTAAATATCTTTTACATCTTTTGACTTAACTCCATCCTTATCCAATTGCTCTATTTCAGTCCATTGTCATCTCACTGAGATTGTTGCCCTACTGGTTGGCCATGGTACTTCTATATGGAAGCAATAACCAGGTATGATCTTTCAGGAAAGAAGAGGTATCTGGGGGACTTGTCTTAAAGCTGCATTGTCTTTTTTGGTGAGGAAGATTAGCCCTGAGCTAACATCCATGCCAGTCTTCCTCCATGTTGTATGTGGAGGATCATCATCATGGCTTATGGGTGGAGTAGGTCCACGGCCAGGATCCAAACCTGTGAGCTCTGGGCTGCCAAAGCAGAGTGCATGGAACTTTAACCACTCCGCCACGGGCTGGTCTCAAAGCTGCATTTTATTAAGATTTTATTTATACTTTAAGTTAGGGATAAAAAAAACTAGAAATATTTTCCGAAGAGGTTTTTACTAAAAATTTATTAAGAAAAATGTCAATTGTCCATGTAAAAGATTATTATTATTATTAGTAGTATCACAGATAGTAGTAGTAGGTTTATTTGAGCTGGATAGTGGGAATGAGTGGTTGATGGAAATCAGCTAACTCCTTTGATGTCACTATGGCTGCCCAGCCTTTCAGCTGCCATTTGGGTGTCCACAACCGCTCTCATCCTCCATTCTCCGCTCCTCACTTCTGGGCTTATGGAGGGTTCAGGGTGGATTGGAATAATAAGGTCATTTTTCCTGCGAGACACACACAAAGACACGTGCAAGTGAAAGTAGATATTCACCACACAGCTTTAAATTTGTGTCTTGTGTCTTATTACCAGACACAGTGACCTATGTTACTCTGAATTTTTTCTGAGTTCTATAATATATTTTGAATAGCAATATTTTATGCAGTTGATCTTTGTGTGTTAAAATGTTAGTATTTTAAATGAAAATATTTAAAAGTATGTCCCTACTTTTCTAAAAGTGATTGGCATTTTTTTGTTTTAAAAATATTCACTCATATATTGTTAGCATGGGATGTGCTTGCAGGAATGGATGCATTGAACAGGTTGTTAGAGATATTTTTCTATAAAGGTATGTTGTTGCCTGTCTTTTCACATCTCTGAAATCGTGATGTGCCTCCATCTCTATTGTCTTCCATCTGCTCTTCCTATAATTGTTGGTCAACCCTTCCAGTCTCTTTTAGCCATGGTGCCCCCCAAAGCAGAGCTTCATATGAGAACTTGCATATAGGCAATTTATTTTGGGAAGCAGTCTCAAGAAAAAGTCCTAAGCACTGAGAGGAGTGAAACAGGGGAAGAGAGAAAGCCCATCTAAGGATACTTCATTGATCTAGTCACCTCTGTGAGCAACTGGAGCTCAGTCCTACTGGAGACCCTTGAGACCTGTGTCAAATGAACCTCAGACCTGGTCAGCTGAAACCTGACGGAGGGGAGCATCTGTCCACTAGTTCTCCCCTTTCCTCACTGGGGAGGATTGCCCTTGTGCTGTTGGTCCCTCACACCTCAGGTTTGTGCATGAGTCAGAATGGCTTTGAGAGTTCTTAAAGGAGTCCCATGAGGTGACAGCAGAGGAGCCCCAGGGATGGAAAAGAGAGATACAAGAGGCAGCTGAAGCATCAGTTGTCAGGTTACAAATGTGTGCAGCTGATTGTATAGCAATGACTGGAGTAAAAAGATGGGTTGTGAGAACGTGAAATGGGGCCCCGTGGGTATCCATTACACAGGTTTTAGCCACCATCATGACCTTCATAATGTCAAAGGAGTGAGCAGATTGACCGTTGTCATTCACACTTGGAAATCACTGACTTAACTATAACTTGTTGATGATCCCTAAAGGGAAAAATTTTGACCACACTGCCCACAGTAGGGGATTTATAAATGTGTGTAAATATATAGTTTAATATGATAGTTTGTTAGATAATCAGGGCTGTAATAATATGGCATTGTTTGGAGCTTTACTAAGTGAAGAATGCAATATTCTAGGGAACCTCCCCTAAACAGAAAAAAATGGAAGTAGGGAGTTTTACTCTTAGTTTGTAGTAAGCCAGGAAAGACCATTGCTCTTGCTGTAGCAATGAGGCAACATTGACTAAAGTGAAAAGTTATATTTTTCCTTAAACCTATCAAAGAACCGTGGAAGCAAAAATGTCTAAATGCCATAAAGTACAGAGCAGCCTGACCCCTCTTAAGTGGGCTGAGAATGGAAACTACTTTTATCCCTGAGCATATTTATTACATCTGGGTACCCAGGCAGTCAGAGGAACACGCTTGACATAGGCAGAGAAACTGCTGGAAGGAGGAAGAATCCAGCCAGGCTTTTATTAGCTGCTCATGGGCTGTCATGGTGACTTGGAATCTGGAAGAGCCCCAGACACAGGGAGCCCCAGACACGGGAAGAGTCCCTGCAAAATGGTGATATGATTAAGGTTTTTTTTCCTGCGTAAAATACTTCATCTCAAACTCCAACACTTAGATTATAATGTCCTTTTATATTTGATCCCTTCTTACTTCTCCATGTCCATGTTCACTCTTCTTAACCCAATCATAATGAGTTAAATCTAGAAGAGATGTGTTCCATGCCACATGTACTGTGCACTGCCCAACTCAAGGGAGGGCCACATGGCCTATGATGTCGGAGATTCTCCCCAGAGACGCATACATGGCAGTCCTGACTTTAGATTTTTGCTCTGTATGGTGCCAATGCCTTCTCTTCATCTGGACCTCATCACCCTTCTTTGCCTGGCCCATTCATATTCACATTTTAGGTGACTTATAAGTCACTTCTCTCAGGAAGTTTTTAACCCTTTAAATCGGGATTAAATATTCCTCTGTGTTTTTCTACACACACTGAATGTCCCCATTATAGTCCTTAGCACATTGCTTGTATGAATTGCTTGCTGGTCTGTTTTTTCTACCAGCTCCTAAGCTCTGTAAGTACAGGAAAGATATCTTTCTAATCACTGTTAGAGGTGAAGCACTTAGCACGGTATCTGACAGATCTTAGGAGATCAATAAATACTTTCTGAATGAACGTATGAAGAATTTTATGATCACATTTGGTACATGCAGTTCATAGATGAAATAATATAATAGATTACAGAGATTTACATGCTGTACAAGTTTTCCCCAGTATTCACATTTCAAATTACTATGATGAAACAACATAGGATGATAGACAATTAGAGCTAAGAGTTTAGAAATCAGTGAGGACAACATTAGGTTCTACAGACAGGTAAACAACCCCAGCTTTCCAAAGGTAACGCGTTGTTCAGGTTATACTATGACAGAAATAGTTCTACTAGAGTCCAAATTTTCTGTATCAGGTTGTGCAATTTCCGGTTCCCAGAAAGAAGTAGGATCCATAGCGGCTTGTTGCCTCCTTCTTCAGCTCAGAGACTGCACAGAACTGGAGGCAGGAGAACAAGGTGGCAGAAAATATATGGATAGCAGTTTTACTCTTTTTCTTTTCAAACTAGAGAAAACTTGCTTTAATACCACTTTGCACCTGAATTTTCTGGAGTGTCTCCAGCTGAGGGAACCAAAAAAGATGGTTTGCCAAAGTTAGGGAGGTTTCAAAACAGTATATCAGCCACGAAACTCTTTTCTTTTTGTCATTGTCAGTTAATAGTAAACTACTAACCTTTAGTCCCATGGCATTTCCACTTCCTCTTCCAGAAAATTTTCCTCCTCCCTTCTTTCTTTCCTCCCTCCCTTCCTTCCTTCTTTCTTTCTCATTTTACTCGTAGTTACCTTCACCCATTTTAAGTAACAGTGAATTAAATCCATGGGTCGTTTCCTGGTTTTAAAATAGTTACTTAATATAGTTTTGTTAAAAGACTTTCCTCTGTGGACTCCTGTTATCTTAAGAAGCTGCTGGAGTGTCTTCTGGAGAGAATGTAAACTAAAGTAAAATTTCTTTTATTGTCTAAATCTGTTCTTCTCTAAAATTTTTGATTTGTATTTCTATCAATAAGAAATATTTGAGCAATCATGCACCCTGCAATATAAATATATTTATTTATAAGTTCGTAACATGTACCTTGTAAGTCTAAATATTAAACATTAATAAAGTGTGATCACTGACTTTTGGATAAATATTAGAAGTTCTAGTGTGTTCTTCACATGCCTCTATGGCCCCTCTTGCATATCTTCTGGGGTGTGTGTACCCCACTTTAGAGCCCACTGGCAGAAAAACAGCTCTGATTTATTTATAAGCTGGTGTACTTTCACCATTGACAGTTTAGTTAATTTTTTTCCCCAAGAATATTGTGTCTAGAAAGATAAGGAGACTTCCCATGTAACGTCCTGTTTTCACTTCTTTATTGCATATTAAAGTAATTGATATCACTTATCAGATGATTCTAGCATTGAGGGGAAATTACATAGAGGATTTGAGTAAAATCTTTTCTTACCGCTCTGAGTTGCTTCGAAATAAACTCACGATTTTTCTTAAACATCCATGAACCAATTAGAAACAGCAGAACTTTTTAAATGTTCATAACAGTATTTTAGAACCTCTGCTCCCATTAATACCATTAGGGAGTTGCAGCAACAAACAGTCTTGCTTGATAGACACATTTTTGTGGCTGGGAGGGCTGGAATTATTCCAGCATAATGATTTTCAGATATGTAGCATCCATCACTCAAGAATTCTAAAAAAAAGAGAGATACAAAAGGATAATTACTACAACATGTGTTTCATATTTTAAAGACAATTTGCCAGAGACCTCAGACTTTCCTTTCTCATTCAGCACACACAATAAAAATAATGCTTCATATTGCGTAAGCATTTTATGCTTTATGAAGAACATGAATATTCATTGTTTCATTTGATATCTGTAGCAATCCTGTGAGGTAGCTAGGAATTGTTATCTCGTTTTTTTCTCTTGAAAGAATTGATAGAGAGGAGATAAGTGGCTTAAAGGTCATTCAGTAAACCTGGGTGAAACATGCCAAGTCTGGGTCTCTAGTGCTGAGCTTGCCTTTCTTTAAAAAAACTTTTGTTTGGTATTTAATGATTTATTTGCCTATTTATGTAAATAAGATTTTCGTAATGTTAATTATAATCGTGACAAAATTCTTAACATAAAACTACTCTTTGAAACGCAAGTGTAATAAATATTATTTGTAAGTGTAGGGGTTCAGCTGATTTTTCCATTCTGAGGATTAAAAATTGGAAGGAAACCTACACTATTGTTTCTTTGAGTTCTCTTAGACTCTGGTTATACCTACTTGCCTATCCAGTTCTTAAAGCTCTTTTGGGATGAAAACTCCATGCAGCTTTGCTTTGATAATCTTTTTGCATTTTATAACAATAGAATGTAAATTTAAATGGACCAATTTGGCAGAGTTTTTTTCAATGGAACGATGACATTAATAGTATCTAGCAAATAATATTACAGCGTGAAATTGAATAGAAAGGTCTTACATTACCAAAAACTCAAGGTAGTATTCTACCTGGCATCCTAGTGAACTTAACCACTTGGTCATGGGGCTGGCCCCCCAACTCTAGTTTTCTAACCACACTTTCACAGAGTTCCTTTGTGTTATCATTCTGAGCTATTCAGTATGTAAACTATCACTCTTAGTCCTTAAGAGGAGAAAATATGAACAGTCCCCCTTATTAGGGACAGTCATGGGGCTGCCACAAAGCCCCACAAGTCTATGTTCCTATGCAAACCTGGCAAGTATTCCCACTGAAGGAAAATGTCCATTTCTACTTAACTCCCTTCTGGTTTTACTGGTGCCACGACTTTTTGAGATGCCTGGTCATTTGGTTGCAAATACATTTGGTTGCTTAAGTGTTTTCAGATATCATTCCTATAAGCTAAAATCCATGTTACGTTTTACAAGCTAATTTTTCTGTATGGTACCATATAATTATGCTAAAGTTCTACAATTATTTCTTTTGACAGGGGATCCCGAAACTGTTGAATACAATATGTTCTGCTTCCCTTTGGCAGAAATTGTTATTTTCGATCACAAATACATTTCCACTATTAAAAATATGAAAGGAACCAGATTTATTGTCTAGATTTTATTGGAGAAATGTGAAAACAACAGCTTTACAATATGCTGGATCATGGGGTGGATAGGACATTCTTGAGAGTTATTGCTATGTGGCCACTATGGGGCTCCTCAGGATGCTGCCGAGTCACCGCCTGGTCACGGCGTGCCCTTGAGAGGTGGGAAGCTTCCTCACTGAGGCTTCAACCAAGGGAATTAGTGATTAGAGAAGGGTTTGAAGTTCTAAACTTTTTGGGTTTAGGTAACATTAGGGAAGAGGAGGATGGGAGAATTGCAGAAAGATGGATGAATAGGTCCTTGCTGTATCTGAACACCTGCCATAAGAGCGCTAGGATATGGTCTGAGAGAGTCCAGCCCAGGGAAGCATCTTCCTCTATGTTTTATGTGTGGCCTACTCATAGGCAGGCCCTGGAGGTAGCGTATCTCATTTTATCACCCATGAAATGTGGTTTGTTAGTAATAACTAACTTCTATAATTATGATGTGGATTTTGCAGAAAGACTATTTGCAGTCTTTAGTAAACCATATACAACACTGGTCTTCTGTGAATGCAAAGCATCTTCCTTTAGGTTCCTCTGCATGAGTCTGTTTTACAATTGCCTTATGACTACATTGAAAATTGATCCCTGGGTAAGGAGGGTGGTGAGGAGAAAATGAGGAGAACCTTTGATTCTCTTTTCCGGGCCCCAACCTGAAGGAGGAGAAACGTTTTGGTAGTTGTGGTCTGCTTTCCTTTTGATTTGAAGTCCATATCTGAAGAACAATGTATCCAGTGGGTTTTTGTGGTGTTCATTTAGGGTCAGGGTGACCTTGTTCTCAGATGACTTCTGACATATTCCATTTGACTCTTCTTCCTCTGCTTAGCAGTCTTTCACCTGGCAAGAAAAGTTCTGCTTCCACACCAAAGCAGGACCTTGAGTTTGAAACTGAGGGGATGACAGCCGGCAGCTGCTGTTGAGACAAGCCAATTGTCTGCTTTGCAGAGGCTTGTCAAGAACCCTGATGACTAAGGACTGGTCTGGAAACGACTGGAGTGGGCATGGGCTGATTATAGGAGTCACAACGTTGGAGGATTTCAGTGACTTTGAAGTTCCCCACAAGCATGATTTTTCCTTCATAGAGCAAAACAAGTCAGAAGATATGAGCAAAGCACATGTGATTAATACTCAGAAAGCAAAACAGGTTAATGCATAAAACACTCCTGGAAAAAAAAGCTCTTTATCTTTTACAGCACATAAAAACATTTTCCACTTGGCAAATTGTGTTTCTTTAAAAATAGCATGGAATCATGTGGTATGAAATGAGGAAAAAGAGAGGAAAGTAGTCTAGCATGCTTTCTGAAGGTTATGAAGTGAAATTTACCTGTCTGCTGAATCTGCAGATGGTTGGTTTTTACTAATGAAAAGTCATTATAATTGTCTGTCCTAACAATGTTTTTTTAAATTGTAATAAAGAAAGCTATCTCTAAAAGAAATTCAAATACAGTTTTGGCAAGAAGCAGTTACTCCACTTCATTGTTCTGTTTCTAAGAATGTATTGTTTTTCTGTTAGAATAATGTCAATGAAAAGGTTTTTAGTACTTTAAGTAAGTCTTTTCTTGCCATCTCTGTAACAGTTTGTTTTCACTGCCATTTGTAGTTATCATGGTAGTAAATTTTAATAGAGTTAAAAAGCTTTTCATTATGGGAAATTTCAAACAGAAATAAAAGTAGACAGGGCCGTAGATGAATCCGCATCGCCCACCTTCAAAGTTCTCCAGTCACCATTGACCAGTTTTCATCTGTGCTCATCCCTTCCACCTTTCTCTATTGACTATTTTGAAACAATCACCAGGTGTAATATTATTTATTCTTTATTTGTTTCAGTATATATCCATAAAAGATAAATACTGTTTAAAAATGCAACTGCAATATAATTATCACACTTACAATATTAATTATATTCTAAATATCAAACATCCCTTCAGAGTAAATTTCCCCAGTTGTCTTGTAATTTTTTGATTGGTGGGTTTGAGTCAGTATTCAGACAAGCTCTACCCATTGTATTTGTGGAGATGCACATTGCTACGTACCTTAAATATTTTATTTTTTAGGTTTGCTTGTGCTCTCTCTGTCCCTGTCTCTGTCTCTTTCTTTTGCCCTTAGAGTTTATGTTTTGAAGGCACTAGATCGCTTTGTCCTTTGGAGTTTACCACATTCTAGATAGTGTTAATTGTATCCCTGTTGGGTCACATAGTAAAGTCCCCTGTCTCCTATAATTCCTGAAAATTTGTGGTTCTATCTAGGGCCTGATTCAGTTAAAGTTTGATTTTCTGGCAAGACTACTTCAGAGATGGTGTTGTAAACTTAGATCATACAAAGGAGGCATGTAATTCTGATCGTTTCTCTCTGTGTTATTTTCAGCCATCAATAATCATTTCTTAGACTCATTATAGACGGATAATCTAATTCCATCAGTTCTTCTTCATTTCTGGTTAGGTATTGAAGGTAGACACAATCACATTTCCAATTGTTTGGATGTGTGAGCTCGGAGAAAAAATATGAATCAATGATTACCTCCAGGATTGGGCCTGAGCAACTGGAAGAACGAGGTGCCATCAACTGAGACATGAAAGGTTGTAGGTTGAACAAGTTTTATGGAGAGCAAGAGTGGAGTCTGAAGTTTAGTCTTGGACTTGTTGACTTGGTGATGTCTGTTAGACATCTGTATCAGTCAGGGTTCAAGCAGAGAAGCAGAAACCGTATATTCATATATATATATATATATATACAAATATATATAAAAATATGTTCATATATATAAAAATGTATATTAAAATCCCTTTATATATCTCTGTCTCTCTCTATACTGGACATATATCCAGTGTAATGAGATATATTCTTCCTCATTTCTGGATATGTAGTGAAGGTAGACACATAAGATAGTGATATACAAGATAGAGATATACAAATCCCTTCATATATCTCATTATGCTGAATGTATATATCCTGTATATACAGAGATAGGTAGGAATAATATGAAGCGACTTATTAGAGATATTTGATCTTACACAATTGTAGGAAGTGTTTAAATAGTCTCTATAAGTTGTTGTCTTTTTGTCTGATACTGAAGCTCAGAGTTCACGGGGCAGGCAGTTGGGAAGGATAGAAGGATGCAAAGTGTGGGGAGAGCAAGAACAGCATATACTGGCATATACAAGCAAGGTAGTTCATGCTGCCTTTGACTTTGATGGTATAGGTCTCCTGAAGAAGCCTGGGGCCTTTGTCAGAGAGGTAAAAACATACACTTGGCTCTGGGATCAAAAAAGCTAAAGGATATTCCAGGAGGAAGTGGAGCAATTGGAGGTCTGACCTCTGCCTCATGACAATGAGGAGAACCAGCTGATAAATGAAAACAGGTGGGAATTACAAAATGACTGCTGCTTTACTTTTGTCCTCCAACTGTTTTATGAGAATCTCTCTTGAGACCCAACCTAATGAGAACCATATAGGAAAGGAACTCTGGGAAATGTAGTTTAGTCTTGCCAAATTGATAAATGACAAAACCACCACAACATACAAATAGAAATGTTCGATAGATAGCTGGGTATACGAGTCTGGAGTTTGGGAAAAATAAATATGGGAGTTGTTAGTATATAGATGGTTTTTAAAGGCTTGATACCAAATCCAATCACCACGGGAATGAGAGTAGGAAGAGAAGGAATAGGTCTAATGACTTATGTCCAGTGCTTTCCAATTTTGGGGAGATTGAGGAGAAGAGGAAGTATGAGAATAAGCCCTGAGAAACATGAGTGGTGTAGTGGAAAACCAGGACAGCAGGATATCCTGGTAGCTTCGTGATAAATTTTATCAAAGAGTAAGAAGAGATTAATTGCATCAAATCCTGCTGATAGAACATTTATGATGGAGACTGAGCATTGATTTTCTGATGATCCAAGGAGAGTATATAGAAACATCCATGACTGATCAAGTGGATCCAAGTGGTCACTTCCACAGTAAGAGGTTGAGCAGAAGAGGAAGAAGCCTGGGAAAGTGTAAGTGAAGTAAGAGGAAAACCAGATGTGTGGTGTTGAAAAAGGCAAGAGAAGAAAGTGACTCAGGAAGAACTGGCAGTACACATAACTGTGGTGTGCTAGTTTTGATTCCCCTGAAAACAGAACCCAAGACAGGAACTTGGATGCAGGAAGTCTATTTTTAGAAGGTGATCCCAAGAGGCTGGATTGATAGAGTGAGGAAAAAGACAAGAAATGGGGAAAATCAATAAAATGTGTGTTATTGAACTGGGTTATCACTCCAGAGCTCCATGTAGAAGGTTCTTTAGAATTATGCCTCCAAAGAAATGGAGACTATCTAGAACTTTGCCCTGCCTGGTTAAGAATTGTCACAGATGGAGTATTACTTTGCTAGGGCTGCTTGTAACAAAGTACCACAGCCTGGATGGCTTAAGCAACAGAGATTTATTTTTTCGTGGTTCTGGAGGTTGAAATCTGAGAGCAAGGTTTTGGCAGCATTAATTTCTTCTGAGGGCCGTGAGGGAAGGATCTGTCCTGGCCTCCTTCTGGGTTTGTAGTTGGCCCTCTGCTCCCTCTGTCCTCACATCATCTCTTTGTACATGTCTCTGTGTAAATTCTCTCTTTAGGTAAGGACACTAGTCATATTGGATTAGGGCTCATCCTAATGACTTCATTTTAACTTAAGTACCTCTGTAAAGATCCCAGTTCCAGATACAGTCACATCCTGGGGTACTGAGGGGTAGGACTTCAACATATGCATTTTTGGTGGACATAATCCAGCCCTTAAACAGTGGTATTAACCTTCTCATCCTTCTAGGATACCTTATCCTAGGGCAGAGCAAATTTTCATGAATTCGTGAAAGACTTCTTGAAGAACATCTGAGTGACTCACTAGGAGCTTGAGGTAGACTTCTGTGAGGGTGGGTGAGAATTGTTCACCACAAATGTAGCTGAACAGAAGCAGGCCAAGGGGATATGGTACAAGGTACCCAGAACATCTACAAGATGTACTGGTATCACCTTAAGTCGTGATCACTAACCTGCAGTGGACTCTTACTGCCTGGCATAGTTGGCTAGTAATTGTACAGTTTCTCATCAAGTCACTTTCTGCCTCTGCTGAGCATGTTTCTCATATCTTCTCTTCTCTCTTCTAACCTCCAACACTTATTTCTCCAGTTTTAATGCCGATTGATGAACACTGCTACTGATTTCACTAAGAAGATCAAGCAATCCAAAAAGGACTTTCACAAGTCCATCTACTCCCTGTCATGATGCCCATGTGCTCTAACTTCTCTCCTGTTAAATGGATGTCTGTGCTGCTAGTTAAGACCAGCCCCTCCACTATCTCCAGCTCGTCTTCCTCAAAGATATTTCTTTAGTCCCTCATACTCTCACCCTTACTTCTTTGACATTAGTCTTTCCCTGACTATTTAACCTATTCCATCAGCACACAACAAGCTATTATTTCCCCTGAGTTCAACTTTTCCATCCCACTATTATCTTTCTCTCTTTTTACAGAAAACCTGCTTGGAATTTTTGTCTGTACTTTCTGTGTGTACTTTCTCCCCAATAACCCTTTTTGACCCCTTGCCAATCAAGCTTTCCCCTGCCTACCCATAGTCTCCAGTCCACCAGTGCGTGTTGCTGAATCCATGTTCAGTGCTCACTCCTCATTTCTCTTGATGTATCTGTAGCATCTGATGTACTCATGACTCTCTCCCATGAACACTTTCCTCACTTTGATTTCAGTTGACCACACTCACCTGTTCTCCTCCTACCTGAGTGGCTGCTCTTTCTCAGTCTCTGTTGCTCATTCCTCATTATCTTCCCAAATTTATATTCAGCTCAACCCTCTCTCCCAAACTCCAGACTCATATATATATCTCTCCACTTGGATAAATAATAGGCATCTCAAACTTAACATGGTCAACATGAAGATCCGGATAATTACCCAGCAAACCTCTTTTGCAGTTCTTTCCACTTTAGTAAATCATCTTAGTTTCCCATATCAGAAACCTTGCAGTAATCTTTAACTCAATTTCTCTCACACTCCACAATCCAGTCTTTCAGCAAATCCTGTTAATTCTACCTCTAAAAATATATCTAGAATCTGTCTTACCACCACTTCGTACCACTTCTACTCTACCGTGCTTTCCATGCCAGCAGCCTCTCTTTCTTGGATTATTGTGATAAGATCCTCATGATCTCCCTACTCTTGCAATCACCGCTTTACAGCTTATGCACAACAAAGCAGCTGGGGGGATTCTGTTAAATAAGATCAGATCCAGTCTCTCTACTGCTTAAAGTCTTCCGGTTGCTTCTCATCTCACTTAGAATAAAAGGCAAGAAGTACTTACTGTGGCCTGGCCCTCAGTTTCCTCACTGACCTCATCTCTTACATCCTCTTTCCATCTTGGCCCACCCTTTCTACAATGGCATTCTTGCTTTTTCTTAAACACACCAGTCACATTTATGCCTCAGGGCCTTTGCGCTTCCTTCTCCCCTGCCCCTGTTTTCCTGCAATTATCTTTCCCTGCATAAGGCAAACTCTTCCTTCAGGCCTTTGCTCTAATGTCACCTTTCAGGAAGGCCTTTCCTGATCTTCCTATCTAACATTTCAAGCCCCCTTCCCATATTTCTTAGTCCTCTTTTCTATTTTATGTTTCTTCTTACTCTTATCATTATCTGGTATCACATATATTTTGATATTTATATTGCTTATTTTTGGTTTTCTATTAGAGTGAAAACTCCATGAGGGCAGGAGTATTTGTCTGTTTTTTCACCTCTGCATCCCCAGCACTTAGACCGAGGCTCACAGGTAGTAAGTAATCTATATTTGTTAAGAGATGTGTGAAGATGAGTGGTCACCTATGTCAAATACTGCTGAGAGGTAGAGTGATGTGAGGGCTTAGATTTTGTAAGATAGTGGTTGTAGCTGACTTTGGCAAGATCATCTAGAGTGGTATGGTGGAGAAAATGCCAATTGGAATGAGTTGAGGAAATAGAGGTCATGAATTACCAACTCTGATTATATGTGAAGGAAAGAGAGAAATAGTGCTGTAACTGGAGGAGGCATGGGTCCAGAGAGACAGACCGTAGCAATGCATATTGAAATACCATTGGGAGTGTTTCCACAGGTGAGAAGAAGTTGATGATGGAGGACAAAGAAGGCTGACGTCTGTGTAGGCAAGAGCAGGAACAAGTGTTGACGAAACCCTTAGATAGAGAACAGAGACTTTGTTAGTTGTAACAAGAGAGAGCAGGATATTTAGTACAGATGGCAGGAAAGTTGATAGATTTTTGTGGCGGCAAAATAAAATAGTTCTCATTCAATTGTCTCTTTTCCTTAATTTTGAGGAAAATTCATCAGAGGCGAGATGAGAGTTCTGAGCTGGGTGTTTAGACCACATTTGTGAGAGGAGGTGGATTATGGAGAAAGAGAAGAGATGGGTGAAAAGTAGGACCTGATGATGTTGTGACTGTCCCCTTAGCTGGTTCACAGATGTGTATTGAGTGCCTGTTATTTGCAAGGCATCTCCCTCTAAGGGTGGAGTAACTGGTGGGTGCAGGCAAAGCAGTCATTGGAGAACTGTTACATGGACTTATCTTCTGTTTTCTCTGTATCTCAGTTAATTCAGTTGTAGGCAGCTACAATTATTTGAGTTTCTAAGAGCCTATTTATTTTATTTTCAAGATCATCAAAACAAAAGTGGGTTAAGTTTGCCAAACATGCGTGCCGTATCTATCGTCTGTCCTCCAATCCTTGAATCCCAAGACAGACACCAGTCTGTCACTGTCCTTTCTCATGCATAGATCTGGCATTATTTTGAGCCCTAGAATCCAGGAGAAAATGGTGGGTGAATACAGAACAGAGAAGAACATCTCATCATCATGTTCTTTCAATATTTGCTTTTATTATTTTGTTAACTTCCTCATGTTCCTTACAGGAAAATGAATAGAAAAGAGCAATTTCAAATCAAGGCTTCCAGAGTAACAGGACGTAATATACATACATAAGTGATTACATTTTTTTCTAATTTTCTATTCTTTCACAGATTTTAACCTGTGGTCATTTCAAATAGTTTGTTGACTTGACATATAGCTAGACACGGGGAACCAGCTTAATTAGGCAAATTCTACTGGTCAAAATAATTATTTTTTTTATATTTGAAAATAGAAAAAAGGGAAATTTACATGATTCAAGCTGAAAGGGCTCTTGTTCTGGGTGATACACTTTTCTTGACCTGTTGACTCTCAGGTCAAGTCAATGTGCTCAATTTTATTATTTTTACTATGACATGGGGGAGAACAAAGCCCACATGGAAAAAGGAATGTCCTTAAGAATTTAATTAACACAAGTTCAGGGGACTGGGAAACCAGATAAATAAATCAAGACATTGGCTTTGAACCATGCCAGCTGAGCATTTTCTGGGTCACTTAACATGAATTAGCGACATTTTTAGGGTCAAATAATGTATTTAGGAGTTAAAATTTATGGACTTTTAGCTTGCTGCCTAGCCTTGGCTTATGTTTGTGAAAAATGTGTAAATCCACAAATTAAGTAATAGGTAGTAGATACCCTTTGCCAAATGGTAAAAGGAAATGATGGAGAGATTAGTTTTTATGAAGATGGGAAAAAAATTGAGGTAAATAGTAGAATGTAAGCAGGGAAAGGATTGCCATATCTTTGAAAGAACTTTCACAACAACTAAGAAAAAAGGTATGCTAATGAAAAGTTGGCAAAGAATGAGAATAAACAATAAAGCTGAATTATCAATGGCTAATTCTGAAAAAAAAAAAAAAAAGACCACAATCTCTAATTTTGCTGTTATGAACTGACTCTCCAATTCAAAGTGCCTACCACTCCTTTCTTTCTTTCCACTTGATTATTTGGGACCCCAACCTGCCCTTATTGGTAGCAATCATTTTTTTCTTGAGACTTCTTTACCCCAAATTGTCCAAGAACCTTGAGGATTTACTCAATTCCAAAGGCATAAATCCTGCTTTTAAAGACCAGTGGGAAGGAATTGGTAATTTTCTCTGTCCACTGATACCATTCCTGCTCAGGCTGCCATCTGAAGCTGCCTTTGAAGACTGGTTCTGCTCATTCTGATGGATACATCTGAGTTCCTGGCTCTTCTACCTCTCTCACCAATTTTATTATGCCCTTCACTTGGGTTGCATAAGAATGTGTATTTCTGTTCTAATTCACAGGCTCAGCTTCTGATCTTCAATAAGATATCCTGCCTGGGCAACTGGACTTGGAGAAATGTCAGACTTCCATCACAAGTGAGGCCAGATCAACTCTTTTCCTATTATCATCAATTTGTAATGCCTTGCATTGAGCTTAGATTCCCAGCCTAAACTCCTCTTTGCTTCTTTTAAATTCTAATTTGGGAATTTCTCCTGTGATTTGTTTTCTCACTGCCTGATGTTGGGTAGAACAATTCTTGTCCATTCTAGCAGTTTTCCTTTATTTTGAATCTTGGAGAACAGAGTTCATGTTCTTGTGTTCTTTTTCCTCCTCTGTGTCCCTTTGCTTCTATGGAAATTGACCCATAACTCTTATTGGGATGTGGGAGTCTGTGTGTGTGTAGGTGCTGGGATTGTGGTCTGAGCCCAACTTTTTATATTAAAAGCTAAAGCAGACTTACAAAATCAGATAAAAATTTATATCTCTTTGCCTTAACCTTGTGTAACTAACATGGTTCACTCAAGTGATAACGCTTCTGAACAAAGAAAATCTATGCCAGTGTTCTGTACCTGCCTATCAGTGATCGATTTACATTAGTACTAAAAAAGAAACAATAAAGCAAGCAAGAGGAAGAATACCCTAGAAAATGATATTTCCCAGAAGTAGCAAGGATATGGGCCTGTAGATATTCTACTATACTACTGGTGTGAGTGCAAATTGATACAAACATTTGTGTAGGCATAAACAGTATATCATTTAGCTATTGCTGCCTAACAAACTACCCCAAAATTCAGTGCTTAAAATAATAAGCCTTTCTCCTTCCTCACAAGTCTACAAGTCAGCTGAGAAGTTCTGCTGATCTTGGCTTGTCTTAGTCATGGACCTGCGGTCAGCTGTGTGTCAGGTAGGTAGCTCTGTTGCATGTGGCTGGGCTCTCTCACATAGCTGAGATCAGCTGACCCCAGGCTTGTCCAGGATGGCTTTGCATGGGGAAGTGGGCTCTCCTCTCTGGACTCAGCAAGCTAGAACAAGCTTGTTCACATGTGGTGGCAGGATTCTAAGAGAGTGAGAAAAAACATGCAAGCCCTCTTGAGACCCAGGCTTGGAACTTACAGAGTCTCTTCTACATAACTGTATTGGCCAAACAAGTCACACGTCCAACCCAAATTCAAGGAGTGGAGAAACAGATTTCACTTTTCAGTGTGAGGAGCTGTGTAGTCACACGCAAAAGCATGTGTAATAGGAGTCTGACTCATTTTCTGATGTTGGACTGCTGGCGGCTTTTAAGCCTCAACCCTCCCCCTTCCCCTTCTGCCCCATGTCTGGGCCAGCTGATAAGAAAGCCTGGGTACACCCTCCTTTAGAGCTGGTGGGAAGTTCAAACCACTCAAGCCCCTGTCCACACAGGAACCTCTTACCTCTTAGCCATCCTAAAAACTCCAGGCCAGGTCGTTTCCCTGCTCTCTCAAGCCGTGTTGGGATCTGCGTGGGAGACATGCTCTGCTCTCCTTAAAAGACTCATTATCTAAGTATCACATCTTTTCATGCCCTCTTCGTGTGTGTGACATCATTAGTCTTAACACCAAAACCAAATTTTGGGGTTCATCCTGAGCGGCACAACAGTGTGGATACAGGGTAAACATGAAGAAATGCAGCCATTTGTGTGATCTATCACAATCAGTGTGTGCTGTAGTATAGCAGTCACAAACAACCCCCAAATCTCAGTAGCTTATAAAGACAAAGGTATATTTCTTGCTCATGTTACATGCCTTTTTTTTTGTGGTGGGCTTCATTCTATTCCTGTTGGCTGTGGTTGGGGCTGTGCCTCCGATGTCACTACAGTAGGCTGGTGGCTATTATCCACATGGTTCTTTGCTCCTTTTTATTCTATAATCCAAGCTGATGAAACAGCTCTCATCTGGAATACCCATTTCTAATGTCAGAGAAAAAAGAGAGAAAGAGCTGTGGCAAAAACACAGTGGTTCTTAAAGCTTCTACTTGGATGTGGTATAGGTCACACCTTTTATATGCCCTTGGCCAAAGTAAGTCATATATCCATACTCAATGGCAATGGGACAAGAATAAATTCTCCTTCCACAAAGGGCATTGTAAGTCACATGGCAATAGATGAATAATCCTCTTAATGGAAGGAGGAGGTTAATTTGGAACAATAATGTAATCTACTGAGAAACTTTTACAGAAAGGTCAAAAGCTTTAAATTTTTCCTTAGCTTTTGATCTAATAATTCTCTGGCTAGAATTTAACCTAACAAACAAGATATTTGAAAATATGGAGCTATGAGGAAGATCATCTCAGCTTTCTGCAAGAGAAACTCCTATTGATAGGGGATTTGTTAATATATTGTAATACATTATTATGATACAATATTATTTATACATTAAAATGATATTACAGAATAATACCATAATATAGAAAAATGTTCACAATATTATTATGATAAAATTTTATATAGAGAATATATACCCAAAACTTATTCATTAAAAAAATTTTAATTGTGATCAAAAACATATAATTACCATCTTAACCATTTTTAAATATATTAGCTTATTCATTTTTTAAGAAAAAAATTATATAACTATGTGTTGGGAAAATGCTGGAAGGAAACAAACTTTTAATAGAGATATCTCTGGGGGTTAGGTAATCTTTATTTTCTATGCCTTATTTACTAAAATCTTAAAAGAATGTGTGGCTTTTGCAATAGAAAACAATATAAAAATTAAGTGGTGAAATCTTGGAGATCTTTGATGGAGAGAAATATTGAAATGCAAATTTTTATTTATGAACTCAAAGGGATGATAAATAATAGAGTATGAAGCATCCAATGTTTGTTCGGGTTACATTTGACACCCAGATTGTGATCTTTTAAAAACGTTAGTGGATTAGTGATTTTTTTCTCAGTTTGCATTGGTTTGGATAACACTAATCAAAATGTCTCAAAGCATGCTGTTGGAATCCTTCCAACTCAGAGTACAGTCTGTCAGCATCCTGTGATATGAGAAGGAATGTATAGCCATTCTCTGTCCTAGCTTTTAGTAATATAGAGTATTTTCCCCAAAAAGTGGAAGACAAAAGATCTGTAAAAACACTTTTGGCTTATTGGCATTTGGTTGGTTTATGAAACCTAACAGATTGGAAAGCCCTCCTTTGGTGTGTCAGCGACTGCGGAGCAGGAGCTTTGTCTTGCATGTGTTGCGTCAGAAACCTGAATGGATCTGCGTCCCCAAAGTATGGATGCTGGTGACTGACGACCGAGAGCTCTGCCAGGCTATTGTGAAAGAGACCGTCTACTGTCTTAAAAAGCATGCCTCTTCAAAAGAGCTTACTCTCGTTTTTCAACTGCTTTGTCAACAGTTGGGGGCTCGTCAAGTTAATTCACACATTCATTCCATATCCCCTACATGGTTTGACTACATCTAATACCTGGGGCACAGCGTAATTAAGTGAAATGTTGGATTGAAATTGCAGGGACTTTGCAAATTATCTTTCTCTCTGTCTTAAATGCCAAATCAATGTAGTTTTAAATTAGTAAACTAAATATGTAGTAAATTTATAATAAATTAGATGATGTATAATGCTATTCCACTAAATTGATGGGAGGAATAGGCCCACTATAGACACTAGCTCAATATTACAGATTATGCTATTGTGGGTCTCTTTAGTATAGGGGCCAGATGGCCTGCAATGCACAATGTTTCCTGGGGCATCAATATGTTATATTTCATTCCAGTGATTCTAATTTTTAAGACCAGTTAAGTGTCTTCATTAAAGAAAGAAAGGAGTATAAAATGCATAACTTTTATTCATCTATCAGTGGTGATCTTATAAAAAATCATTGCTAAAAGAAGAAGCTTCTTTTACTGAGAAAATCCTTCACGTTCTTTTTATCTTTGATTCCTTTTGTCTTAAAGATCAAGTTATTCTGTGAAGTGGTGGGGAGAGTTTTCCTATTTGCTGTGTTTTCCTTTAAGCCTCAGCATGGTTTCATCAAACAAAAGCTTTATATGAGAGTCTAGTTTATTACTTGGAGCTGCAATGGCTGCAGCAGTGGTGTAGGAAAAGAGCCTGGAATCCTGTCCAGTTGGCATCCTTGGTCCAGTTCCTTTGATGGTTCCTGATACAGCTTTGAAGATCTCTGGGCTCCAGGATGAGCCATTTTTAACCACTAATTTGAAGTGTAAAGCAACACAGCTTTGCTTTCAGAAGTAAATCCATATATCGTCCCTCCCACCATCAACACTTTTAAAAATAGCTCCAGTAAAACACTGCAAGCTTATAAACTGTGGTCAGCTTTCAGGAGTTTACAATTTCTAACAAGGAAATGTTTGAATTTCAACATTTCCCTTAAAATGATTGAGCTATCACATATTCATAGGTAACATTTGTTGCATGGTCTTAATGTGGTCTTACCTGTAATTAAGGCCACAAAAGATTTATTCGGACCCTTGCACACAGAGTTCAGCATGCCACATGCACACCAGCCTCTTATTTTAATATGAGAGAGGGTAATCTGTGGCTTGGTAACATGGAACCAAAGATTACAGAGTCAGGGAACATGAGGAATAGAGGATATATATTTTTTATGTATGGAAAGAGGCAGGTTACCTAAGTTTTAAGGCAAAACAAAGAAAGCTTTGAGACTAGCATGATGCACTTATTACAGGAAGCAGTGAACATTTAGAACTAAGCCATGTTCAGGAAAGGACAGCAGAAATGTGATTGAATTCCTTCAAGGTTTTGATCTTCATGCAACTCAATTCTGTATCAATTATGTTATGCTCAAACCAATCGGCTAGTAGGTGTGCAGGTCCATACATATTTGTGGGGTCCAGTGCAAAATGAAAATGTGAGGCCCTTGTTCCAAAAGCAGGAAAAAAGTCCTACTAAAGGTACTAACATATGAAGATTTTTCCTTCCTTTCATGATTTCTCTCTGACTTACCATGATGTATTTTATTTGCTATTTAATGTCATTCTAAGTAAAGAAAAATTAAAATTTTAAATCATTAGCATGAATTTTACTGTTCATCTATATCTCGTGCAATACCAGTTTTAATGCAAATTTAAGCATTTGATTCTTATGCAGAATCACCAAAATTACGGAATTTGTTTTGGGGGTTGGCTATGTACTCAGACACTTTTCGTGATGGATTTGTCCATGCCTTTGGTTTCTCCTTTGCTTAGCACTACCTGTTTTGTTCATCATGTCCAGTGCTTCTCATCCTGGCTAACTTAGTGGCCTAAGAAGAGAGCAGAATTGGTGGCAAGTGGTAGAATGCAGCGTGCCTGGAAATGTCACTCCCCAGTCCCTTATCCTGGTTTTCCTTTTTCTGAATCTTGCCACTTGCTCATATTTAGGTCTTTCCTAAATCCTGTTTAGAGATCTTCTATCACCTAGAGACCATGTATTTCTGGAAATGTGGCTCTAATAGTTGTGATTAAGCTTTTTGTTTTCTCAGGATTTTAGATTTTAATGTTCTTTGGGTTAACCTCTTATAGTAGATTGGATAATGATCCCCACAAAGATGTCCATGTCCTAATCCCTGGGACCTGTGAATATGTTACCTTACATGTAAAAGGAACTTTGTAGATATGTTCAAATTAAGACTTGGGGAGATGATCCTGGATTATCCGGGTGGGGCCAATGTATCACAAGGGTCCTCGTAAGAGGGAGGCAGCAGTACCAGAGTGAGAGAAAGAAGAGAGAAGATGGAAGCAGAGATCAGAGAGGAGGGAAATGATACACTGCTACCTTTGAAAATGAAGGAAGGAGCCAAGGATGTAGATTGCCTCTAGAAACTGGAAAGGCCAGTGAAAGAGATTCTCTCCCAGAGAATTCAGAAGGAACCAGCCCTGCTGATACCTTGGTTTTAGCCAATGAAACAGATACTGCACTTCTGACCTCTAGAACTATAAGATAAATTTGTATTGTTTTAAGCCACTAAGTTTGTGGTAATATATTGCAGCAGCAGTGGGAAAATGATGCATCTTTCTTCTTATTAGATTTGATAATTAAAATATTTCCCCTCAATAGATGGATTATTCTACCTAATGAAGCAAGTCCTAATCTTATGATACTAATAGGAGAATTTTGATCTTGGTATAGGTTGAATATCTCTAGAAGGGTCTGAAGATTCTGCTTTTATTAACCTGGTCTAATGGAAATTATATGAAATAAGATCAATTTCATTGAATACTTAAAAAATTTTCAGAAGGTAGTCATTGATGAAAGCAAGGAATTCATTTTAGTCTCTCACCTAATATTGACATACTTAATTATAAACTATGATCAAGAAGATGTGTATCATATAAAGAGGAATACTTGACCTCATGGAGTTTATAATCTACTAGTGAAATAAAACAAACACCCAAATAACTGTCAAATACAAGTCAAAATAGAAGTGCCAAGAGAGAGATATGAAGTGATATTGGAGCTTAACATAGGAAAATAAAATGTTCTGGATGAAAGAATGGGAGGTCATCAGAGTGGACACCATGATATAGTTGTTGCTTGCATTGAACTTTAGGTAATGGGTAGGAATTTATTAGGTGGAGGTGGAAAGGGTAGTGAGAGAAAAGGATGTTTCAGTTGAGAGGAGTAATGTGAATTAAAAGATGGAAGCAAAGTAAAACAGATCTTAATTTAGGAACAGGGCAATAGACTAGTTTGTTTGGAATATAGTACGTATAAAAGGATCTAACAGGAGACAGGATGGAGAGGTGGATAGTAGTGAGTTCAGAGAACACTGAATGCTTTGGTGTTTAGAAGTTTTGGACTTGCGTCTATAGGCAAAGGAGGTTGATGAGTTTGCAGAGCTGGTGGGATTCATAGGTAGAGAATTTCCACAGAAAGCTTAAACATGTATGCTTAAAGAGTAGGATAAAAGGCAAATTTAGAGTCAAAACCTAAATTTTATTTCCGATTATGCCCCTAACTTGGATCAATCCTTTCTTGGTTTGCTCATTTGTAAAGCTATTGCTTTGAAACGGATTGTGGATGAAATTAGTTATAGGTTTAATAATCTGTGATTCTGTGGTACCAGGATTAATTTTGGGGTCATTTGCATAGAGGTCATGGTTTAAATTGTGGGAATAATTGAGACTGCAAACGGAGTAAGTGTAGAAATTAAAGAGAAGAACGCCAAGGATAGAGCATCATGGAATATGCAGATATATGGGAATTACAGAAAATGGAACAGAGAAGGATACCAATGAGGTATCAGAGAGGCAAGAGAACTCAGGGTCAGGGAGGCCTTCAGAGAGGAGGATGCCAAAAAAAAAAAGGGCTAGGGTAGGGAAATTTTAGCTTGTTTATGGGCTGAAAGAAAGGTAAATTCCAAAATTAAAAAGAAAAAAAGACTGGGGAAAGATTTCAGATGGGGCAAGATTTTCTAAAGAGATGGAAGAAGGAAAACCAAAGCATGCTGTGGTGAAGTTAGATACAGAAAGAGGAGGTACTCTTCTTCATATGGAAGAGGAGAAAGAGACAGCGTTAGGATTTAGAGACACGTTGAAAGCGAGCCTGGGAAGGTGAAGAATTTCAGGATGAACAACTTCCACGTTCTTCTTATGTTGAGGTGACTGAACTTGCTGAGTGGAACAAAGTTGTTGAATGGTAGAGGGGTTGAAGGAAGAGGAAAACTGAGTGATCACTGCAGCAAGTCCAAAAAGGAGTTAATGAAATTAAAAATAATTTTAATTAATTGGCATTAAAATAAAATCAAATAATAAGTAATAAAACTTTAAAGAGTGGTTTGCAAAGAAGAATAATGGGGGAAAATGTGCTTGGTAAAATATTAAAACATATAACAAGGTTGCAGTAATTAAACCATCATGGATTTGCAACTTGACCAGGCTTATTGATAGGTGGGTCAAAATTCATAGTCCAGAAATAGATTTGAGTAAATATAATGAGTTAGCATATGATGAGGAGGATATGAGGGATTAGCAAAAGGAGGGATGGATTTTTCAATCTATAATGTTGGATCAACCTTGTAAAATTGTTAACATTTTATAATTGTTAAAAACCAGCCTAAACTTGTAAAAATAATAAAGTCCAATCTTCTCCTTACTCAACATACCAAAAATTGCAAATGACCCAGAGATTTAAGAGTAAAAACACAATTTTGAAAATGAAGGAAAGAAAAATGGTGAATATTTTGGTAACTCTTGAGGTAGATGGTGATTCTTTATCAGTGTGAAGACAAATTTAAAACTTAAGAGAGTGATAGATTTGATTCTCTCTAAAATGTTTTCTAAAAGGTAGAGAGTGAAAGAGATGGAAGGATGTCAACCAAAATGTTGATAATAATTCTCTCTGGAGAGTGGGATTTTGACTGATTTTTACTCTCACTTGTATACTTTTCTGTATTTTTCTCAAGAGAAGGAATTCTTATGAGTAAGCTAATTTTTAAATTTTTTTTTTAAAGATTCACACCTGAGCTAACAACCGTTGCCAATCTTCTCTCTTTTTTTTTTCTACTTTTTCTCTCCAAGTCCCCCCAGTACATAGTCGTGTATTTTTAGTTGTGGGTCCTTCTAGTTGTGGCATGTGGGATGCCGCCTCAACGTGACCTGACAAGCGGTGCTATGTCCGCACCCAGGATCTGAACCAGTGAAACCCTGGGCCACCCAAGCGGAGCGTGTGAACCCAACCACTCGGCCACGGGGCCGGCCCCTAATTTTTTAATTTCGATGAAAGATAAATTACAAAATGTTCATTATTTGCAGGTGTTAAGAATGCAAGAATCTGAGGTGAAATGAGTCATTATTTGGCACTGCTTTGGCAGCCTATGAGTTAAAGTGGGAAAATAAGTTGTGAAATATACTAAATATTAGGGAATGAATAAAATGGGTGGGTGGTAAGTAGGCTTTTAAGATGCTGGTGAGAAACTGCCTAAAGGGACCCTCTGTGGCGTCAGGGCACACTGAGAGACAGAGCAGTACAGAGACAGATTGACTAGGGGGCCCAGGGAGTGGAGGACATGGAGCCTGCGAGGACAAAGGACAATAGACTCATTAGGATGAACCTGAAGGCAGGACAGGGGATATTCTGAATTCTAGGTTTCAGAAATTAACAAATTCAGAGTGATACTCAGGGTCAAGAAATAAATGTTTCTGGTAAGGAGATGAAGCAGGTTGAAAATAAGTGTCATGTGAGTTGTCCAGGGTGAGCAATACTCACCCATTATTTTCATAGAAAGGATTGTTTGAAGAAAAAACTAAGAATGCTCTTAAAAGTGTAAAGAATTGGAACACTGTGTTTTATATATTATTTGTTAATATCAATGATATAATTATTTTTAAAAAGTAATGACAATAAAATTTAAACCATTGCACAAACCCTTATTTACACAATTTGTACGATTTGTAAACTGTCCTTTAATCTTGCATTGTACTATGCTATCTCCTCCCCATTTTTTTCCCCTATTTCTTAAATAGCACTTAATGTTACTTCTGGACTCCTACTGGCAATATTGCTTTCTTTGCAGAAACATCTGTGCAGCCAAAAAAAAAAATTAAAGTTATTCAGCCTTGGCATGTGTACAATGTATTTTATATTGATTAGTTTTAATGTGATCAGCACTATCCTTTGTATTAGGTGACCTCTGTGATTTATATTAGTTGAAATTTAGTTCTATGGTTTAATAGAGGATCCACTGAAAGAAACTTGAATTGAATTATTGAATCTGTTTATATTTCTACAATAGAGAAGAGTCTAAATGAATCTTACAAAAATTAACAACCTTTCTCTGTTGATAGTTCACCATCCCTGCCAAACCCTCATAAAACTTAATTTTTATATCTTAGGGATCTTTATCTTCTGAAGTTGGCTTTCAGTACATTTTATATGATTGCTATTTACAACCCACTTTCAAATATTATCCTCTGTTAAAGGCGAAAATTCGGTCTTATTATCTTCTTTTATGCATGTAATGAAATTGAAGCTCGGTGAGGTTAGCTGATTAGAATAAAGATACACAAAAAATTATAAATAGTTATGTGCTTAGAGTTAAAAGCACACCATAGGTTCCTTCCACAGAACCACATTTTGAAAATGCTTCGCACGAATATGTAAATATAGTTTATCCTAATTCTGCTGAATCAAGATGCTTAATGAAAGGTCAGATGAAAAACAAGCCACAGACCTTTAAAGGCAAATAATTTTATTACCATAATTTCTTCAGTTTGATGAGGAGTAAATTCTAATTCTTAATATCAGATAGTTTTTACTTGGAATTTTCCTCCCTTTTAAATTTAATGGTAATTGATACAGCATGTTCTGCAAAAATGAAAATGTGAATTGGAACAA
Organism: Equus quagga; assembly: GCF_021613505.1. Classification (NCBI taxonomy): domain Eukaryota; kingdom Metazoa; phylum Chordata; class Mammalia; order Perissodactyla; family Equidae; genus Equus; species Equus quagga. Next base: position 15,452,132 of record NC_060287.1, on the reverse strand, counting down.
TATAAGCAATGTTCTAAATTTCCTATTCAAAGTTTTCTATTAATATCCCAAAATAAACTCAAATTAAAGATTTTCTATAGTTAGACAATTTTCTCATACTTGAGACTCTTTAAATGCCATATGTAGGCTTTACAATATTGTTCAGCCTTACTTTTTGTTTGCAAATTATTGTTATCATTTTGGTAAGGAAGATTGGCTGTGAGCTAATGTCTGTTGTCAATCTTCCTCTTTTTGTTTTCACTTGAGCAAGATTGTCTCTGAGCTAACGTCTGTGCCAGTCTTCCTCTATTTTGTATGTGGGAGGCCGCCACAGCATCCCTTGATGAGTGGTGTGTAGGTCCATGCCCGGGGTCTGAACCTGTGGACCCCAGGCTGCTGAAGCAGAGTGTGCAAACTCAACCACTAGGCCACAGGCCAGCCTCAACTTGCAAATTATTTTTGACTTGTAAGTCTGAACTGCAAAGACAGACTGACAGGACTGTGATGGGTCACTGTCATGGGCTGAAGTGTATCCCCCAAAAAACTCATGTTGAAATCCTAACCTCCAGTACTTCAGAATGTAACTGTATTTGGAGAAAAGACCTTATAAAGGGGTAATTAACATTAAATGAGGTCATATGGTTGGGTCTCAATCTATGTGACTGCATTTGGAGATTGGGCCTTCACAGAGGTGATTAAGTTAAAATGAGGCCAATAGGGTTGAGCCCTAATCCACTATGACCCGTGTCCTTTTAAGAAGAGAAGGAGACAGTAGGGATGCATGTGCACAGAGAAAAGACCATGTGAGGACACAGTGAGAAGGTGGCCATCTGCGAGCCAAAGAGAGAGGCTTCAGGAGAAACCAAACCTACTGACACCTTGATCATGGACTTCCAGCCTTCCGATATGTAAAACATAAATTTCTGTTGTTTAAGCCTCCCAGACTTGGGTATTTTGTTATGGCAGCCCTAGCTGACTAATATTGTCATCAAAAAAAAGAGACGACTCTTTTTTAGAACATTCTATAAGATTGAAACGTCAGGTTCTGTAAATGAACCGATGCCTTACTATGTCACTGCTCTCAGGCAAATGGAAGGTTGAATTTCCTGGACCTCTTGTGGATGGAGTGCCTGTGTTAGTAGTTCTGGAGCATTTATTTGTTAGTGCAATAGTCTCCAGAATTTCCTCTGCCTAGGTGATCATGGAAACGTGAGGTAGGATTGCTTCCTGACTGTGTACTTTGTTTATATGTAAACTTTTATTCTGTGAAAGTACGTGATTGGGAAGGGGGGGGTGTCACTCTTTGTTACCACAAATTTATCCTTTAATTTATCCTTTCTGATATAGCTGTGTTATATTTGTTAAAAATGAGTGACAGCTAACTTTTTCCTACAGTTAAAGAAGACATACAAAAAAAGTATCAGCTTGTGGATACATGACCAGCAAAAACATTCCAATACCTTGTTTATGCAAATAGTTGTTGAATCCACAGATAATGTGCTCATTCCTATTCATCTCCATGGAACAAGGGTAAAAATATTTTATCCATATCAGGGGAAGAATATTTGGGTGATTAAAGGCCTAGAGCTGGCAAATGTGACTCTTCACTGTTTATAGAACAGCGTTGGCAAGATTCCTAAACATCACCATTTATAAAATCATAAAAACCCCCTATTCAACATGAAACAAAGCCAAAGTTCATTTGCACAGTTTTGCTGCTGTAACTGAAACCACTTAGGGCTGTTTATTGTTCTAAGACCAGAAACAATAAAGATAGCATAAACAAGAAACTGACCCAGCGTGATGCTATCGGGTGAATCAAAGAAAAACAACCAAGTTTTTATATACACAGTTGAGCTCATTCTCTTCCTGACTGTGGTTAACATGCCAGCATGAAGCTTTATGTTGTCTTTTTTGAAACCGGGGATGAGGGAAAGGGCAAGTCGGCAGTGATTATAAAGATAGCTCTGTCTCAGTATGTTTCTCTTACTTCTCTTCTTCTTTTTAATGTATGCGCTATAACATAAATTTGCTTAGGGAGAAAGTAAAGCTAATATTTTAGTGCAGCCAGAAATTCTGTACCTCATGAAAAACAAAAGTCAAAACATTTTTCTCTCTATTAAAAAAGTTTAAAGAATTGAATGTGCTTAATGGAAATATTAAGCAAATATAGCAAAGACCAAAAGTTAAAGTGAACTGATTCCCAAATGTTCAAACTATTAGGAGATACTAGCAAACTGGAACAGGACTCGTTAGTTGAGATGGCACTGGGGGGCAACTGAGTGGTTTTAGTCTTTTAAAGGAGACACTGGGCCATTCCGTTTGCTTGCTCTTCAATGTTTATGCTGGCAGATTTTCAGACTCAACTGTTGGTTTATGTGCATGAGACTGAATGAAGCGATATAGGATGATGGAGGGAGAGAGTGGTTTTAGGTCCATGTCTAGACACCCAGATGCTGCTGACTGTGCTGCTTGGATAGAGCCATGAGCTGAATTCATGGAGAGCCAACGTTAGACATTAGGCATGAGGACACTGGTAGTTTGATTCAGGAGAGAGGAAACCAAGGGTTCCACCAGCAACAACTTCATATGGGGGGTAGCCAGCTGTCCAGGGCCCTGACCAGAGCAGCCACCTAGCATCAGACAACTGTGAAGTCCTGGGGGACAGTGAGTGATGAGGGGCTCCTTGTCCATCTGGACACTCTATTTCTTTTTTTGTTTTGTTTTGTTTTTCTGCTGAGGAAGATTTGCCCTGAGCTAACACCTGTTGCCAATCTTCCCCTGTTTTGCTTGAGGAAGATTAGCCCTCAGCTAACATCTGTGCCAGTCTTCCTCTATTTTATATGTGGGTCACCACCAAAGCATGGCTGATGAGTGGTATAGGTCCACGCCCAGGATCCAAATTCGTGAACCTGGGCCACAGAAGTGAAGCATGCTGAACTTAACCACTATGCCATGGGGCTGGCCCCTCCTTTGTTTTTTTTTTTTTTTGGTGTTTGTAGAGTAAGGTTGGGGAAATTACTGATAGCCTAGAATTAAGAGGCTGGGTTTACCTGAAAGAGAATGTTTTATAATGAAAAGAGTAAGTTAATTACTTATATTTTTCATATTATTACTACTATTATTGTGATGTAATTTTCCTCTGATGCCTAGTGGAAGGTGGGCTCATGGATGATAGGTTCAGATCCATTATATAAATCAAAGAAACAACAGACTTTGGCACAAGTGGAGTTGTATTATGTACATTATTGCTCCTTCTACAAGTATTTATTGATATTTGCTGTAAGTAAGGCGCTGGGCTATTTTATTCATCAGTCATGCTAACTAAGAAATTTTCATTGTTAACTTTTTATAGTATACAATTTGCTATGGCTGTAGGTTACTCTTTTTACTGCTCTAATTCTTGTAAGTACATATGTTTACTCAGGTTTAATTTAAGGTTAAAAGTATAGCTTGCTATCTTTATTTGGGAATATGTCCTATTTATGGTGTTTTTCTCAGTGTTATATGTTTTCACTTCTTCTTTCATCTCCACTAACTGTGCTCCAGGGCAGGATACCTATTTATTTGACACCCCTCTCTCTCTCTTAAATATATCACACTTATTTCAATGCCTACAATATCATAGGTATCCCATAAGGATTTGAAGAGTGAATATGTAATTTTTTAGACTGTGTCCAACTTGAAAAAAGATGCAGATACCATATAACTAAAACATACACTACAATTCAGAGCAATCTGTTTAAAAATAAATAATTTTTGATGACATATTGATAAATGTGAATTGTAGAAAATCAGAAAGTAGAAGTGTCTACTTTAGACAAGTGAAATATATCTAAGTGTTCAATTTGTATTGTCATGTAACTTTCACTTATTCTTTTTACGGTAATAAGATGTCCATACAATGTTAGCTGACAATAGCTAAAATATAACTCTCCCTGGGAATACCTGTATTGTAAAAAGCAGTTGTTGGAGTCAAAACGTCTCCAAGAGCCCATGAAATGACAGTGGGAGAATGGCAGGCTGTTTGATTCGTATTTTGAGTTGGGATTAAATAGAGAAGATGGAATGTATACTGAATTGTATTGTCACAGCATAAGAAAAAGTCATTTAAATATGCTTTCTCCTGACCCTGATTTGACTTTTGGTTTTCCATAAATATGCTCATATTGTGAATAAAGGAAATAATAGTTCAAATTTAATCTAAAAGGGGAGCTGTTATGAGAGACATTGTGGCATAGGGGTTAACGCATGGGCTCTAGAACCGGAAGGACAGAATTCCAGTGCTCGTTCTGCTACTTACTAGATGAATAAGCGTAGGCAAATTATTTTAGTTTTCCATGCTCATCAGTAAAATTGCTAAAATACTAAGCTCGGCTTTGAGTGCATAGAGCTGTTGTGAGGATTAAATGGGTTAACAAATATTAACATAGTTCAGAATAGTGACGGCACAGGGTTGACTAATATTGGGACATCTAATCCCTTCAAATTTGGAAATAGTCTTGGAGGAGAAGGATTCAGTGAAGAGAAACTGCAATAATTTACAAAATAGAATAATTAATCTCATGAGGGAAAATAAAGGGTATGAAAAAATATGCATTACCTGGCAAAAGGCTAAGGAGGGGAGCGTCATAACCACTTACTCATCTTTCAAGTGGCAGAGAGAATTATTGAATGTGGTACAAAGGAATAAAACTATAATTAATAAGACTAAGTGTAAAAGGAAAAACATTTTGACTAAACATGAGGAAAGCAAAAAAGAGATAATTCAAAACAAGAATGTTGTAATTGTGGGAATCCTCCCCAGAAAAGTGAGTGAAGCCTTGCTCGTGAAAGCATTTTTAACACTCCAGTGTGTCAGATACTGTAAAAGTTCACTGTCCTGTTCACTTTGGAAGGCAAACTAGCAGCTTTCAGCGTGCCGCATATAAACCTAGTCTTCTCACTTTCTCCTATGTCAGAGAGAAAACAGTTCATCAGTAGGAGTTTTAGACTTTTGTGATATTTATTTTATCTGCAGGGCCCAAATATTCAGTTCATGGCAGGAATAGACATGCTTATATAAAGTAGAAAATGAAAATACATTTTCTTCCTATACAATATTACAGTAACTCCAATTTCATAGGCCAGAGGAAAGCTGGATCACCATCCTCTGTTCCTGAGTGTTGCTGTGGGTCTCATCCATCTGGGCCTGCTGGTATCCTGACCTCCTTCACACAGATAGGACATTTGTTGGCCTGCCTTCGTCTGGTCTGGCCTGTCCAAGTTTGTGTTGATGTGTTGAGCATGTGTAATGGGAGAGACCAAGCTTTCTTCTTGGATACTTGCAATTCTTTTACATCTTTAGAAAAAGTGAAGCTAAATTTCCATGCCACGTGACAAAGTTCAATAAGCAAAACCAGAGACCCAAGTCAATATATATGGTTTCTAGAAAATGAGGAGAATGGGAAGCATAATTCCAATATACAGTATATCAGGAGAAAATGCAAAATAAAAAGGAATGTCAGAACTGAAAATGAAATAGAGCCCACATTACTTGCTATAATAATTTTTTGTTATTTTTTTTAAGGAAGATTAGCCCTGAGCTAACATCTGCCGCCAATCCTCCTCTTTTCGCTGAGGAAGACTGGCCCTGAGCTAACATCCATGCTCATCTTCCTCTACTTTTTTAAATACGTGGGATGCCTGCCATAGCACGGATTGATAAGCAGTGTGTAGGTCTGCAGCTGGGATCTGAACCAACCAACCCTAGGCTGCCGAAGCAGAACGTGCGAACTTAACCACTGCACCACTGGGCTGGCCCCCGCTATAAGAATTCTCTTAAAGGGATTCAAATACCTCTTTGGAAGTATCCATAAGAATTTGCCTCTAATACTCAGGGAGAAAAATATTTTAGACTTGTTTGCTCTTCTTCCTAGAGTTGACTGTGTAGAGGTGCTAACAAAGGCAGTGTAATCCAATGGTTAGCATGGAACTATGCCAAGAAAAAGCTGGATGACAGATTGTTAATCTTCAGATGGTTTAGTTTAGTGCAGTCGAATAGTAACAATGTTTTACATGCTTATAGCACTTTTTAATTTTCAAGTGGTTTCATTATGTTTTCTCTTTTGATCAGTTTGGATTTATCATTTAAAGAGATCAATCAGGGAGGGAGGCCCAACCCATGGTTAAGAAATATATAGACTGCTTTGTTTCTACATCATTTTAATGTACAAAGAATTCTGTGTCTTCATCAGAAGAGTTTCCAGAGAAGAAGAATATTAGCAAATTCATTTCTTTTAATGCTTGTATTCCCAAAGCTAATTCAGTTTTAGCCATTTGAAATTGGAGGCAAAGAGATACTATTTTATATTTATAAATCTTGACTTCGCACTATAAGTCAGAGTTCTCAAATATTTATATGTGCTAAAATCTGACCAGAGCCTTAATTATGTATTGCGATTAGTAAAAACAATCCAATGTCTTCGCAAAATACAATTACTTTTTTTTGAAATTGATTTTAGTTATACCATGGCTTTATGAATGAAGACAAAAGCAAAAACTCCATCCAAAATGGCTGAATCTAGTCCAGGTGCAATTGTACTTGGTAAGTAAAAATAAACGGTTACTTTTAATAATATTGGTAATATTAAGGTAAGACATTAGTTCACCCAAATAATTCTTTGAAGATAATATGAATGTTATATAGAATTTGAAGTAATAATTTTGCTAATTGATCTTCCCTGCCACAGTTTGGCTTATAGTTGGACATGAAAATTACAAAATACTAAAAAGAGATTCTGTATCATTGGAACACTCTTCTCGCCTCCCATGCTGGAGTTAGCCTCTTAATTTTACCTCTTAAATAAAGGGATCCATGGGCACTGAAATTTCCTGTTTGAACATAGGGCTATGATGCTTCAGTGAAATAGCTTATGCAAGTAATGTCAAACCAGAATAGTTTTGTTCTTCTTTTGCAAGCGCTTCGGTGTTACAATTCCTCCGAAGACCAGCTACCCACAGCACAGACCTTGTCTCACCCTGTAATGATTGAGGGCAGTGGAAGGTGCAGTGGCAGTCTAAAGCAGGGAGCGATTTATCCCTGTCATCTGGCCTGCGGTGAGAGTCAGAGAAGCTTTACGGGAAAGTGACACTTGGTCTGTGTCTTGAAGGAAAAGGAGAACTTAGTTCTGCAGGAGGACGAAGAAGGAAAGGAATGCTGGTATAAAGGCATAAAGAAAAAGCAGAGTGTTCGTGGTCCTGCTTTGCCAAATAAGTCATTTCATGAGCTCTAGACACAAGTGGTAGGTCCTTATGGTGTGTAGACTTGTGCAAACTTGTTGGGTCAGTGGGTCATAGCAGAGGGGAGGTCCATTGGAATTCAGAGTTGAATTTAAATAAATGTGTGTTTATGTGTGTATATATATATATATATATGTATGTATATAATTTCTGTATGCAGTAGGCATTATACCGGGCACTAGGGACACAGAGAAGAGTAAGAGAGCTTTACCTTCAAGACCCCTGCAGTCTACTAGCTGCGAACTGCCTCTTGCCCACGTCACACCCCTTGGCGTCCTAACAGATTGAATGAGAGCATTCAGAGAAGAAAAGCAATAGTAATTGTTTCAAAACATCACAACTTTGGAGAAATCAAATAGCAAGCATCTTATTTTGGTGGCTGACTAGCAAAATCAACTTTTCTATGAAGAACAGTTCATTAAAGCTAACTAATTATCCATAAAGAAATTCCTTTAAACCTGACCTGTGTCCATGTGTTTTTAGTTTTTTTCCTGGAGCAGCTTCCGCTTAGTCCATTGTGGTTCTTGTCCAACACAGTGTGGTAGAAGGCCAGTGCACCTGGGATCAAGGGCCCAGGGCCTGATTCCAATTCTGTTACTCTCTAGACATCTGTGCACGAGGTCACGGAGTTCTATTTTCCCATTGGTAAGAGCAATATCTCTATTCTTTCCTGCTCCATAGGGTTGTGAGGACAAAATAGGATGATTGGTTTAAAGGATTGTGTAAACTTTAAAAATCTATTAGATGCAATGAGTTAGGGTGCAGCTCAGAGGTAGGACATTTGCTGCAAAAAGTGGCAGCTAACTGTAGTCATTGCCTTCATTGTGGTGGACAGACATTTAAAAACCAGCCTAACAGTGACTTGCTTAGCTCCATCAGATCATTGAGTAAACAGCCTGTACTATCTGAATACAAAAGTATCCAGATTATGAAGAAATACTATGTTGGAATAAGTTATCTCTCTTCAAGTATTTAGATAACATTTTGAAGGCCTTCTATTTTATTAACCTTCTCAGTGGATAAGGAATTGAGAATTACGTTCCTGTATTGTACGAGGAATTTCACTTTATCAACATCTGACATGACTTTAGAAAATGCTTCTTGTTCTGAAACAGTTTGTTGCTCAGTATGTCTCCCATCACTGAAAGCATTAGAGACCCTTATCAAATAAGAATTGATTAAACTTACAGCTTCCGAGAAAGGCTATTAATGCAGATTAATGAGTTTCTGAGAGTTTAGAGTTAGAGAGTTTTGATATAAAACATGTACTAAAATTAGTAGAATGCCGTGTCAGGGAAGAATAAAGGAAAAATGACATTCAAAACTTTCTATCTGATCATATAGTGTTTATTTAGTGTCCTGCTACAGGTAGGCATACTTTAAACAATGATGATGTTCAAATATCATAAGTACTGTTTTAAAAACTAATTTTCTAGTGAGTGTAGACATCTAATTTTATCCTTCAAGATGAAAAACATTTGTTTTTTTGAAATAGATTAAACTCTAGGTATTGAGGATTGCTACAATTCGTACTAGCCTAGGAAACCACTGCCTCTAAATAGCAAACTTCAATTTGTTTCTACATCTGCCTTTGATTGAAATTTTTAGAAATTACCAACCACTCAAAGAATAGGGTAAGATTCCTCAACTAATACCTCACTAAAAACTTTAGAATCAGATTAACCAATTTCCCAAATACTGATGATTTTTAAAATTAGATTATTTAAAAGTTTACTTTAGGAAAGAATCAACAATTCTTATAATATTAAGTAAATATATCTACAAATATAAAATATCTTTCCATTAATTCAAGTTTTCTTTTAGGCCATTTAAGAGAGTTTAACATTTTCTCCATTAAGTTCCTACAAATGTCTGTTAGGTTAATCCCTAGATACTTTGTAGTCTGTATTGCTGTCGGGAATGGCATCTTCATTTTTATTGTATTTTCTCACTGGTTATTTTGCTGGTGTAGAGCAGGGTTTCTCAGCAGCCTGGCATTTGGGCTGGATAATACTTTGTTGTGGCAGACTTTCCTTGCATGATAGAATGTTTATCAGCCTCTCTGGCTTCTACTCACTGGATGCCAGTAGCACCTTCCCCTCAACGCCCCGCCCCCACACCCCCTGTTGTGACAACCAGAATGTCTCCATGTATTGCCAAAGGTCTGGGGCGGGCACAGTCACTCTCATTTGAGAACCACTGGTGTGGAGGAATACTTTGTTTTTTGCCTGTTAATCTTATATTTAACAAGCTTGATGAACACAATAGTTCCAATCGTTTGAGGATTCTGTTGGTTGTTTTGTGTAAAATGTTTTTACCTCTTTCTTTCCAATCCTTAAATTTTTTTTTTTTCGTATTCTTGCCTTAACTAGGATTTCATGTTCCTTGTAGAGCTGTAGCGGTAGTACTAAGCATCGTTGTCTAATAGCAGATTTTCAAGGGAATTGCCCGCAGCTTTCTCATTCAGTAGGATCTTTGCTGCAGTTTATGATAATCTTTATCAAAGCAGGGAAGTTGTTTGCTTTCAGTTTTCTAAAAGTTTTCCTCATTTTCTCATAATCATAGATATTGAATGTTGTTATATAATTTTTTTGCATTTATTCAGAAGATTGCGAATTTTCTCCTTTATTTCATTTTTGTGGTATATTACATTGCATATATGAGATTAAATCATCCTTGCATTATTGGAAAAATTGCTACATGATCCTCATTATATCTCTTTACATATACTTATATCTCTCTACATTAAATTTGTGGATTTGGATTAATCTTAATGTGATATCTTATTCCATATTTAGTTGAAATATCAAGATTATACCAACTTTATAAATGAGTTGGTGAATTTATTTTCCTATTTTCTTGGAGAAGTTTATTAAATAGCTATTATCTGTCTTATCCGTTTACTTTGCTTTTAGTGGTTTAATATGTGTACTCTGCAGATAGCTTTCATCACGCCTCCCTCAATGTTTTCTTTGAATTACCCGGCACATCCACTAGAAAAGTGTACTTGGTTGTGTGTGGGGGGAGATAGCCGGGCTGTAGTTGGTCCTCTTCCAGGTAGTTTTAGGGGGTTTAGCGGCATGTTTATGACAAAGAGCCTCCAGCGTAGCAAACTGGGCGCAGGTCGACGTAATTTGCGCATCGAGGCACCTCTGGTGTTGAAAGCTGGGTGGGGTTAACAGCTGAACCAGCTGTGTCAGATCTGCTGACTTTTTCCTTGGTGATCACTCTTTGAGGTTCATGGCATGTGGATGTTTCCCTTTCAGTATTTAATTTTATAAACATTTTACTATTTTTGGTTTCTTTCCTCAAGTGACAGGGAGATTCTGATTCATTTCAAAATTTGCTCAAAAGTCTTATTTTTTGTTTATATTGTTGTGGGGAGGGGCAGTTATCAGAAACATTTTCCTAATTCCTGTAGGTCCTAAAGTAGTTTTTCCTGCCATGGGATTAGATCAGGGTCATGTCCACACCCAGCTTCTGAGTTCTGATTAATTTCTAAGAGTGATAAGCAAGAAACTATGTAACATTAGACAAAATTATGCAACAATAAAAAGTGTCAAATACAAGTTAATGTTATATGTAGCATACAACCAAATTAATATGGTATATATTTATACTATGTATGATAATGATTGTGCACATGAGAATTAACCTAAATGGTAAGACGATAATTATTAATAGATGTCATTAATATAATTTTTGTATAGCCAAACTAGATTTTGAATATCTATTTCATTATTGATCACAGCATTTAAATGGTCAGTTGTCACTGCTGAATAAAAACATCCAGGTCAAACTCTCCCATTGCCGTGGTTCCCTGTTCTGCCATACCCTCCCCAGCATGCCTCCTTGTCACCTCTGCCAGATACAGGGCTAACTAGAATCCTTCATTGGCTTTCAAAGCAGGCTTTCATTTCATTTTCTGTGCCATCTCTCTCTAAAGGTCCTTCAGGCAGAATATCTAACTCTATATCCATCACATGAAAGGGCCAGGCGCTGTATTGTAGTCACTTTTGATGGCATGAGTTAGCAGAAACCTCAACACTAGGTTCATGGATCCTGCCAAGTCTTCAAAAGCACACTTAGAATCAAGTGAAGATTTTGCGTAGATACAGCCAAAGTCCTATGTACCGAGAGTTCCATGGCAAGATGCCCTTGCCTGGGGGCAAAAATACCTGACTTCCCAGTTTCCTCCAAGTTAGGGGTGGTGCTGAGTATACACCATAGTTTGTAGGAACTGATATTTTTGGCACATGTTCTTACTTTCTATTGACATGAATACTCTCTGGGATTGCTTTGGCACCAAAATAACAGCTAAAGAAGAAGGAAAAACATTCAGTTCTGGTGGAAATCTGAAATTTTATGACTGCTCGTTGTCCTCACGACACCAGCCTCAGTCTTGCCTCTAAGTCCTTGCTTGTGTTTCTTCCTGCCTCTCCAGTCCTACCCACCTTCTTAATCTGTTTTCCCTAATTCACGAAACTTTCCCTGATTACTCCTGGCTAAATGAGTCTCTCTCTTCTCTAAATGTCTTAAAAGACTTTGAGTTCATGCTCCACATTTTAGAGTTAATGTTATCTGTTTATTTTTAGATATGTTTTTCATTTTTTAAATTCTCACTCCTCAAAGAAAATGTTGGTTCCTGAATACAGACTTTGCCTAAACAGTTTTTATAGCTCCCATGACATTTAATAGAAATAAATACAAAGTAAATGTTCAACAAACACTCAGTGACAGACATTACTGATAAACAGATGATTAGTTAAAAGATGGCACTCATTTTCTTGACAATTTCCAAAGCAAACAAATTTTGGGGCAAAGCCTCTTATGTGAGTCTGTTTTTCAATTTAAGAGCATCCAAAACAAAGATACGCTGGTTGCTTTTTGCTTGCTTGTTTGTTTTGTTTTTGCTTTTTAGCTTTATTTATTTGAGATATAATTGACATATAACTTTTAGTTACTTTTTGAAGAGGACTTGTTTCTCAATTAGTAATTTTTGTTCTGTATTTATATACCTCCCTGTGTGCTAATGTTATCTACTACTCAGTTAACATCTTCCAATCTTCTCCTTTAGTCGACCTTCCTGCGCCTTAAAACAAGTGATTTGACTAAAATTCAGAGGAAGCACAGGGATTTATTCTATCTCTGTTTTATAGATAAATCCTAGAGCAAACCTAAATTCATCCAGGAGAAGAAATTATTTACAAAATAAGTGTATTTTTAAAGATAAAACTACGGAAGATATCAATTCAACTTTACCATTTTATAGGAGTAGGAACTGAGTCCCAGAGAGGTTGTTATTTGTCTAAAATTGTTGAGTTTGTTAGTGGCAGATTTAGGATTGGAGCCCTAGTCTCTTTTGATTACATCAGAAACAGTAGGCATTACATTTCTGTGCTTCAATATTTCATTTAATTGGCATATGTGTTGGGTAAAAATCGTGATATTATAGTACAGAGAGTATATCACTGAAAGTGAAAATGCCTTAAACTGACTCACACTCATAACGTTTGCTACTTTTGAAAATGTTTCCTTTGATGGCTTTGACCTTGACTTTCTCTTTTCTACATCATCTTCCCTAAGGGAAAAACAGGTAAATGAAAGAGCAGTACTTTTTTTTTTTTAAACATTTGCAAGCCAAGGATGCTAGTATTTAAATATATTTGCTCTTTTTAAAAAAAATAATTGAAGTATAATTGACATAGAATATTATGTTGGTTTCAGGTATGTGACATCATGATTCAACATTTGTATGCATTGTGCAGTGATCACCACAATAAGTCTCGTTACCCTCTGTCACTGTACAGAGTTCATACAGTATTATGCACTGCAGTCCTCATGCTGTACATTACACGCCCATGGCATTTATTTTATAACTGGACGTTTGTACCTCTTGATCCCTTTTATCTGTTTTTGCCCATCCCCCAAACCCCTCCCCTCTGGCAACCACTAATCTGTTTTTGTATCTATGAGTCTGGTTTTGTTTTGTTGTTTGTTTTGTTTCTTAGATTCCACATATAAGAGAAATCATATGGTATTTATCTTTCTCTGTCACTTAGCAGAATATCCTCAAAGTCCGTCTGTGTTGTCACAAATGACAAGATTTCATTATTTTTTGTGGCTGAGTAGTATTCCATTGTATATATATATATATATATACCACATCTTCTTTATCCATTCCTCCATTGATGGATACTTAAGTTGTTTCCATATTGTGGCTATTGTAAATAATGCTGCAATGAACATAGGTGTGCATACATCTTTTCAAATTAGTGTTTTCATTTTTTTTTGTATAAATACCCAAAAGCTGAATTACTGGATTGTATAGTAGTTCTATTTTTTTTTTTTCTGATGAGGAAGATTCACCCTGAGCCAACATCTGCTGCCAATCTTCCTCTTTTTGCTTGAAGAAGATGCACCCTGAGCTAACATCTGATGCCAGTCTTCCCCTTTGTTGTATGTGGATTGCCACCACAGCATGGCTGCTGAGCGGTATAGGTCCACACCTGGGAACTAAACCCAGGCCACGGAAGCAAAGCACACCAAACCTTACTGCCAGGACCCCAGGCTTGCCCCCAGTGGTAGTGCTATTTTTAATTTTTAAAGGAAACTTGATATTCTTTTCCACAGTGGTTGCACCAATTTAAATTCCCACCAACAGTGTACAAGGATTTCCTTTTCTCCACATTCTTGCCAACACTTGTTATTTCTTGTCTTTTTGATAATAGTCATTCTGACAGGTGTGAGGTGGTATTTCATTCTGGTTTTGATTTGCATTTTCCTGATGATTAGTAGTGTTGAGCATCTTTTCCTGGGTATGTTGACAATCTATGTTTTCTTTGGAAAAATGTCTTTTCAAATCCTCTGCCCATTTTTTTAATCTTTGTTGTTTTGTTGTTGAGTTGTATGAGTTCATTATATATTTTGGATATTAACTTCTTATCAGATATGCAATTTGCAAATGTCTTCTCCCATTCAGTAGGTTGCCTTTTTGTTTTGTCAATGGTTTCCTTTGCTGTGCAGAAGACTTTTAGTTTAATGTAGTTCCATTTATTTACTTTTCTTTTGTTTCTCTTGCTTTTGGAGTCAGATTGAAAAAATTGTTGCTAAGACTGAAGTCTGGAAGCTTATCACCTATGTTTTCTTCTAGGAATTTTACGGTTTCAGATCTTACATTCAAGTCTTTAATCCATTTTGAGTTAATTTTTGGACATGGTATAAGATAGTGGCTCAGTTTTATTCTTTTGCATGTGGCTGTCCAGTTTTCCCATCATCATTTTTTGAAGAGACTGTCTTTTCCCTATTGTATATTCTTGCCTCTTTTGTCATAAAGTAATTGATCATATATGTGTGGGATTATTTCTGAGGTATCTGTTCTGTTTCGTTGAGCTATGTGTCTTTTTTTATGCTAATACCATTTTGTTTTGATGACTATAGCTTTGCAATACAGACAGTTTCTGACTTACAATAGTTTGACTTACAATTTTTCAAATGCATGATGGTGCAAAAGTGATATGTATTCAGTAGAAACAGTACTTTGAATTTTGATCTTTCCTGGGCTAGTGATATGTTATATGATACTCTCTCTTAAGGCTGGGCAGAGGCCGTGGGCCAAGCTTCCAGTCAGCCATGTGGTCACGAGGGTAAACAACCAATACACTTATAACCATTCTGTATCCATACAATGATTCTGTTTTTCACTTTTAGTACAGTATTCAATAAATTACCAAAGATATTCAACACTTTATTATAGAATAGGCTTTGTGTTGGATGACTTTGCCCAACTGCAGGCTAATGTAAGTGTTCTGAGCATGTTTAAGGTAGGCTGGGCTAAGCTATGATGTTTGGTAGGTTAAGTGTATTAAATACACTTCTTTTTTTTTTGAGGAAGATTAGCCCTGAGCTAACATCTGCTGCCAACCCTCCTCTTTTTGCTGAGGAAGACTGCCCCTGAGCTAACATCTGTGCCCATCTTCCTCTACTTTATATGTGGGATGCCTGCCACTGCATGACTTGCTGAGCGGTGCCATGTCTGCACCCGGGATCCAAACCGGCAAACCCTGGGCCACCAAAGCAGAACATGTGAGCTTAACCGCTGTGCCACCAGGCCGGCCCAATACACTTTCAACTTATAATATTTTCAACTTACGTAGGTTTATTGGGATGTAACCCCATTGTAAGTTGAGGTAGGTCTGTATTGTTTGAAATCAGGGAACATGATGCCTCTAACTTCGTTCTTCTTTCTCAGGATCGCTTTGGCTATTCAAGATCTTTTGTGGTGCCATACAAATTTTAGGATTGTTTGTTCTATTTCTGTGAAAAACGCCTTTGGAATTTTGATAGGGATTGCACTGAATCTGTAGATTGCTTTGGGTAATATGGACATTTTAAAAATATCAATTCTTCCAATTCGTGAGCATGGAATATCTTTTCATTTATTTGTCTTTCTAAATTTCTTTCATCAATGTCTTCTAGTTTTCAGCATAAAGGTCTTTCACCTTCTTGGTTAAATTTATTCCTTGGTATTTTATTCCTTTTGATGCAATTGTAAATGTGATTGTTTTCTTAATTTCTCTTTTTGCTAGTTCTTTGTTGATGTATAAAAATACAACCAATTTTTTATATTGATTTTATACTCTGCAACTCCCTTGGATTTGTTTGTTAGTTCTCACAGTTTTTTGGTGCAGTCTAGGGTTTTCTGTACATGAAATCATGTCATCTGCATATAGTGACAGTTTTACTTCTTCCTTTTTAATTCCTTTCCTTTTCCTGACTAATTGTTCTATCTAGGACTTCCAATACTGTGTTGAATACAAGTGGCAAAAGTGGGCATTCTTGTCTTGCTCTTGATCTTAAAGGAAAAAGTTTTATTTTTTTGACATTAAGTATGATGTTAGCTGTGAGCTTGTCATATATAGTTTTTGTTATGTTGAAATACGTTCCATCTAGACCCACTTTATTGGAGGGTTTTATCATAAATGGATGTTGAATTTTGTCAAGTGCTTTTTCTGCATCTATTGAGACAATCATGTAATTTTTATCCTCCATTTTGTTAATGTGGTGTATCATCTTGACTCTTTTGTGGCTTTTGAACCATACCTGCATCCCTGGGATAAATCTCCAGTTTAGGGAAGTTTTGGGCATTATTTCCTCAAATAAGTTTTCTACCCCTTTCTCTCTCTCTCTCTTCGCCTCTGGGACACTTGTAATGAGACTATTATTCTGCTTGATGTTGTCCCATAGGTCCCATAAACCATCTTTGCTTTTTAAAATTTGTTTTCATTTTTGCTGCTCTATTTGGGTGAGTTCCATTGCTCTGTTTTCCAGACCACTGATTCTTTCTTCTGCTTTATCTAGTCTGCTATTGAACCCCTCTAGTAATTTTTCAGTTTACTTACTGTATTCTTCAGCTCTGTGACTTCCGATTGCTACTTTCTTAAAATTTGTCTTTGTTGAAGTTCTCACTGTGTTCATTCATTCTTCTCTTGAGTTCCGTGAGCATCTTTATGACATTACTTTGAACTCTTTATCAGGTAAACTACTTATCTCCATTTCATTGGGGTTTTTTTCCTGGGGTTTTATCTTGTTCTTTCACTTGGAACATATTCCTTTGTTTCCTCATTTTGTTTGCTTGACTCTCTTTGTTTGTTTCTATGTATTAGGTGAAACAGCTATCTCTTCCAGTCTTTTTTTTTTTTTTGAGGAAGATTAGCCCTGAGCTAACGTCTGCTGCCAATCCTCCTCTTTTTGCTGAGGAAGACTGGCCCTGAGCTAACACCCATGCCCATCTTCCTCTACCTTATATGTGGGACACCTACACAGCATGGCTTTTTGCCCAGCAGTGCCATGTCTGCACCCGGGATCCAAACCAGTGAACCCCAGGCTGCTGAAGCAGAATGTGTGAACTTAACTGCTGTGCAGCCAGGCCAGCCCTGCTTCCAGTCTTGAAGGAGTGGCTTTGTGTAGGAGATGAATCTTATTGTTTAACCTTGCCCTAGCTCTTAGTTGTCTCTCAAACCTTTCTGATTGTTTAAGCAGCCTGAATTTTTCTTGATGGGTCCCAGTTGTTGACGTTGTGCCAAGACCCCTGAGTGTTCTGGAAGGAGGGATCTCAGTCAGTACCTAGTTTCAGCTGATTGGAAGCTAGACCCTCAGGCAGCAGCTGCTTCTTTTTGTTTTAGTGACCAAGTTTCGCCCTGAGCTAACATCTGCTGCCAATCTTCCTCTTTGTTTGCTTCAGGAATATTAGCCCTCATCTAACATTCATGCCAATATTCCTCTACTTTGTATGTGGGATTACTCCACAGTATGGCTGATGAGTGGAGTAGGTTCATGCCTGGGATCTGAACCCGCAAACCTGGGCTGCCAAAGTGGAGCACATGGAACAGTGGAGCACTGTCTCCCAGGCAACAGCTTTTAAGGGCTGCAAATATATACAGCCCTGTGGGACTGCAATCACAGACCCTGCTGGCCTCCAGACCAGACTATTTGGAGGTGTCCCCTTAGTGTCTGTTGCAAAAATTAGCCCTCCAGACAAGTGTATGAGCTCCTTTTTGGGAGGTACTGGAGAACTGTAGTGAGGCCAAGGGAGAGTGCAAAGGCAGCATCTCCCAGCCCACATTCCATAGCCTCTAGTTGTGGGTAAACCTACAGTCTTCCCTTCAGGCTGGAGCTCTAGGACAAGTAAATAGATTGGGGGTGTGTTTCAGTCTGCTGCCTGTGCAGTGCCCTGGGGGTTGTAGCCTGCTAAAACCTCTCTCTTTGATTGTTTCCAACCTGTGGGGCCTGTAAGCACAATTCCCTCTAGCCACCAGAGTGAGGTGCCCAGTGGTCATCCCCTGTGTGGGCTATGTGTGCCTTCTGGCTTTCAGGGTAGGGAGCTCAACTGGCTGGCTCTGGTGGGGCTTTGCCAGCAATGGAGGGGTGCAGGGTACACCCATCAGAGCTACCATGTTAGAGGGAGAGTTCACAAATGGTGTCCACCAATGCCAGCACTAGCCAAGTTTGGGCGATAGAGCAAAAATGGCGCCAGCCAGTGTCTCTGTCCCCAGAGAGAGTCCCAACAGATTTCTGCCCTTCCCGCAGAGGCTTTAAGATTGGCAAGTGCATCTCCTTCACTTCTAGGCCCTTTTCCCATTGCTGCTATTGAGCTGGGTCCCGCACTGAGTAAGTAGGCATGTGAGCCCTTTAAGAGCGGAATCTCGGTTCCTTACAGGCTTACGGTTCTCCTGGACGTGGACCCCACTGGTTTTCAAAGCTAGATGTTTTGGGGCCTCATCTCTCAGGTGGAGGTTCCAAGGGTTGGGGTGCTTCATGTGGGGCACACATGCCTCTCTCCTCAGGTAGAAGCACCGTATTTATGAGATCCCTCCCCATTATGGGTTCTCGCACGGGGGGTGGGGTTTTTGGCGAGACCACGTCTTTGCCTCTGTTACTGTTCCAGTGTGGCTGTCTTATCCTTTATTCTGGAGGATCTTTTCAGCTGGTTTTCAGGTCTTTTTTCAGGGGGAATTGTTCCACATATTGCTGTAGATTTGTTGTGTCCATGGGAGGAGCTGAATTCAGGGTCTTCCTACCCTGCTGTCTTGAGCTGTCTCTATTTGCTTTCTTAACAATATTATTTTTATAACAATTATTTTGATATAATAGAATATCCTAAGACAATTCTACACTTAGAAGTTAAACTTTTTCCTAGAAGTTTTAGTTTGAATTCTGGGCTGTTTCTTTTATTCTATTCAGCTCTTTAGCATTGAGCTGTGCAATCAAACTTGTTCAAAACCTCATGGTGGTCTCTCTGTGAGCTGCTGCTTGGGATGAGCGGTGCCCTAGCCTTGAAAGCATCATGTCTTGTGCATGTTTTGAAAGGTACTATTTGTTAAGCATGCAAAGAGATAGTTATTTTAGTAGAGCAAAATATTCCTCAGAACATAAGAATCTAAGTATTCTGATACTTACAAATTTAATGGATTAGCACAGCTTTCTTCCAAATCTTTGAGACTTATCATCTTATTTCTTCTCCTCTCTTAGTAGTTTAATCCTTTGCTAAGTACTGATTATTCTTTCTCAGAGGTCTCTACTATGTATTGTCATTTAGAAGCTGGTCCCCTCCCAGTCCTGAAGTCATATTTCTTTCTCAAAGTTCTTGCCTTGTTGATCTATTCTACTTATATGTATTAGAAAAGTTTGCCTAATATATTCTTTCCAGCATGTCACATCCCTGACCAATAATTTGTAGTAGCTTTAAGCTGTCAATCAGTTCAACATCTGCAGTCTGCCCTTCAGGACTCTTAAGAAATTCTCTCTGATTTTCTTAAATGTTTGCCACTTTGAATTTCTGTTCCACCCGTGATCTGACATGCAGCTTCCTTTTCCCTCCCTCTATGTTTTGTGCATGCTCTTTATCCTCAGAAGGCTCATATTCAACCCCTAACACATTTAACAGTTTCTTTACTTTTGTAGTTAAAAAATGTTTCAGGAGAGTGAACTCTGCAGGTTGCTCTTTAGCTCTAGAAATATTTTCTGTAATTTTTATTTTTACTTATTTTTTGAGGCTTTCAAGATTATCTGTTATTTATATGTTGGCTCTTCCTTCTATGCTTTTGAATTCTATGATGTTTTTCTTTTATATTTTCAGCACTTTGTTATTTTATATTTTCATATTTTGGAACAGCATCACAGATATTTACTGTCTGCAGCATCAGCTACGCTCTTACAGTATCCGGTGGGAGAGGATCATTTTCTTGGGGCTTTTTCTGAAAATCTTTTGCATATTCCTTATATAATCTATCTTGGTTTCACCTTATCTATTTAATTTCCATCTTTTCCTTGTCCTTTCCTCCTGACTTTAGATATCTGATTTTCAGACAACATATTACTTTCATTCTCTTCAGAATGACAGTTTTCTGAAATTTTCTAGCTCCTTAATTAAATTGCTTTCAGGAAATATACTTTTCCAAATTTAAATATTCTGAGTGCTGTTCCCTTTCTCTTATTCTGAAGTACCTCACTTGATAGTCCATGTGTCCTTTTTACCTTTTGGTTTATCTTTAATTAAGTTGAGTTCTGTTCCAACATAGTGTTTGCCTATGAATTTGGTTGCATTTCAGTTTAATTATTCAGCGATTGAACCGCAGCCTCAGATATTCAGCAGAGTGCAGCTGGAGATGCAACATGCTCAGTACAATTTCTTATTTTCATTGAGCTTTTACCAAGCATAGTGGTATTGCTTTCCTGTTGTCACAGTAAGGCACTATTAAAAAACCCCCCACAAAACCATAGTGGCGTACAGCAATAAGCATTTCTTTCTCCTATAGGTGGTCTAAACAGTATCCAGTGTCATTCGGGTTTGCTGTTTGTTGACTTGGAGTCAGCTCTACCCCACGGATCTCTCATCCTCTTTGGATTAGTAAGATCACTAGGGGTTTTCTTCTCATGGCAATGACAGAAGCTGAAGAGAATGAGTAGAAAACAGACATCCTGACATAGTCACCTCATTTGATTGGCTAAAGCAAGTCACAAGTCAAACCCAAAGACAAAAAGCAGTAAAATATACTTCTCTCCTTTGGTAAGAGAAGCGAAAAAGCCACATGACGAAGGGTGAGCATAAAGAAAGGGATGAAGAATTAAGAGTAATGCAGTTTACCGCAATTATCTTTCTCCTGCCTACCATATCAAGCCTTGCCTGGCTAAACTAACATAGTAAAAGAGTAACTACTATTACCACAATTAGGTTCTACCAGGAATACTGTTGTCTCTGCTAACACACACAGCGCTTAACCTAAACTAGTCATTTAAAATATTTTCTTGCATTATTTCATTTAATATCACAGCAGTTCTAAGATGTAAGTATTATTGTTTTTGGCAATTTTCCAGATGAGATAGTCCATTCAATTTTTCAGATATTTAAGCAGTACCTACTCTTTCCAGGCATCATTTGGGAATGGAGGTTACAGCAGTGAACAAAATAGACAAGGTCCCTGTTCACACCTTGAGGGTGTAACGGGAAGACATATAAGCAAATTAAGATAATTTCAGGAAAGAATTTGTGTTCTTAGATAATAAGCTATCTTGGCTTTGTTGGTCAAAGAAAACCTTTTTAGGAGTGGATTTTATCCAAGACCTGAATGATTCAAAAGAAGTAAGTAGGCAGAAACATGGAGGCAAGTATTTCCAAGGAAAGGAACTGGCTAGTGCAACGGCTCTAAGGCAGTATGAAACTTAGAAACACAGAGATGACGAGGGTTGCCAGATCACAGCAAGGAAGGCAGAGATTAGTACTAGGTGAAGCTGAAAAGCCAAGCATTACCGCACTTACTTCAGATTTGAAATTCATGAATTTGGGGGGACACAATTCATCCCATAACAAACTCCCAAGCACAACATAGTAAGAAAAGATAAATAAAGAAATCTTAAAACAGTTAAAGAAAAGAAAACAGATATTCCTTCAAAGAGCAATTTGATAACAGACTCCTCAGCAGGTAATAATGGCAACCAGAAGTCGGTGGAATAATAGTTAATTGAACCACTTGAAATTGTCATTTTTGTACAGTAAAATGTGTCAAACATCATCAATTTAATACAGTTTAACTAAATGCATACAAAGTTCAGAAAAGAAATAACTGCCAAGCTAGAATTCTATAACCAATAAACATGTCCTTCAAGAATTGTGGTAAAATAGGGGCCAACCTGGTGGTGTAGTGTTTGAGTTCACACTTTCTGGTTTGGCAGCCTGTGGTTCGCAGCTTTGGATCCTGGGCATAGACCTGCACACTGCTCATCAAACCATGCTCTGGCAGCATCCCCACATAAAATAGAGGAGAATTGGCACAGGTGTTGGCTCAGTGACAATCTTCCTCAAGCAAAAAGAGGAAGATTGGCAGCAGTTATTAGCTCAGGGCCAATCTTCCTCACTGAAAAAAAAAAAGGAAAAGAAAAGAAAAGAAAAAAGAGTTATGGTAAAATAAAGACATTTTTAAACATTCACCAGTAAAATTCCTCAAGTTTAAGGCAAATGATTCCAGATGAAGTGTGTAATGTGCAAAAAGGATTGAGGAGCAAAGAAAGTGTTAATATGTAAATAAATGTAAATAAACATGATTATATAAGTAGTAATAATATCAAGCTGAGGTTTAAAAACAGATAGAATTAAAATATTAGATGGAAATAATTCATTTAGTTTTGGGAATAGAGTCAATGGAATTAAAATATCATAAGTTTTTTGTATTATTTAGGAAGAGAATAATGGTTTAAATTAACTTTAAACTTTGACAAAGTGTATAATTTCCATGTTTATTAGTAAGATTGAGTGCCTTCTCATACGTTTTTGATAATTTGGCTTTTCTCTTTGGTGATGTGCTGTTGAAAGTCTCTTGCCCATTTTTAGGTTGGGACATCTGCCGTTTTCTTTTCAATTGTTTAGCTGTCTTTATGTTTTATGCAATTTCTATATGTATGTTATATTTCAAAAAAATGTCAGGAGCCAGGAATTAATTAAGGATCTATTTACTTATTTCTTTACTTTTTCGTGCAACCTGGTAAAATAGCTGTCATTGTTCCTGTTTATTAAGAGTGCAGGTGAGTCTCAGGGAGTTCACTTTACTACCCAAGTTCATGCAATGTTTGAAGGGCAATAGGTGGCCTTGAGGTCTTTCTGAATCCAGGTCTGTTTGTCCCTCTGTCCAAATCAAAGAATTAAAACTTCCTCATCTGATTAAAATACATCTGGAATATTATGTATAATTCTAAGTGTTGCCCATTAAAGAACATTTGAGGAGTTGGCATAATTTGTAAAATGATAGTCAATATTTTAACATTGCAGCCTTTAAACTAAATTGTGTAAGTTCTAAGAGTGCTTTTCATATAGGAAAAAGTAGAGGAATGGGGGAGAGGGAGAGAGAGAAGAGTGCTCTTAATGACATATCTTCAAAAATTTGGAGGACTAGCATATGAAAGAAAGAATGGATATATACTGTATTTACAAGAGCAGGTCACTCTATTTAATAGGCAAGATAAATACAATGCCTAGTCTAGAACCATGAGCTTTAAGGGTCTATGAATATGTTTGGATTTGGAAAAAACGTATTAGTCCCAAAACATGAGCAGAAAATTGAAAAATCAAAGTTAACGAATGTCAATTAAAAAGAATTCCACAAAATCTAAAATTATCAAGATCACAGGTTGACAAAATTTTATTAACATTAAAATTTTATTTGTATACATATAGTTTAAATCAGGGAAGATCTAGATTTATTTTATGTATGAACATGTGTACTTGCTGTTTATGTACCACAAGTTTGCGTCCCAAAACACAGAAATTCCAGTAAATTTTATTTTGTATGATTTCCATTAAGAAAGAAAAAATATATAATTGGTGGGTTTATGATGTAATATGCTGCCTTATCAAATATGTTCCCAATAGAAGGGAACTTCCAGTTGACCAGGTATTAAAATAAGAATCAAAGCCTTTTAAGAAATTTTACCCTTTTTACTTGCTAAATATTTCTTACAATGTTATATATTAGTTGCTGTTTCCTCTTGCTTAGGTCTTTTGGTTTCTCATTTTACTCCATGGGTATGTGACTATCCCCCAGTAATTACTCTGGATGCCAAGGCTTGGGCAAGTTTCACTGGTTGGCAGTATTTCATATGTGTGTTAAACATCTTGAGAATGGGGACAGTAATTGTATCTAGTTTATGGGTTGTTATAAGGATTAAATGAGGTAGTATGTGTCATATGCTTAGAGCAGTGACTGATACTGTTCTAATAATAAAAGCTATCTATATAAGGGCTTGTTAAATAAAACTAATGAGTGGGTATAGGACAGGCAGAGTTTAGAACCTGAAAACATACAGCAAGCATCAGATTTGGGGTGATGAGTTAAAGCAAACAACCAAGGGGTCAAGAGGCAAAGAGATCTGGAGCTAAAAATAAATTAAAAATCACACACACACACACACACACACACACACACAGTATGAAGTAGACTGAGGAAAACTGGTTTGGTTCTGGCATTGACCCCAGCCTAAGCAAAAGTGCTAGAAGGCCATCCTGTTGGATTCTGGCCTATAGAGAAGTAGGATTACAAGTATAGGGCCTAGCAAATAAATTCCTCCTGCCTTTTTCTTACACTTTATTCTGCAGAAAATTTTTATGTAGCAGTGGCAGTACCAGTGATGGCTTTGGTGCAGAGAGAGTGTCGTCTTACCCAAAGCCATATTAAATGCCTATGAAATCTATGTAAATACAATAATCTAGTTATACAAAAGCAGCTTCAAAAGAAGCTCCCTATTTTCACACCCCCCCCCCCCCCCAACCAAGTCATCTTTCCTACTCCAGCCCCTCCTGTAAGTTCTGGAGCTGCCACTATTTTGGAACATAGTAGGATGAGACATGATGGTCCTTAAGTTTGCCGTGGAGTTTATTTCACCATTGAGTCTTCTGCTGAAGCAGGAACAGCCTTAGAATTTAAGGAAATTTCTTTTGTGGATCAATTGAGAGAGGTAACTCTACAAGTTTCAGTGTCATTCAAAGTGTCTAAGAAATTGTTAGACATTAAAATTGTCCTTTGGCCCGTGGTTATTATTACCTTATTGGGTAGCAGCTATGATCATTTTGCAGGGTAAGCCACGTATCTAGTTGATCACTGGCTCCTCTTCTACCTTATTGCATACATATTTACCCTTTTTTCTCATTTCCTTGGGGTGGATAAATCACACTTCTTCCTTAATCCCTGGGGCTTTCCTGTGAGAAGGAGAGGAGAAAAAAGAGGAAGTTCAAAGTAAAATTGACGATTACCTCTATTCAGCTACCAAAAGTAGGGAAAAGAGTGGAGAATATTTGAACACTTCACCCCATAGTAAGAGTGAGAACAAGGACTGTGTCTTTTGGGTGTTCTGTCCATGCCCTTCCCAAACATCAAGTGATCTGAAACTGTTTCTGCATGGAAAGTGTTCACTCTCTCAAGACCAGGAAAGGGACACGAAGACCCACGGTCTAGTAAAGTACAGGAACTGAACAGATGGAAATCTCTTTCATTTCATTGGATTAACAGGCTTTGAGGGGAGGGAGAAAAAGTAATTTGAAGGTCAAACTGGGAGGAAAGCAGTTTCATGGTTAGTGGGAATGAATTTACCACGTAAGAAACATAATGAATAAGAGAAAGATACCCTAAGAGATACTATCTAGTCAGTAACATGAGTTATGTCTCATAGCATCCAAGTGGAACAAAAAATCCCTTGAATTCAGGAAGTATTCCTAGTTTGAGATTCTGTTCTTTAAATCAGTGAGGTTATAGTTCAGATGGGATCTGTGGCAGCCATAAACTGTGTACCACATAAGAAGACATCTACGTAGGGTGATAGATTATGATGTTGAACTTGAAGAGCATGGATTTCCAGTCTCTCTCTTACAGGTCTTGTTTGTGGGAATCAGATTATAGAAAAAAAAAACCTATGTGTCTTGGAATGGCAGATGTAGGGATTATGAATTAGAGTCCCATTCTTTAGAAATAAGTTGCTCTGTGTCTTTGGACGGGCTGGCTAATTGTGAATGCCCTCCACTTTCTCACCTATGAAATCTGAGATCCACATTCATCCAACATAGCAAATCTTAGAAACCTAACAATAAAATGGTCCTTGCATGGCTATTGAGCTTTGGGATGAGAATCACTCACTCACTGTCATGGAAATCACTAAAAATTATAAAGGGGAGGATAAATAAGAATAAAATTCCATCCTCTAAGTATACTAGTACATAACACCTTCATCGGGTCACTTTTAGGATTTCCCTTGAAAACAGTTTTGATTCTAGGTGGAAATGAAACATTTCCCCAATTCGTCTCTTTAATATTTTAATTTTGAAAGTTGGATTTTCTAGTGAAAATACTTGACAAAAAGTTTAAAAATGAATTTTTTTTGAGGAAGATTAGCCCTGAGTTAACTGCTGCCAATCCTCCTCTTTTCGCTGAGGAAGACTGGACCTGAGCTAACATCCATGCCCATCTTCCTCTACTTTATATGTGGGACACCTACCACACCATGGCAGGCCAAGTGGTGCCATGTCTGCACCCGGGATCTGAACTGGCCAACCCTGGGCTACTGAGAAGCGGAACGTGCAAACTTAACCGCTGTGCCAACTGGCTGGCCCCTAAAAATGATTTGTAAAGAATGTTTGAAATAATAGATATCTCACAAAAGGAAGTGAATAAATGGTTAAAATGCCAATTTAAGGGATGATTAAAAGTACAGTAACAATCTTTAATCCATCATTGGTTAAAAATGAATTTTAGCTGGTTTTTAAAATAACTGAAGCTATATTTAAATTTTTAAGTGCGTCTCATTTTAATTATTTTAAAACAAATATGTTTGAAATGAATATCACTTTCTGTCTTCTATGTTGAACTACACTGGACATTAATTTCTTCTTGATGACTCATAGTTATTGCTATGATCTTGTTATTTTCATACTCTAATGCAGACCTGCTCTAAGACTTCTGGAGAGTTCCTTGTTCTTATTTAAGTGGCCAGGCTCTTAAGCTTACTGCCTTAAATCTGCTTTTCATCATTTTCTGTCTCTCCCCTTGAAACTGGTTATCATCGTTAGATGTTACTGGACTAGAGTACCTTCATGTATTCTCATTCCTTCCCAATTTATTGTTTCTAGACTTCTATAGACCAGGAATCCAAAAGTTAGTGAAACTAGCTGAATAAGATAAACTTTTAAAATATTTTAGGCTTAAAATTCAAGATGAGAAAGGTAAGCTAGTAAGGAATGTACCATGGTGAGTTGGATTCTGATACATAGAAACCAGGAATAGCATGCTGCCTCAAAGTGGTGATGGCATAAATAAAGGGGTAAAGAATCTTTCACAAATAACATGCTAAGTTACCTGCTTCAGGGGCAGCATACGAATGAGCAAAATGCAGAATAGTTTGTGTTTGAGGAACACAGCAGTTGCGCTCAAGGTGCATAGTTTCTGCAACTTGAGTTGTAGTTTCTTGTTTCTCACTTTCATAAATTAAAAAGATTACTAGTTCCTGTCCTGTGTAAGTAGCCTGGCATCTTCTTCAAATATAAGTAAATACAGAAGAAGTAATGAGGAGGAGCTGGGGTGAGTTCACCATGCATGCATCAACCACTATTTGGTGAGCATCTGCTGTGAGTGAGGCAGTATGCTAAGCTTAGGAATATGGCAGCAAACGAGGCAGAGCTATTTCCTGCCTTCCTGAAACTTACGGCTCTCTTCAGCACCTTGAACAATGTTTAAAAATGTGAAGATTAGCAGGAGCTAAATGAGGAACATATGACAACTCTCTGAACTTTGAAACTTTTACAGAAGTCTAAAATTTGTTCAAAAGAAAAAAATTTAAAAAGTATAATGACATATGACATGACAAGTTCAGGATGTATGGGAACATTTGATGAATGAAGAAGATCTGGTGGTCCAGGAGAGAAGGGGGTTGATTAAATCCAGGCAGAGAAACTAGTATACGGTATAGATCCGTGGTGGGAGATAGCACTGGTGTGTAAGTGAAAATGAATGACATTTAGGGTGGCCAAGCACCCGGAGTGAGAGGTGAAGGAATTCCAGTCCACTTGACCATCCCCATCATGGATCACTGTTCTGATGACAAGGATGCTGGTGACAAGATTTTTGGAAAGCCAGAGTTGCTAATTCTTAACGTGTAATTTTAGTCTCACCTTTTTTCCCTTTCACAGTCTTGAGTTACTGATGCAAAGACAGCTGCCCAGTCAAGGTTTGCATTCACTTTGCCTGCTTCCCTTCTCATATAGCCAAGCAACGAGATTTTGCCAGGGGAATGTGAGGCTGTAGGAAATTGGAGTTACGAGATAGAAGAAGGCAGAGTCTCTAAATTACCACATGGAAGATACTCTCCTATCAACAAAGAAACTTACATTCAACTTCTGCTGTGTTAGGTCACTAAGATTTTGCTTTTATCTATTACAGTAACTAGGGTTGCCTTAACAACAGACATATTAGCTTAAAAATTTTCAGGCTGAGAGTCCTGGTTTCAAGATCATTAAACAACCCTGCTATATGAATCTTGGTCCTTACTCCTTCAGACATACTTTAGCCTTTGTCTTAATTTAAGAGTTATGTGTTGATATCAGCTATCTGCAAGAAGCACAGCAAAATAAAGTAGAAAGAGTTCTGAATTTGGAATGGCCTGAGCAGCATTCAGGCCCTGCGCTCCCTGCTGGCTGACCGACAATAGATTGTGTCTTATCCTGACCCCCAGTTTCTCTTGGTACGTTGTGAATAGTAAGTAGACTTAGTTCAGTTCTTGAGGTTTTTCAAATATTTCTGTTTACATTATTTCATTTATTTCTTTAAAGAACTCTATTTGATATAAGTATTATCAACCCATACTTGCTTTCCTTGACACCAACATTTTATAAATAAGGAAATTGATGATATCAAGCAATTTTAGCTAAGTCATAGTGCTGATAAATATTGGAGCCAGGATCTGTAGATAGGTTATTTGACTCAAAACGCGAGGTTCATTCCCCTTTCCCATAGCATCTCATCACTACAGAATGTGGCAATAACATCAGGAAAAAATAAAAATAAATTCCTGAAAATTGACCTGATATTCATTATCTATTTTCCTTTCTGAATTTTTAGCCTCAGTTTCTTTTGGCCTTCACCTCATATGATTATGCTCAAGACTCTGTATTTAAAAACAAATGTGTTCCCAAGCCTCTTGATGTGCCTTCAGTTTATAGGAAATGCAGTTGCATGAGAGACAAGAATTTGGGTGATGGGTACACGAGGTTCACTATATGAGTCTCTACTTATTGCTTCATCAAAAACTTTGTAATCAAAAGTTAAGAAAAAAAAAAACAAATATGAAAAGGAGCAAAACCTTTATATATGCCACAGATCCATCTCTCTCCTTTGCTTCTCAGGCAAATTTCTTCCAAGGACAACTGTCTCACTTCCTTATTCTCCACTCACTATGCCCACATCTGCAGTCTGTCTCCTCTCTCCTCCAGACCTTTGAAACTGCACAGTGGTCACCGGTCAACTCCATATTGACAGTTATACAAGATGAGTAAGTTCCGGAGAGCTGCTGTACACCATGGTGCCTAAAGTTAGCAATAAGGTAATTTTGCACTTAAAATTTAAGAGAGTAGATCTCACATTAAATGTTCTTACCACAGAAACAAATAAACAAAAAAGAACAATGAAGGGACACAAGAAAACTTTCAGAAGTGGTGGATGTGTTTATTACCTTGATTACAGTGATGGTAACATGGGTGTATATTTGTGTCCAGACCCACCGAATTACATACATTAATTTTGCGCAGTTTTTTGTATACCAATTATACCTCGAGAAAGTGCATGGAGATTCAGCAAGGATGAAATATCTTAGAAGAAGAAGTGTTTGGAAGACCTTTTCACTTTTCATTTTGAGGGAGGGAGAGAAAGAAAAAGAGAGATGATAAACAGTTGCCATGAGATATGGGACTTAGGGAGAGAAATGAATTAAGAGGAATTTTAGGAAGTTTTCTGTGTGTTGTGAAATGTAATTTCTTCTTTGCTCCCTCCTCATGAGAGGTATTCAGTAAAGATTTATCTTACTTAAAAAAAAATTCAAGGATAACCCTAAATCCTTATTTCACCATATATTTCTTTGGCATTTATTATTGTTGCTCAGTGTTGAGGCACACAGTATTTTCTGAATAAAACAAATTTTTTTCTTGGATTTTATGATAGGGAATGAAGAAATATTCTTTCTTTGTATTTTATCTTAGCCCGATTGGTGGGCTCTTTCACTGATTTTGTGTGTGTGTGTGTGAAGAAGATTGGCTTGAGCTAACATCTGTTGCCTATCTTCATCTTTTTGCTTGAGGAAGATTGTTGCTGAACTAATGTCTGTGCCAATCTTCCTTTATTTTTGTATGTGGGACACCACCACAACATGGCTTGATGAGCAGTGTGTAGGTCTGTGCCCCGGATCTAAACCCATGAAGCCTGGGTCGCCGAAGTGGAGTGCAAGAACTTAACCACTATGCCACCAAGCTGGCCCATCACTGTTTTTGCCTTTGATTTAGATATCCCCTGTATGTCCACAGTTGACCATCTTCTCTTATAGCCTTCACACAGAATGATCTCCATCTTGTCCACTATCTGCACCATTCACAACCTCCAGTTCCACAAATAGCTTATGATTCCCAAGTGAGTATTCTCATTTCTAGATCTTGATTCTGAGCTTTAGACTAGCTGCTGGGTATCTCCAGCTGTGTGTCTGTTAGGAAACTCAAATTCAACATGTCTGTGATGGTTTTAAAATGTGTCCGTACATTCTTTGATATTCCTTCCTTCAAGAGTTGGAACTTAATTTCCCACCCTTTGAGCATGGGCTAGATTTAGTAAGTTGCTTCTAATGAATATAATATGGTAGAAAGGATTGTGTGTGATTTCTGAGACTAGGTCCTAATAGGCATAGCCACTTTCTCCTTGCTCTCTATCTTGTATCACTCTCTTTGGGACAAGCTAGTTGTCATGTTGTCAGGACACTCAACCTGATGGAGAGGCCCAGGAGGTGAGGAACTGAGGCCTCCTGCCCATAGCCACATGGCTGAGTTTAGAAGTTGATAGTTCAGTCCAAGTCAATCCTTCAGATTCCTTTAGCCCTGGCCAGCATCTTTTTTTAAATTTAATTTTTTAATTTTTTTATTTTATTGCAGTAACATTGGATTATAACATTATATAGCTCTCAGATGTACACCATAATATATTTCGAATTCTGTGTAGATTACATCATGTTCGCCACCCAAAAACTAATTATAGTCCAGCCCCTCACATGTTAGCCTAATCACCCCTTTTGCTCTTCCACCCCTTCCCCTATGGTAACCACCAATCCAATCTCCATCGCTATGTGTTTGTTTGTGGTTGTTTTTATCTTCTACTTATGAGTGAGATCATACCATATTTGACTTTCTCCCTCTGACTTATTTCACTTCGTGTAATACCCTCAGGGTCCATCCATGTTATCAATATGGCTGGATTTCATAATTTCTTATGACTGAGCAGTATTCCATTGTGTATATATACCACATCTTCTTTATCCATTCGTCCCTTGATGGGCAGCTAGGTTGCTTCCAAGTCTTGGCTATTGTGTATAATGCTGCAATATGCAATACACTATGTATCTTTATGCATTTGTGTTTTCAAGTTCTTTGGATAAATACTCAGCACTGGGTTAGCTGGATCATATGGTAGATCTACTCTTAATTTTCTAAGGATACTCCATACTGCTTTCCATAGTGGCTGCACCAGTTTGCACTCCACCAGCAGTGTACGAGTGTTCCCTTCTCTCCACATTGTCTCCAACACTTCTTGTTTTCTGTCTGTTAATTGTAGCCATTCTGACCAGAGTGAGGTAATACCTCATTGTAGTTTTGATTTGCATTTCCCTGATAGCTAATGATGTTGAATATCTTTTCATTTGCCTGTTGGCCATCCGTATATCTTCTTTGGAGAAATCTCTGTTCAGATCTTTTGCCCATTTTTTAATTTGGTTGTTGGTTTTTTTGTTGTTGAGCTGTATGAGTTCTTTGTATAATTTGGATATTAACCCTTTATCTGATATGTGGTTTGCAAATATCTTCTCCCAATTGTTAGGCTGTCTTTTTGTTTTGTTGATGGTTTCCTTTGTTGTGCAGAAGCTTTTGAGTTTGATGTAGTGCCATTTGTTCATTTTTTCTTTTGTTTCCCTTGCCTGGTCGGACATGGTCCTTGAAAATATACTGCTCAGACTGATGTCAAAGAGCATACTGCCTATGTTTTCTTCTAGAAGTTTCATGATTTTGGGTCTTACATTCAAGTCTTTAATCCATTTTGAGTTAATTTTTATGCATGGTGTAAGGGAATGGTCTACTTTCATTCTTTTGCATGTGGCTGTCCAGTTTTCCCAACACCATTTATTGAAGAGACTCTCCTTTCTCCATCGTATGCTCTTGGCTCCCTTGTCGAATATTAGCTGACCATAAATGTGTGGCTTTATTTTTGGGCTCTCTATTCTGTTCCATTGATCTGTGTGTCTGTTTTTGTAGCCCTGGCCAACATCTTGATTGTAACCTAATGAGAAGCTCTGACCTAGAATCACCCTGGGAAGCACTTCTGAATTCCTTACCCACAGAAACCATGAGATAAGAAATGTTTACTGTGTGAAGTCACTATGTTTTGAGGTAACTTTTTATGAAACAATAGATGATTCAATATGGTGTCTGAAACTGAACTCATTGTTTCCGTATCACACACCTGTCTCTTTTTTCTTGATTCTTTACATACCAAAGCCAGAAACATCCATTTTCCTTACTTTCCTTGGGCAGCCAGTAGATCTTGCCAATTTAGCATTCATAATATGGATGCTTCCGTGCTGCTGCTACTACTTAGTACCATGTTACAGACCTTCATCATCTATCATTTGTCATCTAGACCTTTCCAACATTAGTGTCTTCAACATTGGTCATCTTACTCCTTAGCAAAATAGTCTACATGTTGGCCTCTGAGGATTATTGCCTAAATGTAATATAGGCTTACTTCCTTGCTTAAAATTCTTCAATATCTACCCCTATTTTCATCACTTATAATAATGTTTCCTAAACAGTGTGAACAAATGGCATGAGAAAATTTGGTATATTGTGTTGAGTTTTATTCTGAAATGCAAATTCAGTATAAGGACCATTTTTTAAAAGGACATAATCTCAAAATATGTTTTTAGTATTCTAAGGAGTATATGAGTAGGTGTTCATTGTTTTTATTGTTGTTGTTTTCAGTGTCTTCATGTGGCAATGTGAAGGGTAACTTCAATTTAAGAAATCAGTTTTTTGGTTTATGAAATCCAATAAAGTTAAATTATGTACCTGATCTGTCACCACTCCCACAAATGATCGTTATATAGAAGAGAGCAAAAACAGTTCTAGTCTCCAAACATATGGAGCTATTCCATGCCTCTATGCCTTTGAATGCTTTCGTTCCTATATCTGGAATGGTTTTCCCCTGGACTACTTGGCAAACTTCTATTTATTCCTCAACACCCGGCCCAATTGACCTCTACTGTGTGAGACTCTTTTTGTTCTACCCAAGTGGAATTGATGACTCTCTGTGTAATTGTACCTAGGGTATTCTATTATGACAATTATCTTGTTCTTTTAATATTTATTTATTTTTCTGCCTCTCACCCTAGACTGGTAGCTCTTTAATTGGCAGAATTTTGTGCATGTGCAGTGTTAAACATTATGGGGAAGATGGGGTTGAATCAGACTTGTCACTTTATTCAGGGAAATATAACCTCTTAAGGAAAATAAAATATGTATTTAAATAGCTGTAACACAAATGAATATCCTGTTGGGGGAAGAAACCTTAACGTAATTTAGAGAAGGACAGTTTCTAGCTAGCATGATTGGGAAAGGCTTCATGTAGGAGTTAGCTTTTGAACTAGATGTGGAAAGACATTTGGGATCTTTGCGATCAGGGAAAATATTACATGTGGTAGGAAAGGCTAAATGTGTCTTGGAGTTTGAAAGAATGTTGAGTCTTCCATTTTGACTGATGTACAGTGTTTATGCTGTAGAACAGTGAGAAACAATAGCTTAGAAATATAAATGAGGTCAAGTGCGGAAAACTATCAATGCCAGGCTGAGAAATTCAGGTGACAGTGGGGAGCCTTAGACTCCTTTGTGCAAAAGGCAATGGCCTGATCAGAACTCTGAGTTTAGAAGATTAATGTGGAGTCAGTAGTGGGATTGTGAAGAGCAAACCTGAGTGCAATGAGACTGTGGAGGGACATGTTACAGTAGGCGAGGCAAGAAGCAAGTAGGGTCTGAGATACGGTGAAAGCAGTGGGAATAGAAAGGGAGCAAGGATGCTGAAGATAGAAAAAATTGGCAACTAATCAGATATGGAAAGTGAAGAAGAAAAGGAAAGGAAAGAGGGAAATCATAACTGGAAATTTTGAAACTGTGCTGTTTGAAAAAAATAAAGAGAAATGAAGTGTTGGGAGAGTTTAAAGGGGTCTATTAATCTGAACTTATATCTTGCATAATTAAAAAAAAGCTATTTGAGGCAACAGTAAGATCATCAAGATGGGATGAAATTAACCAGTGTAGAAATATATCACTTAAAAATAAATTAATTTAACCATGGTTTATAATAATGTAAGCTTTAAATCCAAAATGCATGTTCTTTTTATTTCTAAAGTGGCTATCACATCCTTCCTACTTCCTCCCTAACCATCCTAGTTTCGGCAGGAATTATTATTATTATTGGCCAAATCGCAAAACATGTGCATGAGGCCATATGGGACTAGGCAGCTGACCTTCCAAATGCCACAGATGCATGATCAAGCCCAGGCCAGCTTAGCTAAGCCTGACCCAGACCAGCAATTGCCCATCGGAATTGTGAGGGAAATAACTGGTTGTTGTTTAAACTACTAAGTGTTTGGCTAGATAACAGATACAGTCATCTTATTCCTTCTCATATTATAATACTTGCCTAATTTTACCTGTAAGATTGCACCAAGGACAGGGATTGTCTTGTCTTTTTTTTTATTTAAGGAAGATTATCCCTGAGCTAACATCTGCCACCAATTCTCTTTTTGCTAAGGAAGATTGACCCTGAGCTAACATTTGTGCCCATCTTCCTCTGTTTTATATGTGGGATGCCTACTACAGCATAGGTTGATGAGTGATGCATAGGTCCATGCCGGGGATCTGAACCGGTGAAACCTGGGCTGCCAAAGTGGAGCGCGTGAACTTAACCGCTGCACCACTGGGCCAGCCCCAGGGATTGTCTTTTCTTAGTTATCTTTATACAGTGCCTTTTGCAATACTTTCCAATAAGTATTTGTTGAATTTAATCCTAATGTTATCAGAAAATGTTGGCATTTCCCCCCAAACTTGAATTAAATCAAAGAGAAACATTTGAAAACTTCTGGGTAGTCATGAGCTTTGCCCAGTTGTTGTCTAACTGTGACTGATGGTTGACAGACACTGGCGGACATTTTTTGTCACCTAATTTTTCCTAAAAGATTCTCATTTATCAGAATTTGAGTTAATATATTTTCCATTTCAAAATCATATTTCCTAGTCCAATTTTGCACAGATTTACCTTTCAGCTTTCATGTAAAGTAAAAGTTTTCTAAAAGGCACAACACTATATTTAATAGCTAGTGCTAGGCAGAGGCAACCAGAACATTACAGAAATCAAATTAATTGGCCAGAAGGGACTGAGCCTGGAAGCATTTTGGATTAAAGTGTTCTCTTTGCTGCTGTCTGGGACAATATATTTCAAATAAAACTGCTTTACATAAAAGTTCTGTTGCAATTCAATCCTATAGAGATTTTTTTTCTTCTCACAAAACATCTAGAGTGTTTTTCCAATAAAAAACAGTGATTTGGGATTCTGTTTTATCTTCTTTCACATTAACTTCATGTATTTCCCATGAGAAAATTAAAAATAGCTCACCTGTTTTATGCATTGTGTTGGAGTGCCTTTATATAAATACATTATAAGGGCTTATGGGTATATATGTGCATATATTTGAGTCTATAGCTGCCAGGGCATTTGTGAGATGAGAGAGAGCCTTAAATAGCAGGGAAAGAAAAATCTTAGAGGAATACGTACTTGTTAAAATTTACTTGAGCTCTATTGAAGTGTTATTATTTCAGAAAATGCACTAGAGAAGACAAATGTTCACTTTTGAAATAATTGAAAACCTGAAATTAAGAGAGGATGTTTCAAAGATTGCATACATATCTAGGCAATTTAAGCTTTATCAATATGTGTATAGTATTTTGGCATATTTTGTCGGTAAGAATTACAGTGAAGCCTGTAAATGTAGGAAATGAGAGACATATTCCCTATGTTACTGTACCATAGCTCTTTAAAAAGCGATAGGACAGAAGGTTACTGCTCCTTTTTGAACTAGGCATTAAAGAGTTTTTTTAGGTCCTACTAGACATACTTTGAGATACCTTTGCATTCTCGACTTCCGGTTTCCCTTAATTCTTCTGAAGATGGCTAATATAGAACTTTAATTTTACTGTCTATGCTCTTCAAAAACAGGTTTGACATGTGATTCTGATGGAATGAGAAAGGAGAAAATAATGCTCAGAAAAGGGAAGTTTAAACAAAGCTTCTTTTTTTATTTTTTTGCGGAAGTTAGAGGCTCCCCCTTCACCTCAGTCAAGGAGAATCGTCTCTTGAAAACTAAGAAATGTCGAAAGGAAACATTTAGTGAAAATTACTAGGGTCGAGATTTCACTTTGACAGTTGTAGGAATTTGTCAGGGTGAAATGACGGTTAAGAAAAAAGACCTGGATGGGAGTCGTGGAAATGTAGTTAAAATAAGTGTAGTATTGTATGTATTTTGTTGTAAAAATCACTTTGCTTTTTATTGCTGGAAAGAAAAGGTTGGTGTGAGGAAGGTTGTAATCAGAATTCAAAACACAGTTTAATTTCATGAACACAGACTTTATTAATAGGGGCCTTGTGGAAATTAGATCAATCAGGACTTGGGTTAAACTAGAATTTCATCTTATATTATTTTAAAAAAAGTTGAAACCAATAGAAAAATTGAAAGTACAATGTTACAAATACCTGTATAACTTTTACTTTGACTCACCAATTATTAACATTTTGTCATATCTCTCTTTCCGTATCCTTTTTAAAAAAACCTTTCAAAAGTACATTGACAATATCAAGACATTTGACTCCTAAGTATTTCAGCAGGTAACTCCAACATAATCACAGTTGCATTATCACACTCAAAGAATTTAATATTGACATAGTAGTAATATCTAACACATAATCCATACTCATGTTTACCCAATGAACCCAAAATGTTCTGTTTAGCTTTTTTATTTCTCAAAATAAAACTCATTCAGGATCTGATTAATGATCTTATTATATATTTGTTTATTGTGTTTCTTTAAATTCCTTTCATTTAGTACAGTCCTCTTACACTTATTTTTCATGATTATGATTATGATTTTGTTTTTCATGACTTGTTTAGAAGAACCCAGGCTAGTGGTCTCATAAGCTTCTCACAATCTGAATTTTTCCCATTGCTTCTTTATGACTAGATTCAAGTTAAACATTTTGTCAAGAATAATACATAGATGATGTTTTGTACTTCCCAATGCATCAAACCTAAGGCTAATGATGTTTGTTTGTTTGTTTTCTCTTATTGATGATGTTAAATTGGATCACTTGGTTCAGGTGGTATCTACAAGATCTCCCCGTTTTAAAGGTGCTTTTTCCTCTTGGTAATTATTGTGTATTCTATATATTGATACTTTGAAATGATGTGAATATCCTGATCCTCAACAAGTTCTCAGCCAATAGTTTTAGTAACTATTGATAACTAAATCATGACATTGATGTTTGAAAATGATCTTCTAATTCTTTTAATTATGTAATTCATTAATTAACTGACATTATTCTACAAAGAAGAACTTCTACCCACTCACCTTTTTAATATAGCTATGGACTCTTGAATTCTTTTTCATTCAATGCCTTAAAACGTATTATCATCATTATTATTTTTTTTTGGATATTTACATTAACCCCAAATTAGCTAGTGTAATATCTTTCCACCTAGGTCTTCTGCCCTTTTGACATGTCCCCATCAATACTTAATCCTTCACTAATAGATGCTAGCGTTCATCACCCACATCCCCACTTTGGGACTAAAGGATTTATTACCAGTTATTCCAAAGATTGAGGGCGGACACTGTCAGCTGTCCACCCTCTTTGGGAATTGTCGTTTGCTGAAGATAGCTGCCTTGTTCAAGATCATACTCTCTTTTTGGGGTGGCGTTGTGGGTGTGTGAGGGAGCACTGGGAACCTGCATCCAGTGGCGAGTCAATGAAGGCATACGAAAGCTTTGTCCCCTCTCTTCAATTCAGGAAAACTCTGAAGAGCCATGTCAGTTCCCTGCGAATTTGGCTGAGGGCTTGTTGTGACTCCAACACAGGTCAAATTCTTCCTCCACCCAAGTTTTCTTCTTTTCCCTTCTCCAACGATTATTGATCCAAGAGCATTCCTCAATGAACCTTCAATTTACTGCTTTTCACCTCAGAGTCTACTTCCTGTGGAACCAAACGTGTGACACTTGTTCTGACAATGGTCTGAGAAAACGATGCTAAAATAGGATTTTGGAGCTGGATCACCCACTGCTTAGTGAACAATGAGGTGGAATATGAAAAGCCCTTGGCACAAGGTGGCAATTATAAAGAGTGCACTGTAGGTAAAGTGGAATGCTATATTGGTGAAAGAATATGCAATAGTCCGCGCACTATATTAAGTATTTGACATATGTGTGGGAAATACTGATTATAAGGGCAGGGGTATTGAATAGTGCTTTCTGGGAGCAATTAATGCTTTGGGAAGAGAGAATGAAAGACTGGACAAGATTAACTATCAATAAAGGCTAAATGTGAAAGCCAGAGGGCCTCCTTAGAAACACATAAAGAGATTCTCGTCTCTTGCAGCCTGAGGGCAGAAAAGGCGGAGGGCCAGGCTCAGGACTTAAGGAGAGCAGAGCTCCAGAGAGAGTTAAACTCCCTGATGACTTAGGCTGGCTGCGAAAAGGCTAGAGTTCTGATTGGCAAAGACTAGGACCCAAAGATATCAGATGAGAACATTTATTTGATGCACTTGAAAATCTTGACTCTTCAGATTCCCCAGGCCCCTCTGAGCCTGCAGACATAGCTTCACCACTCTAACAGAGAAAAAGACATTTCCTCTAAAAATAGGATGTGCCTTATCAAGGTTAAATTAAAAGCTAACTTTGAAATGTAAAAATTGGCTTTGATATAAATTTAATAGCTATGAATGGGAGGAAGCAAGTAACATATTATTGATTCAAACATTTAGAGCAATGTAAAAACAGAAAGTTTCAGTAGAATTTCTATAATCCTCATGAGATAAAGACTTGCTTTGGGTAGGAAAGTGAAGCTATTGCAAAGCATTAAGGAATTATTGGTATTGGATTTTTCACAGTATTTGTGGGGAAGGCTTACCTTGACATTTAAGTTAAGACAGACACCTCCTATTTATTGCTAAAGCAGATGAGTACTCCTGCCTATGGAAGAATCATAAAGAAAGTTGCAAATATTTTACTTAAAGGAAAAATGTGCATGATGCTTACAAGTACATTTTTGGGAAGTAATAATATATACTGATCATTTTGTAATGCTCAACTTTCACTGGAAGGCATTTGGGCTTTACTGAAAAATAAGAAAAAGTCAAGTGAGAGGTTATATATCTGTCTCATTGCCTGGCCAGATTAAACCAGGCACAATTCTTTAAGGCTGCTGGCTCCCAACCAGAATTTTTCAAGATTAAGGTTGACGGTTGTTTTATATCCAGCCAAAATTTATTATCTCTAGGAATGATATGTATGTCTTCTCCAATTATGGAAATGCAACATGATCGTGGCTATGTCACATCATAGAAAGAACTAAATTCATTTGTTAATCGTTACCCTGATCCAGCAAACTGATTAAGAAGAAAAGAGCTTCTCTATTGACTGAAAAAAGGCAACACTTAGGCAGCTGACACCCTGTGCAAAAGCACAGAAACTTAAAAGGGAAAGATTTTGAGCTGTGGCAAGAGTACTAGTAGTCTGCAATTCCATCTAAGTGAGAGCCCTACATTTAGAGTTTCCACTGAAAACCAGCCCCATGTAGAGACAGGACACTCCCCCAAGACATGCACGTACCCACACACGCCTCCCTCCCCCACTCCATTGCATGGGCTTGTATACACCGTGAGCTTGGGTGATCATTTTCTCTCAGGAATTTGAATCAAGAGGCAGAGAGAAAATTTGACTATTTTCCATATTTCCTTGAAAGTAGTGCAAGATTTCGATTTGTGGAAAATGGAATAATTGTTCATGGGGGAAATGGTGGCATCAAAGGTGTAGAGCTTGGAATGAGTATAGAAATTGAGGGCAAAGGGAATGGGAAAGAAAAGAAAGAATGCAAAGAAGGCTGATGTGACTTGAGCAGAGCATTTTATATGGGGCTGAGTAAAGAGGAAGGCCTTGCGGGGATTGGGTGATGCCCGCTGAGGAGGAGGTATTCTGCCCAGTGAGCAGTAATACGAGGATCTCTCTACACCACAAAGCAAGAGAGCGGCATCTTCAGAGCAGTGTGCATGAAATCGAATGCAGCAGTGATGTGCAGGAAAGCTGGGGGCAGTGGTCCCTGCAGGAGACCATCCTGAGGGGGTGATGAGTGTCTGGCTGGGACAACCACAGTACAAAACAGAACCTTAATTGGACTCTGTTATTGTTACCTTCTCATTGTTTCATTTCTACATCCTTCTTCTTGACTTTATTCCACTCTTCCACGTTCCCTTTCTATCTCCTATCCTACTATACTTCTTGCTGCTGTTACTCTGTGGTCATGTTTTAAGCAACGTCCACTGTTGCAAAATTTCCTGAGTCATGATTCCCCTCTCCTGAACTACTGTCTTTCTAATCTCACTAGGTGGGTTTTCAAAAAATAATTATCTGGAAATATTGTTTTGCATCAGAATACCTTAAAATGTGGGAGGTTGGTGCTTTTTCTAGGATGTAGAAATTCCATCAATTTTCAAAAATCATTAGGCTGTAAAAAAGTCAATTCAATTTTCCAAGATTGTTTTGGCCGTGCGTACATTTTCTCATCCATAAACATGCTTATCAACTTTGCTGCTTCATGTGTCATTAGACTGAAGAATATAACATCTGCTTTTAATAAGTATAAACTAGTGCTAATGCCAGAGAAGCCCAACCATAAAGATGATAGTAAGATTAATAATAAAATAAAGAAAATAAGGATATGTCTAACTCTTGGAAAGCTCACTCTTTGATATGTATATAAGTGAGTCTTAGCATTACAAAGGGGTGCTTTTAACAATTCCTCTCCAGGTTCATTTAGGCATAAGGTGTCAAATGATTTTATTTTGACTGCATGACTAAGAGAAGAAAACCAAAATGCTGGAGACCAATTGAAAAATAATAATAAATGAAGACAAAAATCACTGATATTTTAATAAAAGTAAACTGGAAATACAGAAGCGATTTACCAAAATTCTGTCCACAACATTTTAGGACTTTTGGGTGAGCTCAGGAACAAACTTTATGTTCATTGCATTTATCCATTGTGTAGGCCCACTTCACTTCCTTGGCTACTGTGCATGTGGGTGGGTCTGATTTTCATGGTGAGGTGGTGAGAGGAGGGAGTTTTTGTGGGATTCAGGGAAAGTTGTTTACCGTTCTCAGTTCATCAATGTCCTAATTAGTAAATTGGAGCTAGCCTTTCTCAGTGATCTCAGCAGCACACTATTATAAAGGGACAGGAGTGTTGTCAGCTGGTGCCTCATCAGTCAGAGAGCTGCAGCTACTGTCATTATGATGCTCACCACTCCCCGCTTCCTCCATATAACTCTGGAGACCTTCAATTCTGTTCCAAGTGGTTCTCCCCTGTGAAACTGCGCATGAGTCTTTGATTTCAGGAATGGTATTGGAGGGACTGTATTTGGCAGAGATATTACTGGATTCATACCCCCTGAGTCAATACAAAAGCTTGAAACTATATCAACAAATTGTGAGGTTGCACAAGGTTGACTTTATGCCCTTGACATTTTTTTTCCTCTTTGTGCCCTATGATTTTGTCTTAGCACTTACAGACATGCAGGTAATACTGAATTTGCTTTTCTTGTCTGTGCATTTTTCCATTTTGTACGCAAAGACAA
This sequence comes from Equus quagga, assembly GCF_021613505.1. Taxonomy (NCBI): domain Eukaryota; kingdom Metazoa; phylum Chordata; class Mammalia; order Perissodactyla; family Equidae; genus Equus; species Equus quagga. The sequence goes on along the minus strand of NC_060287.1, from coordinate 15,410,090 downwards.
GCCTTGTCTTCATCTCTGTCAAAACTCCTCTCAAAATTAATTTCTTCCAAGGAGTTATTCATGATTAGCCTGACTTAATAACTTTATTGCTACAGTATTCAGAAATGAATTTTGAGCTATATTAAGCTATATTAAGCTCACTTACATGTTATCTCCCCATGTGTACTTCAGTTATTGTTTTGGGGTAGGTTCCTGTGTGTGCAAATAGTTCCTTCAAGAGTCCCTGAATTCAGGAACTGTGCTATAGATGTATTAGGCCCTCCGGTGTCTCTGCAATGGCCTTTCATCAATGAAGAAACATTGCTGGCTGCTGACCTGGGACCAAAACACGACAGCATCTTCATAGACATGTCTTTTAACAAGACAAAGGTGCTTTAGAGAATCTGGCGGCTTGCTGGCGATTCCTCTAGATGTCTCCCTCAGTCCGGCTCTTGTTCCTCCTGAATGCCGCGCTGGATGCTCACCTGACTCTGTCAGCTGCCAGCATTGAGGACATCCTGGAAATGCCGAGCTCTGGTTTTGCTTTTGCTGCCTTTGCTTCAACAGCAGAGCTCACACACTGCCAACGATTTCCATAATATGACAGTTTGTGAGTGTTAATATTACTCAAATTAAAACGCCTGTCTGTTTTCTTGTGCCTAATCCTCATTGATGGCCTGTAGAGTCCTGAGACTGGGCTGTGAAAAGTCCCCCCAGTTGTGCAGCTGTTTAATGGCTGTACTTATTCACTGTGGCACTCAGAAATGACAGATCACAGAAAATCAGAAACCCAAATGTCAAAACAGACATTGCAGGTTCCGTGAAAATCCAGAAGGCCAGAACCTTCCTGACTTTTGTTCTCTTAAGTGCATCATTGAAGAGACAGCACAATTTACCTGGGCCACAACCAAAATGCAAATGAGCATGACCTTGCAAATCCTCAGGAGGGCTTTTCTGAAACTGACTAATGGGAATACTAGGGGAGACTGAGCGTGAATCAAACACTGCTTGATCATCTATTACAACGCACCAGACACTGTACTAGGCACTTTCATAGAATTGTCTAATTGTATTAAATCAACTCTCTCTGTTTTTTCCACTTCCTAAATGGGCCTCGTCTTTTCCTGAGGGAGTAACCAGAGCGGTTTGTTGAGAACAAATGTCTTAGGAGCCTCAGAGGATTTTGCTTCACCACATGTGGGCCCTCAAATACAACTGAGAGTGACAATATTGTACCTTAACCCCCAAGGGGCTGGCCCAGTGGCATAGTGGTTAAGTTCATGCACTCTGCTTCAGTGGCCCAGGGTTTGGAGGTATGGATCCTGGGCATGGACCTAGCACCACTCGTCAAGCCGTGCTGTGGCAGCATCCCACATCAAATAGAAGAAGATTGGCACAGATGTTTGCTCAGCGACAATCTTCCTCAAGCAAAAACAGGAAGATTGGCAACAGATGTTAGCTCAGGGCCAGTCTTTCCCACACACACACACACACACAAAAATAATAACCCTCAAGATAAAGTTCATGACTGACAGTTGGTTAAGAGGAAAGATACCAGACGTTATACCAGATATCAGAGCCTTTTGAGAGATTCTCATGTCATAAATTATATTTTTTACATATATGATTTATTTTTAAAAATTCTCTTTATTACAAAAGTAAACAATATATTTGTAGAAATGTGAAGCAAAAACAAGAAAAAGCATTTCAACACAGACACAACCTTGTTTAACAATGTATGGGCAGCTATCGCTACATAACTACCACTCTAAAATTCGGAAGTTTAAAATAAGAATCATTTACGTTCCCTCATATGTCTACCATGAGATGGTCTAGGCTGGACGTGGCTGGTTTGGTTCCAGCCTCAGGTCTGTGGGTGGATGGGTGGCTGTCCTCCACACGTCTTCCATTCTCCTTGGAAGAGTGGGCAAGTCAGGGCATGCTCTTCTGGCAGAGGTGCAAGACAGCAAGTGGCCAACAAGCAAGCGCATTTCAAGCCTTTGCTTGCATCGCTTCTAGTATCTTATATATCACAGTTAATCGTATGGGCAATTCTAAAATCAATGGAACAGTGAAATACATTATTTCCATAGTGAGAAGGAGCAGGAAAGTGAAGATTTCGTGAACATTAATCCAAGGTATCTCTATAGGCTCTTCTCTATTTTACCGATAATATAACTATCCTAGAGCACACTATTTTCTTGGATTTGATAATTTACCTAAATGCTGTTTCCAGGCTCCTGCCCTTTCCCATGCCGTTCCCTCTGTCTGAAACATCCTTCCAGCTCTCTCTCAATTCTACCTGTATTTCAAAATTTCCTTAGTTTCATCTCCTCTGGGAAGAATGGGCTAAGTTCCTCTCCCCATTTTTAATGAGGATTTTAGCATGTTATTTTGAAATTCTCTAATTACATATTTGTCTCCCGTGATTGACAGTAAGTTTCTCTAGGGCAGATTTTGGGTCTTAATTCTAATTACCTAGTAAGTTTTTGGTGAATTGACATGAAAGCACATAGCACATGTCCTGTGTATGTTCTTTCCTTGTCTGGTTGTCACCTATAACCATTTTCCAAGTAATTTAAGGGGACACATAGAAATATTCCCAAAATAATAAAGACAGTGCCTCCCATCTGCATAGAGCTTTAGGGTTTATAAGGTGCATCTATAGTCACATAATTTGTTGAGACAAGAAACCTCTCTCTGTCCTCAGTTTCCACATTTTTCCTCATCTCTCTCATTATCCTCTGTTAAATCTGTCCTTTGACTTCATCGTGCTTATCTGTCTCCTGTCTTGGTCTTTGATTCTAGTATTGACAAGTGATGATGGCAAAATCACAAAACCGTGAGAACTTGAGATTTTTAATCTCAGTTGGGCTCTGAAAGAATGTCATTTGAGAATCTTGTATCTTGTCAACAATTTTTTCCAGTCTTCTCAGCTGCTACTATATTTCCTTATAGCAATTTTAGTCCTCTAACTCATGTCTAACTTGTTTTCTTTTTCCAAATTATTAATAGCTTCTTGGAGAAAAAAGGAATTGTAGGAGTCATCTATGTTGTCCTTATCCAAAAAAGGTATGCAGTTGCCAGACACACCATTTTCTCCTTTGCCCTGGTGCTTTGGCACTTTGTTTTCCTTGTCCTTGAATCTCGATGCCTTCCATCCCTCTCAGATGCTCTTCATCCGCAATTAGTTCACTGTCTCTTCTTTACGACACTCATTTTATTTTATTTTATTTATTTATTTTTTTGAGGAAGATTAGCCCTGAGCTAACTACTGCCAATCCTCCTCTTTTTACTGAGGAAGACTGGCCCTGAGCTAACATCCATGCCCATCTTCCTCTACTTTATACATGGGACGCCTACCACAGCATGGCTTTTGCCATATGGTGCCATGTCCGCACCCGGGATCCAAACCCGTGAACTCCGGGCCACTGAGAAGCGGAACGTGTGAACTTCACTGCTGCACCACTGGGAAGGCCCACGACACTCATTTTAGCATCTGCGGTACCTGTTACACTATAGTTTTATGTCAGTCCCACAGCAGCCCAGTCACTATTGCCCCAACCAGGATGCGGCCTGGAGTGAGAAGAAGTGATAATCCCTTGCTCAGCATTGGTGCATGGCCAGAGGATGAGATAGAAAGCAAGGACAGAAATACAGAAAGTGTCTATTCAAACTTTTAAGGCAGAGGTGCCTGTGCCAAAGGCCAGATCCAGGGATCAATAGTTGCAAAAGACAAGTACAAACCATGCTAAGGTACACTGGATTATCAGGCCAGCTGTTGGGGAATATTTGGGGGCTATTGCCCATTTGTGGGGTACTCAGCATTTCTTTTATCAAAGTGTATACATGCATTGCATTCATCCATTACAAGACCAGACTCAGAGTGTACGAGGAGTAGTGCGTCATAGACACTTGACTGACTGAGTGAATTGAGTATGACAGGTATTATTATTTCCTTTTTTAATGAGTAGAATTAGTACTTTATTCAAAGACTCAAAACAGGGACTTAGAAGGGCCCCACTCAAACCCAAGTCTTTATTCAAGCTAGTTCTTTCCATATCATTTGGAACTAAGTTTTGAATTTACTCCGGAGAAAAACTCTGTCAATGAGATACAACTCTCTGTTATCCTCCCTTCCTGCTTTGTACTTTTTCCACAAACATTTTATAATCTTCTTAAATATATCATGGTAGGCACATCTCAAGAATGGTACGATGTGTTTATGCAAAATCCCAGAGCCTCACAAAAATGTCACAATAGACACGTAAGTACATAGTCACACACTCTGACCTGGATCCGTCTCTTGCTTTAGAGCGCATGTTAGAGCTTTCTCCCATTGGCAGACACGGGCAGGCAATTTCAAAGCCAAGGTGCTTTTGTTTTACTTATTGATTTCTTTCAAGAGAAACTTTTCTTTACCGTCTGCTTTATCTGCCTTTTGTTTCCCTGACTTTCTTTTTTATTTTGAAGTAACTCCACTGGAGTGATTTTTAATTCACTCTACTCAATTTTCAGAAAAGATGTAGTGATACAATTTGACTTACGTTACATTTTAAGAAAGAGGAATTAAACTCCACGTTATTTGCTCAAACTTTTCCTTTTGCCTGAAATGATATGTCAGTCTGAGACGTTTGACAACATTTCACTCAATTTTTAAAATCAATTCAAACGATTTCTCCTTTGTCCCACTCAAGTAATCTCTACTCTTTTTGTTCAGACCATCAGTACAGTACTCTTTTTTTTGTGTGTGTGAGGAAGATTGGCCCTGAGCTAACATCTGTTGCCAATCTTCCTCTTTGTGCTTGAGGAGGATTGTAGCTGAGCCAACATCTGTGCCAGTCTTCCTCTGTTTTATGTGGGATGAAGCCACAGTGTGGCTTGATGAGTGGTGACAGGTCCATGCCTGGGATCTGAACCTGCAAACCCTGGGTGGCCAAAGCAGAGCATGCAAACTTAACCACTACACCATCCAGCCAGCCCCAGTTCAGTACTCTTTCTAGTGCATTTGACTAAATCATGTGTTTATCTGTTTCCTATGTAGACTATGTTTTTGTTTAAAATATTGCATTGTGGCTTTGTGTAGCCAGCACTTAGTACATTCATGTTAAATAAATTGATGGGGGCTGAAGTCTAAAGGGAGGTATTAAGAAAATACATGTAAGAGGAAGGCGCGTTGGTGAAATCCAGTTAACATCCATAGTGAGTTTGTAGGCCACATGTGATCACAAGCTGTCATTGTTAGGAGCCTGGGAAAAATAAAAAGAACTGGAATGAAGACATTGGTTTTCTTCCTGAAGTGATCACCTGCTGATTGCACCATCCTGGAAAAATGAGTAAAAAAATCAATTTTGAGTTAATGTGTTGAGAGTAGGCATGGAGAACAATGCTCATTTCTGTCACTAAGGCTGATTGAGAGTGTGATCAGTACTCAGGGGCAGAAAATCACTCCGAATTACCTGAAAATTTATTATTATCCAAGCCCCAAATAAGGCCTAGTTTAATGCAATAGGAAGTACATTTCAAATAGATTCATTTATCTGTCCATCTGCCTCATTCTAATTTACAATTTGCAATTATAAGCATTTCATTAATCAGTTAACAAGGCATATTTATAAGGCACATTAACTTATAGGTTACAACAGTAAACTGATGTATTTTAAAGACAACCTTGGTATTTTAGCAAGGGAAAGCTAATGCTGTTTATCTCAGTGGTTTTATATTAAAGTGTTGGATTGGGAATTAGATTTAAGATGCAAATCAACCATTATGTTAATAAGTGCGTAGTTTATTATTAACAGTTTAAAGAGGTGAATTGTTGTTGATTGAGTCTGTATGATATATGATAGATGTAACATGAATATCAACATTTAAAAATACACAGGCAATAGAAGAATATGATTAAAGAATTAATCTTTCATGTTAGCATTTGGCTTTCTCCCTTTGTCATCTCTGTAAAATGTGATCATAATATCTTGACTATTGCTAAGAATCAAGTTTTAAAACACGTAATCAGGAGAAATGATTCAATTTTTAAGTTTGTAGAGGCATTTACAGTCAACTATTCTATAGTGTTTAAGTTACTGAAGAAGCATTTTGGAAAAGAGAACGTCATCCTGGTTTCCTGCACCTGTGAATTATAGGTGAACGATTATCCTAAGCAAATGGGTACTCTTTCAATTTAATCACCTGTAAGCCTCTTTTCTTGGTCTGAAAGTCTGCTGCTGCCAGGATAATTTTGAATCACTTTGTATATGAGTTTGCTCTTCAAGTTCTCAGTCATTAAATTGAGCCAAAAGCCAAATCTTAGAACCTTGGATGGTTTCTGTTGTTACATTTTTCACCTTTCTCTGTCTTTCTGAACCAAAACAGAGTTCTCAGTCACTTTTACCAAATGTGACATTGACCATCTCATTAAGGGTAAAAAATATTATCGGTAGCTTAATCAGTGTTTGCTGAAACTCCCATGTCCTAACGGCTAATCCAAAACCTCGTGATTCAATGGCAAATCTTACCTGGTTATAACCTGACTACCATTCTAAAGGGGGCCGGAAACATGTAAATCTGATTTTATGTTTTCTGTCGAGCGGTGTTGCATACGATCAGCTTCTAGTGCCAGGAGCTTTAGCAAAAACTATTGATTAGCTTTCGGATAATGCTACGGGTAGTAAAATGTTGAATTTTGCTGCAGGGAAAATGTGTCTTGTCAAATAATAATCAACAGCCAATTCATGTGTGTATTTGAGGAGAGAATTCACATTTAGCAGGTCATAAACCAACATAGACATTAATATTGACTCGAATATTCTTACTAGTTTTGGACACATTGCACACATTCTTAAAAATACCTTGGCTTTCGGGGCTGGCCCCGTGGCCGAGTGGTTAAGTTCGCGCGCTCCGCTGCAGGCGGCCCAGTGTTTCGTTGGTTCGAATCCTGGGCGCGGACATGGCACTGCTCATCAGACCACGCTGAGGCAGCGTCCCACATGCCACAACTAGAAGGACCCACAACGAAGAATATACAACTATGTACCGGGGGGCTTTGGGGAGAAAAAGGAAAAAATAAAATCTTTAAAAAAAAAAAAAATACCTTGGCTTTGGATATTTACTCACCTTAATATTGTTATATGCCTTCCTTCAATTAAAAGCTACTCTAAAGACAACTAATGTTCATGCTGTCCAGTTTCCCACCTGTGAAGGAAAATGGCCAAGGTTTAAAACCATGCTGAATGTACTATCAAGTCAAGCAGTATCCACTGAAGAATGTTAAGACATTATCTCAGAGGCCACAGCTTCAGTGGGAGGTCACTGGGAGACGACCCTCCTTGGAGCTGCATTCAGGCAATGAACGGGCCTGGGACCGCAGGCGTGTCACTCTGCTCTGGATTCCAGTCAGCACAAAGCGAAGAGTCTGTACTAGATTATCTCCAAAGTCATTTCCAGTTCCAGGAAAACAAATAATTTTCCAAACTCATAAATTCTAATTTTCAAGCTATTAGACCCCTCCTCACTTTTTCTCTTAAATTATTTGGTGCATTTTAGGAGTTCCAATGTAGCGATTAGTCATTAAAGTGATTACTGACTTCAGCCCTGGTTGACTTGATTTTGACAACTTATTTCTTTGTGACCTTTTCTTCCTAACTTAAGCAAAGCATAACCAGATTTCATGTGTTACATAAGGGAATGAATATGTGAGTAAACTAAACAAAAAATATCTGGTACTCATAACCAAGACCTCCTCTCAGAAAGGCCATGTTGTGCCTTAAAGCTGTGTTTTGATAATCCAGAAATGTGGAGAGCGATGAGTAGGAGTGGAATATTCAGATAGCTACATAATTAATTCACACACCACAACCAAGCTGGAATCTTTATTTTTCAAAAGCTTTTGAATAAAGGTCTGAATTACTACCATTTTACCTCTAGAGAACAGAACACTCTCTTAATATTATAAGCTATTTCATTAAATAGCACTTAATACCTACAATAAACTATATTGCAAATGGCTAAGCAAAGAATATAGATTTAGGGCAGCTTATGACCTTGTCATTATCTGGTACAAAGGAAGAAGGCAATTTCTTTGTGTATAATTGCATTTAAATTTTATGCCATAACAGTTGAAATGAGAATTGTTAGTCATTTAAAGAGGCACTTTAAAGATTAATTTAATGACACATACTTGAGCTATTTAAGGAGGCCTAAAAAATAATAAAAGGGAGTTTTATTTGGAAAAATCCCTCATTTCTTTGCAGCCCATATCAGAATCTATTACTGCAGCTTTGTGCTGGATGAATAGATTTGTGTGGGTGGAAGAGAGGAGAGAAGGGGGCTGGCATTTACCCAGAGGCCTTTCCATTTTCTAAAATTGAAAATCTTCTCAGTCACCAGAAATTAAGTTTAATTTAAATCATTTGGTATCATATATCTAAAAACAATAACTAAACTGAAAAGGGAAAAAAAGACAAAATGAGAGTAAGAAAAAGTGGCAAAGAGCTGAGAATCTCTTCTAAAACAAATAAACAAAACACTAAACTGAAATCATGAAGCTCTTAAGGCAGTGTGTTAGTAATTTAGGTTGTTACGCATGTACCGGCCAAGCTCCAAATTATAAGGTGCATTTGGACTGCACCCTCCGTCAGGGTTATGGAACTTTCCCCTTCGTTCTGCAGCTGACTTTCTGAGATACCTGGAACAAACTTCAAGGAAATGTAAAAGGGAGACAATTGGTGGGGTTGGTAATTTGAGGAGTAAAGAGGAAGGATGGGAGGCAGTGGAAGGTTGGGGGCAGGGAAAATCTGCATTGTACAGAGACCTGAAAGGAGAGAGAAAAATGGAGAGGTGTGGCATAATTGGGAAAAAGGAAAAGTGATTCAGATGCTTTTGGGTTCTTGACATCTGCACACTCCAGAAGACTTAGAAAAAAAGCAACAGTGGGAGCCTATGAGTTAAACTATTTCTTTCTAGAGAGAATTTACTAAACTTGGAAATTAGGAAATTAGGCTTACTTGGAATCACCATTATTATTTTGTTGGCAATGTGAGACCCTACTTAACTTGTTTATGGTCTATAAATACTATTTTCAACGTCACAGGTTTTGACTACTTCCATTTAGTTAAAACTACCTTTATTAGGACATTGTAAAGTATATGGGAATTGAAATGAAATCATCTGTCATTTCAGTGGGAGTTTTAGTCTGCTTGTGTGTTACTAAATATCTAACTTCAATATCTGAGTTTAACACTCTGAATTAAGTATCGTGCTTTATTTTAAAGCAATGTAATAATATAACATTCGTACTCTACTGGCTTTGAATTAGTAAAATATAAATGGTCTGGGCTCAAGCTTACTTTGCAGAGCATATTCTTTCTTATGAATATTACCAATCAATGGGGCAAAAAATTTGCTAAGGAAAAATTTTATATCCTCAGAGAATTTTCTTCAAAGGCATCAAAACACTTCAAAAGTGCGCACTCCACTAAGAACAATCATTATACTAATTAGAGATCATTTAAATAGATTCTTCACATAGGTTTGTAAGGGTCTTACTGGGTCCTGTTAGTCTAGTCGAGTTGGTGTATATGACAATAAGGAATGCTTTTGCTGCCCTTTAAATAGGTCACTGTGGCAAATGCTGTAATTTGCTTACTCAATATCTATTTTCCTGTTCTTATTGTTAGCAAAACATGAATTTTGTTTGATGAAGCAATTTCTCTAGGTATATATTCTCTTTCCTAACTTTCTTTGCTGCCAGGCTTGGCCATGTGCATGGTTCTAATGGTTTTAAAGGGTAAAATCTAACTAACGAGATTGAAATGAATGTCTACAAGAGCTTCTGGGAAAGCTTTATCTTTCTTAGGAAAGGGTGAAGCAGCTGGTACTACTATTTATGTTTCTATTTTCTTTTCTCTTCTTTTCTTTTACAGTGTTGATATGATGTCTGGAGCTGGAGCATGAGCTGGAGCATATAACCATGAGATGACAAGCAAAAAGATAAAAGTCAACACTGTTAAAATGGTGGAGAAGAATGGAAAGAGCCTTGGTCCCTAATGGCCTCTCAGAATAGCTAAACCAATGCTGGAAAATGCCTACCTTTGAACTTATTGTTATTTAACAAAAGTAAATTGTATTTGCTTGTCATTTTGTCACTTATAATCAAATCCACTCTTAAGTACAACTTAAATAATAAGAAGTATGTTTTTGTGTGTATGAATGTATATGCATTTTAGTTTTTCCTCTTCCATTTATTATGAATGATGAGGTTTGCTTCAATATATAAATGTAGATTTCTTCTCATGCCCAGCTACCATTGGAAGTTTTCAGGGAGAAAAATGGAGAAAGAAAAGGTGAAAACAAAAACAACAGAAAAGAAGAGGTTGTGAGAAAGAAGTGTAGGAAGCGTTATCTTGAAAGAAAAACTAGAAGTAAATTTTAAAAAGAGACAAATTTAAAGTACAATAGTAAACTTGAAAATGTAATATAAATATAATGTATATGCCTAATTATCTGCATTAGTCTCTGTGTGTATTAATTTATTCAAAAATATTTTTAAATGACTATGATAACATTGATTTGCAAAGATGTGCATTTCTGGAAGAATGTGATGAAGCTCAGAGGAATGAAGGCACATCTGATGATGTGTGTGCATGTTTCCATAAGATGGGTCTGCCCACTCTATGGAGGCTCTCTTTTGAGAATTCTCAGCCATATCATAGTTTTCTCCAACTTGTCAAAGTGAACTGTGTATGTAAAAGAAAAGTGCTCCTTGGGGTGAGCAGGGTGATACATGAGGCCTCAAAAACTCAGGTGATACCAGCCTGAAAGATGGCGCTGTGTGGGACGTGCTTTGCAGACTCTCAGAGCAATGTCTTCCTTCCATGATGCCAGGATGGGACAGGCCTGGTGACCAGTGTGCACCAACCTTTTAAAAGAGAAAAGAACTGAATTGTACATTTGTTGGTGAAAATTAATGTTATTCTTACAGCATTTATAATTTGAAAATAAAGGGGGAGATAAATTGTATTTGAAAAGGCCCTACATAGTCAATCTTGTCACTTCCTTCAGAAAAAAATATGTATTCCTCTCATTCCTTCCCTCCCATATATCCTCACCTCGTCACCTCTAGGAGAAGTGTACTCCGAAAATTCTTTTAATGGATGTATACATAATATACATTTATTGCCAAAAACACAGAAATTTATTTTTTAAAATTTACCTATCCTCAGAGGTATACACTGGGTACATTTTTGTGTATTTCCTTTCAATCATGTGTCTGCATGTCCATTTATCTCTCTTTTCTTATCCTCACAAAATTGTATCCTACTGTATATACTGATTTGTATCAGGCTTATTTCTTATAATTTTGTATCATGATTGTGTGCTTGGAGAAGTGTATTTCCATAGGTTCAGGGGCATTTTCTGGGAAACAAAGTAACGAAGAGTCTTTCACACTCCAGTAAGTAAATGAAAGGGGGAGGCAGGTAGAAAGAGGGATGCATGTTAAATATAGAAACCACAAATAATTGAACGATGCTGGTAATAAGCAAGTCATTAGTCTCGACTAGGGCTTGCAAACTGATGGCTTGTCAGCCACATCTGGCCTACAGATGTTTTTGGTTTAGTTTATAAAGTGCTGGTTTTTTCAAAAATTGAGTTGGTGGCCAAAATTTATAAATTGATAGATTTCATGTATGAAACCTAATGTTACATTTTTGAAAAGCCAGAAGAATTGACAAATCAAGGGCCATATTCCTACATGGCACACATTGGCTGGAAGCAATAGTGAATACTGAGTGAAATGGAGAGTGTGTTCTCTTGTCTACGCATTATGTTATGGTCAACCTGGCTTCTACAGGCCTTTGCAAAACTAGGGGCAAGTCTAGATGCAGTTTCTTCGAAATTGTTTATTAATTATCATTACTGTTTTCATGAGAGCATAACCTCTCCTTGCGCCCAAATAGAGAGCAGATCGGGGATGAGTTTTTCTTCTGTGTGGCCATCACGTCTTACTGACTTACATTAGAGGTTCTCAGTAAATACTTGGAAATGGCCATACTCTTTGATGGACAAGAAATTTTAGTCTAAAATATTTTAGCACAGGATATGATAAATTGAAAGTATATTTTAAAATATCATATTCTCAAATGAGCAACATAATAGCAGTAACAAGTTACAGCTTCCATCAATTTTCTTTATGTATTTATTGAACTAATGAGAGGTCTCATTGAAAATGATTTTCATTTAAACAAAAACTCTAGTTTTATAGTCAACTTGCCAAAAGAACAGGTCTTCTTTTCATACTAGGCACATATGGGTGGTGGGGGTAAAGAGTAAGGCAGGAGGGCTATTAAAAATTGTAATTTGTAAGCAATATAGCAGGGTTGACCTTTGTATCAAATGTTACATCTAGTCCTTCTGAGATGAAGATCATATTCCCAAGTAAATAAAGGTATTCATCAGAATGAACTATAGAGTTTCTGTACTGCTTTATAACATCCAAACAAAGGAGGAATACAAGGTATAAGACCAAAGAATGCCCTATGGAGCCTTAGAAATTAAAAACAATCTCATAGGAGTAATGGTTTTTAAAATTCACATATGGATAATGATTTGGAATAGTTGAAAACTTCCTCATGTCTTATGGCCCTCTTGACTCCTTCTAAAGTTTCATGCCCTCACTGTGGAAGAAGAGTGAACTGAGGGAGAAAGGGATTTTCTTTATATTCAAATCATTCATTTTAAATGCACACAATATGTTTCCCATTTCCCGTTTTGTGAAATCTACTTTTTTTTCAGCTGCCGTATTCTTGTAGGCAGAAACATAAAGGGATCTCTTTGGGACCACTGACCTTGACTTATTGGTTATCTAGGTCTCTACTGAGCACCATTTGTTTTTTACTCTTACCAGATGCAGATATCAGAATTTAATGGGAAAAGAAAAACAAGGATTGAGAGGACAAGAGACAAGAGAGGATGCGAGAGCAGTATATAGGTGGTAGAGTTAGGCTGGAGGTTGTGTCTTCTTAAGACAATATGGGACTCAGAAATGACCTTTTGCTTCATTAATATGTTGTCAAGAAGGGCTTGGATCTAAAGACCAGACCTTCAGCAATTTGATTTCTCCAAAGCACTTTGCCATATTTAACGGCTTTCAACGAAGTCAATAACCTTAGCAGTTCTGTAGTCCTCAAGCGTAGGGTTTTGTGATGAGGCAAAACACAAACTATTCAGCATACCAGTCAGGTATTGTTGACAAAATGCACAGAAATATTTATTAAAATTATAATGGAGTACTTATTCACCTCAAATTATCTATGTATAGGTATATATCTTAGAAGAAAATGCCATCATAAGCAAGATTTCAAGAAATATGCCTTGTGGGCACAGATTGATGCCTTTCTATATGCAGTCGGTATTTTGAGATTAATTTCTGTCCACAAAGTTTACTTCCAAAGCTATATTATGATGGCATTAAATCACCCTCAACTTTCGGTGTTTAGAAGCCTTCAGCTTCTTACAATCATGTCTTCACCAGCATATGCACAACTCTAAGCAACTTCAATACTTCTTCCAACAGAAGAATAACTTGAGATGATGTCAAAATTGGTCTCTCAGTCCACACTATTGCAACCAGCTGGCTTCAATCCTTGGCTATCTGGGCAACAAACTGGTTAATCAATTTATCAGAAAGAAAAGCCTTTAACGTCTTCATCGGGAAGATATGTCTACCCTCCTGCCTTGTGGTAAGCTTTCAAAGTTTAAAAATCATTGTTTTTAAAAAATCAGGACATAATTATCTGGGTCCCACGTATTGTGCACCACAAATGTATATCAAGCTTTTGTCAAATCACCAGATAAGACCACAAATGGAGTTCTCCACTCCAGCCTCAGTGATGGTTAGGAGATGCAAATTGGAGCAGAGGTGAGAGAAAGGTAGCAGAAAGCAGAGAGAGAGAGAGAACAACAGAAAGGTGAACTGGGAGGGAATTGGGAATCAAGGCCACCACTAGTGTCCGTGGTCCCTCAGGTAAATGTTTTTGTAGTCACCCACCTATATATGCAATTTGATTACAAAAATTGATGATCCCATGTGAAGAATAGTGATTGTCAATGATTTAAAATAATGGAGTTGGGAAGTGGTACTTATTTGTTTATTGTCCAGTCAGTACATGTGAAGATTCATTATTGGGTCCAGCACCATCCCTTTATGTTCAGGCCTAGGAACCGTTTTTTATGCTCCTTGTTTTCAAATGCATCACTCTTGGCCAGTTTTATTTCTCCCACCGTGAGAGAAGGATAGCAATGCTGTTTTACTCAGTGTCTTGGCTCTTTGGATCCTGTTTGTATTGAAGCAATACCCTCACACCACTTATTTGCAGAGTACATCATCACTTACAGTGCTGCATCATCCATCATGGTGCCTGTAAATAGTAGCCTCCATTGCCTGTCTCAGAAGTTGTACTGTGCTTTTTGATGATGACCACAAGTGTGGATCTTACCCAGAGTGTGCACGGAACTGGGAATTGTCATTTGTTTTCTGAAGGTCATGTTATATTTGTCATTTGGAATTTAATAGTGTAATCATGGATCAACATATCTTCCAATCATGTCTTCTCTTGAAGTCTTTAGTCCATAATCACTGAATTTCTAGACTGTAATCTCTTTCATTGTTGACTCCATCCCTGCTTCCCACATATAACCACAAGCAAAGGGGATAGGCAGAGGATCCCCGGTTGGAGGGATAAGAATGATCCCTTTTGTACAAGAAATGTCTGTCCCTTGTCAGCCATGTGTTAAGACCAATCCAGGAGAGCATGGCATCACTACATCCATCAGCAACAAATGAGACCATCAATGGTCCATTAACGTTAAGGAGAAAATAATCTCAAAGTCCTCAGAGGACATGGGGTGGCAACTCCTGGAGGACTACCTGATATGTAGTGTGGAGCCTCACAGGGGTTGAGGTGACTGCTCCAAATGACAGTGGTAGGAGGAACACAGGACAAAGGATGTGTTGTCACCCTTGCTGCCCACGGGTGCTGTAGACTGGAGGCTGCACTACAGTCAGAACAGAGATCTTCGTAAGTCATCACATGGACCCACTTGTGGCTCAAGGCCAAGGACTGGCAATGAACATGGGGAGTCTTAAACCCTAAACTCTTCCTGTGCCAATGTTAGTGACAGTCACTCAAATTCTATCTGTCGCACTATTCTGGCTGTCCAATTTCATACAACCACGCAAAAGAAAAACACACCCCAACACTCTGGTCAGTACGAGTGATCCTCTTGCTATGTTGCACTCTTGGAACTAAGGTCTGGGTGGGGCTTGGGGACAGCTCTATCAGCAGAGTCCTAGAGATCCCCATCACATCTGGTCTACCCTACCCACTGGTTAGAGGATTGCAAAGTGCTCTCGAGAAGAATTCAGGCTCAGGTGCCCCAACAGAAAGCACTACAATACGAAGCACAAGTGGGAGGCTTGGAAAATTTCAAGGATGGAACTCCAAAGCACAGGACTTCCTTAGTCCCAAGCTAGGGCAGGGGCCTGGCTTGCCTGGGTTAAGGATACTACTCTTGGGAATAAAGCTCTAATGTAGAGGGGCTGGTAAACGGACATAGACCTTTGTCAAAGTTAATTCCTTTAAGCTGTGCGTAAGTTTTTCTTTTGGTTAAATTCATGACAATAATAGTATGTATTTGAGTGAGGACAGGCTAATCAAATGTTTCAAGTTCCACAGGACAGACTTGTCTTGCTCCTTTCCACATCATCCCAAGTGACCACAGCTGCAGCTACCCCTGGAGATTTTATCACCAGTATTGAAGTATGATGGGGGGCAAAAGTTCCCCCAGAAACCGACACGTCCTTAACCTCAAGGAAGTAGTACTAAAAACCTAGTTGGATTTGATGGCAAAACTGTGAATTTAGGAGACTATTTCTGCCAGTAATAACCTCACACTTAGGCTTCCCTTTCAGAATCTCTCTTATGTTTAACTTGTTTTCCTTCAATCCCTCATTTGCCTTCGTTCCACTTCCCATTATCTTAGTGCTATGCATTAGCTCCAAGTTGTAGAAAGAATAGCTAAGGAGAAACTGCAAATATATTTACCTTCCGAATCCTCAGTAAAGGGCAATTGGCAGTGGTGCACAAGAATGTCTAGGGACTCGTTAACCATGCAGATACTTAAGCCATGACCCAGAATTTTTGATTGAGCAGGTCTGAAATAGGTGCCAAAAGTCTTCAGTTTTAACAACACTCTTCAGTGATTCTGATGAGAAATCACTATTGCATAACTATTAGAAGGCTGCTGAAATTGATACAGACATACAAACTGTGACCTCCTGAAGATGATACCCAATAGCTTGGTGTAGCCCCTTAGTAATTCTTATTAGGGAATAATCAGACTAGATAATAAGAGAATCGACTGGCCAGGAAGAGAGTTATTCTTAGTCATTGTGGAACCTTTGTGTCTTAAATCACACACCTTAGAGAGCAGATATTCTTACTGGTCTGGGTTGAGTATACATGGGTCTGGTGGATATCTTAAATTGGTTTGTGTAACTAAGAAAGGGACATAAGGGATGGAATTAAGTAGCATCTACTGTACTATTTCCCAAAGTGTGGTCTGTAGACCAACTTTGATTTAAAAACCTTTGTTCAGGGCCAGCCCTGGTGGCCTAGTGGTTAAGTTTGATGCTCTCTGCTTTGGCAGCTCAGGTTTGGTTCCCAGAAGCGGACCTACACCACTCATCTATCAGTGGCCACGCTGTGGCAGCAGCTCACATACAAAATCGAGGAAGATCAGCAACAGATGTCAGCTCAGGGCAAATCTTCCTTGGCAAAAAAATAATAATAAAATAAATAAATAAATAAACCTTGGTTGGTGATAGGAGCAGCCAGGCAGGGAAAGGGAGCAGTTTAAAAATGTAGATTCCAGGGGCTGGCCCCATGGCCTAGAGATTAAGTTCACTGTGTTCCACTTTGGTGGCCTGGGTTCAGTTCCTGGGTGCAGACCTACACCCCTTGTCAGCAGCCATGCTGTGGCAGAGACCCACATACAAAATAGAGGAAGACTGGCACAGCTGTTAGCTCAAGAGAAATCTTCCTCAAGCAAAAAGAGGAAGATTGGCAATGGATGTTAGCTCAGGGAGAATCTTCCTCAGCAAAAGAAAAAAAAAAAGATTCCAAGGTCCCAGCTAGACTTTTTAATGAGAATCCCCTTCAGTATGGCCTTGCAGTATGCATTTCTGAGAAGCTCTCTAGGTAGTTCTCATGCATTTGAGAACCCCTGATCCACAGTAGAAATGGAACGCAAGATCTTAGAAACAAATTTAAAGTAAAGAGAAATAATAAATGTCTAAGCATTAGTCTTGTGATTGTGTTGACAATAAACAATTGAAAATATATATTATCTGTCATTTGAAGTGTACCATCTTCATTTCTTTGTGGTCTGTACTTTTTCTTTCAAGGACAAATCTTGCCTAGCTAAAACTTTTGATGCCACAAAAACCCGGATGACATACTATGGGTAACTTAACTAGGTTTAATCCCTCATCCAATGTTTCTATGTATTTTTTATAAAGAAAAAAATGTCCTCAAAGATATGCCCATGTTTTGGCTACTGAGAAACAAACCCGTCTCTGCCTTGGTGATCTCTTTAGTCTCAATCAAACTATGGAGCAAGGACTCCCAGGGGAGAGATGACCCAACTCAGTCCACTTCGTTTCTGGGACAATCAAGGGCTACTTTGCAACATCAGTGGATAGATAAAATCATTTAAAATTAGTTTTAATTATATGGCATTGCTTTATTTTTCTATTTCCTATGACAAATAAAACATCAGAAATAACTTGCTGGTCTTCATGACTCTCCTTTCTCTGGACCAGGTATTTTGTTATATTCTTGCTTTATCTTGCTAAGGAAGGACCCCATCCCGCTAAGTCTATTGCTGTAATAGTCAACTTTACCTCCAGTTTCACTGCTGGGTCTTCATTTTGTCCATTGGTTTGTAGCACTCCTGCTCTGTTGATGATTAACCAACACAAATCTTTTTAAGTACCTACAGCAACACTTGTACATGACTAATAGCTCAGATTCATTTATTGTTAAATTAAAAATTGCCCAGTGATGGGTGCTTAGGAGGTTTTCGAAACCAATAAATGCTGAGAAATATGGTGTTCTTAATGCCTCGACTGCTGTCATGATGCCACACTCAGTTGCCATGTGGGACACTTGTAGGTTCTGAGCCCACCTGTCTGTCAGTAGTCAGAGGAAAGATTTCAGAAAACAGGGACTGTGTGCGTGAAACTCAGTTATTGCTCAGGGAAATCAATGTAATTTATATTCATATGTCGCACAATCTAATTACTTATAGAGTAATGATGTCTTCTTGAAAAATATTCAAAGAAAGGCAGATAATAAAAGCTCAGGAAATTCTCAAGGAATAACTTTATGGGGAAGAGAAAAAGATTCTGAACTAAAACATAAAATATATGAACGTTTAGACACTCTTCTTAATATTCTGATCTATTCTGTTCTATTCTTCAGTTTCTAAAATGCTGGTTAAAATTAGTTTCATGATTCACCAATAATTTTTTTACCTACCATAGGAAATGCCCTGTTCTGGAGACTAAAGATTCCATGGAGAAGTCGTGGGCCGTAATACTGGAGAACTCTTTGCAAGGAGATCAGAAAAGGCCTTAAAAGGCAGCCAAGGACATATTTAAAAAGCAACCTAAGTGATTCTTGGGCAATTGTTAGGGAACAACTTCAGAGTCACTATAGGTTTTGAGTTGATGTAGCATTATCATTGCTAAGTTTTAGAAAGATGGATCTGGCAGCAAATGTGTAAGACAGTATTGGAGAGTTTGTTAGCAATCTAGAGTAATAGTCCAGATAAGAAATCTCCATCAGAGTAGACATGAGAGTAGGGAAAAGTGTCCTAGTAGAATGGATACAAAACCCATTTGAGGGGCTGGCCCCGTGGCCGAGTGGTTAAGTTCGCGCGCTCCGCTGCAGGTGGCCCAGTGTTTCGTTGGTTCAAATCCTGGGTGCGGACATGGCACTGCTCATCAGACCACGCTGAGGCAGCGTCCCACATGCCACAACTAGAAGGACCCACAACGAAGAATATACAACTATGTACGGGGGGCTTTGGGGAGAAAAAGGAAAAAATAAAATCTTAAAAAAAAAAACAAAAAATCCATTTGAATGGAAAGAGGAAGAGAGAGGAGGGAGCCAGAAAGAATTTGAAGTTTTGGGTGAATTCGAATTTTGGGGTAGTTATGCACTTGATTCTGTTCTCCCAAAATTCATATGTCAAGGTCCTAACCTCCAGTATCTCAGAATGTGACCGTATTCAGAGACAGGCCCTTTAAAAATGTAAGTAAGTTAAACTGAGGCCATTAGGGTGGGCTCTATCCAAGCTGACTAGTGTCCTTATAAGAGGAGATTAGGACAGAGAGAGACCTGGCCTGTGTGAGCACAGAGGGAAGACCCTGGGAAGAGGCAGCAAGGGGACAGCCATCCGAAAGCCAAGGAGAGAAGTCTCCTAGGAAACCAGCCCTGCTGGCACCTTGATCTCGGACTTCCAGAAGAAAATAAATTTCTGTTGTTTAAGCCACTTAGTTTGTGGCATTTTGTTACGGCAATCCTAGTAAACTAAGAAAAATGTATTAATAGAAATAGAGTCATCGGGAAGAGAGTTAAATTTGGGATTTGGGGCAGGGGAGACAAGGGAAATCTTTTCCTGATTTTATTTTCTCCATGAATGTCACTCATTTATTGAAGTTAACATTACTATGAATACATAAGGGAAAAATGCTTCCCAGAAGAGGACGGTGAATGTTGACCATCAATAGGACAAAGCTGTCTTCAAAAGGTAAGGATGTGGGAAACAGTCTAGAAGTGCGCTGAAGGCAGAGTTCACCTGTGAATGTGTCTCTGCAGGTGCGAGAGCTTGGGTGCGGAGGCTCAGGAATAGCTCCAGCCGCTTCCTTGATCTGCGTGCAATTAGTTCTCCCTTGCTGGCCCGCTGATCTACTCTAGCAGCGCTTTCCTGTTCCACGTGGTACACCAACTGTGGCAAATCCAGCCCCGGTTCTGAATTTCTTTCTGAGCGTTCTTTTAAGTCTAGCATTCCCCCACCCGTGGCCCTCAGGTTGACGCGAGCAGCAGGAGTCCCACTTGAAGGTGGCGTCTTCTGAAAAGATGTAAATGTCAACAAGGCCTAGGACAACACAATAGCTTTTGTAAGCAGCCCCAGCTGCCCAGAATATGCGTCTCCACATACGTGTGACAGTGGTGCTCCGATAGTTTCCTTTTTCATTTATAAATAAATACATATATACATACATACATACATAAAATAAAAGTAAGTTTAGACTTTTTTATAGAGAGATATTGCAGAAAATTTTCCATATATTTTGGAGGTGTCAAAAAATGCTACTTTCTGGAATTTGAATTTATTATTTTGCATTTGAGGCTTAAAGTTGTAATTCAGTGTTACAATATGCTTTCCTCAAAAATATTAGTTTGATTAAAAAAATGTGATAATCTAATATTTCACAATGTTTCTTAGTTACTGCTGAATCCTTGGAAAGACAGTAGCAGACTGCTCATATACAACATGCATAAGGACGTGAAGGAGAAAATGAGATAATTGTTTAGAACCTGCAAAAGATATATGGCCCTCTTTGTAGGCAATTACATGACTAATTTTAATTTTAGCCCAGTTTTCTTCTCTTGTCTGAGTCTTTTAACTATGGAAAAAAAGAGATTCACGATGAAATTTATGTAACCATTTTTTCAAAAATTTTGCTGAAATTAAATCATATTGTATGAAAATTACAAGCCCTTTGTGTATCTTTTATTCTGCTTGAAATATAGTCATTTTAGAAACAAAAAAAAGATTTTATTTCCATTTTTGTTTTTTCACAAAAAAATATCCCGTAGCATAATATATTATATTTCTCTTCTGTTTCTTACTTTTTTCACTTATCACAAGTCTTGGAGAGAACTCCGTATGGGAAAGTAGAGCTCTTCCGCCAGTTTTACTTACAATTGAATAATATTCCTTTGTATGAGGTTCCATAATTTATTTAATTAGCTCCCTTTGGTGTATATTTCAGTTGTTCTCATTAATTTTTTACTATTGCAAACAATGCTGCTGTAAGTAGTTCTGAATATACATTATTGTGGTGGGCAGAATTTTACTCCTCATAATGTTTGCCCTCTATAGTATTATGCCTGTGTATGTTATGATACATGGCAAAAGGGACGCTGCAGATGGAATTACGAGTATGGAGCTTAAAGTAGGAAGATAATCCCGGATTATTCACGTGGGCCTAGTGGAATCACATAGGTCCTTGACATCGGAAGATGTTGTAAGAGCCAGGCAGAGTGAGGCAACAATGGAAGAAGAGGCAGAGGAGATGTGTTTGAAGCATAAGAACCCACCATTTTGGCTCTGGAGACAGAGGAAGGGAGTCAGGATCCAGGGAACCAGGCAGCCTTCAGAAGCTGGTGATGGTTCCCATCTAACGGTCATAAAAAAAGGGGTCTCATTCCTACAACTGCCAGCAACTGAATTCTGCTAACCATTTAACTGCTGGAATGAGCAGGAAACAGATTCTCCCCTGGAGCCTCAGGAATGGATCACAGCCCTGCCAACATCTTGATTTCAGACTCGGACATTCTAAGCCAGAGAACCAGCCTAACCCATTGCACTTCTGACTTACCGAACTGTGAGATAACACATGTATATGTTTTAGGTTTGTGACAATTTATTACAGCAGTGATAGAAAACTAATACAATCATTTTCATGTGTACCTGCTAGGTAAGTTTCTGAACTGGAACTATCGAGTCAAACAGTGTGTGCAATGATATTTTTGATAGATTTTTCAAAATTTCCCACAGAAAAGGTTAGAGCAAGTCACCTTCCCATCATCAATGAGAGTCCAGATTTTCCCGTTGTTATCAAACATTTGGATCTTTGTCAGATATGTAGAAAACAGTCTCTCGGTTTTGTTTTAATTTCTATTTTATTATGAGTAAAGTTTTCCACCTTCCACTTTTTTTTTTTTTTTTGGTGAGGAAGACTGGCCCTGAGCTAACATCTGTTGCCAAGCCTCCTCTTTTTGTTTGCGGAAGACTGTCCCTGAGCTAAGACCTATGCCAATCTTCCTCCATTTATACGTGGGACACCACCAAAGGATGGCTTGATGAGCAGTGAGTAGGTCCGTGCCCAGGATCCGAACCCGCTAACCCCAGGCTGCCCAAGTGGAGCGTGCGAACTTAACCTCTATGCCACCAGGCCAGCCCCCGCATCTTTGACATTTTTTAGAACCACTTTTATTTTCATATCTATGATCTTTTAGTGCATATCTTTTGCCTATTTTCCAATTGGATTGGCAGGTATATCTTGTTGATTTATGAAATTGTTTATATATTATACAAATGTGTTCTTTGTCTATAAGGGGCATTTTTTCCCTGATTTGACTTTTTCCTTTGGAGTCTGTTCATGGTGATATTTTAACTTTACTTTTTATTTGCCTTTTATTCAATGGCTTCCAGATCTCATGTCATGCTTAAAAAGGTCCTTCCTAGGTAAAGGTCTTAAACAGAACATTCACTGATGTGTTTTTAGTACCTTTGGTTTCATTTTTGACACTAAATTTGATCTTCCTGTATATTGAAGGATCTTTTTTTTCTATTAATGTGAAATGCTATTTTAATCAAGTTTTAAATTCCCATTTATATTTTACATATTTCTTATCTTAGTCTGTTTCTTTCATGATTCTGCCTACTCATTCACTAACACCACACTGTAGATTATTGAAGCTTTGAAAGATGTTTTAAAATCTGGTAGTATTATCTGCCACATTGTTCTTCGTTTGTTGCCTTTTTTTAATAACATTTAGTGTTGCCTTGCTAATTAAAAAAATCCAGCTAGTGAGTTTGCTAGGGTGCTAATGAATTTATAGATCAGCTCAGGAGAACATTCATGTTCATGAGATTAAGACTTCTTATTCAAGAACAAGGGGTAAAATTTTATTTGTTCAACTTTTCATTTAAGTTCAATAATGCTTTAGTGTCCTAAATATGGATTTTTATATTTAATCTTAAGCTTATTTCTAAATAGTCCATCTTTTCATTGTCATTATAAACAGGGTCTTCCATCATATCTTCTAACTGGTTGTTGCTTGTGAGTATAATATTGTATTTATGTCTGTACATATGTAATAGATAAATATTTGTTTTTCTGTATATTAACTTTATTCTTGGCCATTTACTAAATTCTCTTACTGTTTTCCTATTGATTCCCTTTGTTTTGTTTTTTAAGTGTAAAATTATAAAATCTGAAAATAATGATAATTTTACCTCCTCCTTTCAAACGTTTAAATGGATAGTATTGTTTCTTGTCTGGGCGTGTTCAAGAAGGTTAAATGACAGCTGTAATAAGGCCCTGTGTGTTAGAGTCCTACTCAGCCACAGGTCCCGCCCTGAGAGCTCCCTCTCCCCTTGAACACCATCATCTAGACCATTTGCTGTGCCCTTCGTAGCTGATCCCACAGCCAGGTCTTCTCTCTAGGCCTGGTCTCAGTGGGCCTAGACTTTTTCCTTTTATCTTTTGTCAGAGTTTCAGGCTCCATCCTGACATCAAGACATAATTTACGACAATTTAATGATTCTCAAACATGGTTATGCACCAGAATCACTCAAGGAGCTCTCTGGTGGCAGATTAGTAAGCTTCAAACGGTATCTACTGAACCAGAAATTTGGGAGTAGAGTGTTTCCAAAAGACCCTTAGGTGATTCTAATGCTACTACAAAAACCTCATCAGTCCAAGGGCCCTGGGAGACACGGGCAATGTCTGGAGATATTTTCAGTTGTACAGGCTTCTAGTGTGTAGAGGCCACAGGTGTTCTTAAACATTTTGCAATGCAAAGGACAGCTCCCCACAACAAAGAATTTTCTGACCCAAAATGTTAATAGTTCTGAGGTTGAGAACGCTGGCCCAAGACTTGCACCTGGGAATCATGAAAAGCCTCATCCTTACTGACCACTGCAAGTAACATGTCGTCTAATGATTTTAATAGCAGGGAGTTTATCAAGATACAAAACAATATGCCAAAACCATACGGTCTGGTCCCTATTATGAACTAAGAATAGGTGGATTTTCTCTGAAATTGTAAGAGCAAGAACATTTACTGCAGCAGTCATAGTGTCTGTCAAGTCATAGTCGTGATTTTTTTCTCTCTAACCACAGAACTTCAATTCAGGATGAGGGTAGTAATGTGCCTCCTTTGAAGCTGGAGGTGCCCATGTGAAACAGAGCTGGCAAAAGAGATCTAAGTGGAATCCCCTCGTGGTGCTTCTTTGACATCTCTTTAAAAAGCAGACACATTAAGTTGGCACATGCCTTCTGCCTTTTGTCTCTCCAACTTCCTGCCTGGGACATTGATGTAATGCTCTGGATGAGGCACTCATATTGTGACTATGAGGTGACAAGCATGTGTTAAAGGCATCTGAAAGAAGATTCCTGAGTACACTCAGACTTGCCATATCAGTCTAGCTCTGAGTTGCCCTCAAACGAGAAAAGCAAACACTCCAATTTGTTTCAATTACCATTTTTTAGCTAAATACCGTTTCTTCTATGTGGTTATTTTCAAAATGAAAATATATATAGTCAACAGGGTTACTTAAACATTATTTTGAAGACATTATAAAATGTTAAAAATGTCACATATAATAAAAAAATTTTGATCTTAACAGATGACACTACATTTTTTTGCAGGAAGGGAATTGTCTTTGTAAGAAAAATAACATAAACCACATGGGGCTTGAAAGTGTGATTTTTAGGACTTGAGTTAGCAAGAGACAAAGATTTAAAGATATTGCTAAACCCCTCTGCATAAGAAATTAACTTAGAATTATGGAAAATGGTGAGTGTGTAGCAGGGAGCGGGATCAGGTTAAAGTAGTAAATGAGTCGGGACAAATGACTGAAGTATCTTAAGACCAGGAATATGCAATATTTAATTTTAAGATGTTTGCATTACCTTGATGGAGAACTCTCTCTGACACCAAAATCTCCTGTAAAGTCTACTATATGCTTTGTATGTGCATTTCTATTATTATTTCAGTGAAATTCAAGAAAAAGAGGCCAAATTCCATAGCTGAGTTGGCAAGGAGAAGAGAATGTGAGCAGTCATTAGATGGGAGTTGAAAGTCCCATCGATAATCCAGCAGAAATCAGAAATTATGTATCTCTCTCTCTAGAGAGAAATATATATATATACAAATAATTTTTTTTCCTATTGGTTCTGTTTCTCAGGAGAACCTTGACTAATATAAATTTGGAGCTCACCATGAGAGTAGGAAGTCTGAAAAAAGTAATCTCCCTCTCTTGAATTATTTCAGATGACCTACACATAGCGGTTAAACTGTCAATGAAAGAGAAGAAAAGAAAATCAGTGCCCACTCAGAGGGAAACAGCCATGGGAACTTTGACTTCTGGACTGAGCTGAAGATTGAGTAAAATGTGGAACACAAAGTTAGGATACAAAATGTATTAAAAATAGATGTTATGAATCAGCAATAAAGTTTACCCAAAGCATTCATTTCTTTAATGGTTGCTCAGAAAACACATCTTTTAAAATAATGGCTGTAAAATTGTTGTTCAAGTCTACCATAAAGAAAAGATACAGTTTTGAACATTCATCCTTAAATAAGGAACAGCCAGCCACCACCATGTGGAACCTAAAGGAAAACAAGTGTATGACTCAAGGGTTTTTCTATGGCTGTAGCGAAATCATAATACTTGTCACAGTATCCAAATTTGAATAAATACACCTAATGGGAGACCTCTTATGTGCTGAAACTTAAAAAATTATATTATGCGATCACAGTGAATGTCACAACTGATATAAACAGAGCATAATTAAATAGATAAATCTATTTTAGAAAATTAAGCAGTATATCCACAAACCAAGAATAAGTAGTTTCTAAAACTTGTCTACAATTTTACAAAAAGATATATTTCATAAAAACCAAGTTAAATTTCTCACTAAAATCTTACGCATTCCCACAATGAGTTCCATTCAAGTCTATACACATGTGTTATTTTTTACAAAGCAAGTGGAAATATGGAAAGGAAATTAGATGGAGTGTATTTTTATCGAACAAAAACAAAATTAAACAAGTAAACACACACACAAATCCACCCTCAGAGAATATTAAGTTAAACAAATTGTAGAAAAATGCTTGAAATTCAAAAAAAATTCAAAGAATAAAATCTAATTGAATTTCAGAGTTAAAGGAATAAACAGAGAACAGTTAAGCAAATTCTCATTTTGTATAAATTTAGATGAACATGCAGGCCTATTTTCTAAAATTTGGAATGGTTCCTCTTTGGGGGAAATAAACCTAATTATAGATTTTATTTCATGACGCTTAATGTTCTTCATTTAGGAGAAACCAGCTGAGAAGTTAGATGCTGTTTCCACCTGTGGCTACCTAATATAATTTTTCCCATAAAATTTTGCATCTGTGTTGTTTAGTTCAATGGGCACATTAGGCGAGGGAACAAATGACTACAGACTTCTATGAAATCACTATTTCCATAGATTTTGGAGTCCAACTTATCCCATGAATAGGCCTTTAGATTTTAAAGATGTCTAGATAGCTTTAATGTAATTGGCACTTGACTCTGCATGGAAATTCAAATAAATATTCAACGCTGGGAGAAGAGCTCAACTCTAGTTTTTGAGGCAGAAATGAGTTTGCTCTAATTCCTTCCTATGTATTAACTGCCTATCCAAAGTCTGAGGACTAAAAATAAACAAATGAATTACATCTCTTATAATTTATTTAAAGATAGGAGGTTATTAAATAATTTAACATCATTAATCTGTCAAGTACAGCCGTCTTCATCAAAGGGAGCACTATTTGTAACAAGAACTGTATGGTTTAAAAGCAACTATATGCACAAATGATTGCACGTAAAGAGAGAGAACGAGAAAATGTGGAATTTCTAGAAATAAATCAACAAAAGAATTTAAAAAAAGATATGCCGGGTTATTCCACATCTTTCAGAAAGTAACAGTTTGGTAGTTTGACGTTATGGGTAAAGATCGGTGGTTAAGTAGGTTCTAATCCATTCTTTTCGTCTAGGAATAATACCTGGCACAAGGGGGGCAAAGGATTAGGGGGCTTAATTTCTCTTACTCCTGGTTCACTCATTTACCAAACAAGTACTTTTTGAGCACTTATTAGGAGAATTTCCTTTGCTTATTACTGTGGGGTGCATGGGAGATAAAAAAGAAAAGCTGAATCAGACTCCTGAACTCAAGAGGTTTTCAACGATGTTGAACGTGTGGTAGGTTCAATCTATACAGAAAAGATCAAGTGGAGGATTTGCAACAACCTCGTGATTTGGCCAGATTATCTGAACCATTTGGGACAAAAATAAAGCGTAGTTGTTTCCT
This sequence comes from Equus quagga, assembly GCF_021613505.1. Taxonomy (NCBI): domain Eukaryota; kingdom Metazoa; phylum Chordata; class Mammalia; order Perissodactyla; family Equidae; genus Equus; species Equus quagga. The sequence goes on along the minus strand of NC_060287.1, from coordinate 15,382,630 downwards.
GACCGAACTATTTTGTGAATAATCCAAGAGGAGATGACATCAGTGAAAGAAGATATAATGGTAGAATTCCAAAATTGGTAGAATGCTAACAACCATTCCCGCTTTGATAGTGTCTTCATTTAGCAAAAACCGAATAATTAGTAATATAACAGACTTTAGAGTAGAAGTCAAAAGAAACTCTATTACTTTTAATTGTGTTAACATTGCCTTTATCATTAATGTCATTTCAGTTCCGATTTCTTTCTAACATAAGACGTTATGAGTATACACTTTAAAAGTAAAATATTTGGCAGTAGTTTCTATGTAGAGTTCTTATTTAATTTTAAGTATAACCAAAAGAAAAAAGTAAAAAAAAGCATTTTGAAGCTGTTTGGCTATTGTTGCTTTTGAATTAAAAAAGGTGATTTGGAGAAAATACCATACTTATCTTTGACTTGCCAAGTTTTCCACTTCATATTTTCGTTTTCCTCTCCTACACATAAGCATGTAGAATATCTTTGATGTCACCTCTATTATTCTGTATATTTTGCTGCTACTAATACTCAAACTTTCCTAATTTACTTTAGGTCTGTTCTTTGAAGCTTTGAAATCTTTCTAGACTATCCAATTGTTAAGTCTAAAGGCTGCCTGAGCCAGGGGTTAATTCTGGCTTGTATAGCTATTCATACATCTCATATTGAATTTGCAGTCATAGCCCCATGATATGTACTGGTTAATTCCCCCTGTTATCCTTCAGTTGCTGACAATTCCTTCCTTAACCATTCTCTGATTGCTTCCAAGGTGTTATTATCAAGCTTGAGTCTTTTGATGTCTTGGAATTTTGGTCCTGTCCATTCACGTGTAGTTCAAACATGGTATTAAGTGATTAACATGACTATTGCAACCTAAAGCAATAGTACTCTCTTGGAAATTCCTCATTTTAAAGCTGGGATACAACGGGTATTCTTTATGAATTTTTCATACACACGGAAGCCCAGGCTATTTCTGGGAAAATGTATTAGAATCAAAAGCACTAGGCAAGCAGCGACTCAGTCCAGAGACGTTTTGTGTTTTTTTCGTGTCTGAGTTTAAATAGATTTTCCATCTTTCCAGTTTTTTCTGAGCTACTTCAACCATTTATCCATGTTTCCATCAATCAGTCAATCCATCTATCAAATATTTTCTGAGTGTCAGTCATTGTCCCAGATATTCTTGATGAGAGAATAAAAAAATAATACAGATATTCTCATTACTTTTAGAGAGCTTGGAGTTTAATTAGCAATATGCCTAAGTAATCAGAAAATTGAAAATATTGTGTGTGTGTATGTGTATTACGGGTTTTGAGAGCAGAAGTAAAAGTTTCTGTGGCAAGGTATTAGAGAGGCAACTATCTGGGATTTGAGGATTCGGAGATGGCTTCCTGAACGAAGGACCATTTAGGTTGAACCCTGAAGTTAGAGTAAGTAACAATGAGAGTGGGGTACAGTAATGACATATGCAGAGGGAGCAGCCAAGATGTGTAGGTAAGTAATGAAAGAAGTAGGAAAGTAGACTGGAGTGTTAAGCAGTGTCCTAATTATGAAGGACCCTAAGGGCAAAATTAAATCGTTTGGACCTCAAACCAACAGCAAAGGGGAATCCTTAAAGTGTCTTGAATGAGAGAACAATGAGATAGAGTGGAGAATGGATTGGAGGAAAGAAGCATGAAGATGTGGGGACCAGTGTGAGGCTACTGTAGGAATCTAGGTAAGAGATGATGATAGCTTGTACTAGGACAGTAATTCTAGGGATGAATAGAAGTTGATGATTTGAGAAATTTTTAGGAGGTGTGTTGAGAAGAATTAAGGAATCATTCAATATTGGAAGTGAATGAACGAAATGATGAGTGAATGAAAATGAGGATGAAGTTGATTATAATGACTATGTTATTATCTTGAGTAGACAATGAAATAGAGAACATAGGAGAATAAGGAGTTTAGGGACAAGGAAATGATGGATTTTTCTGGGACAGGTTGACTTTGATATGTGAGTCAAGCTGCCAAGTGGAAATACTAGTGTAAGTAGGACAGTATTTTCCTAAGCTCAGGAGAGAGCTCCGGACAGGAGATTGAAATTTGGGATAGATCAGAGCAGTTACTAAACCATGGAAGTTAAGGTAATCGCATAGAGAGAGATGTAGAGTGAAAAGAATTTGCTTAGCTGGACTTTAAGGACAGTAACATTTAAGGACAGGATAGGAATAAAACACACACACATACACACACACACCCCCAAGAAGATGCAAAAGAGGTAGAAAGAAAACCAGCAAAATGAAATGTGGTGAATGCAAAGGAAGAAAGTGTTTTATAAAGGAAGAAACGGATAATGTGTCATATTCTCCCAAAAAATAGAGTAAGATAATGGGTAGGTTTTTACCTAATGTCCCTTTTCTGTTCTAGGATCAGATTTCCTTTGTCTCCTCTTGGCTTTGATAATTTCTCAGACTTTCCTTATTTTGTTTTGTTTTCTTTTGGTGAGGAAGATTGACCCTGAGCTAACATCTGTTCCCATCTTCCCATATTTTGTATGTGGGATGCCTCCACAACATGGCTGATGAGTCGTGCAGGTCTGCAACTGGGATCAGAATCTGTGAACCTGGGCCACTGAAGCAGAGTGTGCAGAACTTTAACCACTAGGCCAGGGGCTAGCCCCTGAGTTTCCTTGTTTTTGATGACCTTGGGGACCGCTTACCAGATATATTGTAGGATGAACCTCTGCTGGAATTGGATACTTTTCTCATAATTAGACTAGGATTTTGGGCTTTTATCCTTCAATGATATTCCATTGCTTGGGCTTACTACAGTTTATTTATTTATTGAAGAACATCTCGGTTGCTTCCAATTTGGGGTAATTATTTAAATAAAGCAGCCATAGACATTTGAGTACAGGTATTTTTGTGTACTTAAGTTTTCTACTCAATTGGATAAATACCTAGGAGCATGATTGCTAAATCGTTTGGTAACACTATGTTTAGCTTTGTAAGAAAGTGCCAAACTGTTTCCCAAAGTGGCTGTACCATCTTGCATTTCCACCAGCAATGAACAAGAGTTCTTGTTGCCCCACTTCATTGGCAGCAATTCTTGTTGTCAGCTTTTTTTATTTCAGTCATTCTAATAGATATGCAGTGGTATCTCGTTGTTTTAATTTGTAACTCCCTAATGAAAAATGATATTGAACATCTTTCACATGCTTATTTGCTATCCGTGTATCTTCTTTCATGAGGTGTATGTTCAAATCATTTTACCATTTTTTTATTGGATTACTTGGTTTCTTATTGTTGAGTTTTAAGAGCTCTTTGAATATTTTAGATACAAGTCCTTTATCGGATATGTGTTTTACAAATATTTTCTCACAGTATGTGTCTGGTCTTTTCATTCTCTTACCAACATCTCCTGCAGAGCAAAGGTTTTCAGTTTTATAAAGGCCAAGTTATTAATTTTTTTGTAATCATCAGGCTTTTGGTGTTTTATCTAAAAACTTACCAGACCAAGGTTGCCTAGAATTTCTCCTATGTTTTATCATCTAAAAATTTTTTAGTTTTTCATTTTACATTTAGGTTGTGATCCATTTTGAGTTAATTTTTTGTGAAAAGTATAAGTCTTATATCTAGATTCATTATTTTGCATATGGATGTCCAATTACTCCAGCACCATTTATTGAAAAGACTATCATTTTCCCATTTAATTGCCTTTGCTCCTTTGTCAAGGATCAATTGGCTTTATTTGTATGGGTTTTTCCTGGGTTCTTTGCTCTTGTTTGGTTGATCTATGAGTCTATTCTTTTGCCCAAACCATGCTGTTTTGGTTACTGTAGCTTTATATTAAATCTTGAAGTCAGGCTGTGTCAGTCTTCTCACTTGTTCTGTATCTTTAATACAGTGTGGACTATTCTTGGTTTTTCATCTTCCCATTTAAACTTTGGAATGAGTATATTGATATCTACAAAATAGATATCTTTCTGGGATTTTGATTTGGATTACCTTGAAACTATAGATCAAGTTGGGAAGAATTAACATCTGAACAATGTTGTCTTCCTGTTCATGAACATGGAATACCTCTCCATTTATTTAGATAAATTCTTTGATCAGAGTTTTGTAGTTTTCCTCATATAGATCCTGTACATGTTTTGTTAGATTTATATCTGAGTATTTGATCATTTTTGGTGCTAATGTAAATGGTATTGTGTTTTCAATTTCAAATTCCAATTTTCATTGATGGTATATAGGAAAGCAATTAATTGACTTTTGTATACTAACCTTGTGTTCTGCACTTTTGCTATAATCACTTATTTATTTCAGGAGGTTTTTTTTTGTCAATTCTTTGGGATTTTCTACATAGATAGTCATGTCATCTTTACACAAAGACGATTGTATTTCTTACTTCAAAGACTATACATTTTATTTCGGTTTTTTTGTCTTATTGTGTTAGCTAGAACTTCTAGTACAATGTTGAATAAGAGTTGTGAGAAAGGATATCTTTGCCTTGTTCCCAGTCTTAATGGGAAAGTATCTAGTTTCTTACCATTCAGTATGATAACTGTAGGTTCTTTAGAGATGTTCCTCTATCAAGTTGAGGAAATTCTCCTTTCATTCCTAGTTTGCTAAGAGCTTTTATCATGAATTGGTGTTGGATGTTAGGGTGTGTCAAATGCTGTTTGATTTGATCATTTAATATGATCATATGAACTTTGTTCTTTAGCCTGTTTATATGATTGATTGCATTATTTGGTTATCACTTCTTGACCCAGTCTTATATAACAGGGATAAATCTCACTTAGTCATAGTTTATAATTCCTTTTATATATTGTTGGATTTGATTTGCTAATATTGTGGTGAAGATTTTTTGCATCCATGTTCATGAGAGATAATGGTCTGTAGTGTTTCTTTCTTGAAATGTCTTCATCTGGTTTTGGTATTAATTTTTAATGGAGATATTCCTGCTTTCTGAATTAGGATTTTTAGCAATACAATAACATCTAGTCTAGTCTATCGAATTAAATGCAATTTGATTTGTTTCAATTTTATTCAATTTAATTCAATTCAATATAATCATTAAATAATATATAAGGCGCTCTGCTATGTACTTAAGTAGATGATAGATAAAATAGGTTCCAGACTACTCGAGGCTGACAAGCAGATTGAATATGTCCCCTTTAGAGAGCAAACTCTAGGTTACATCAGTAGCTGATGGAAAAAGGAAGTTCTTATAAACTGTTTAACAAAGCTTTGGTAAGCAAATGAATTTATGTATCTATCTTAGAATATTTGCCCCTAAGGAGCATGGATTTTACCTACTTTTGTTTCTGCTGTTTCCCCAGGGCTTAGGAAGGCTCCCGGTATAAACACTAAAGAAATCTTTATTGAATAAAGAAATAAATTGTTGGTATATTTCTGAATGAAGATCTGCAACTATTATTCTGAATCTGGGCATCTTCAGCTGTCTTAGAAATATTTTTAAGTGTTTAAGGGTTATTCATGGTCATTTTATTTATAATTTTCATTTATATGTTATTTATAATAGCATTTCATTTATATGTTATTTATAATAACATTTATTTTCTTGTCACAATTTGTTAACATCACTGCCATTGCCAATTAAGAGATTTTTAAGTTATATTTTGATGTATTTTTGATCACTTAGAGGGGATAGGAAGATCATTTTATTCTTAAATTAACCTATCTCCAAGTCACATGAGAGGTTCAATCTTAATTTAATCATATTCTCACTTCACTGCACACCCAGTGCCTGAGATCCTCCTACCTCTTCTCAGTGAAGTTACTGGAGAGCGCTCAATATGGTCATTATGCTCATTACCTTGAGTCAGAAAGAATGTGCCTTTGTTGACCCATGCGCAAACTTTTCTTCTTTGCATTATGACTCTCCTTTTCTCTTAGCTCCTGTGCTGTACAATGTGGTATACCAGCAACATGTACCTACCGAGCATTGAAGTGTGGCTAGTGCCACAAAGTGAAATTACAATATTTTGAATATATTGGGTTAAATAAAATGTATTTTTAAGTGGATTTTGCCTGTTTCTTCTTACTTTTTTTTAAATGTAGCTACTTGGAAGTTTAAAATTACATATGTTGCTCATATTATATTTCTACTGCCCCGCATTGGAGACTGTTAAGGATATGTGGGATGGTTATTTATTTGTCATTGGAAATTAACTAGTTGTGATTTTTAAATGGCTTGTCATCCATCTACTGATCGTTTAGGTACCCAGAGACGAGCAAAAACAGCTTGCCACCCAAACATTAATGTTTCCAACAGGCTTTTCAAGTGGTGGGAAGAGTTGGTAACAAATTGGTTGGGTCCAATATTTATGAAAGAACATGACCCCGATGAGTCAAATGACATATCTAGAAAACGCAGAGGAATTGCTACTGGCTCCCTGGTTGGATGGTTTTATCTCATTTAATGTGAATGTTACATACTGTTACAGGCTTTTCCTAAGTCTTCACCCGGTTTGCATTTTTAGATCACTTTCAGATCAGTGTAGTTTCTCTGCTACTTTTTCAAGGGAGGCAGCTTCTGTTTTACTCTTTGAACATTCTCATTGTCCATCCAACTAAACCCTTGAATCATACAAAATTATTTCTCTAGCCTTGAAGTCTGTGCCTTTCACATTCTGTAGACCATCACACAATTTTCCCAAATCTGTTTTTTTCTCAACAAATTTCTCTTGGGTAATTTATGCTTCATTTATATTTCCACATGAATAAAACAATCTAACTCATTCATCATTTTGATTGCTATCCTCTGGAATATTTCCTATATTTAAACTACTTGGGATTAGAGAAACCTCAGTACTTTTCTTCCCTGAAAATAAATGCAGTCTCCATTTCATGAACAGGTTGTGTTCCAAAAGGGTAGAAATCATGTTATAGCTGGAGTTTCAGTCCCACGGCCAGCTCACCAATCACATTGTATAGCCAAAAGCAGAGTACTGTGTCAATAATGTCATGAAACTTAACACTGCATACTAAAATGTTTCTATGAAAAACCACGTGTTTTCAATTTGAGATAACAACAATGCATCTTCTTTGACTGCGATGGAATAATATAAGTCTCCCCACCACTCTTCTCTTTGAGCAAGAGGAAGAAAGAATCTTCCTAAACTAATGTTGTGGGGTACCTCCAGGACCACTTTAGAGATTTATGCAGCTCATATGTTGGGGATAAAAATAATGTTTTGGTGCTGGATCCTGTCCTTAATTTCCTTTTTTTGGGCGGGGGGTTCACCTCCTTGTTTCTTTCACAGCTCCACCTACGGCTTAAAAGTAAAGATTTTGCTCATCATGGTCCAATACAGAAAAAAAACTGTGAGTTTTTTCTTTATTTTTTATTTCTCAAGCAAACAAAAATTCTCTCTTTTTTGTTATTTATTTGCCATTTGTAGAAATGAGATAATAGCGGTCTTTCCTATTAACATTGCCCTTCTCCTTTGAGTTAGTGATTTTAGAGGTACACCTGGAAGATGATCTCTGTAGAAAAAAGACTTAAAGAAAATCAATCCACATATCAGTGGAAAACAGTCTTAGGCCACACTGAAGCTTCACCAGAGGCACTGCTCTGGGATGAAGAGAAGCTCTTGTTATGGAAGCCAGGACAAGAGCTGATGAGGATGGTGCCAACGGGAATGACCAGGTTTAGGAGAGCAGCAGGGCAGAGGTGGGGCAGCTGCTGAAATTCTAGCATATACTCTTTCTTCCAATTTTTTTCTCTTCTGACCTTGAATAAGGGAAAGGCTCAAAAGTGGAGAGAAGATGGATCGATAGGAAAAAGTCTTAGTTAGCTTGCAGCCAAGGACAAAAGGGGAGATAGAAGAATTTGCAAGGTATTGTCCCTATTTTGGATGTATATCTACCTTATCTCAAATCTGTTTTCCTTGGAAAGCTTGGAATGTGCTTTGTATCAATAACAACTTCCCTCTTTGAAAAGAGATCTTAAATGTGCCATGGTTTGTGCTCACTTAACTCTGCACTTATGGAATTCAACTTTAAATTTATGAAAATAATATTCATTGAGAGGCTATTATATAGTTGGTGCCATTTCAAAATCTGTAAGATGTTTAAACCAAGGTCCCTGGAGTTCATGAGGTTTTAATCCATGTTGAAAAGCATGTTCGCTGGGACATTCACTTCAGGTAGAAAAAAAAAAAGTGACCTGAGGTCACTTGTGATACATGTGAATAAACCAAATTAAAGAAGTTTATTTTCTGCAGAATTCCCCGGATTTCTTAACTTGATACACATATTGTAACTCTCTAAAAGGGAAATTCAGTGTTCATCATTCAAAATTATTATTAACCAGAGAATTCTTTTTAAAACACTACTTCCAAGAACTAGAACTTTTTGGAACACAATATGTGAAATTCTGAAATATATTTCATTTTAGTATCATTTTTCCACATGTTTTAAGGCTAGGCCTCCTCTAAAACATAAATCAAAGAGCTCAAGGAAAAAAAATCTTTATTTTTTGGTATTTGTCATGCTGCCATTTTATCAGCATTACTTGAAATCAACTTAAGAATTTTTTTGGAAAAAGAAGTTCTATAACAAAACAAAATATGATACCACTCATCTAGGCCAAGTGCCTCATTTTTGTAGGTTAGAAAACTCAGGTCCAGACATTCCTTGAAGTAATTTATTATAGATCTTATAACAAGCTAAGGATCAGAGCCCCAGTCCGGTTTTTCTTTTGTATTCCCCAAACGACAGTGAATATGTCCAGTAAAGCTCAGATACAATAAAAACTGGCTATAAAACAGTTCCCACTCAGTGGCAACAGAATTTAGTTCTTCCTAACTTGTTACCCAAAAGTATTTGCTTACTTACTTCATGGATATCATTTTTTCTCATGTTAAATTAAGACGTTTCACTAAAACTTTATTTTTATACAAATTGTACTTCATTAGACTAATAAATATTTACGCTGTAATATTTTATTAAATTCTATAATATTTTATGCTTTTTAAAAATTAAACTGTGCTCATGTATGTTAAGTAACTTTTCTGCTACATATTTCTATTGTTCTCTATTTTTTATGGTTCCATTTTCTTATTGCTGGTTTAAAATTTTCATCTGCCAGTCATTGTGATGAAGGATCATGAGGATGGGCTTTGGAGTGGGTCACAGCTGCGCTTGAATTCCAGCTCCACCATTTGCTACGTGTGTGACCTTGGGCAGGTCACAAAACTTCTGTGAGCCGAAATTTCCTCAACAGTAGTAGGGTGTAATGCCTACTTGGGTTACCAAGAGTTTCACAGACTCTTCTGTTCAGACCTTCGGCAGTCTTAGGTCCATTCTTTTTGCTTCTGGTCCTGGAGTCTACTTTTCTTCTTTCTTCCGCTCTTTCTCCCTTTCTTCCTTCCTTTCTTTCTTTCCTCCATCCTTCCTTCCTTCCTTCCTTCTCATCCTCCCCTTTCTCCTCCTCCTCCTTCCCTTCTTCTTCTTCTTCTTCCTCTTCCTCTTCCTCTTCTTCTTCTTCTTTCCTTCCTTCCTCCCTCCCTCCCTTCCCTTCCTTTTCTCTTTCTCTTCCTCCTCTTCCTTCCTCTCTTTCCCTCCTTCCTTCCTCTATGCCTCTCCCTCTCTGCCCCCCACCCCCATCTCTCTCTGCCTCTCTCACACACACATGCACACACACACACTCTCTTTCACACACACACTTTCTAGTTGCAGCAAACAAAACCTAAAGCACTAATTGCTGGTACTGTTGGGCTGCCTTTGGGGATGTCTTTCCCAACACCCAGTTGAATTAGGCACAGGTTCTCTAACTAATGATCTGTTCTATGACTAAAATGATAAGGCGTCTTTTGCTTTAAAGCCCATCACTTCATAAAAGTAAATGAGAAACCACAAAACAGGTCATGAGAACATTAAAAAACTTAAGAAGTGTTATTTTTAAATAGTTTTTGTACCTCTTCTAGAGATCCAAACTTGTTTCCTTTCCTGCTATCTTGAAGTCCATATTAAAATTCTGTTCTCAGCTTTCATTTCTAAAGGCAGCTTTCATCAGATGGCACCCCTCCTCCCCTTAATTCTACTCCAGCAATGAAATGGATCTTCTGACCCATCATCTTAGAATGGTAAATCATTGGTCACTCCTTGCTTCTAATGGGGAGTTGGCATTCTTGAGAATCTCTGTACCTCCCTCTTCAACAGACCACTTCAAAGCATCCTCACCCTTTATCATCAGGAGAGTTGAACAAAACAGCATGTTGTCCATATGGCACTTTTCCAGACTCATAGTATACCATTGGGAAATGATGGTTTTTTCTTTCTCCTTTCTCTTTCAAAGGATTATTTTAAGGAAGGAAGGAGAACAGAGGGTGTCACCAATTCCAAGTAAAGAAAATTATTAGTGACTAATCTCATGAACTAATTTATATCGTAATTTAATTCAGCTTTGTTACCTCTTTCCAATGTGCTTCTGACTCCTCTGACTTAGGTTTTGATTACCTCTACTCTTGAAGGGAAGGCCATTGCCAGCATCACCCCCTTATATGAATTTGCATCGTTTTTTTTTCTTCTTGATTTTCTTTTTTTGCTTGAGCTTGTCATTTGACTACACATTTTACTCTCATCTATGCATTTTTCCAAGATGTCACTTTGCCTAAAATACCAATTTTGTGGTCTGCAAAGCCACAATCCTTATGTATATGTATGGATTCTTCATGACTTTCTACCCTCCTCTTCTCATTACAATCTCCCTTGAGTTTTATAAGCCAGAAACAGTTGAATTGCATCAACCCATGTGAACATCAGAGGTTGTTTTATCAATGCTCCCTCATAGATTCTCTCACAATTGGCCCAGGATGCTCTATGCCAAGCAAGAAGAGTTATAGAACCCAAACAAGAGTAGTAATACTCACATCTTTCATTAAGAAAAAGATGAAAGACTTGTTATATTTGAACACCACTGCGTACATTTTCTCGTAAATGGGAAAGCTTGCCTTTGGACACTTGTCTGTGTTTTGCTTCCAGAGAGTGTCCAGATACTTGACTTTTTGTTCATTTCTGAAGACATTCTGTCTTTAAAAAAATTTAGATAGGAAAAGTTTGCTGCAGTTATTACAAAAGTTGAAATTGAAGCCAAAATACTCAAGCCAATATTCAGGCAAGTATATCCTTTGCTGTACAGTTAGAATTTGGAATAATTTTATCACCCATGAAAGATAGTTTAGTATGTCCCAAATGGCACTGTTGTTTAAATTTCCATTTGTTATTGTGTTAAATCACTAGATGACATAGTTAAAATTGAGTTAGTAAAATTAAGAATAGGGTTACTATCACATTGTTAAAGCATTTTGCCATTTTAAAGTCTAAATTTCTGTGCTCACCTAGCAGCAGAGGTCACTGGCATTATAACATTTTCTTACGTCCCCTTTGCATTGTTGCTGCTGTCAAAATTATGTCATTTTTAAGAGTTATATGTAGCTCAGAAAACTAACAAATAACCTTCAACTTCTTCCACAATTATGACATGTTGAAGTGGAAATCAGTTCTTTGTGTCAAATTTTCCAGTATGAGGAGAAGGGAAAATCTCTCTCTTGGTCAAAATAACTAAGACAATCACTAAGGATCCTATATAGCTTTATTCTTACTAGACATTCATTTTGTTGTCTTTTGTGAGGTCCAGAGATAAAGTAACACAAACATTAAGGACCAATTTGCATGGCCTCTGATCCCTCCAAAGGAGGTTGGAACTTTAACTTAGGAACAACAGTCTGGCTATCATTGTATGTATTTTTAGAAACTTAAAAATGTAGGATAGGACTACTGAAAGAGTCTTGACATTTTATAACTTGGATAGTAACCAAGATTATAAAAGAAAGTAAAGTATATCTGTGAAGTATCTGGGATTCTTCCAAGTTCGAAAAGTGCCCTAAGGACTAGATGAAGAGAAAGCAATAAAAAATTCAGTGGGGTCTACAGCATTCTGGAATTTATGGTCTTCAGTGTGCCCAATTTCTCTATATTCTACGACCTGTTGTTCTTCAGTGCTTCCATTATCATCAGAATTTTGTCCTACAGATAAAGGCACTAGAATCTTACATAAAAATGAAGCTATCCTGGGTCAAATCTTTTTTTCATGATTTTTCTTTGAGGATAAAACTAAAGTATTGTAGCTGTGCATGGCAACTGATCTTTATAACATAGATGTAAAAGTCTCAGGACTACAACTAAATATTACTGACTTACCCTCTGTGGCTTGCAATGTATCTTTAATATAATAATTCACAACCATCCAGAGCATAGAATATTTCCTTGTTCTTGGAGTCATGAATATCACAAATTTACTATGCACTTTGAAAAACGTTTCTTCCTTTTATTAACTCTACTTTCTTCAAGTATCAGAATGATATCTAAGTCCAATATTTTAAGACTTGGCTTTTATTCTGTCCACATTCTTCTTTTTTTAATTTTAGCTACATTTTCCAAATATAGTCACATTTTTGGATAAAGATATCTAAATTTTTCATTCTGATAAGCTCATCATGTATTCATCGTGAATGCCTTTCTATGAACACATCTGACTTGGTTTCTTTTTTTCTTGAGGTATACATTGCAGAGCTGTCAAAGTCAAGGACATATATTGGTTCACAAAGGAAACTATTAAAAAAATACCCTTCCTCATTAGGCTACTGTCTTGTAGAAGCTCTATATGATTCGTGCATTATTTGTGATTTTTCTGTAAATAGATTACCTTCCATTCTTTCAAGTGGAAGCTCCTCACCACTTTTCTGCCATCTCATTGAACCTGGTAAGATTTTTTTGCAACTTGTCATTTTCTTGTATGACAGCTTAATGTCAACTGAAAATTGGGATATTTCCTCAGTGTCTTCTCTCTTCCTCATCACCTAAAACTATATTCCCTAAGACAATATCATCACTGATGTCTGGGGAAAAAACCTACTTCTATTATGATTCATCTCTTTCCCTTAAGGCTATTTATGAAACAGAAACGAAAGTATTTTACATTCATACAAAACGTATAATAGAAAATGTAAAAACATGACACCAGCAATAAACTTCTCATGAACATACTTTTAGCCCATGAATCTTAAGGTCAAGATGTATCCTGCAAAATGCTTAATTATGGGAACTTTCTAGCCACAAACACTGGCAAAATGAATTTATTCATGGATCACTTCCTGGTGGTGCTATACAAACTCAACCTGTAAGCCTTTTGAAGTTTCTTTTTTTTTTTTAAGTGGTTGGTTTGTAGTTTTGACAATTGGTGTGAAAATTCCTGATCTACATGTGAATACTTGATAGATAATGACTATATATACTACAAGAACAGACACAAAGTATGATTCCATCTAAATCTGTCACCCTAGGCCATAATTAGTATAATTGTATATTGTTTTAGTTACCTTACATCATTTGGTTTTAAAGCAAACAAAATATTTCATCAGAAGAAAAATGTGTAACTGTTGAGTCAGCAAGGCCTAAAGCAATTTCCTATGCCTTAAAATCAAGAAAATCTTGCAGAGACAAGTGTTTTAGAAACTTCTAAAATAAAGCTAATATAACAAGGGTGAGCGTCACATTGTTTCATGCAATTGAAATAAAAGGGAAGAGCCCTCGTTATAAACATTGTAGCAAAAAAGAAACATGGCGGTAAGATGTATATATTTCAGTCAATATCTTTAGCATGCCAGACACGTTTGTAGCATGCAATATGTAGCATCAAAGAAGAGGTTAGAAACTACAGGAATTCGACTTTTTGGATTACTTTGCAAGGCTATTCATTTTCAAGAAAGAAACAGACAATGTGTTTCCAGGGAATTCCTGCCTCTCTTGGTTGGTATTTGGTGTGGATCCTCAAGTACGTCATCACTATCCCTTGGTAGAGAAGTATGTCTTTTAAAGCAAAGGGCACACTTGTACAACCAGATAATGATATATTTTTCTTTGAATACTGATTTTGAGGTGGGTGCAAGGATGGCTAGTTTATCTTCTGAGAATTGTTGTGTTCTTTTGGATTCTCCCACACTGGGGGCATTTATCCTTAGGCAACTTTGGATGAATCCATGCTGGGCTTTTGAGGGTTGAACTTTAGCTCAGAAAAGGAAGTTGAAAAACAATTTTTTTTTATCTTCAAATGAAAATGCAAAGAGATTTTTTTTTTTTTTTTTTGAGGAGCAGAATGTAATTAGCCAAAATGGAATTGAGCCAACTAAGAAGCATTAACAGGCGACATATGCCCCCAGTTCTTGGAGCATTCCAAAGACAGCTCATTCCTTGACTGTCGTGAAGAGGAGGTGAAGCATCTACGACATCTAAAATGGGCGAATGGGAGACACAAAAAGAGAGAAACAGTTCAATTTTCTCACAAATTAAAGATGACAACTGAAGTCACCCCCTCCCCAGTCTAAATGTCTATGTGACTAATTTTTCTAAACAGGCACTGGAATGTTGCTGTGGGAACAGGACAGATAATATACGTAGCTGGCAGTGTCACCCGAGAGGAGCCATTGTTCCTTCTGAGGAATGGAGGCCAACTCCTTTCAAGACTTACAGAAAAACTAATTTAGGACACATCTAAAAGCAACTGAAATGAAAAAGGGGAAAAAAAATCTCAAGTTACTGTGCAGTGTGCCAGCTGACCAAATGTAAAACAAAACAAAATAATCTCCCCCCAAACTAAAAAAGAAGAGAGAAGGAAAAGGAACGTTTGTCTTTGTGCTTGCTCTGTGCTCATTTTGGCCTGCTTCAGATACTTTTCCCAGTTTAAATTTGAAATTTGATGACTCCCAGGAGCAGAAATGTTCTTTTCTAGGTGTTGTTTTTATCTATTTCTGTCAAGCCCTTTAATAAGAAATCAAGGAGAACCGTCGTTTAAGGAAAAAAAAAAAAAGAAACAAATGATGGTTGGATCCAGAATAAAAGGTAGTAGAAATTTAGTAAATTTACCTAAAGAGGGAAGATTTCTTGGGTTAGTAAAAAGACGTCTGAGAACAGTGCCTTTTAAAATATGACATCTGGAACTCACTAGAATTAACTACTTGATGGAAAAAACCTCTCCAGATTTAAAAAAAAACTTTCTACCCAGAAGTTCTATTTTTTTACCAAATGAAATTTAACCCCACCTGCCTGTTTCATTTTAGAGGTGAAAAGATGATAGTTTTTGAGATAAAGATGTCTTTATGTGCTTTTGTAATTCAAAGGCAATTTTTATTTTAATGTCAAACTCTTTCAGATTTTGTCTCATCATGAGAGGCATTTACTCTTGACTTTAACTAAACTGCTTATACGTGAAGCTTGAAAGAGATCTTGACAGTGTCTTTAGCAAGTACATTTTATACACGCAATGTGGGCTGGTAGAGGTACCCTAGGCTGGAAGTTGAAACAACTGGATTTCAATCCCCGGCTGAGCGATGCTGGACGAACTGCATAACTGTCTGGAAAATGGTGATAATAACAATTGACTTATAGATTTACAGAAAACATGAAATGGAATAATGAATGTGAAAGCCCAATAAAATCTGTAAAAAGTTGCAGGAAGCACGATGACATTTTCCTTGGTGTGTGTTCTTTTCTCAACGCCATTTGCTTTGTATTATGAATTTCTCTTCAAATCTTTATTTCTATCTCATCTCTTCGAATTGTACTTATTTTACTGAAAGTTCACTTAAAAAGAATTAAATGGGCAGTTGTTTACAAGGTTGAGTTTCTTCTCTTTGTCTATTTTTGACTCAAGTCAGGTGACTAACTTCTCTTTGTCCTGCTTTTCCACGATGCGCAGGGATCATGGATAGGGATGGAGGTAAGGGAGCCCCAAACAATTTTAAAGCGATTATGAACACAACATTCTCTATAAAAATATGAACATTTATGCTTACATATGGGGAGATTCCAAAGAGGGGGGAAATTTGAGGAAAATACATATATGAAAAGTGGTGGCAACTCCAGTAAAAAATAGGTAATGGCACGGGACTGAGGAATCAGAATCAAAGGATATTTTAGAATTATCTAGTAATACCCAGGGCATGATAAATGAATCTTTTAAATATCTCTGATGACAAATATCTAATTGGTCTTTACTTTTCTTTTGAGCCAAAGCTGTTGTCTCTTGAACAGTGTTTCTTCCACTTCAATGTGCATGTAAGCCACCTGGGACCTTGTCAAAATGCATAATCTGATGGAAAGTTCCGGGGGTGAAGCTGGGCTAGTGAAAGGACTCAGCGTTTCTAACAAGCTCTCAGTCCATGCCAAAGCCACTGCTTCTCATAGAGCAATCTGAGAAGCTAGGCTGAATGTCACTGTAATTATTTTTCCCTTACAAATAACTCTCCGGAAATGATATCTATGTTGGAGAAATGGTGGCTATGGAAATATTATTCAAGAAAAGATTCTATTTTTGTACAGCTTTATTGAGGTGAGATCGATGTACAACAAAGTGGCATTTTGAAGTGTAAAATTTGATGAATTTTTACATATATATACACAACTATGAAACCATTACAATAATCAAGATAATGAACATTTCTTTCACTCTCGAAAGTTCTTCATACCCCTTTGTAATCTTCCATTTATGCCCCCTCCCCTCATCCCATGTACCCACTAATCTTCTTTCTGTCCTTTTAGATTAATTTCCATTTTCCAGAATTTCATATAAAAGTGTTATACAACATGATATATACTCTTATTATCTAGTTTCTTTAATTTCTTTCACTCAGCCTAAATATTAGGAGATTCACCTACTTGTCCATTTTTGAAAATTGGGTTGTTTGTCTCATACTTGTGTTACACGTATTGAGTTGCATGTATTTTTTTATTGCTGAGTAGTATTCCATTGAACGTATGTACCACAATGTGTTTATCCGTTCAGCTACTGATAGACATTTGTATCCTTTCTGGTTTGGGGCTGTAACGTGTAAGCATGCGTGAACAGGCCTTTGTATGGACCCGTTATTTCACTTCTCTCGGTAAATACTTAGGAGAAGAATAACTGAGTTGTATAGCAGTGTATGTTTAGCTTTTTAAGAAATTATCAGAATCAAAACACACACACACACACATATGCAAACAAAAACCCAAACTCATAGATACAGTGAACAGATTGGTGGTTGCCAGAGTTTGGGAGTGGCGGGTGGGCGAGGGAAAGGAGTGAAGTGGGTCAAAAGGTGTAAACTTCTAGTTATAAAATAGATAACTCCTGGGAATGTAATGCACAGCATGGTGACTATAGTTAATAATATTGTACTGTATATTTGAAAGTTGCTAAGAGCGTAGCTCTTAAAAGTTCTTATCACAAGAAAAGAAAATTTGTAGCTATGTGTGGTGACGGATGTTAACTATACTTATTCTGGTGATCATTTCACGATATACACTGAATCATTGTGTTGTACACCTGAAACTAATATAACGTTTTATGTCAGTTACATCTCAATTAAGAATAATTTAAAAAAGGAAATTATCAAAAATGATAGTAATGCTTGAGAATTCCATTTGCTCCCTCCCCTCTTCCTTAGTTGGTAATGAACAGTCTTTAATTTTAGCCATTCTAGTGGATATACAGTAGGTATCTCATTGTGATTTTGATTTTCATTTCCCTAGTAATTAATGATATTGAACATCTTTTCATGTCTATTGGCCATTCTTATATCTTCATTTGTGAAGTGTCTGTTGAAATCTTCCACCTATTTTTGAAAATTGGATTGTTTGTCTTATTATTGAGCCACACAAGTTCTTTATATATGCTAGATCAACAATTGGCAAACTTTTTCTCTAAAGGGGCCAGAGAGTGAATATTTTAGTCTTTATGGGCCGTATGGTTTCTGTTGCAACTATTCAGTTCTGCCCTGTATCATGAAAACAGCCACATATAAGACATAAATGGATAGACATGACCGTATATCAATAAAACTTTATTTACAAGAACAGATGGCAGGCCAGACTTTGCCTGTGGGCCTTGTTTTGCTGATTGTTGTTCTAGACGGAAGTTCTTTGTCAGATATATGTTTTGTAAATATATTTTGCCTGTTTGTAGCTTGTCTTTCCATTTTCTTAATAGTGTCTTACAAGGAACAAAGGTTTTACTTTTTTTTTTAAAGATTGCTGCCTGAGCTAACATCTGTCGCCAATCTTCTTTCTTCTTCTTCTTCTTCTCCACAAAACCCTCTACTTCCTACTTGTATATTCTAGTTTTAGGTCCTTCTGGTTCTGCTATGTGGGATGCCACCTCAGCACGGCTTGATTAGCAGTGCTAGGTCGGTGCTCAGGATCTGAACTGGTGAAACCCTGGGCCACCTAAGCAAAGTGCACGAACTTAACCACTCAGCCACAGCGCCAGCCCCAAGGTTTTACATTTTGATGAAATCCAATATTGTATTGATGTTTTTTGTAGTTCATAATTTTTGTGTTCGTTTTAAGAATCTTTGCCTAACTGAAAATTTACTGCTAAATTTTTTTCTGATCTAAGGGCTGATATTGCTTTTTCCTTCTTCTCTTAAATGGTTATCCAATTGTTCTAGCACCATTTGTTGAAAGATTATCTTTTCCTTATGGAATTCTCTTGGCATCTTTATCAAAATCGATTGACCACATGTGCATAGATCTTTTTCAGGGCTTCCTTTACAGTTACAATGATTTGCATATTCACCTTTACACTAATCCCACACTAAATTGATTATTGGAGATTGAAAATAAGTCTTTAAATCAGGTAGTACAACTCTTTTAACTTTGTTCTTTTTCAAACTTTACCTATTAGGACCTTTGTATTTCGATATAAATTTTCATAATAAAAGCCTACTGGGATTTTTATTGGGATTCATTGAATCTATAGCAAGAGTTAGCAAATTATAAGCCCATGTGGCAGATCCAGCTTATAGTCTATTTTTGTACGATTCTCAAGCTAAAAATTTTTTAAATATTTTTTCTCTCTCTTTCTCTTTCTGACTCTGACTCTCTCCCTGTCTCTCTTTCTCTGTCTATCTCTGTGTCTGTGTCTCTGTCTCTCTCTCTTTTTCTCTCTTCTTTATTCTTTCATTGATTTGTGTTCTCTTCTCTGTTATTTTCTTTCTTCTGCTTACTTTGAATATTATTTGCTCCTTTTTTTCCCCTAATTTCTTATTGTAGAAGCCTAGTACAGGCATATATCAGAGATGTTGTGGATTTGGTTCGAGACTACAATAAAGTGAACATTGCAATAAAGCAAGTCAGACAAATTTTTAGTTTCCAAGTGCGTATAAAAATTATGCTAATGCTATACCATAGCCCCTTAACTGTGCAATAGCATTATGTCTAAAAAAGAACATTCATACCTTAATTAAAAATACTTTATTGTTAAAAAATGCTAGCCATCATCCAAGCCTTCAGTGATTCATAATCTTTTTGCTGATGGAGAGTCTTGCCTCACTGTTGATGGCTGCTGACTGATCGGGGTGGTGGTTGCTGAAGGTGGCTGTGGCAATTTCTTAAAACGAGGCAAAAGTGAGATTTGCAGTATCAATTCACTCTTCTTTTCATGAATGTTTCTACAGCATGAGATGCTATTTGGTAACATTGCACCTATAGTAAAACTTCTTTCAAAATTGGAGTTAATCATCTCAAACCCTGCCACTGCTTTATCAACTAAGTTTATGTAATATTCTAAATCCTTTGTTATCATTTCAACAATCTTCACAGCATCTTCACCAGGAGTAGAGTCCACCACAAGAAACCACTTTCTTTGTTCATCCACAAGAAACAACTCCTCATCCATTCAAGTTTTCTCATGAGATGGCAGCAATTCAGTCACATCTTTGGGCTCTACTTCTAATTCTAGTTCTCTTGCTGTTTCGACCCCATCTGCAGTGACTTCCTCCACTGACGTCTTAAACCCCTGAAAGTCATCCATGAGGGCTGGAATCACCTTCTTCCAAACTCCTGTTCATGTTGATATTTTGACCTCTTTCCATGAATCATGAATGTTCTTAATGGCATCTAGAATACTGAATCTTTTACAGAAGGTTTTCCATTTACTTTGCCCAGATCCATCAGAGAAATCACTATCTCTGACAGTTATTGCCTTACAAAATGTATTTCTTAAACAATAAGACTTGAAAGTCAGGATTACTCCTTGATCCATGGGCTGCAGAATGGATGTTGTGTTAGCAGGTGTGAAAACAACATTAATCTGATTGTACATAAGAGCTCTTGGGTGACCAGGTGCATTGTCAATGAGCAGTCATATTTTGAAAGAGATCTTTTTTGTCCTGAGCAGTATGTCTCAACAGTGGACTTAAAATATTCAGTAAACCATGTTGTAAACAGATGTGCTGTCATCCAGGCTTTGTGCTTCCGTTTATAGAGCACAGGCAGAGTAGACTTAGCATAATTCTTAAGGGAATTGGGGTTTTTAGAATGGTAAATGAATGTTGGCTTCAACTTAAAGTCACCACCTGCATTAACCCCAAACAAGAAAGTCAGCCTGGCCTTTGCAGCTCTGAAGCCATGCATTGGCTTTGCTTCCCCAGCTGTGAAAGTCTTAGATGGCATCTTTTTCCGATATAGGGCTGCTTCATCTACATTGAAAATATGTTGTTTAGTGCAGCTACCTTCATTACTTATCTTAGCTAGATCTTCTGGAGAACTTGCTGCAGCTTCTACATCAGCACTTGCTGCTTCATCTTGAACTTTTATGTTATAGAGATGGCTTCTTTCCTTAAAGCTCATGAACCAACCTCTCTAGCTTCAAACTTTTCTTCTGCAGCTTCCTCGTCTCTCTCAGCCTTCATAGACTTGAAGAGAGTTAGGGCCATGCTCTGGATTAGGCTTTGGCTTAAGGGAATGTTGTGGCTGGTTTGATCTTCTATCCAGACCACTAAAACTGTCTCCATATCAGCAGTAAAGCTGTTTTGCTTTCTTAACATTCATGTGTTCCCTGGAGCAGCACTTTTAATTTCCTTCAAGAACTTTTCCGTTGCATTCACAACTTGTTTAAGTGTTTGGCACTAAAGGCCTAACTTTCAACTTATCTCAGCCTTCAACATACCTTCCTAACTCAGCTTAATCATTTCTAGCTTTTTGTCTAAAGTGAAAAGTGCCACTCTTCTGTGTACTTCAACACTTAGAGGCCGTTGTAGGGTTATTATTTAGCCTAATTTCAATATTGTTGTGTCTTAGAGAATAAGTAGACCTGAGGAAAGGGAGAGAGACAGAAGAACACCCAGTATGTGGAGCAGTCAGAATACACACAATACTTTTTGATTAAGCTCACTGTCTTATATGGGCATGGTTCGTGGCACCCCAAAACAATCACAATAGTAACATCAGAGATCACTGATCACAGACCACAGTAACAAATATAATAAATAAAATACTATAAGAATTACCAAAATGTGACACAGAGACATGAAGTGAGCAACAGCTGTTGGAAAAATGGCACCAATAGATTTGCTTGACACAGGGTATCCACAAACCTTCAATTTGTAAAAAAACGCAATATCTGTGAAGCATAATGAAACAAGGTATGCCTGTATTGATTTCAAACTCTTCTGTTTTTCTTATATAAGCATTTAAAGCTATAATTATCCCTCTATGAGCTGTTTTACTTGCTTCTTACAAATTTTGACATATTGAGTTTTCATTTTTATTTAATTCATATATTTTCTAATTTCCTTTGTGATTTCTTCTTTGACCTATTAATTGTTTACAAGTGTGTTGTTTTGTTTAAAAATATTTATGAATTTTCCATTTATTTCTCTGTGATTGATTTCTAATTTAGTTTAAGGGATTTTTTTTTTTTAAGATTGGCACCTGAGCTAACATCTGTTGCCAATCTTCTTTTTTTTCCTTCTTCTTCCTTTCCCCAAATCCCCCCAGTACGTAGTTGTATATTCTAGTTGTAGGTCCTTCTGATTGTGCTATCCGAGATGCCACCTCAACATGGCCTGATGAGCAGTGCCATGTCTGCGCCCAGGATCCAAACTGGCAAAACCCTGGGCCGCTGAAGCAGAGTGCACGAACTTAACCACTGGGCCATGGGCCGGCCCCTCTAATTTAGTTTAATTGTAATCAGACAACATACTTTTCATGTTTTAAAAACTTTTTTATTTATTGAGACTTGTTTCATAGCCCCAAATATTTTCTATTTTGGTAAATGTTCCAAAGAATGTGTATTTGTTGTATTTTTTATCTTTAGAAATTTGATTTTGGTTTTTATAAATTGTTTTGTGTTTTCCATGCCTCTCCTTATACCCACTTTCATCTATTTTCCTGGACATATGGAGCATATTTATAATGAGTGTTTTAACATTCTTGTCTACTAATTCTTTTACATGTGTCATTTCTGCATCTGTTTGTACTGATGGATTTTTCCTCTGCTTCTTTGCATGCCTGCTGTTTTTTTGATTGGATGTCACGTTGTGAGTTTTATATGTGATGTGCTGGAGTATTTGCATTCCTTTTAATATTTTTTGGACTTTATTCTGGGAAGCAGTAAGTTACTGGGAAACAAGTCGATCCTTTCTAAGTGTGGCTTAATGCAGTACCCTTCTAATGACTCTACCCAAGCTCCATGTCAGGAAACTTTCTACTCTACAGGTAGTGATTATGCTCACGCTTGTGATGAAGACTCAAGGCAAGCCCTCTGCAGACCTCTGGGGTTCTCTTTTGTGTAACTGTCTCTCTTTATCCTGCTAATTTGAGGTGTCTTGGCCTCTCTGATCTCTGAACTTGTCTTTCAACTCAGGAATACCTGTAGGCTCTCTTTGGGTTCCCGTTTCCTATGCTATGTGTTGGAAACATCCCTAGGAAGCAGGATGGGGCAATCTTAGGGCTTATCTTGTTTTTCCACCTTCTCATTTTCTGTAATATCTATTGTCTTATATTTGAAAACTATTGACTTCTTTCTTTTTGAGGAAGATTAGCCCTGAACTAAGTGCTGCCAATCCTCCTCTTTTTGCTGAGGAAGACTGACCCTGAGCTAACATCCATGCCCATCTTCCTCCACTTTATATGTGGGATGCCTACCACAGCATGGCTTGCCAAGTGGTGCCATGTCCCCACCCGGGATCGGAACTGGCGAACCCCGGGCTGCAGAAGTGGAACGTGCTGACTTAACCGCTGCACCACCAGGCCAGCCCCAGAAAACCATTGACTTTTACATTTTGCAATTTTTTTTTAGTTGTTTAAAGCAGTAGGGTAAATCTTAGACCTGTTGCTTCATCATTTCTGGAGGCAAAATTAAAAACAGATAACTTTTTAAACGTTGTTCTTACCTTAGACATAATGAGAAGTCTGTTTCAGGTGAGATCAGGTTTAGAAAGAGTCAAGTGATCAATCATTTTTAATATTATTGTATGATGAATAAAGGAAAAACAAGAAGATATATTGGAGGTGTGGGGAAACCATTTGTTTTAAAACTAATTCAGCCTGACCTTGATTTTCCGGAAAGGCCTACATGGCCTGTTTAGCATGCATTCTATATCTGCTATAAACATTTACAATGTCCTAAAGACAAGAATGATGCCCTTAAAGTTAGGGGTGTTGCCTCCCCGTATATTACCACTTCTTTAAAGATAAGCATTTCTTTCCAGAAACTAAAGATTAATAATTGATCTACTTTAACTCATCTTGTGACCACTAACCTGCTGACCACCAACTTGCTGTGCTCACCTTGTGACCACTGACCTGCTGTGCTAGCAAAGGATCGCATGACCATAGTAAGAGATATTCGTGTCATATGTGATGGATGTTCCTCATTCAAAGATGGTATATACCACTCTGTACTCCCCACTTCTTCCTAGAGCTTCCTTCCTCAAACTGGCTCATATAATTAACTCACCCCAATTTTGCTTTATAGATTGATTTTGGATTATTTGCATCAGCCTGTATACACCTTTGACTCATTTAAAGTGTTTTTCTACTCTACCCATTTTAGGAGACAATAGCCTAGGTTCAATCCAACTCTGCATGTACTTGGTGTCCACACCTGCACAGTTGAACATCACTGGAGAAAAACACCCAAGTAGGACAACTGTTTTCCCTTAAAGTCTGTAGCCATTAACATGTATCTATTAAGGTAGAAGACTAATATCAAGGTTGTTAAAGAAAATCAAATACTTAACATAGAATAATTTGAAGAGTCTTACATAATCTTTACCTTCATAACTGGTTGTAGTAAACTCTTCAGAAGTGAATCCAATATACAGTTCCTTTCAAACCTATGCATTTGCAAAGGGCCTTAGTGCAGAAGGTGTTTCCCTATTTGTAGAAACTGGCTCAGGCACATGGAGCTGTGAGACAGACAGATAGACCTCATTTTGGCACCTGGGCTCCTGAGGACATCAGAGCAATTACTAGTAGAGGTAAGGACTGAACTGAACTGGTGGGCAACAGTAGATCTGCCTCCACTGGCAGATATTTGTTAGAAATGTGAGATCGCAGCCTATCTACTGGCCCAGCACAAAGTCCCACAGAGCTGTTAACTAATGTAAAAAAATGGAAAATGGACTATGTTAAAAAAAATACTTGTGGCTGGCCCCATGGCCTAGTGGTTAAGTTCAGGGTGCTCCACTTTGGCAGACTGGGTTCATGGGTTCAGATCATGGGCGTGGTCCTACACCACTCATCAGGGATGCTGTGGTAGTGACTCACATATAATATAGAGGAAGACTGATAGAGATGTTAGCTCAGGGCTAATCTTCCTCAGCATAGAAAAAAGACTTTTATTAAATTCTGTCATTTTTATTCATGCTAAGATTTTACCAAGAATGGTAGATAGTGTTTTATGTTAATATATTAGTTGCATTTCATTTCAAGTGGGATTGAGTCAACATTAACTTATACAAAATATTCGTGCACATGCACATCATACACTTTGACTCCTTTCTTCTCTAATTCTGACATTGACAGCTCAGCGAGAATGCTAAAAAATATACCCCCAGGGAATGTATGAACTTTTGATATCTATTTAAAATGAAACAAAACAAACACTTTATTGAGGGCAAAAATAGACTCTAGATTCAGACTGAAACAACATAAATGGTGACTTTAAAAAAGTGCTTGCTTCTTTTTAGGTTACAGTGTTTCATACAAGCCTAGCTTAACTAAATACAACTATATATTAGAGTTATATTCAGAGCAGAGAATAGAAAATCATTATATTGTAAATTAAGGAAATGTGTTAACATCTTATGAAATATACTTACTGAAAACTGGAAGTTTTAGCACCATTTTCTGTTCCAATTTCTGTTATTATATTAGATAAGATCTTTGATCACTGGTGTCTTAACTCAGGCAATATTGTAAAGTTCTCTTGAGGCAAAGGTTTATTAGAGAATCCAAGGAAATTTTATGGGTCAAGTAACATTAGGGTGGGCCCGGATGGAGCCACAGCAAGAGGTCTCTTTTGTCCACTTAGGAAGATATGAGCTATGATTTGCTACATTTTTACCATGTTAAGAATTTAAATTTATTTACAATATGATCTCATCAGTCACTGTAATGTCTGACAGATAATGCTATTAAAAACCAACTGACCAATAATGTAATTTCTATTAAATAAATGTATTGCAGCTGCAAAGTTTCATGACTCCTTTTCCACAGTCAGTTACTGAGTCAGCATAGAGCCAGGAGTGGAAATAGAAAATTCAATAACTTATATATCTTCAATATTTTTGCAGCACACAGAAAACTCGCCCATGAGATGAATGACATACAACATGCTGAGTCTTCGTTCCTCCCACTAGATTGCATTAGCTTACCTTCATTGGTTTTTGCCCCAAGTTAATTTTACTTATTAGGTCTGTGAGAAACATGGTTATGTCCTCGGGGCTTCTGGACATGCACACTGAAACAAATCAATTATTTGAAATGCCACAAAATAAACACTATCAGAATAAGCTCCTTGGGAGAGGAAAGGTGTCATATAATTCAAAGCAATTTATAAGTATCTACTTTCAGACACAGTGTGAGATCTGATCCAAACTTCTTTGAAGGGGGTTTAAACAGAACTGCCAATATTATGATTACATTTTCTCTTGTTTCATGCCTAGAGTAATGTTAAGGCAGCAGAGTTCAAGTATTTTCTTTAATATTGGTAGAGCAGCATAAAAACAATGTAATTACTTATAAAGCGACTTATATAGAAAATTACTTCGACTCAGATAGCTCTAGCTTGTGAAGTAGAGATTTATTCCCACTGGGAGAGTGGAATCTTTGTTGAGATTTCAGTGCTGTTTTTTGAGTATTGAAAAATACTTATAAAATAAGATTCTAAAGTAAATGAATTTTAGATATGTGGTTATGATCAAACTTCCCATATACTGCTACCAATCATGATGAGGAATGTCAGAGAAGGGAATTCTGAAAGTCAACATAACAGCAATTGCAAAGGAGACTTCCATGAACAATGTATATTAAATAAGTGGAGTAAAAGTGTTGATTAAAATAAGTTTACATAAGTATTAAGGAAACTGTAATTATGTAGTTCCTGAATGATAGCACAGATCTACACAAACATAAGGAGGAAAAGAAAATAATTTAAATCTAAGTATGCTGAAAAGCAAAATATTATCAAGATGTCTATAAACCACTTATTACAATGAGAAAGTGACATTGATAAAATATCCAACTTTCAGCGCTAACATTGTGCTATGTGCTGGACACATCAAGATCACACATCTCTATTCTAATGGAGATCAGCATTCACAACCTAGTGAGAGAAATACAGACAAGAAAATAATTACAATAAAGTGAAATAAGTGTCTTTTTCTCAGAGAGTTTGCAAAGAATTCTAAGGTGTCTCAGAAGAAGTTATAAAATCTAGATTGGTTTGGAAATGGGTAGGCTTTGGAGAAGCTTTTTCTGGAATGTATCTGGAAAAACATGCAGGAATTACATTTAAAAAGTGTGTCTGGCCTGGCATATTAAAAATAAACCATAGTCTTAATTACATTATCATTATTATTATTATTAGCTAAATGGAATGAGAACAAAGATGTTCTACTGAGGATAAATCACATTTGTAAAGTATGACAAATTAGGATAACATGGCACAGTTGTGAAATGCCAAGTGTTATATATGAAGTGTAGGGTATGAATTAGGGAGGGGCAAAGGATGAGGTTGGAGAGAAACGTGACGTCAGATTCTGAAGGCAGTGCTTAGATTTTATATCTAAAGCAAGTGAGAAATATTGAAGGAATTCTATGAAGAGCATCATATTTTATTTGCCTATTTGTTATTATTATTTAATTTAAAAAGTAACATATTCACATGATTAAGAATCACCATATCATTCAAAAGGATATGAAATGAAAATTAAATCTTTTCCTCCTCATTCTTATCATAGCTCTTAGCCCAATTTCCCATTTAAAAATATTTTTAGTTGATTCTCTTTTAGGTCATTGGAAAGTTACAAATCGTGTACCAACTCCTCTTGTATAGCACTTCAAACCATCTCAGCCCCACATTTGACTTCAGGTACTGCTCGGGCAGTCAGTTCTGTGCGGGTTCCCACCAGCCTCATGCAGGTGTAATCTGAGAGCATCTCACCTCAGCCCTATGCCAAGTAAAACTTCTTGCTTCCTTTGCCAAGCCTTACTGATGCTACAGAGAACCCTCTCAGCACTCACATATGTGGAACACAGATGTGTGGAGACTCCAAGCCCATAGGGCCACCCTGAGCCAACAGTGGTTTGGAGTCAATGCCTAAATGACTCATTTCATAAGACTTGTCAGATGGCCTGGCAGGAAAGAACAGTAGTTGCCTGAAGGGGTAACCAAATCTGTTGTTCATCCTTGTGTCAGCTTTCCCTCCTCTCCTCTTTCACAACTCCCATGCCTAACTCGCACTTCCTGAGCTCCCTTCACAAATAAATTACCTGAACACATACCTCTGCCTCAGGCTTTGATTTATGAAGAACCCATGCTAAGACAACCGGTTCTAGGAATGGTCTTAAAAGCACATACTCTGGGTGGGATTTTGGGTTGGGATCATTTGCTATGAAAAAGGTAATAATAATCCTGTTCCCGATCTTATGAGGATGTATCTCCTGGCCTGCAGTAGCATGAAAGTGCCGAGTCTCACCTGTATTAGTCAGGATTCTCCAGAGAAATAATAAATAGGGTGTGTGTATGCAAATACAAAGAGATTCATTTTGAGGAATTGGCTCACACAATTATGGAGGCTGGCAAGTCTACTTCTTGTAAGGCAGGTCTAGTAGTGATAAACTCCCTCAGTTTTTGTTTATCTGGGAAGATCTTTAGCTCTCCTTCACTTTTAAAGGGCAGTTTTGCCATGTACGGTATTCTTGGTTGGCAGTTTTTTTATTTCAATACTCTGAATATGTCATCCCACTCTTTCCTTGCCTGTGAGAT
This sequence comes from Equus quagga, assembly GCF_021613505.1. Lineage (NCBI taxonomy): Eukaryota > Metazoa > Chordata > Mammalia > Perissodactyla > Equidae > Equus > Equus quagga. The sequence continues at coordinate 15,354,293 of NC_060287.1, read as the reverse complement.
TTCTCCTGAGAAATCTGATGATAGTCTCTTGGGGGTACACTTGAATGTAATGAGACACCTTTCTCTTGCTGTTTTTGGAATTTTCTCTTTATCTTTGACTTTTGATAATTTAAATATAATGTGTTTTGCTGTAGATCTCTTCCGGTTCAACCTATTTGGAAACTTTTGGGCTTCATGAATCTGGATGTCCATTTCCCTCTCTAGATTTGGGAAATTTTTAGCCATCACTTCTTTGAATAATCTTTCTGCCCTCTTCTCCCTCTCTTTTCCTTTTGGGACTCTCATAATGTGTCCATTGTTTCCTTTGATGGTATCCTGTAAGTCTCATAGGCTATCTTCACTCTTTTTCATTCTTTCTTTTTGCTCCTCTGACTGGATAATTTCAAATGACTTATCTTTGAGTTCGCTAATTCTTTCTTCTACTTGATTGAGTCTGTTGTTGAAGCTCTGTGTGGAATTTTCAGTTCAGTCATTGTATTCTTGAGTTCTAGGATTTCTGTTTGTCCTTTTTTTATGGTTTCTATTTCTTTGTTGAATCTCTTATTTTGTTCATGTATTGTTTTCCTGATTTTGTTTACTTGTTTATCTGTGTCCTCTTGTAGTCCACTGAGCTTCTTTGAAATGATTGTTTTGATGTCAAGTAGTTTATAGATTTCCATCTCTTTAGGGTCGGTTACTGGAACTTTATTAATTTGCTTTGCTGGTATCATGTTTTCCCTAATTCTTCCTGATCCTTGTATCCTTGCATTGGTGTCTGCACATTTGAAGACATGGTCACCTCTTTTGGTCTTTACAGGCTGACTTTGGCAGGGGAAGGCATTCACCACTCACCTGGCCTGGGATTCTGGATGAGCCAGTTGGTGGTCCTACTGCTGGGGGCTGTGGTCAGGCGAGAGGGGCCTGCTGCTGGAATTACAAGGTTGTGGGGGACCTTTTGCCAAGGTCCATGGTCAGATGGGACCTGCTGTCAGGGCTCCGTGGTTGAGCAGGAGGGGTTCCACAGTCAGGAGGAGCTGGCTAGTGAGACTCTGCAGTGAGACAATGCCACTGGCAGGCATCTGCAGTGTAGTAAGGCTACTTATGGGGCTTTGCCAGTTGGACAGGACCAGTAGGCAGGGCTCTGCAGTTATATTGGTGGGGTTCCAAGGTGAGGTGAAGCTACTTATGGGGCTCCTTGGTGGGGCTGGTAGGCAGGGCTCCTTTGTCAGGTGAAACTGCTGACAAGGCTCTGTAATTGGGTTAAGCTCTTGTTGGGGCTCCACAGTTCAGCAAAGCCAATGGACAGGCCTATGTGGTCCAGGGTCCCTGACAAGGCTCCTGACAGGGATCTGCGGTTTAACAGGGCTAGCAGGGGGAGTTCCTTAATTTCAAGATTGCTGACAGGGCAGCTGTAAGTGAGATAGAGACTCATGATGGTCTCCACCATTGGGCAGGTGGCTGGGGAACTCTTGTTCTACAGAGCTGGGGGAGGCTCCATGGTTGGACAAAGCTGACAAGGACCTGGTGGAGCCACGTTTAGGCAAGGCTGGCAAAGCCACTGGTGAAGATCAAGGGGCTAGTGCCAAGATTTGTGCTTGCCAGCAGCTGAAAGTCCTGTTGCTTTTCTTTGTTCCCAGATGCCCTCAGGTGGTCTAGCCATGACAATTCCTCCAGTATTCTGCATGAATCAAGACAGAAGTGGGCCACTAAGGCAGTGTCAAATGCAGAGGAAGTTGGATGTCCACCTTGGTCTGTCTTTCCCCCACCAGAGAAACCATGGGCACAGGGTGTCCTTCTTGGCATTGTGCTGTGGTGGTGTAGGGGTTAGCCGATATGGATAAAGTATTCCTCTTACTCATTTTAATGGTCTTTTCTCATTTATTTTTGCTTCACTGGCATACTGTAACCCTTCTCCTGGCTTCCATAATCTCACAGTGAGATTCTCATTCATGGATAGTTACTTAATCAGTGTTTCTACTTGGGGGGACTAGGGCTGGAGACATCCTATTCTTCTATCTTGCTGGTATCACTCTGAGGCCAGCAAGTCCAAAATATGTGGGTTGGGCTAGCAGACTGGAGACCCAGGAAGAGCTGATGCTACAATTTAAGTCTGAAGGTTGTCAGGCTAGAGACCTAGGAAGATCCAAAGGCTGTTGCTGGCAGAATTTCTTCTTGCTTGAGGAAGGTCAGCCTTTTGCTTTGATTGGATGAGGACCACCTATGTTATGGAGGGAAATCTGCTTTACTTAAGGTCTATTGATTTAAATGTTACTCTCTTCCAAAAACACCTTCACAGACACATCTTGAATAATGTTAGACTACATATCTGTGCCTCATGATCCAGTCAAGTTAACATATAAAATTAACCATCACGTGTGTGATGGATTTACATGAAGGAATAGGGAGAAGAGAAAGTGCTGGGTTGTGCAGAGACTGTTGCACTTGAATGGAATGGGACAATGAAAATTTTAAGGATTGTGGACCTGTCTTGCTATTGTAAACTGCTTGCATGCAATGAAAACATGACTAGTTCATTTTAGCTAATGATCAACTCAAGCATACTGTCAAAGTCAGAAGGGCTATATGGCAGCTTCTGAGGACATTTTTCCTATATTTACAGGGAATATTGTTCTGAAAATTAGGCTTAGCATCTAATTGTAAGTGTAGCCAAACAATAAAGTGTATAGCCTTAGCAGTTCCCTTATATCAGAGACAAGACCTTACTAAGAAGGGACTGTGAGGCTGAGACTTAGGTTGGAGACATTAGGACTGGCAAACTTGGCACTATAGAGGTTTCCCAAATTCTTTGTGCTGGCAAGAATCTGTATACTAGAGAGAAAAAGACTACTCTTGCTTGTAGAACCTGAAAAAACCTCAACCAAGACCAGAATCTCAAAACTGAATGCTTTGTAGTCCACAACTTCTGCTGCTGCAAGTCCGCATTTCCTCCAGCGCACACCGTGATAAGAACTCAATCCAGCCTGAGCTAAAAAAATAAAGTTCTTCCTATGAGAGTAAATAGCTCACAAACCAAAAAAAAAATTGCAAGGTTTGGCTAACATGTGCCATCAGAAACCAGTGGAAATTGTGTGGGATGTTGAGGATGTTCAAGGGATAAATTATAATCCTGGGTAGAGAAAAACCCATTGACTTGGGGGTCAAGTTTTGATGTCCTCATAAGTTCAATCTGTTCAAATAAGCCTACCAGAATGGCTCCTCATAGATTGGACATAACAATGACCCACAATAATAAAAAGGAGATATTAGGACTACTTTGACATAGTATTAAGGAAGGGGCCAGAAGCTCAGGGAAATGGGAATGATTGAATGGTTTTATTATGTAAGACCGGAGAACATATCAACTGGCTGTTTCCCAGGGATGTCTCAGAGCATATTCCCTTTGCTTAGGCAATAAGAAATGTACTAGTGAGGAAGATACTAGCATCTTGGAGAATCTCAGTGGTAGTAAACAACTGTAGGTTGGAGTTAGAAGTAGAAGATGATGCCATAAGACTGGACTCCCTAGAATCAATAAGAATAATGGGATTCAAGAAAGGTAGAAGCCTGCTTGAAGCACATACTTGTGGAAACAAGTTAGATGGAATTACTGAAAATGGGCAGCAGAATTGAGAATATAGAATATAAACTCAGATTTCCCTAAGTTTTCTAAGCAAAGAGTCTGCATGCTAGAGGAAAACAATCAGGACATTTTGTTGCACAATAATTTCTGAGCATAGCTCATAGATTATGGTGTCCCACAGTCCATGATAGATGATCAGCCAAGTATAGTACTATATGACTTGTATTTCCAACAACAATAAAAATAAAATATCTAATGAGCAAAAGTCTGACACTGAATTGGAGAAATCACAGTGCCTCACCCAGGTTCCAGATATGTCAATTCACACACCCAGCACCCATTGATTGAAAAGAGGCCAGGTCCCATTGAGAAAGATCTTCACAATATCAACGCTTACATTTATGAGAGAAATTCTAATCTTTCCCCAGATAGCTGTAGTTATTTATCAACATAACTATTTTGGAGAAATGGAAATACCTAGACTCTGTGAGGATTATTGGATAAATATCTGAGATAACACTGGTACCAGAGGATCCAAAATGCCAGTATGGTCTTCTGGATAAAGTAGGGGCTTATGGAGTCCAGGATATAAATGGAACGCTGCCCCAAGTCAATTTCTTGATGAATTCATTGGTCCATGTATCTACTCTGAGGGTATTTTCCTGCCCACTGAGTGTATATTTTATGGCTGGCAGAACTCTAAAATTCATTTCCTGACCTGTGAAATAAGAGCCATCATTGTCAGAAGGGTCAGGTGGATGCCCCCTAATCTGCTTCCTTTTTCCCAGAAAATCAGAAGCAACAATACATCCTCAGAGAACTGCATGGATTAGTGCCACCATGAAAGATTTAAAGGACTGTGGAGAGAGGAGTTGGCAACATCATATCCCTATTTAATTCACCTCTATGGCCCCTGCAAATGCAAATTGATCATGACGGATCATGATGCAATAACGTAGTTAAACAAATGATACTCACCTCTCAGTTCCTTTGTTGGGTTTGGTATCTTTACTAGAAAATATAAACACAACCTCTAGCACTTCATATGTAGCTGTTAATTTGATGAATGTAATTTGCTTAATACTAATCAAGAGAGGATTAAATTCAGCTTGCTTTCACATAGAAAGGACAACTATACACTTTCACTTGCCCCAGGTCTTTAACTCTTGCTTTTGATGACAGTTTTGATTGTGTTGACATTAGGTAGAACATATTGTTGGCTTTAACCAATGGGTCTTGAGTCCGTTTATTACTTCAGCCTAGCTTACCCTAAACAATGTAACATTCCTATTTGATATATTTCTCTTTTACTAACAACACCATGTCTTATATAAGTAGCTCCAGGTTAGAAACACTATCATTAGAGATGGATAAAAACAATTTCATAATATACAAAATTAATTTCTCTGGTGCTTGAGAAATTTTCAAAGACAACATACTAATTATGAAATAAATACGCCAAATATTTTCAGAGAATTATTTTTGCCAATATTTTGATCTGTGTTGATAGATTGCTGAGTATTATACATTTCCTCTTCCACTGAAAAATGACTTGTAAAGGGGAAAAATAGGTTGTGATAAATTTGGCCTTGTCAAATATGACAATTTTTTCCTTATCTTTCTGTAACATTAAATTGATTTGAGGAAGATCAAGTGAATACTACAAACAGACTGCTATGGATTGAATTGTGTCTCCCCATTCATGTGTTGAAGCCCTCATGGTGGGATTAGTCCCTTTATAAAGGAGGAAGAGACACACCGTGTAGGGACACAGCCAAAAGGTGCCCACAGACAACCCAGGAAGAGGGATCTCACAAGGAATTGAGTCTTTTGGCACCTTCATCTTGGTGGCTCTAGAACTGTGAGAAATAAATGTCTGTTGTTTAAACTACCCAATCTATGGTATTTTGTTATAGCAGTCTGAGTAGACTAAGACACAGATCTAACATTTTCTTTGATTTCTTTTGTTTTTCTAAAATCTTGGTCAGAATATTATAATTCTCTCTTTTTTTTTTCTTGAGGAAGATTAGCCCTGAGCTAACTACTGCCAATCCTCTTCTTTTTGCTGAGGAAGACTGGCCATGAGCTAACATCCATGCCCATCTTCCTCTACTTTATATGTGGGACGCTTGCCACAGCATTGCTTTTTGCCAAGTGGTGCCATGTCCATACCCGGGATCCAAGTCAGCAAACCCCGGGCTGCCGAGAAGTGGAACGTGCCAACTTAACCACTGCGCCACTGGCTGGCCCCTGAATATTATAATTTTATATTACAATTTACCCCAAAATAAAGTGAAAGAAAACTAAGCTAGAAAAAGAGCATGTCATGTGATTGCATAGACTACCGTACACCTTAAATAGAGCTAAGAAGTTTTAAGATTTGGTAAAAAAATGATTCATGTAATTTTCTGTGTGTGCATGTGTGCGTGTGTGTGTGCATGTACTTTTCCAGAGACAGGAACTTATACCAGACGGGTTGTCGTAGTATAAGGAAGGAACAAAAGAGTCCTACTTAGCAATTACGCTCTGAATTCAGCAAGTAGCACATCTTTTATTCTCCTACTGTCTCTGGGTATAAACCAAAGTTTTAACATATCCTCACTATTCTTAGAGGTATACACTGTAAATCAGTGATTTTCTTGTGTATCATAAATCACACAAAAAATTATTATGATAGAAACAAAAGTCTACTCTTTCCTTGAGTGATAGTTATATTCTTTTGGTTCTATTATTGTCGATTAAAACTCTGGCACTAATGGAGCGCCCCTATAGAGATTCTGCGGAGAGCTGCTGCACGGTATTGTTCCGCACTGATATGGTCCATACTGAAACAAGAAGGCATAGAGAGAGCTGAAGGCATGAGGCCAAGTTAACAGGCTATTTTGCGCAACTATCTGCTGAATAATGTCCATACTTATAAAGAAGATGTAAAAGTACTTGATAAATTAGCTAACTTTGGTGTATATAGTAACCAGAAATATTTAGCCTTCAGTCTACTGTCCTAGAACTTATGTTTTCTAAGAGAGGGAGTAGACGTGGAGAGAGGGAAAAGACACATTGCCTTGAACATAATATCTTCTCAAAATCACTTTTAAACGAATATGTAGTGAATCTAGTTTCAGCATGATGTGTTTGCAGTTCATGACACAATGATACATCTAGATATTGGCTGTCTGGTTTTAAACTGGTCAGTTGAGCATTTGAATAATCAGTCCAGAGATTAAATGGAGGAAATTCCAACCATGAAAAACCTGTTATTTTGGATTAAATTTTACTTTGGCATGGTATGGCATAACTTCTGTGTATGTATTTTTGTTCACCCTAAGCTCATACTCCATCCACACCAGTAGGACTAATCGCTGATTCAATCTGAGAACATGAGTTTTGTTGGTCCTATGAAGGTAGATGCCCCTCTGCAATACCTCCAGTTCATCAGGCAAATGCTGAGATAATAGTACTGTCTACCAGTGCCAAACTAGGTCTTTGATTTTCCTCAAAATTGGATTTGACAGAGGTTTTTTCTTTGTATAGTTTTTATCTTTTTCAGAACTCTTTTAATTTAGCCGATATATGTAGATTTACTGACAAAAAGGAGAAAGAAAGAGTGAATAGATTTCCTTAAATTATGATTTTTAAATTTTATTTTTATTCCAAAATTTCCTGACAATAGAAACTATATTTTCTCATATGAAAGTGTAACAATTATTAATTTATTATCTTTATATTGTTTGAAGATTATCTCATAGTGCACATAATAAGAGGAACTCTGGTCTCTTCATTACTCACTAAACGAAATGTTCATATTCTTTCTCTAGGTATTACACTAATAACTCTGGGTACGATAAGTAGTCGTTTTGTAATCAGTGTTTAAATAGGTGAAAAAATGCCCCAGTAATTGTTCTATTAAGCTTTTACCCCTTTTTCCTAGAAGCCTTCAGCAGGATGCCGTTACATCTCTCTCGGTGTACGCACATTATGTCAACATGACTGATGGGAACCTCAGTGTTTGGTCTCCGTTTTTCCTGAAGTCTCTGGCAGTTTGCTATCTTGAACTACATTTGGGAGCTTCAGAATGTAGACATGTGAAAGGCATTCCTCATGTTATTCATGTATGTTTTTTTATTTCAGAAAAATTAAAATGAGGCTAATGTGTGGAAGACATTAATGAGAAACCCTTAAAGATATCATGGCAGTCAAGAAAACAAAAGAACCAATGGGGGGTGAAACTGAAAAAAAAAATTTTATTTTTTAATAAAATAAATTGATTAAAGGAGAGAATAATTTAGATGTTTGATTTTTTGGTAGGGTGATATGGCAATGTTTGTCTGTTAAAATTTATTATTTCCATAGTGTGATATCTTCATCTAGCCATTGCAATTCAGGATGAGGGCCTCAGCTCTGTAGTCTTAGAAATATTAGAGTTAATATGTGTAGAAATTAGAGGGCTCTGGGACTGAACTGGCTAAAGTCATAATGAATGAATATATAAGACTTAATGCTAATTTTAAAATTTATAACCCGAATCAATCAGACTAGAGATCAGAGTTCTCTAGTCAGTATACTCTCTCTAAAAGTAAATTACATGCAAACCACAAATAATTAGAAAGTTGGTGGTAAGAACAGAATAAGAGGAAGATGAGTTGGTCAGATGATTTTAATGGCTAGCATTACAGAGCTATGGAAGTCTAGTGGATTCATATCACTTTTAGAGTCATAGTAGTCACTAGTATCAGACACTCTTTTCATGGTCCCAGACATCCTTTTCCTTGATGTGTGCTATAGCGTGATAAGTGACCTTGCCTGGAACTTAGATCACCCCTAGGTGGGGGGAATCTGGAGATTCTAAGAGAGACTGAGTATTTACTCAAAAGAATCTTTGCAAAACTCAATGGAGACATGACTGATTATATCTTGAATTTTGAGAATGGTAGCTCAAGAGTTGGTAAAATTCAATTTTAGGGGGAAAAAGTTTATATTCTTACACAGCTTCAGTTTAGTGATGGAAAACTCACATTTAGTAGAGACAAAATCCAAAACAACCAGTGGTCATATATTTGTCCTCATTTTACTCCATCTCACAATAGCGTTTGACATAATTCATCAATTCCTCTTTCTTAAAATCATTCTCTTGCAGGGGTCTTCAAACTTTTTCTGTAAAGAGGCAGATAATAAACATTTTAAGCTTTGCCTTTCATACAGTCTCTGTTGCAACTACTCAACTTTGCTGCTGTAGCATGAAAACCATTCTTAGTTCAGGGATTGTACAGAAACAGGCAGGGTGAGAGTTTGGAGGCAAGGAGTAGAAGGGTCAGATCTGACTCACAGGACGTAGTTTTGATAACTCCTGTTCTTTAGGAGTCTACATCATGCATCCAAAATTATCCTCTACTTTTTGGTTCATTTCTTTCCAATCCCTTTGCATGCTATTCCTTCTCCACTGCATTTCTCATTGTGATCAGCCCTCTTCCCTCCATTTATGTCTCTCCCTAGGCGATCTCGTTTATTCCTATCGCCTTTTATTTTATTTTGCTTTATTTTACTTTATCTTATTTCATTAAATTTTATTACACTTTTTGGAATTTTTGTAGGAGAGTTAAATTAATCACACTCCTAAGTTTATAGGCAAGCATCATTATTAATTTGTTCAAGGAACTGCTTTTCTGTTTATTATTCATTTCTTTCTTTTTATTGTGTTTCTGTTATTTACGGTCTTTTATCTCCATTCTCTATTCTTAGGCATTCTTTTTGTTGTTGTTGTCACGGTCAAAAGCACATAACAAAATTCACCATCATAACAATTTTTAAGTCTGCAGTTCAGTAGTGTTCAGGATATTCACATTGTTGTGAAACAGATCTCCAGGACTTTTTCATCTTTCAAAACTGAAGCTTGATACCCATTAAATAACAACTTCCTTTTTCCCCCTTTCCCTAGCCCCTGGGAACCACCATTCTACTTTCTGATTCTATGAATTTGACTACTTTAGGTGCCTCATATAAGTGGAATCATACAGTTCTTGTCTTTTGTGAGTGGTGTATTTCACTTAGCATGGTAGCTTCAAGGTTCAGCCACGTTGTAGCACGGGACAGGTTTTCCTTCCTTTTAAAAGCTGAATAATATCTGGTTGTTTATCCATTCATCTCTTAATGGACATTGGGCTGCTTCCTCCTCTTGGCAATTGTGAATAGTGCTGCTGTGAACATGGGTGTACAAATATCTCTTTGAGACCATACTTTAATTCTTTTGGATATATACCCAGAAGTGCGATTGCTGAAGTATATGGTAGTTTTGTTTTCATTTTTTTGTGGAATCTCCATACTCTTTTCCATGCAGTTGCACTATTTTACAATCCTATCAATAGTGCACAAGGGTTTCAACTTCTCCACATCCTCACGATCACTTGTTATTTTCTTTTATTTTCAATAGTAACCATCCTAACGGGTGTGTAGTGATACTTCATTATGGCTTTGATTTACATTTCTCTGATAATTAGTGACGTTGAGCATCTTTTCATATGCTTCTTGGCCATTTGTATATCATCTTTGGAGAAATGGCTCTTCCTTTGGAGAAATGTCCTTTGCCCATTATTAATTGGGTTATTTTTTGTTCTTGAATTCTAGGACTCCTTTATATATTCTGGATACTAACTCCTTATTAGATATATGATTTCCAAATATTTTCTGCTACTCTGTGGATTGCCTTTTCACTCTGTTGATAGTGTCCTTTGATGTACAAGATTTTAAGTTGGGTATAGTTCCATTTGTCTATTTTTGCTGTTGTTGCCTGTGCTTTTGGTGTCATGTCCAAGAAATCATTGTTAAATCCAGTGCCATGAAGTTTTTCTACTATTTTTTCTTTTAGGAGGTTTATAGTTTTAGTTCTTACATTTAGGTCTTTAATCCATTTTGACTTAATTTTTGTTTACAGTGTAAGATAAAGGTCTAACTTTATTCTTTTGCATGTGGATATCCACTTTTCCCAGCACCATTTGTTGACTCTCCTCTCCCTATTGAGTGATCTTGGTATCCTTGTCAAAGATCATTTGACTACATATACAAGTGTTTATTTTGAGCTCTCTATTCTATTCCATTGGTCTATCTGTCTGCCTTAATGCCTGCACCATACTGTTTTGATTACTGTGTTTTGAAGGTATTCATTCCACAAGTTTCATGTATATTTTCACAGTGCTTCTATCCTAAAGAAAATAGCTTTAGTTGTTTATAAATTTTCATAAATGGTGCTGTGCTATAATATTATTCTGTTTTTACTATATTCGTTCAAGTCTATAATTTTAAATCTCTTCATGTTGTTGAATTTTTTGCTTCTTCCTGCTGCATGATATTCTCAAGTATGCATCTGCCACAATTTAATCAATGATTCTCTTAAGAATAAACAAGTAGTTTATCTCTAATTTCCTATTAATCATCCTAAACAATGTCTGGATGATAATCTTTGTGTATGTCCTCTTATAGACTTGAACAACAATTTTTCCTATATATTTGCCTAAGAATGGGATCATTGTATCGTAGGTCAAATGCATAACTAATTTAAAAAAAATTTTCAGATTGCTTTTGATGATAATTAAGTCATTTAACATTCCCACCAGCTATGCATGAAAGTTCCCATCTTCTCACGTCTTTGACAGTACTTGGAATTATCCAGGTTTCTAATTGTTGACATTTTTATGGATGTGAAGTGGTATGTCAGTTGTCTTTTAATTTTCATTTTTCTGATTATTAGTGATTTTGAGCATCTTGTAATATATCCTTGGGCATCTCCTTTTATGAATGCCTATTTACATCTCTTGTTTATGATTTCTACTCTATTTTCTATCATTTTTGTTTGTTTCTCAGAAGCTCTTGGTATATTTCAGCTATTAACCCATTGTCAGTTGCAGATATTGCAAATATTTTCCCAAGTCTATAATCTATGTGTTTAACTTGATCTATAGTGCCTTTTTTGAATAGAAAATTTAAATTTTAATATTATCAAATAATATTTTCCTTATCATTTGTGCTTCTTGAAGTCTTTCTTCAGCCATAGGTCACAAAGATGTTCTACTACATTTTCTTCTATTGGTTTTATAAATTTATCTTTTACGTATAGCTCAATAATTCTCCTGAATTTTTCTTTGTACGTAGTAAAAACCATGAGTTAGTTTTATTTTCTCCTTAGAGTGTGCTGGCTCTCTCACTGGCATCTATATAACATGTATTCTATTCCCCCTGCTCTGCGTTTTTCTTTTTTTTTTTTTTACCATATATCAATTTCCTATACATACATGCTCTTATTTCTGACCTCTTCCTTGTATTTCAGTGGTCTGCTTATCTGTTCTGCAGTATCATATTATTTTAATTATTTTGGACCTCAGTTTTATCAATATACATTAAAATCTGTCCTTACTCGTTGCTTTTGTTTTTCAAAGATGATTTAACACTTTACTGATCATGTTTTCATTTAAATATAATTTTTGAAATTCCCCTAAACTTCTTCTGAGATTCTGAATGGAATTGTATTGAACTTGATTTGTGGAGAATTGACTTCCTTACAATATTTATTAATCTCTTTTATAAACATAAATATTTATCCTTATTTATTGATGTTATATTTATATACTTTATTTTATTTGAAATTCTTCTGTAATGACCTTACTCATTTTTTGTTAGGTTAATTCTTAACAAATTTTTTGCTGTAAGAGTAGATTGCTATTTTTTCCTTTATATTTTCTATGTTTATTGGAGGCATAAAGAATGCTATTGATGTGCATGAAACAGCCAGTCTGTTGAATGCTCTTGTTAGTTCTAATACGTTTCTGGTGATTCTTTTGGGTGTTCTACATAGATGATCTTATCTTCCAGAAAGAATGACAGTTTTACAGATTCCTTTCCAATCTTTATAGTGCCTATACCTTTCTCTTTTTCATAGGGTTAGCTGAGTACTGGGTCTGCCACTTACTGGTTGTATCAGTTAGGGTACAACCAGAAGACAGAAACCACAAAGTAATTTGAGAATAAACTATTAATAAGAAAGGATTATTAACAGGGGATTGGAGTAACAGAAGATTGATGAGTGAGGAGTAAAATACTCCAAAGAATAGAGAAATAGCAGGTATAAGAGACAGCTGCTCCCTCTAGGGATAAGAAAGAATGCCCAAGGAAGGAAAAAATCTGGAGGATTCCTCCAACCCCAAGACTGAAATCCAGACTTTGTTGGGGAAGGTGCAGCCATGGCTCGCTGGATGACAGAGGTGTTTGCTGAGGCTGTAAGACCATCCAGGGGGGTTCTGGGTGGGTTCCAGGGGAAGCCACCCACAGAGAGGCGCCATGTTGGCAGCATTTGCTGGGAAGCCACTCTCTAGGATGTGGAGAAAACTGCCCTGGAGAGGTTCTACTCCTTAGAAGTCTCTGTGAAGCTGCCCCTAGGGTGCTCCTGGTGAAACCCTTTATGGGGAAGTACTCGGCGAGCAGCATTCTGCTGTGTAGCTGCACGAGAAGGTACCTGGAGAAGCTGTTCACAGTGGGTGTCATGCTGGTGACTCTTCACTAAAAAGCCCTGAAGAGAAAGCTCGTAGAAACTGTCCATGGAGAATTGCTGTGGGCTGCCTGGTGAGTGCTGTTGGAACCATGTACTGCAGAAGCCACACAGGCTTCAGGAGCCTGGTCCTGCAGAAGCTGTGTTACATATGCTATAGGAGCCTATCTAGAGGAGCACACAAGAACCAGGAACCCTCCTCCTCCAGTGTGCCGTCAGCACCTTCTACTGACAAAGCTTCATATCATACAGGCTGCAAAGGAGAAATATTTACAGGGTGTTAGGGGTGGAACTGTGTCTCCTAAAATTCATATGTTGAAGTTCCAACTCCTAGTACCTTAGAACTGACTGTATTTGAAGATAGGCTCTTTAAAAAGGTTATTAAGGTTAAAAGAGGTCATTTGGATGGGCCCTAATCCAGTATTTCTGGCGTCCTTATAAGAAAGCATCTTAATCTCAGACTTCTAGCCTCCAGGACCATGAGAAAATAAATTTCTGCTGTTTAAGCCACCCGGCCTGTGGTACTTTGTTATGGCAGCCCCAGCAGACTAACAAGCAGGGTCTATTTCTATTACTGAATAGCAGGCAGTGAAGAGCAGATTTGAAGCTGAGACGTTACAAATTGATGTGCACCAGGTTTCTAAGCTTGAAAAGTTAAAAACTTCTCTAAACCTGTTTTCTTCTCTATAAAAATGGAATCCTTGCCAAAATTGAAGGCTCTTTTTAAACTCTTAAGAGTTACTTCCATTTTCTCCCTGACCATTAACCTCTTAGACAGGGACTCTCTTATTTATGGAAGTAATTTCAGGTAGACCCCAACCTTTGGAATCAGAAAAACCTGCTCATTTTGGTATTTACAGGCTCCGTGACTTCAGCTAAATTACTTAACTCTCTGAATATCACTTTCTTTACACAGGAAAAGTGAGCTATAATACTTAGCTCATAGTGATGCTGTGAGGATGAAATGAGAGAAAGAGTGTATATCTACCCACTCTTTATATACATGTAAACACTTAGCTCTTTGCTTGGCACACAATCGGTGCTGGGTAAGTTGCCGAATATTACTATGTTTGTAACTCCAATATCTAACAGAATGACTCTCACATAGCCTGTGAAACATGTATTTGTTGCTGAACAAAATGAACTGAACAGATTTTCGAAGGGGAAGCTTCAGCCACAACAACTGGCAGGGTGGGTGTGTGTGTGTGTGTGTGAGGGTGGGGGAGTATGTTTAGACAGAGTAAGTATCTACTTAGTACCTCTCAAATCATAAGAATGTGTCTGATTACTTGTAGTGAATTAGGTGTGGAAGTTACCATTCTGGTTCTATAGAGGGTAAAAGATCTCACTGAATAGCCAGGAAAGAAAAAAAAACTCTGCCTGAAACAAACACAGAAGTGATTTAAAGAGTTCACCCCTAAAAAGTGAAAAGGTAGAGAAAATAGTTACTTTAAATCCCTGAGAAAGGAACTAGCTCTGAAAAAACAGGAAATCCATCAAGTCTCAACTTGTTTTCAGAAAGTCCCTAATTAAATTATGAAGGTGAAACCCAGCAGGTACAAAACAAAATCTAATTTTACTGACGATCGACCTTGTAACTTTTATTTGGGGGTAACTGTAATATGGGTTTTCTCACTGTTTTATATTTTAGAATCTTTCTCCTTAAGATAACATGGCAGGAATCGATAAGTTTATTTTTAATCTTACCTCTAAAACAAGGTCAGGCAAGGTCTTGTGTCTTCAATAAAGCGATTGTTTCAAGCTGAACTTGTGTATGACTGCTGAAGCATCAACAAACACAGGTCCTTTCAACATCAGATCAGGAAGAGAAAACACACAATTAGATGTGAGATTTCTAATGCTAAGTGAACAGAACTGATATTTTTAAAATTAAAAATGTGCCTCCTAATTTTTGCTCTCAAGGTACAGATAGTTACACACATACAATTACAAGATTTACTGCTTAATATCCTCTTAACCACTGAAAGCGATTCTGTTTATGTTAGGAAAAAGAAGCCAAGTAGAAAGGTCATTATGTTGTGTCTGCAGCTCTCACTCCTAATATGTGAGTCTCATTTACAAGTAGAGGAAAAAATCAATAATCCTTTTAAGTCGCCTTGGATTCCAGGTGGAAAATGCTTTAACCCACTGTACCGCGGTGACTTAGAGCCACTGTGAGATATTATGTAATATTGTTTCGCCAAGAATCCCAGCTCACTTCAATAGCTTTGAATTGCATTGTTGAGTCTGCCTTGGCTGGTGAAGAAAATGAATGCTGTCACTGCTTCCTGAAAGTTTAACTCTTTTAGCCATCAATTGTTCTTTTTCATCTTCTTGAAAGTTAATTTCGCTTTTATGTAATTTACCTAGAAGACTGACGTAATTTCAGAAACACAGTTCCAGCAGCCCAGGAAGGAAAACTTCCAAGTTTTTAGTTTAATTATGGTCAACTAATGTTTACTAAGCGCCAACTGTGTGTAACATCTTACATACTAGGTGGAGGAGCTGACAAGAAATGAGTAAGACAGTTTCTGTTTTCAAGAAGCTTTAATTAACCAGGGCGAATGAGTTAAGAATATAAATCTGTACGATTTGAAGTTCTATATAAATGCCATATGAGAAGAGGAAAAAAGCTTTGTCAAGAGTTCAAAGGTTCAAAGGAGCTCTGTCCCACCTACAAGTTAGAGGAACAAAAGGCTTTATGGGCCTTGAAGAGTGTATGAAAATTTGAAACCAAGAGGCGGGGACATGGCCACGTGGGGGCAAGTGAACTGATGAATAAGGTGAAGGCCAGACAAAAACCAGACCTTTCCCCATAGAAGCCCAGGCAATAGAAGAAGCAGAATTTGGAAAGTAAGCGGAGTCCAGATTGCGAAGGATTTTAAATACGGTGTTTTCCTGAGGAAATTGGTAATATGGTCAAAGTGAGCCGAAAGAAAGAGTATTAGTCTGGTGGTAAAGGAAGATTACACTACTCAATAGGTATTGGGAAGACAGAACAAGGCAAGTAAAGATGCTAAACAGATTAGATTAGACATCAGATGCTTTGGAAGTATACAATAAGTATAGTGTATGTTGATTAATTAAAGCTGTGACTAGTCTCCTGGAACGAGTTCTGAATTTATGCCCCCAAAGCCTGGCTCTCTATGCCATTTCTTCTATGAAATATGTGAGCTTAGTAAGAATAAATAATACATTAATAATAAGTAAGAATAATAAATTATATTAATATAAATAATGAGTGCCAACTATGTGCCAGGCTCTCTGTTGGACACTTAGATGTACCATCTCTAATGCCCATAGCAGTTTTTTAGGTAGGCATCAATAACTTCATTCCACAGATTAAGAACTAAGACACAGGGGCCAGCCCCGTGGCCAAGTGGTTAAGTTTGCGCGCTCCACTTCTGTGGCCCAGGGTTTCACAGGTTTGGATCCTGGGTGCGGACATGGCACCACTCATCAGGCCATGCTGAGGTGACGTCCCACATGCCATAACTAGAAGGACCCACAACTCAAATATACACAACTATGTACTGGGGGCTTTCGGGAGAAAAAGAAAAAATAAAATTAAGTAAAAAAAAAGAACTAAGACACAGAGGATGCAGGTAACTTGCCAAATGTCTTAGAAGTGTTAAGTAGCAGAGTTGAGATTTGAGCTGAATATTTCTGATCAAAGTCTGTGCTCATCCAACCCTAGGTTTGAATCAGTTCCTGCCTTGTTTTAGCTCTACAACTTTTTGCATATTATTCAATTATCTTAGTTCTTTATCAACACATTGGGATAATAATTTCAAACCTTCCAGGTTGTTATCAAAATTAAATTAACTGTATCATAGTTAGTGCTCCATAAACTTACTTTTTAAAGGAAAAAGAAATTAAGGAGATTATACAGAGGAATCTATAACACATGTTTAAATGATGATACTTCCTTGTCTCCAAAGTAAATATTACTATTCATTGGTGATTTAAAAAAAAACTTTCGTTTTAGTCCTTGTGGTCTCTCCATAATCCACTTCTAGTTCATGTTATTTTATTCTCCCAGATTCTTTATAATTCCTCAATCTCACACTATATGTTGCATATCAAACAATATCCCCAGAAGATCCCTAGATATGAACATGTGAATGTTCCAAAAGTGTGTAGTATAAGTACTCTCAAAGTACTTCATTAATATAGATAACTTACTTTAATATCCATTGGTGAAAGATTAAGTGACAACGGAATTGACTTCTCTTCTCATTTATTTGTTTTCCATATGCTTTGACAATAGGTTAGATTAGGAACGTAAGGATAGGTGTTTCTGTGTGTTTTCTGGTAGAAAATTAGTACACACTGCAGAACAATGCTTTAAATGTATATGTATCATTCAACATGGATGTATTTTTAAAATGTAGTGTTTATAAAGAAAGAATAAGATATACAACAGAACATAATTTATATAAATTAAAAATATGTGTGCACCAAAAACATGCATTTTGAAAGAACATATACCAACAAAACCATCTTAAACCCATTAGAATGTTTTCCTGTGGTAGGAAGGGGAAGGACATGGGCTGTGGGAATATAATGGAATGATAAATAAAGCAGATGTGGGTTTGTGTGAGCAAATACTGACAAAGTACCATGAAATGAGTGCTAGGTTAGTCGAACCTTTGCACCGGAAGTCCTTTCAAAACTAGTAGAAGAATGGACTTCTGGTGAACTTTCAAAGAGGAGGGAATCCAAGCCTGAGTCAAAGAAATTCTCCTACATCAAAAGGTGGGAAGTATTAGAAAGGTAGTGTTTGACGACACAGGGATAAACAGGAAAAAACAGCTTGGAGGGTTAAGGATGTAAAGCTATTTCTTGGCAGTCTCGATAGAATCTTACTCTTTTTGAATTCTCTAATCCACATCCCAAGGTTGTCTCTACTCCTTGGAGGCATCAAGGTTTAGGAAGCGAATAATGATCTTTGGAATAAAAAATTACTGGATTTAAATTCCAAACTCCATCACTCAACTGTTGTGAAGACCAGAGCATGGTACTCAAATCTTTTTAAACTTGAGCATCTTCATACAAAAAATTGTCACTTTACTGTGTTGATTTGAGAAATACATGAGTAAAATACTTAAGTGTCTAGCTTAGGGCTAGGTTCATGGTAAGCCCACTATCAATGATAGTTCTTATATGCCTGGTCTTTCCCTGACATTGCCACTCACGTAGTCATTTGACAAACACTGAAGGAGACACTACTCTGGATTCAAACATTGGATATACAAAAAATAGAGAAGACTTATCTATGCCTTCAAAACGCTTGCAGTATAGTGGAGAAAACAGAATTAAACCCAAAAGTATACTTGAGACCAACCTAAACCAAAAGTATAGGTTGAGAAAGGCAGTGAAGAAGGCATATACTGGGAGGGCGAGGGACAGAGAGGAGGCACTCAGAATCAGACAGCATTTCTTAGAGGAGTGCTACCATGTAGATTTGATAAAAGACAGTTAGGATGCAAAGTTCTGGAAGAATCCATTTGAATGAAGAAAATTGTTAAACTCCAGCTCATGGCCATTCCAAGGACTGGAACTGGTAAATGAATATTTTAGTTGGTTCTCCATTGTATGACTTTATTTTCTAACAAATGAATTTGTAGTTACTGAAATACACAGCCATGTGATAAAACTGCCTACAAGACTTCCCAAATTGACCCGTTTCCACAGTACTTTTATATATTACTTATTTCACTCTGCTTTTCTAGGAAACTCAGTCGGCCAGTGTGGAGATAATTTTGTTTTCCCTAAGGTTAAGACTTCTTTTTAGAGCATTGAAATCCCTGGGAACTGTTTTTCTAAACTCTGATTTAATCCGCATATATTTGCTCAATGTTTGTGTTTCATGCTTCTTTTTGTTAAGTGAATATTATTATAAATACACACTCATATATTTGTGTATATTTATATATGCGTGTGTATGAGATATACATATATATATATCAACATATAGATCTTTTTTCTTTAAAAGAGAAAATAAGAAAAGTTATGTTTGGACGGGGTGCTATGAACTCAATACGTGATAGTGATGTCAAACATGTTTTTCCTTTACGACTTCTACTGAAATGGAAAGACTTCCCTGAAACAACACTTAGTGTTTGTTTTTAAAACAAACCCGTGGGTTTACTTCGTAAAAACTCATGAATGTTTTTTTATTCATCCCATATCCTTTTCAAGGTTGCTCTATGCCAAAGGAAATATGATTAAGGCAGCTCAGGAAGAGTTCTGGTTGGCAATAAGACACAATTGACATACCTTGTGTGAGATTCAAAAGGGAGAATGGGAAAATTTGCATGGACCCTCGGGGGCGGTGGCAAGTTATAACTCTTAAACTCTTGTCAAATGATAGACTTTTAAAAATCTCTCCACCCTCAGAGTGATAACAAAACTTAAAATTAGCTCCAAAACTTCTGCGAAAAAAAGAAGAAAAAAATAAGCCCTAAAAATTTTATAAAGCCCAGTGGCAATATTAAAGCTGGTATTGACAAAACACTTAAATAGATCTATTCCCTGTGTGCTCACTTTCGTGGTTCAAATAGTGTAAAATGTAGTTTACCCTGGGAATTCTTCTCTCCTTGTCTTAAGTATTGACAGTGTTTGAAATAAAATATGTTTATAATGAAATCTATGAGAATGGATTTCTATTGACTCCCACATCCTCACACTGCAGAATGCGTCAGAGTTTAGAACTTGCTTTGATGTCGACAGAAATGCTACGTTTTGCAGTAGTACATGGACATAAAATGGGCAAGGTTAGGAAAGGAGAGAGTTGGTGCCAAGAATGGATACTTAGCTTCAAAAGTTCTAAGGTGCACAAAAGACACAGAATAAATACCTTCTCCTAAATATATTCAAAACCATTTAAGGGAGCCAGCCTGGTGGCATAGCAGTTAAGTTCGCATGTTCCGCTTTGGTGGCTGGGGGTTCGCTGGTTAGGGTCCCGGGTGCGGACGTACACATTGCTTGTCAAACTGTGCTGTGGCAGGCGTCCCACAGATAAAGTAGAGGAAGATGGGTACGGATGTTAGCTCAGGGCCGGTCTTCCTCAGCAAAAAGAGGAAGATTGGTGGCAGATGTTAGCTCAGGGCTAATCTTCCTAAAAAAAAAAAAAAAAAAACCATTTAAGTCACATAGATTCACATTTTCCACCTTCTTTGGAAATCTAACAACTAATAGTTCGGAATTTCCCCACATGTCCAATGTGGATATAAACAAAGTCCAAACCCAAGTCACAGTCTGCAAGTGTCTATTTCCACAGCTCAGTTGATGTGAACCAGTCAATTTCAACAACTAAATGAAATACAGTAAAAAAGACGCTTAATGGAAAAGTGAGAGAAGCTCCATTGACAAGGCTCTGTGGAGTTTGAAGATGTTAGCTCTTCAAGCTGGATTTGTAAGAGAAGGCAGATGTTATTTGCAAATTTTTGTGGCTTTACAAGAAAATAAATATTAATGATGTTGGTTACCTCAAGCACCAAATGTTAAGAATACCTCCCTGTGTGTGTGCGTATTTGTTTCAGACAAACTGTAAAGTTCACGGGTTCTCTGGAATGTCCGGGTGGCCTGGCAAGTTTTCAAAGAACGTGGGGTGACAGGCTTTACTTCAGCTTTGTCTGTACCTTCTTTGGATGTGCCAAAGTTTAACTTTGGCCTTGAGGATTGGCCACAGATATCTCATCAGCTTTGAGTTTGGCTTCAGAATTTCTGATACCAAATAGTGAATGCCTAATACAGTGTCATTTTTTTCATCTTCAATTAACATATTATTGATCATCATTTGCTTGCATAGGTTATCATCACATTCAAGCACTTTCAGGAGCACAGACATGTATATCATTTGAATTTATTTTTGACATCTGAATATGTGTTATAGATAAATAGAACATTCCAGATGTAAGTTGGAGTGGAAAATCTCCTTAAATGTTTCTGTGTTGAAAATCTATTTATCAGTTGAAATGTATAGATATTATTTCAAAGATAAAATACTTCACCAATCGATAATAAACTTTATATTTACAGAGTGATTAAGAACTCCAAGTAATTAAAGTAAGGAAATAGCATTAAACTACTTTAAAAATATTTTTAAATTTTTTATTTACTTATAAATAGGACATTAGGAGATGAGTCTTTCAAGAAAAAGACTTTCTTGTTAATTTTTCACATCTTGTAAAAATGAATTATAAGCAGAATGTCCAACCAAAACATATTTAGTTCTCACCAATTAAACCTCCATACAATAGACTCTAAATAGATGATTTAGGAAGACAATTCCTCCCAGTTCCGAGTCAATGAAAGCTAAGCACTTAACAAGAGTTTGTCAAAATTATTGCTCTAAACTGCTCAGCATCTTCAAAAGCGAAGATAAAGAATTTCTGAGACTTGCCCGATCTGTGGATCTTAGCTACAAAGTTGCACAAGAAAGCATAAGAGAAAAGGTCTTCTTGAATTATATTCTTTGTACAAAATCATTGATATTATTAACATTACTATGTTTGTACCTTATCTATGAGATATGGAGAAGGGACTGGGTTTTTTACTGCTGCTGCTTCTTTCTTCTAATCCAACAGCAGAAGGAAATAACGAGGAATTCTACACTTCTGCCTTACTCATTCTTAGGGGTTCCCGAATCTCACACAGCTGACATTACACCGAGTCTGATTGAAAATATATTTCCAGAATGGAAAAGCTGTATGGAAAATATCATAAATTTGTCACTGGCAATGTAAGAAGCATGGAGTTTTTTTTCGCTGAGGAGTGTTCACCCTGAGCTAACATCCATGCCAATCTTCCTCTTTTTTT
Organism: Equus quagga; assembly: GCF_021613505.1. Taxonomy (NCBI): domain Eukaryota; kingdom Metazoa; phylum Chordata; class Mammalia; order Perissodactyla; family Equidae; genus Equus; species Equus quagga. The sequence goes on along the minus strand of NC_060287.1, from coordinate 15,332,379 downwards.
CGTTATGTGGGCCACCAGCACAGCATGACTGCTAACAGAGAGGTCTAGGTCTCTGCCCTGGAACGGAACCCGGGCTGCTGAAGCAGAACATGCTGAACTTAACCACCAGGCTGTGGGGGCTGGCCCAGCACGGAGATTGTTTTTGTGTTCACACTCATCAGTTAGATGTTCACAGAGTAATTATAATGTACCATAATATAGCCAGATAACTGGCCTTAAGCCAGAGACAAGCTACATGACACACAGGAGATGTTCAAATACTTTTTTCAAGGACTTTTTTAGATGTATTTTACATATTTAAAAAAACAGGCTGCTTGAACAAAGAAAACTTTAAAAATACATATTGTAGTTGACATTATTGATATAGCAAGACTAATCAATGATTGCCCATGGAGTACAATGACTGGAATTTTCTTGTGAAGTAACAAAGCTGTATGCTATTTTTTACATGTTACCTGCAGTAAGGATCCATTTATTAGTCTTTTAGGACTGATGCTAAAACTGATGTATAGGCAAGGAAAACTGAGCTGCAGAAAGAAATTCAGAGATGGTTTTGTTATCTTGAAATCCAATTAAACTGTTCCATCGCCACCCTGCAAGATTTCAGGGAAGAATTTTCTCAAGGGATCTCATGAGGCTGCATGTTCATTTTAAAAATATTAAAAATAAAAATATGTCAGGGCTATAATTTTTTTGAAAATTTCTTTTGTAAAAGCTCTATTGAGACATAATTCACACATCATGCCATTCAGCCACTTGAAGTACACACTTCAAAGACTTTATTATAATCACAGACTTGTACAACAATCGCCATAGTCATTCTGGAACATTTCATTACCCCAAGAAACACTGTGCCCCTTAGCTGTCACCCTCCAGCACTCCATCCCTACCCCCAGCCCCAGGCAACCACTAATCTACTCTCTGTCTCTATAGATTTGCCTATTCGTGACATTTCATATAAATGGAGTCATACAGTAAGTGGCCTTTTGTGACTGACTTCTTTTACTTACCCAATGTTTTTTAGGTTTATCTATGTTGTAGCATGAATCAGTAATTAATTTCTTCTTATTGTCAAATAATATTCCATTGTATGGATATACCACATTTATTTATCCATTATCAGTTGGTGGATATTTCGGTTGTTTCTACTCTTTGGCCATTATGCATAATGCTGCTATGAACATTTGTTTACTAGTTTTTGTGTGGACATATGTTTTCATTTTTCTTGGGTATATACCTAGAAATAGAATTGCTGGTCTTATGGTAATTCTATGTTTAGCATTTTGAGAAGCCGCCAAAACGTTTTGTGAAGTGGCTGCACAATCTTGCATTCTCACCAGCAATTCTCCATACCCTCACCAACACTCATTATGGTCTGTCTTCTTTATTTTAGCCATCCTAGTAGGTGTGAAATGGCATCTCATTGTGGTTTTTAATTGCATAGCAATAGTGACCAATGATGGTGAGCATCTTTTGATGTGCTTATTGGGTATTTGCATGCATTCTTTGGAGAATTAGCTATCCAAATCCTTTGCCCATTATTCTAATTGGGTCATTTGTTGCTGTGTTGTCGAATTGTAAGTGTTCTTTGTATATTCTGGATATAAATCTCTTAGATAGATGATTTGCAAATATTTTCTCACATGTTCTGAGGTAGCTTCACTTTATTAATAATGTCCTTTGAGACACATAAATTTTTAATTTTGATGCTGCTTGTACTTTTGATGTCATATCTAAGAAACTGTTACCTAATACAAGGTAACAAATATTTACTTCTGTGTTCTCTTCTAAGGGTTTTATGGTGTTAGCTCTTACATTTATGTTTATAATTCATTTTGTGTTAATTTTTGCATATGGTTTGAGATAAGGGTCCAACATTCTTCTTTTATAGATGAGTATCCAGTTGTCCCAGCATCAACAATTGAAAATATTCTTTCCTCATTGAACTGTCATGATACCCCATCAAAAATCAATGGACAATAAATGTAAGTTGTTAACTCAACAAAATAGGTTTATTTCTGGATTCTTAATACTACCATATTAATATATATATATATATCCTTATGCCAGTACCACACTATCTTGCTTATTGTAACTTTGTAGTAAGTTTCAAACCAGGAAGAATGAGTGTTCCAACTTTGTTCTTTTTCAAGATTATTTTGCCTATTCTAGAGTCCTTGCCTTTTGATAGGAATTTGAGCCCTAGCCTGTCAATTTCTGCAAAAAAGCAGTTGGGATTTTGACAGGGATTTTGTTGAATCTGCAGATCAATTTAAGCAGTATTGTCATTTTAACACTATCAGCCTTCCAATTTATGAACATGATGTCCTTCCGTTTATTTAGATCTTCTTTAATTTATTTCTACAATGTTTTATGGTCTTCAGTGTACAAGTCTTTTTGTTAAAGTGTTTTTTAAGGATTTTGTTCTTTTTGATGCTATTATAAATGGAATTGTTTTTTTAATTTCATGCTTGGAGTATTCATTGCTAATGTATAGAAATTCATTCGATCTTTTTATATTGATCTTGCAACTTAGCTGAATCCACTTATTTGTTCTAAAGCATTTGTGTGTGTTTGTGTATGTGTGTGTTTGTAAAATTCTTAGGATTTTCTTCATCCAAGATCATGTCATTAGTGAATAGAGATAGTTTTATTTCTTTCCTTCTAATCTGGATGTCTTTTACTACTTTTAAATTGCCTAATTGCCTGGATTTTCCTCTTATGCTTTTTTGCTCAGTTTTTTATTTGCCCCAACTGGTATTGCAGCCTCAGGCAGCTGTGATGTTAAATAATTGCCCAAATAATTGCCCAAGCTTTTTTTTTTTTTTTTAATAAGTGCCATGGAAAAAGTAGTTTTCACACTTGACTCTTAGTCAAGTCAAATAAATAGGACTTTTCAGGGAGATACCTGCCAGGTCAAACGCTGACAGCTCTCTGGTGATGAAGCTTTTGGGGAGACTCTAAACCCCTTCTGCTTCTGCCCCATTCACTATTATCTGCTGGTTTTCACATCTACCATATTTGAGACGCTAGCTGATTTCCAAGGTTATCAAGGAGCTGGGGAAGGAGGATGGGAAGAGGGAAAGTTAAGGTGCCACAACGCTCACCACTGTTCTTCTCAAGATTCAGCTTTCTTTCTTGATAAATGCCCTTTGGACTATTGCAAGCCATTGGTATGTTTTTAGATTTCTGAAAAAGTTGATTTTGATAGTTTATCCCGTTTTTTTATTTCTTATATGAAGGAATCAATTTTTGAAGATCTTTACTTTTCCATTCCAGAAGGCTTATCTTTGAGGGCTATCATTTTAAATCTACTTCTGAAAACAATCAGAAGGCATCTTCAATATTGCACAAAGCTGTAATTTGTGGGGTTGCTTTAATGAAATTGCATCATCACCATCAACCAAATCTTTGAGTCCAGAAATTAAAGAGAAGAGAAATCTTCACCTTGCTGTTTTGTATTAGAGAGGAAGTAACGCTGAATAACTTGAGGCAACTTTATCATTAGTAGTAACATATACAGTAAGAGAGTGAGCTAAAAATTGTCTTGTTTCTTCAGTGACCCCAATTGAAAGGGAGCATATATTTACTTTCACAATGTGCTCTACTGTGCCCACAGGAGCAACCTAACTGTTTACTATGCTAAAATATAATCGTTCTTGCATGGTCATGTCAAAATTTAGAAGTGTGACTAGTAAAACCTTAATAACAAAAATTTAATACCAATTAATTTTGATAAAATTTCTGATGTTTTTTATTCCAGAAGTTTATTCTATGTTATTATTTGGCTTTGGTCTCATCTTAAATGAAATGTTGATTTTAATATTTTCTCATTCAGCATTTTTCCAAATTACTTTTTCAATACCCCTCTACTTTCTAAGAATAGTTGGGACAACTTAGGTAGCACAGAAAATCATAACCAAGTGATTGGTATCTTGATGGATTTTACAGATTTGTCTACTGGTTTTATATAATGGCTAGAACAATGGAAAGTATTCTCCTGCGACAATATGGATCATGTGAGACGTCTGTGTCTGAATTTTTCATTTTCTTTCCTTACTTCTAAAAGAGCTATGTGGAAGGGTAGAAAGTAAGAGTTGTCTGCAAGTTTTTCCGAAATTTGTTTTACAAACTTGTAAGCCCTTAGGAGAACTAGAGAACAGTGGCACTAGAGGAAGTAAAAGAGAGATTGGGTTTCAAGATATAGCAACAGTATTATTTTGGATTAACTTTTAATTTTGAAATAATTTTAAATTTTTGGAAGAGGTATAAGAACTGTACAAAGAACTCCAGTACAACCTTGTGATGGTCAACTTTATGTGTCAACTTGACTGGGCTAAGGGATAGCTAGATAGTTGGCAAGAAATTATTTCTAGCTGTGTGTGTGAAGGCCTTTCTGGAAGACTTGAGCATTTGAATCAGTAGAGTAAAGCGATCCACTCTCACCAATGTGGTGGGCATGATCCAAGCTGTTGAGGGCCCAAAGAACAAAAAGGAGGAGGAAGGGTGAATTCTCTCTTTCTCTCTCTTTCCTTGAGATGGGAGGTCCATTTACTCCTGGTCTTGGACACCAGAGCTCTTGGTTCTCAGGCTGTTGTACTCCGACCGGGAGTTACATCATCAGCTCCCGTAGTTCTCAGGCCTTCAGACTTGGACTGAATTATACCACTGGCTTTCCTGGTTCTCTAGCTTGCAGACAGCATACCATGGGATATCTCAGCTTCTATATTCATATGAGTCAATTCCCATAATAAATCTCCTCTTATATCTCTATATATATCCTATTGGTTCCATTTCTCTTGATAACTCTGACTAATACAAACATTCACCTGTATTCCACAATTTTTAGCATTTTACAACATTTCCTTCTTTCTCTCTTTCTATTTTGAGCCATTTTTATGTTGCAGATGTGATGACCCAAATTCCCAAATTTTTCAATATGTTTTCTAGAAACAAGGTCATTCTTCTTTATAACTCTAGTACACCCAATAAAATAAGGAAATTAACATGAATACAATACTATCATCTAATCCCAAGACATTCAAATTTTACCATTCTTTCTGATAATGCCCTTTACAGAACAAAATAAGTTTTTTCTTTTTCTCGTTTCTTTTCCAGTCCATAAACCAAACCAGGATCACACATTGCATTTACAGGCCATGTGTCTTTATACTCTTTCAGTCTTTATGTATTTTTATGGCCTTGCGTTTTTCCTTTTTTGTTTTTAAAGATATAGGTGTTCCATGATTTTCCATATAATTTATTTCTGTTGTTCGTTTTTGCAGGAATACCACAAAGAAATGCAGGGTTCTCAGTCCATCCCATTAGGGGGCATACGATTTGTCCCACAATTGGTGATATTAACTTTTACCACTTGCTTAAAATAGTATCATCTGCCAGATTTCTCCCTTCTAAACTTAATTAATAAGCATCTTCTGACTTATTAATTAACAAGTAAATAAAAAATATCTTTTGAATACTTTGAGACTATGTAAACATCCTGTTCCTGATCGAACATTGATCTACTAATTTTAGCATCCATTGATGATTCTTTCCTGAATCAATTATTATGATGATGATTGCCAAATGGTGATTTTCTAATTCCACTATCCCATCTATATTTGTTAGCTGGCATGCTGCTATAAGGTAGAGATTTCTCTTCCATTCCTATTTTTCAATGGACTATGATAAATTATTGTCATTATTTATTTTGATGTTAAATTTTTCCCAGGTTTAATCAGTGGGGCACCTTCAGATAAACTTCTCTGTTCTTTTGAAATGTCCCTATTGACCTTTGAATAAACTTCTTATTTTCTGTAAGACAGACATGACAGAATGTTCCAGGTTAATCTTATATTTCCTTAGCCCAAGCCCTGGAATCAGCCATTTCCCCAAGAAACTATGGTTTGTTTGGTTTTTTTACATTAGAGAACGGATTTAGAAAACAGAATGTGGGAGCCCAGTGTGTATTCATTACTTCCAGGTGCCACTGCTTTTAGGACATCCTAGAGGACAGTTAGAAAACATATGTATGTGTACACAAAACTCACACACATATTTATGTATCTATATTTGTTTATAAGTAAAAACCGTAAGTTCACACTGATGCCGCCAATGTACTCTAGCTTTTCTCCCCTTTTGTATTTGTATCTTCTTTATCCAACAATAGAAATCTAACTCCTATTATTTTGAATGCATTTATTTATTTGTTCAATTCTCTTGTCTTTAATCATGCAATTCTCTGGGCTGTTTCTTTGGTGTCAGGCTTTAAAATATGCGTGTTATGCTGACTAAATTCCTCTCCACCTCAAAAGCCACTGACTCACGGCGTCGAGCAGCTGAGTTCCCACAGGAAAGGAGAACGGAAGGAACTAGCTCAAGCATTTTGAAAACTCGTTTCTCTCACAGGCTCATAAAAGAAATTACCTTGGTGTGAATGAAGTGAGAAAGAGAGGACTGTGTTTCCTGAAACAGTAGAGATTATCTTCTGCTTCCCACAAAGTGCTTCTGGAGAGGGAGCAAGATAAACAAATCTTAAGGAGAACTGGCTACATGGTGATTCTAGTTAGAAGAACCAAAGACAGTCTTTCAAAGTGACTGGGTCCCAGTCAAGGCATAAAAGCTGGGGAGACTTGAAGATCCTGAAGCAGCCATGTGGTCAGGAATAAGAGATGTCTGTGAAGAGAAAGGATTGGGGAATAGAGAGCGTCCCCTCCCACAATGCCTTGGCACTGCGTCAGTTTACTGGAATCATAGAACAGCCTTGGGGATGGGAGAAAAATTGAGTGACTGAATGGAACAGGACTTGGAACCAGAAATAAGATTGAGTTACAGAAAATAAAGTGCTATTCTGGAGCACTCAAGTTTATGGATTGAGATTCACAGCTATCATATATGGAAATGGTATAAGAAAACCACACAAATATAAAATAATATAAAATATTAATACATAACTTGAAATACTCATAAAAATCATATGACTAGATTTCTTATGGTTAACTATAGAGTTAAGGAAATCATTACTTACTTATAATAGCCTGGTGAAACTGGAAGATATTTTTTACCCCAAATTCCTTTAAACTTTTTGATATATAACTCCAAAATAGCCTTCTTAAGATAGCTTTTCAAGTTTTATGACAAACTTAAGAAATTCCATTATGATAAAAATTTTTAATGATAGATTTTCTTTTTTGCAATGACCTCTACAGTCACAAGTCTCTCTTTGCCCTTTGTAAATCATAATCCCAGACAGAGTTCCCAGGTGGGAAACACCGTCCTTTGACATCACCTTGATGAATGCTCCATATTATGCACATCTCCTGTGCCTCTGTCAACATCAGGAACAGGCACTGGACTATAGAATCTATTTTTGTCAAACAAGCTTCCCATTTGCTTTGCTTGTCACAGCGGGTCATCTTGGACTGCTTTTTGCTGACTCTGCCTTTTCCTTCGTGTTCTGCATAATGCACACACAATATGTCCCAGGCGTTTCAGCAGTTACAGAATTTGAATCACAAAACAATATGAAAAAGTATGTTTGTATCCTATTGCTTTGACCTAACCTTGCATATTGGTTCCTTGCTGTTCTAAGTATCCACCTGGTTTCCAACAACCTCCTTTCGTTTGCTGATGGAGTTCTCTCACCAGTTCTGAGGTTTTCGTTGTCAATGCCCTAAGTGTCCATTAAGGCCCTCCTTAAACCATATTTTCTGAGAGGAAATTCCAAATTCTTTCCACGTGAATTAATCTTTTTTCTTGATTCTCTCATTGCAGTTTGGACAACTAATAGAGCACTTACCTCCTTCTTTGGATTATAATTACTTGGGTAGACACAAATATGTGAAGGCAGATTCCAAAGCTTCAGAGAAAAAGTGGGTGTGGTTTCATGACATAAGACTTTGGAAAGGAAGACTGATTTTTGTGTACTTTCACAAAAGGCTTTGCTGAAGAGGAATTGTCCAGAAAGAACCTAAATAAACAAACATGATAGCAAAAATTCAAGAGTGTACAACAGGGACCAACAAGCTTTTTCTTTAGAGAGCCACATAGTAAATACTTTTGCCTTTGCAGGTCATACAGTCTCTGTTGTAACTACTACATTTTACCATTGTAGTATGAAAGCAGCTATAGATGATACAGAAATGGAATGGGTCTGGCTGTTTCAATAAAACTTTATTTATACAAAAACATATGGTGGGCAGGATTTGACCCTTGGATCTAGTTTCCTGACCTCTGGGCTGGAAGACTTTTTTAAAGAGAAAAGGAAGGCTTAAGTTGACTTTGCCGTAAGAATGATTACAATGTTGGTATAACCAGTTTTTAATCTTTCTTTGACCTCTACATCAGTTTCCAATCTCCCACTAGATAGTTCCGCTGTATGTCCTGTAGGCACTTCATATTCATCATGCTTAAAACTAAACTAATTTTCTTACTTAAGATAAGGGTCCTCATTTATTTACATCAAGGATTTTATAATTTTACCAGCAATTTAACTTCTAAGTCTATATGCTTCTTTGTTTACTTATGCTTAATAAGGAGCTGAGTCTTCTCAATTCTAAATATCTATTAATTATTATTGGGAGAGAATTCTCCATGGGTCTCTCATTTCTAAACTTCTTGCAAGCAGAGGTGTTTTCTCAGTGTTTTCAGGACTGTCTTTCCCTGAAGGAGAAATGTATAGCAAACATCCTTGCAAGACAGAGAAAGGGTCTTTTCTCTAGAGCAGATGACAGGTTTCTTTGTTGTCCAGTATAATAATGCCTCTCTCCAGGGCAAAGGTTGAGCAGACTTTCTTGCAGTCCATTATAAAAAATTAGAGACTCCTAAAATCATTTTCTCAGCTATTACTGAATCAAGCATGGGTGATCCATCCTGAGGTAAAATTCCTCTCCAGCTGTGAACCTGTGAAACTAGACAAGTTATGTGCATACAAACTATGGTAGGGACAGGCATGGGATTGACATTCCCATTCCATAAGGGGGAAATTAGAAAGAAGAATCTAGTCACGGGTCCCAAGCAAGTCCAAAACCTAGCAGGGCAATTTTCTTTAGATTTTTAAGGCTTGAGATAATCCTCTTTGGCTCAGTGCTCTCTCCTGCAGACCCACTAATGTGGTGGCCTCCTCTTCTGGACCCGGTGGGATGATGTTGTTGCCCTCTTAGCTCTTGGTGACAATCCTACCCCACTGAAACTGAGGAAGTGACAACCTTATCCTCTTGGCCTGTGCCCTTTGTACCCCTGATGGTAGTGGCAACACTGCTGATCTCTGCATTGCCTTTGGGGTCATTCTTCCGTTTTCTTGAAGGAAAATGTGTTTGTAGGCAGATAGCCCTATTGTCCTGTTCCATGGAACACCAGAAGTCTGACAGCCTTCCTTTGTCTCATTCCCTCTCTGTCCCCGTTAGTCCAAGCTGGCAGTGTTTCTACTGGTATACCCCTATCTTTATTTCTTCCTGCTGAGATGGCTTTTTTGATTCAGCCATATAGAGTCACATATGACTCACACATATGGGTCACACCATAATCTCTTTATCAAATGATTGTCCAACCACAGCTTTGGTGTTCTCTACAGAACACACTTTCTCATTTTTTGCAAGATGAATAGGCTGGGAATTTTCCAAATCTTCAAGTTTTGCTTCTTTTTGTTTCACAATTCCTTCTTCAATTCATCTCTTTCCTCTTGCATTTTACTATCAATGGTAAAGAGAAATCAGAGTACACCTTCAAAATTTTTCTTAGAAATTGCCTCAGCTAAATATCCAATTTCATGATTACAAATTCTATCTTCCACAAAACACTAGAACGCAATTCAGACAAGTTCTTTACAACAAGGATCACCTCCATCAGTGTCCAATGACGTGTTCCTCATTTCCATTTGAGGCTTCACTGAAGCATCTCCTATACTTCTACCAATAATATCTTCAAAGCAATCTTGGCTTTTTTTAACATGCACCTCAAAACTCTTCCAGCCTTGACCCATTACCCCTTCCAAAGCCAATCTTACATTTTTAGATATTTTTTTTACAATAGCACTCCACTTCTCCGTACCAAAATCTGTACTAGCTGCCCTAACAAAATAACATAGACTATGTGGCTTAAACAACAGAAATTTATTTTCTCACTGTTATGGAGGATAGAAGTCCAAGACCAAGGTGTCAACAGGGTTGTTTTCTTCTGAGGCTTCTCTTCCTGCCTTGCAGAGGACTGCCTTTTCACTGTGTCCTCACATGGTCTTTCCTCTCTAGGCACACATCCCTGGTATCTCCTGGTGTCTCCAAATTTTGTCTCTTATAAAGACACCTGTCAAATTAGATTAGGGCCCACCCCAATGACCTCATTTTAACTTAATCAGCTCTTTAAAGGCCCTATCTCTACATACAGTCACATTCTGAAATACTGGATGTTAGAGCATCAACATGTGAATTTTGTGAGGACACAATTCAGCCTGTAACACTTGGTTATTGATATTTAACGAAGACACTCATTTCGAAGAACAGAGTTGTTGAGGCAGTCTGGTATTACTACATGAAAGCATCAACCCCTGCAATGAACCGCTTTTGTTCTTGAACAGGGAGAAAAAGCCAATGGCCCTATCATGTGTAGTTTTCATTTTTACCCCTGTTTTAGGATAACAACACTGCTGATAATTATCTTTGAACATAAAAGACAATGATGTAGATGGTACTTGGGTTCCTTAACTGAATTTTCTCTGGATTATTCTATAAATCATGAATTTTATTTCCATAATGTAAGGTAAGACCTCAGACTATTTGAAAGCTAGGTTGCCTGTTGTTCTTTTTTCATAATTAGCAGAGAATAAAATTTATTTTCTTAATGTGTTTAACATTTTCTTTTCCAACTTTAGACACTAAGCTAATTCGGTTATTTCTTTTTTCCAGTTTTGCTTCCAGCTACTAAGGATTGCTACAGAAAATTAACCACAGGTTGAATGTGTGCACTACTAGGTTATTCTGTTTAATTTTTTTCAACCTCTTCATTTTTGCTCAATAATGTTTCTAGTCCTTATGGATTGAATTACAGATATTCCCTACATAATATGTTTCTAGCTTTTCTAAGTACTTAACTGCTATTCTGCTTTCTTCCTTCATTATTCAGATAATAAGGTTATCTAGTGGGATAACTTTATTTCCACATTGTATTGAGATAATAAAGGCTGTTGTATGGGAAATTCCTCTGTTCTATGGCATATCTCAGAAGTTCTCTGTGTCTTCATCTGCTTGTTCCTTTTTTTTATTTCCTAAAAAAAGATATACAAGGGTTTTTTTTCTTGTCTGGTTTTTCTCTCATTTCTGTTCATAATTTTTTTCTTCTTTGGGGAACTTCTTTCATATATTCACTTTCTGGCTTATAGTAGTCAATCTCAGCCTTCTAAAAGTTCCTTCCCACTTGGAAGCACTCAGGCTTAATCTCGGTATATCTGTGTATCTCTCCATCTAATGTCTGTCTATAATGTGCATATTCACGAGCCTGATATTTCTCGTGGCACAATCTAATAAGAGTGTAAACATATTTCCTTCCGTTCAGAGGCAAGCTTCCTAAAGAGCAGATCTAGTGCTTTGAATTCTTCCTCATTTAATTTTAACCAAGACCTGAGAATAATAGCAATTAAATCCTAAACCCCAAAGATATTACCTAAGAATAAAATCTGTGAAACATCTTCTTGGGATGACTGACAAAGGTAAGCTATCGTTTAAGTAACCGACTCCATGGAAAGAATATATCAATATAGGACTAAGGAGTTCCTGGATATCCATTTTCAGTCAAGGCTACTTAGGAAAATTTGGAAATTGCTTCTAACAGAAAAGTAAACCTAACCCAGTTAGTTAACCACTGTCAAAACGGAGAACATACAAACAAAAGGGCAGTCTTAGCTTGAAGTCGGAAAAGTAGATCCTGGAGCACAAGGATTTGCCAGGACGTCTTTACACTATTTAGGAGGAAGAGTGGCTGATTACTGAGTGGATTTCTTTCAGGGTTCAGGCTATTCCCAAGCTTTACACTTTTCTAGTCTCAACTAACTCTGGGGTAAAGTAGAAGTTTCTTAGCATGTAAAAGCCTTGGCATGATTTTGTTCCTGGCTACATGGCTAGTCTCATCCTTTGTCACACTCTAAATTACACATAGATCTCAGACATAACAGATTGCAACTTGAAGTTTTCTGTGTAGCCCATTCTACGTTTGCACATAATGTTGTTTATGCTGAATATATTTCTCACTCTTCTTTCCTAGTTAACACCCACTAATCCTTCATATGGCACAGATAATCCCTGCTGAGAAACTTCTTTGATCCATTAGGCTACATAAGTGCCCTCATTTGAGGTCTCACGCACTTTGTGCTTACCTCCGACATAGCACTTATTATCATGAACTATACTATCTGTGTCTGTTTTCTCGCTAGACTATGAGCTCCTTGAATATGTGGACAGTGTTTTATCTATCTTTGTGTTCCCAGTATGTGTACATATGTGTAGCATATGGCTTGGTAAATAGTAATTCAAAACCTAATTGATGAAAAAAATGAATGAAGAATGTCACTACAGTGAAGATGAGTACATCAGTTTATTATAACTTGATGTTAATAACCATTAAATTAATCTAACTAACATCCTTGTTCTTTGTTCTCTTTTTGCCAAGCAAATTTCTGACTATAATTTCCCTTCCCATGGTAATTGGCTTCTGTTAGAAAATATTTTGCTAACTTAAGCCTCTCCTACTTTCAGCATTTATATTTCTCATTGTATTCTGGATATTGAATTGTGATGTGCTGGATAGTTATGTTTACCCCTCTGGATGTATTGTCCACCATTTTGTACCCAATTTTTTTCCCCAAGTGACTGACTTAAATGGAGTACATCAATGGGTCTCTTTGTCCATTAGCTTCTTCTTGTATTTGGCCAATGGGAAGCCCCTAAAGTAGATAACAGGGAGGGATGATTGAGGGAACAGAATATTTATTCCTCCTTGTGCCTATGTCTCTTAACTGAAAGTTACTAATTCTTTCAAGGTGGTCTTGTATACAACACTCTTCTCTTCTGGATTCTGATAACTCTACCCACTCTCCTTTTTCCTGTCCAGACATGTTAACAGTCCCATTGTTACTAGGCCTTGGGTGATGCAGTGTCCTCTTGTGGTTTCACTTTATTCAGCCTTTTTAAAAATATTCTAGTTAAAGCATGCCTTACTGGGGCTGTATTGTGGATTAGATTTGCCATATTTGGTTTTGACTAATACAGTAACTAGTTCAGGAAATAGCTCCAGGAAACAGATCCTCAAAATGAAATTCTAGAATGGAATTACTCATATATGCAAAGAACACAGAGATAATAACTCCTTGCTAAAGGGAATGGGACATGGGTAATCCATGACATAGAGTGGAATTATAATTAATCAAATTAAATCATTAGAGGAAGCACAGATGGAGGGAGATCAAGTAGCTGTGGCACTTAGTAGTTATGGCAACAATAGTGATTGCAAGATTGTTGGATTCTCTGAATTTGGTTTATTGCCTTAGAGATGTGAATATAAGAAAAGCGAAAATATGAACAGACAATTATGAACACCTGTGCAGATCGGCGATCCGGAAGGCCTGTTGGCAGTTTTAAAGTAATCCTTCATCTCATGAATTCATACGGGATATCAGACTGAGGGGTTTGGTTGTAAACATCATTTAAATACTTAAGTTTGCTAAGTATCTCACACTAAGATAAGACCCATGGTAGGGAAGGAATAGGACTTTTATGTACTAAATGGGAATATTTACATAGTAGGGACAAAAGATGTACTTGTCCTGCTTTTCCTCAGGGCTGTGTCAGATGTACTCTCCTATGTGATATTGTGTTGGGCAGAGCAGTCTCGAGTTTTAAAGTACATGTGAAGCACCTGAGAATCCTATTAAAATAGCATTGCAGTAGGTCTGGATAGTGGGCTGGGATGTGGCCTAAAAATAATCTTAATCTTTTACATTGAAGAAGTTATGTTAAATGAAAATAGTGAACAGGAAGTGACAAGCACCGTAAATGTCCTAGTAAAATATGTGTGTGCCAGAGAAAGGGGGAGAAATGCTGACGAAGTTGAATAGTATGGCACATCAGTGAAATGAATAGGGGTTAATAGTAAGATAGCTCTTCTAAAATATGGGACGAGTTATTCCACCCAACACAGTGAAAGAGACACATAGTTTGATGAGCCTATTTGAATTTTGGAGGCAATATGTGCTACATTTGGTCATCCTTTTCTAACCCATTTACTTATCCAGACCTGGATATTGATTTGGGTCTTGAATAAAAAGGGCTCTGCAACAAGGCTGGTTTTGGTTCAAACCACTTTACCGCTTGGGTCTAATAACCTAACACATTCAATGATTTTTTTTAAGTGTTTGTAACAGACACAATGTTGTATGAAACTCTTCCAAACTCAAATAAGAGAAATCACATTTAGGCATCTCGGGTTTAGGAAGGATGCGATAGCCTCCTTATTTTTCCATCAACTATTTCCATTTTAAAAGCTTCTAGCTTGCTACGGGGTTCTGGTAGAAAGTGGATGCTTGACCTTGTAAAATCCTGTGATTATGTGAATCAGACTGTTCAAGATGAACTGTATGTTCCCTGATCATCCATAAAATTGGATGCACACAGCAGCATTACTTTATAAAATGGAGGTGGTATACATTAGACGGAGCTCAAGCCAAGCTTTTCTGGGAGACACAGTAAACAGCCCAGGTGGACGACTCAGTTTAACATGGTACCTGCTTCATCGCTTTGCTACCATGGAGAAGGAAAAAGAATGAACCTGGTTAACTGGTAGATCTGAGTGTTATACCAGCACCAGTTAGAAGCAGACTGCAGCTCTCAAGATAGCCCTGAAATACAACAGCTGTACTGGATGTCTTGGTGCACTGTCCAGATTCTATCCTCTAGGACTGAAGCGCTCATTTCTCCTGTAGCTGAAAGTCTTGGCAGCTAATTGTTCTCAACTGAGTTCTTGTCCAAGACTTGCTCTTAGCTGAAAGGGAGTCTACTCATCTAAAGTCATTCTCCCTTCCCCAGGACAACCCATTCCAATAATTGGTCATACAGAGGTATTAAGGCCTGCCCCCATGCCACAACACAGAACATCTCTGAAGAACCATCCAGCTCTAAAGTTAGCTATAGAACCAGCTACTGTCTTTGTCATGACTGCATCACTGTTCAAGTTCTTCCTTTGCTCAGTTCTGCTTCTCCACTTCATAGCTGTTGATTTCAGATATGTCCAAATAAACTTCTTGCACACAAATCACCATCTCAGAGTCTGTTTCCAAGGGTACTTAATCTGGGACAGTAGGTGTCAAGAGTAGTTTGAGCTGAGGTGCTGGCAGAGTATAAGGGTAAGATGGAATGGGTTGTGAAAGTAAACAACTATGTTTACTAACTCAGGCCTTTAACCAGTCATAGAAGCAGAGTGTTGCAGCTATTTTAATATTAAACTCCACCTCCATTTCCTGCAATTTTTTAATGAAGAATATGAGTGGTAGATAATATTTCATGTGTCAGGTGGGAGTATGGCCAAATTAATATCACAACAATGATATGGTACCTGATGGTATTTGTAGTCTCTTTTGTGGGGAATAAAACTCCAAATGGATGAAAGGATAAGTGTGGATCCTAAGGAGAGAGAGGATTACAGTAACCCTCTTATCCATGGGGGATACGTTCCAAGACCCCCAGTCGATGCCTGAAACCTCAGATAGTACTGAACCCTATAAATATATATGCAATGATTTTTCCTATACATATATACCTATGATAAAGTTTAATTTATAAATCAGGCAGAGTAAGAGATTAACAATAATAACTAATAACAAAGTTGGCTTTGGGGCCATTATTAAGTAAAGTAAGGGTTACCTGAACATAAGCACTGTGATACCGAGATGGTCAATCTGAAAACCCAAATGGCTAGTAAGTGACTAACAGGCAGGTAGCGTGTATGACATCGATATGCTGGACAAAAGGATGCTTCGCTTCCCAGGTGGGCCAGAGTGGGCCTGCTCAAGATTTCATCACACTACTCAGAAGGGCACAGCAATTTAAAACTTATGAATTGGAATTTGTTTATTTCTGGAATTTTCCATTTAATGTTTTCAGATCAAAGTTGACTGCTGGTAACTGAAACCACAGAAAAGAAAACCACGGATAAAGGGAGACTACTGTAATGCACCAGGTAACAGGGCAGTGACGGGCAGTGATGTTTGGATGAAAATAAAATTAGATATTCATAAATCATAAATTTCATGAAATTGATTTTTCTCACCTTCTTTTTTGGAAATTCACTAATTATGCTTTTATAATCAAGATCTTCAGATAATTTGTGTTCTATGAACAAGGATGCCAAAATAAATAACTTTTTCTGATTAATCTTCTATATTTGAATTTGGAGAAGCTTTATTCTGCTAACTCAGTAGCTAATAGAATTGTTAATAAATTTTTAAAACTAACATTTAGAAATAAACCACAAATTTTGCCCATCATGATAAAACATAATGAGGTCACAAACAACATTATTTCAGGTAATAAACATTTTAATTTCACCATATAAATCTGTATCATTTATATAATGCATCTCACCATCTCTTAAAGTAATTATCTAAATTCATAGAGTATTTATTAAATTCTTCTTTCTTTAAAAATTTTAATGCTGTCTATTATGAAGAATTCATAAAATAGCAAACTTGAGAATATACACTGATCTATAATGGCCAGAAATTAGTTTCTATTAACATTAGCTTTGAGATTATCTGTATGTGTATTGTCTCCTTTGTAGTCATGCAAAAATTCTCATTTCCTATTCTAATCATCTTATATTATATTGAAATATCATTTTTGTTATATATTTCAAAGGCAATTTCTTTTGATATGAAAGAACATTCTCTTTAAAACTTTAAAAATATAAATTTTAATCCTTTTAAAAATGAAATGGCCAAACTTACCTACATTTATTTTTGTAACTTTTGTTAAAAATGTTAATAACTTTCAATAGTTAATATCAACTATTTCTAAATTATGCAAATTCAATATTATTATATTTTTTACCAAAGACCAAAATTTGCTTTAGTTTGAGTCTCTTTGGTTGTTTTGCTTATCTTTTCAAAAGCATTTTTTTATTTTGGATATTTTTAACTGTATTTAGTCAGCATTCCCATCATGCCTCCAAGAATGCTTGTAAAATTGATATCTTTCTTCAAGATATTACATCTTTAGGCAGTTCCAGAAAATATGACATATGGCCCTTGAATTCTTCCAAAGCATTTCATCACTTCTTTGGGTCCGGTTGAGGTCTCCTGATAACAAATTCAAACTATGTGCTGCACATGGCGTAAAGAATGTTTCAGGATTATCGGCCAAATTCTAGCTTGTAAGCCTCCCTAATCAGTCATTCTAATGACATTATCATAGTGTTGTCTTCCATAATCTTTTTATCTGAGGCTTAGAAATGCTGGTTGTTTTTTTCAGTTCTTCATTTAAGTCAAAACTTGTAGTTTTTTAAAATAACAAGTATAAAATCAGTGAAACATTCATTAACTTCAACCTTCTTGCTTTCTTCCTCCGCTAAGTCAATGGTATGCACGGTAAATGTCATTTTCAGCTTGGTTTTTTTTTTCTGTACAATCACGCTAAACTGAAAAATAATATTTGCTTTTCAATTTTGTGTAAAATTTCTTTTCGTTTTATCATCCATTAAGTTAATAATCTGATTTGATTTCTCTACTCTAAGTAGTGATAATATTTTATTTTTTAAAATATATCTTACATGTTAGGCCATTTTGACATCAATTTGAAATGACCTCTACTAAACCAGAAAACTTCTATTATTTTCTGTGATCACTTTGGTGTTTGTGTTTTGAAAAACATCATTATGATTTAGCTAATTATTGGCCAAATAACATATTCTTTAAAAACATCACATTTGGCATTAGTGTTTATTTATATATTTTTTAATACTATTGACAATTTGCTGTTAATTCAGCTTCTTTTATTTCAGCTCTAGTAATAGATTGTATGCTTTATTTCTGCGTAAGTGAAGTTACATATTCTTTTTTTTTTTGAGGAAAATTAGCCCTGAGCTAAATGCTACCAATCCTCCTCTTTTTTCTGAGGAAGACTGGCCCTGAGTTAACATCCGTGCCCATCTTCCTCTACTTTATATGTGGGATGCCTACCACAGCATGGCTTGCCAAGTGGTGCCATGTCCACACCCGGGATCCAAACCGGTGAACCCCGGGCTGCCAAAGCAGAACGTGCGCATTTAACGGCTGCACCACCGAGCCGACCTCATACATATTCTTTTAATTGAAAACCAAAGTGTTTCCAGTAACAACTTTGGCCAAAGCTGATCTTAAAAACTACTTGTGAAACATGTAACAATAACCTGAAATAAAACACTCAACTTCTGTATTTCCTTTCCTCCTATGAAATAATTTTGGTGAATAACGAAATATTAAATTTTCTACTGTGTTCATCCAGTGGAAAATCTCAAACTTTGATTTGAGTCAGATTGTGTTTACCTAGAACCATTCTCATACTGTGAGAAGGATGCCATAGCCATTTTCCAGAATCATAATCTAATAAACATAATAAAAGTAGAGGTTTTATTTTTCTTTTCTCAATTTCTTGTTTTTATGTATTTAATTTTTATCTTCTAAATAGAATTGCATTTGTGGCAGATCTGATATAAAAATTCTTTCTCAATCGCATTGTTTTCATTGGTAATAAACTCTTTATTAAATAGTTAGATGTCGCAGCGATTTTGTTTAACCTGTTCCAGTTGTGAATTTGATGAGAATAATTATATTATTCATTCTCATTGCCTTAATTGGTAGTTGTAACTTTTCAAACTAAAAATTTTGTAAGGTTCTGTTTATACGTTTTATGTAAATCATGCTCTACAGAAGTCAACTTCCTTTCATTATTTTCTGTTTGTAAAAATTTAAGCAATCTTCCTCTTTGAAGACTTTTTGTTTGTTTTATCTTTTCAGATTTTTATCTTTTTTGAGCTCTGCTTTTTAATTTGATATTACTTTCAAGTTATCAACTTGTACTCATTCTCAATATTAAAGAGATTAAAAATTAAATGTAATTATGTACAAAATATATAAAATTTTCACATATTTTAAAAATATAAAACAAATGTAATAACGAAAACTGAAATTATTTTAAATGTATATAAAATATATTTTTCTTCTAAAATAAAAAGTTTACTAAACGTAAGGTAAAATTTATAATTAATAAGTATGAGCATTTTAAGGAAAAATATTTAAATCTAAAAATTTTGTTTTCACTTTTTGGAAAATTTAATTGAATCACAAAATTTTTATAAATACACTTCATAAAAATGTAACTATTAGCCATTCTAGAACTCAATGTTTGTCTAGCTGGTAATATAAAAATCATTATCAGAGATTTCTGGGAAGATGGTGTCATGGGAAGACTCTGAATTCACTTCCTCCCACAGACACAACAAATTTAGAGCTATCCTTGGAACAATTATCCCTGAGAGAGAACTGAAAACTGGATAAAAAGAACCCCCATGAGAAGGAACAGTGCTGAGTGAGGTTCAAGAGGTAGAAATTCCTTTCTGGAGAGGAAAAAGCCACATTCTAGCTGTACTTCATGGCTGGGAGCAGTATTAAGGTATGAAGCATTACTCTAGGAGCAGGGGATCTGAGTAGGAGAGCTTTGCCACAATAAGCAGCTTTTGGACTCAGCACAACTGAGATGAGTGTCATAAAGTCTGGCTTTTCTAGCTGTTAATAACAATGGGGAATACCCCCAGAAAAGCTATCAAACATAAGGGAAAGAAAAGCCTGCTCTTAAAGGGCACGTGCACAAATTCACCCATTTTGGAAAGCAACCTAAGGTCACCAGAAAGAAGGGTGCATAGCCCTTTGGTGAAAAGAGACTCACTTGATAGGCTCTGGGTGCATAATGGTGAGAGGCAAGACCTTCCCAGGCTGGGGCCACCATCCCAGGGACTGAGCCATTGGCAGCAGCCATTATTGTGACCTAATATAGGTGTGCTGATACAGACACTGGCAGACTCCATTGGAGCTCTTCCCCTGGCTTATTAGTGCAAGGGTCTGCCCCATCTACTAGAGCACCAATTTAATCCATGTCCGCCAGGGTAGAAAGCCCACCCTAGGGAATGGCCCCACCCAACAACAAGTGCTCAGCAACTTGTGGTCCTTCACAGGCAGGGTGTGTGGGACCTCCCCAGTGGGGCTACTGAATCCACCTCTCTGGCAAGGGTGTGTATGAGGGGTGGGCTTGTGTTGGTGGAGTGTGTGGGGCCTCTGCAGCAGGGCAAATGGATCCACTTCAGTTGGTCAGGGCATGTGCACAGAAAAGAACTGTGTTGACAGGGTGTGTGGCCCTGTGTGTGGTGGGGCTTGTCAGCTGCGCAGATTTGTCCTTCTCAAATAGCCACATAGGGGATCAGCCCCACATTCCAAAGCCTAAAACAACTGTGTGCTCCACGCCTGGGGACAGTCCCACCCAGCTGCACTACTGAAAGCGCTGACAACAGCCTTGTGGGCCAAAGGCCCACAGCAATTGTAAGCCCCAGAGCCTAGCAACTAGCCAAGCTGGAGGCCTAGTCACTTAACAGAAAAACTGCAGCAGGAATGTGCTATTAGGCCTTGCAGCCAGCTGTACTGGGATTCCCCATGCCTGATAAAGTGACTGATGGGACCATAGCAGCTGCACACAACTGAGCATTACAACTAACCAGTCAGGGGGACAGCCTAATCTTCTCATGCACCTGCAGCAAGAGCAACACTGCCACAACAGAAGGACACATGTAGCCCACATAGGAGACACTCCTGGAACATTCTGATCTGGTGATGAGAGGGAAGCACACTGCTGGGCCTCATAAGGCATCTCTTACATAAGGCCACCTCTACAACATTGGGAGACATAGCTGATCTACCTAATACATAGATATGAGCACAAAGAAAAAGGCAAAATGAGGAGCCAAAAGAATATGCTCCAAATAAGGGGCAAGGACAAGTCATCAGAAAAAGAACTAAATGAAACAGAGATAAGCAATCTACCTAATAACAAGTACAAACTGATAGTCATAAGGATGCTCACTGATCTTGGGAGAAAAATTGATGAATTCAATGAGAACTTCAACAAAGAATTGGGAAATATAAAAAAGAACCAATTAGAAATGAAGAATACAATACTAGAAATGAAAAATTCACTAGAGGGAATTAATAGCAAAGTAAATGATACAGAAGAATAGATGAGCAAGCTGGATGAAAGACTAGAGGAAATTACCCAAGCTGAACAGATAAAAGGAAAAAGAATTAAAAAGAACAAGGATAGTCTAAGGGACCTGTGGGACAACAACATCACACTACCATATGTATTATAGGTGTCCAAGAAAGAGAAGAGCGAGACAAAGGTGCAGAGAATCTATTTGAAGAAATAATAGCTTAAACCTTCCCTAACCTAAGGAAGGAAACAGACATCCAAGTACAGGAAGCACAGAGAGCACCAAACAGGATAAATCCTAAGAGGCTCACACCAACACACATTATAATTAAGATGCCCAAAATTAAAGATAAAGAGAGAATCCTAAAAGCTGCAAGAGAAGGGTAACAAGTTACAAACAAAGGAAACCCCTGATGGCTATCAGCTGACTTCTCAGCAGAAACCTTACAGGCTAGAAGGGAATGGCACAATATATTTAAAGTGCTGAAAGGAAAAAAACTACAGCCAAGAATACTCTACCCAGGAAAGTTATCATTCAGAATGGAAGGAGAGATAAAAAGTTTCCCAGAGAAGCAAACTAAAGGAGTTTATCATGAAGAAACCAGCTTTCCAAGAAATGCTTCAGGGACCTATTTAAGTGGGAAAGAGAAGACTACAAATAGAAATAATAAAATTATCCAAAAAAAGGGAATAAAATCACTGGTAAAGGCAAAAATATGGTAAAGATACAGATCAACCACCTATGAAGCTAATATGAAGGTCAAAAGACAAAAGTACTAAAATTACCTATTCCATGATAAAAGGGTAATGAATATACATGCACAAAAAATATGTTAGATGTGACATCAAACCATAAAATGTAGGAGTAGGGAAGTAAAAGAGTAGAGCTTTTAGCAACAGGTCAAATTTAAGAGACCATAGACTTAATATAGATTGCTACATGTGTAGGTTATTGTATATGAAGCTCATGGAGATCACAAACCAGAAACCTATGATAAACACACAAAAAATTAAGAGAAAGTAACCCAAACACAATACTAAGGAAAGCCATCAAACCACAAGGGAAGAGAGCAAGAGAAGAAGAACAGAGAAGAACTGCTACAACACCCAGGAAAGAAGGAACCAAATGGCAATATGCACATACTCATCAATGGCTACTTTAAATGTCAATAGACTAAATGGTTCTATCAAAAGGCACAGAGTGGCTGATTGGATTTTTAAAAAGATATGCATATGCTCCCTACAAAAGATACACTTGAGACCTAAAGACACTCACAAACCAAAAGTAAAGGGATAGAAAAAGATACTCCATGCAGATGGCAATAAAAAGAAAGATGGGGTAGCAATAGTGTTATCAGACAAAATAGACTTTAAAACAAAAACTGTACCAAGAGACAAAGAAGCCCACTACAGAATGATAAAGGGAACATCCAACAAGAGGATATAACACTTGTAAATATCTATGCACTCAACGTAGGAGCACTAAATATATAAAGCAATTCTTAACAGACAAAAAGCAAGAAATAGAGACTAACACTATCATAGTAGGGGAATTTAACACTCCACTTACCCCAATAGATAGATTATCCAAACAGAAGATCAATACAGAAACATTGGCCTTAAATGACACATAGACCAGATGAAGTTAGTAGATACACACAGAACATTTCCAAAACCCGCAGAATACACATTCTTTTCCAGTGCACATGGAACATTCTCCAGAATAGATCACAAACAAGTCAGAATAAATTTAAGAATATTGAAATACTACCAACCATCTTTTCTAACTACAATGGTATGAAATTACAAATCAACTACAGGAAGAAAATTGGAAAAGCCACAAATACGTGGAGATTTAAAGAAATGCTACTGAACAACTATTGGGTCAATGAAGAAATCAAAGAAGAAATAAAAAAAATACCTGGGGACAAAAGAAAATGAAAATGAAAAATAACATGCCAAAATTTATGGGATACAGCAAAAACGGTTCTAAGAGGAAGGTTTATTGCAATACAGGCGTACCTCGAGAAACAAGAAAAACTCACATAAACAATCTAACAGCGTGCCTAAAGGAACTGGAAAAAGAAGAACAAACAAATCCCAAAATCAGTAGAAGGAAGGAAATAATAAAACTCAGATAAGAAATGAATGATTAAAAATAAATGGAAAATATCAATGAAATTAACAACTGGTTCTTTGAAAAGATAAACAAAATTGGCAAGCCATTAGCTAGGCTAACCAGGAAAAAAGAGAGAAGGCTCAAATAAATAAATCAGAAATGAAAGAGGGAAAATTACAATGGACACCCCAGAAATAAAATGACTATAAGAGAAATACAAATGATTATGAGAAACTATTACAAAAAGATGTATGCCAACAAATTGGATAATCTAGAGGAAATGGATGAATTCTTAGAATCATATGACTTTTGAAAACTGAATCAAGAAGAAATAGAGAATTTGAATAGACCAATCACCAGTAAGGAGACCAGTAAACAAAAACCTCCCAAAAAATAAAAGTCCAGGACCAGAGAGCTTCCCTGGTGAATTCTACCAAACACTCAAAGCCTTAATACCTATCCTTCTCAAACTCCTCCAAAAAATTGAAGAGGGAAGCTTCCTAAATCATTCTCCAAGGCCAACATTACCCTGATACCAAAAGCAGACAAAAACAACACAAAAAAAGAAAATTACAAGCCAATATCACTGATGAACATTGATGCAAAAATCTTCGCTAAAATATTAGCAAATCGAATAGAAAAAACATTAAAATGAAGATCATACACCATGATGAAATGGGATTTATTCCAGAGATGCAGGGATAGTTCAGTATCTGCAAATAAATCCACGTGATACACCAAATTAACAAAATCAAGAATAAAAATCACGTGATTACCTCAGTAGATGAAGAGAAAGCATTTGAGAAAATATAGCATCCATTTATGATAAAAACTCTGAATAAAATGGGTATAGAAGGAAAGTACCTCAGGATAATAAAGGCCATATATGACAAACCCACAATTAATGTACTCAATGGAGAAAAACTGAAAGCTATCCCTCTAAGAACAGGAGCAAGACAAGGATGCCCACTTTTGCCACTCTTATTTAGCATAGTATTGGAAGTCCTAGCCAGAGCGATCACACAAGGAAAAGAAATAAAAGGGACCCAAATTGGAAACTAAGAAGTGAAACTCCACTATTTGCACATGACATGATTTTACATACAGAAAACTCTAAGGAATTGACCAAAGAACTTTTAAAAATAATAAATGAATACAGTCAAGTTGCAGGATGCAAAATCAACATACAAAAATCAGCTGCATTGCTATACACTAACAATGAAGCAGCAGAAAGAGAAATTAACAATATGATCCCATTTAGAATTGCAATAGAAAGAATAAAATACCTAGGAATAAACTTAAACAAAGAGGTCATAATCTTGCCCAAATAATTAAATGTTTTATTATAGCAAACATAAAGGGAAATCTGTATGATAAACCCTGTAAACTGAATACTTTAAAACAGTTATTGGTAAATTTTTCAAGTAAAGGGACAAATAGTAAATATTTCAGTCTCTATGGGCCATACAATCTCTGTCATAACTACTGAACTCTGCTGTTATAGTACAAAATCAGCCATAGATCATACCTAAATATTGCACGATTCTATTCCACTAAAACTTTGTTTATGACTATTTTAGATTCCACGTATAAGCGAGATCATAAAGTATTTCTCATTTTGTGTCTGACTTATTTCAGTTGGCATAATATACTCCAGGTCCATGCATGTTGTCACAAATGGCAGGCTTTCCTTCTTTTTTGTTTTTAAGGCTGAATAATAGTCCATTGTATGTATATACCAGATTTTCTTTATCCATTCATCCACCGATGGATATTTAGATTGGGTCTACCTCTTGGCTGATGGGAATAAGGCTATAATGAACATGGGAGTGCAGGGATCTCTTCAAGATCCTGATTTCAATTCCTTTGGATGAATTCCCAGAAGTGGGACTGCTGGATCATATGGTAGTTCTATTTTTAATTTTTTAGGGAACCTCCATACTGTTTTCCATAATAGCTATACCAATTCACATTGCCACCAACAGTGTATGATCTCACTTACGTGGAATCTAAAATAATCAAACTCCTAGAAGCAGAGAGTAGAAGGATGCTTGTCAGAGGCTTGGGGGAGGAGGAAATGGGAAGGTGATGGTCACAGTGTGCAGTTTCAGTTACATAAGATAAACAAGTTCTGGGGATCTACTACACAGTATAGTGCCTGTAACTAACAATGCTATATTGCATACTTAAAACTTGCTAAGAGAGCGGATCTTATATTGTGTTCTTACCACACACAAACGTAATGATATTAATAATGAAGGAGGCAGGAGGAAACATTGAAGGGTGATGGATATGTTTATGGCGTTGATGGTGGGTGATAGTTTCTCAGGTGTATACTTATTCTCAAACTCATCAAATTGTATACATAAAATATGTACAGCTTTTTAAGTGTCAATCATAACTCAATAAAGTGATTTTTAAAAACATCTTTATTTATGGACATTAAAATTTGAATTTTATATAATCTTCATGTCACAGAATATTATTCTACTTTTAATGTTTTTCAAACATTGAAAAGTTTGAAAACCATCCTTAGCTTGAAGGCTGTGCAAAACACAGGGAGGTCCGGATCTGGCCAATGGTTTGCCACCCTGCTTATAAAAGAAGCATTTCTGAAACTCAAGAATCCCAATTCTTATTTCCAGAAGAGTCCTAAAAATTGAACAAGTGACACACATTTTTACTTTCTCAGGAAATTACATATTTACTACACAATTGCATTTTTATTTCAGAAAGAAAAAAGAATTGAATATGCCATTAGGTACTGGGTAAAGTTTTTTGAGAGATGCAAAGAAGAATAAGATGCAATCTTTGCCCTTCTAGAATTCATACTCTGTTAGAGGCCAAAGACAATGAAGTGAATAGCTGCAAAACAAAACAGTATGTGACAAATGCTAATATTATAGAATTTTTTTTAAAAATCCTATAGAATTCCAGGAGAGTGATTGACTCTGATTGGGAGGAAATAAAAAGCTGTCATGGTGATGTTATTTAAGATAGTCCTTCAGGAGTGTATGGAACCAGACAGGTAGGGATGGGACTGGAATCGGAGAGGAAGCCATGCCATGGAGGCCGAGGATACTAGATGGCTTTAGTTAAGACCAAGGGTGTTGTTGGGCAGACATATTTGGAGGAATATAAGTTTGGAAGTGTTGAGCTGAGGACTTAAAATCCACACTGATAATTTAGATTTTTTCTTTCTGCAATGGGATTCACTAAAGAATATTAAGGAGGGGAAGATGTCAAAGATTCCATTTAAAGTCGGTTTCCTTTATGGTAGTGATTAGGTCAGGAATCTCATCCTCTTCGGGCAATATTGGAAATTCTCAAAATTAGGTTAGGATGTTACTGTAAAATGTGTTTTATTTTTTATTAAAGGTTGGCACCTGAGGTAACATCTGTTGCCAGTCTTCTTTTCTTCTTCCTCTTCTTCTTCTTCGTCTCCCCAAAGCCCCCTAGTACATAGTTGTAGGTAAAATTTCTGTTTTAAAATCCATACAAAAACAAAATGAAGATGGCTAATTGACCTAGGCTTTAAAATATCGATTAGTTTTTACGGTTTTCAAGATCTACTAGAAGATCAACATTTTTCTTGAATTTATTTCGCTGTCCATCAAACCTTATCCAGCTGCAGTTAGCACGTGTATGTCAGTGCTATACTTTAATTTATGCCATACGGAACAACCGTTTATTCTCCATCCTACTTATTTTATCACATCTTATACGTATTATAAATTCATAGCTAGAGTTCAATTTCTAGTTTGTGGATCCCATACTTTTCTGAAATTTAGTAAAAAAATTATAATTCAAATGGATTGTGTATGAACTAAGCATAAATAGATAACTGTGTGTGAATGAATAATTGTTTCCCACTTCCTTACTGTACTGTGCATTTCCATCTCCTTGTTGTTTCTATTATCTAAGAAAATTTGTCAATTGTACGTATGTGAGTTAAGAAACAAAACCAAAAGCTGAAACAAGCCAAAAGCCATGGAAAAGAGTCATGACTGGGGTTAAAAACTCAATTGCACTGCTGGATTTGAATATCTCATTAATCCATGGCATTTCGGAATTACATGTTGTACTCTTTAGAATAGTTGCTTGACAAGGGCATTATGAAAAAGTGGCACTCCATCCTGATTTAAATAACATTCTTGCTTCACATTTAGAGATTTATACATCTTAAAAATTCTACTGAATAAAAATAGCAAACAACTGCTTTGACATTTATTCATTGCTTGTCCATTATGTGCATTTTTGCAACAGTGCCCAGGTCATGAGAATTAATGTAAACATCCTTCAAATAAATTCTGTTTAATTCCTAGGGTTAGTAACAGAAAAAGCTAAGAAAAGACTATTAATGCTTATATTTCAAGTATCTCATATTAAGTTTAATGGCACATGGTTCATAATTCCAGCAATATTATAAGATATAATGGCAATTCTTTAACTACAAATAGGTCATTTCTTCAAATTTTTCCTATCAACTAACAGGAATTGGTGCTTGTTCAGAGGAAGGAAAAGATAAGAAAATTCAAGGTAGAAGAGACAAGTTCTTTCTTTAAAGCTTAATCCATGTGTTTTTATCAGAAGTTCTCTTGGGGCCAGCCCCATGGCCGAGAGGTTAAGTTCTCGCACTCTGCTTCGGTGGTCCAGGGCCTGCTGGTTTGGATCCTGGGTGTGGACCTACCACTGCTCATCAAGCCATGCTGTGGCAGCATCCCACATAGAAGAACTAGAATGACCTACAACTAGGATATACAACTATGTGCTGGGGCTTTGGGGAGAAAAAAAAGAGGAAGATTGGCAATAGATATTAGCTCAGGGCCAATCTTCCCTCCTGGAAAAAAATTTTTTTTTAAAAAAGAAATTTTCTCATTTTATGTTAAAGTTTGCTTACCACCCATTTCACACTCAGAAGAGAAAACTATTCCTTCAAAAAATGTTTTGAAAATGGCTGCTCATAGAGAA
Source organism: Equus quagga (assembly GCF_021613505.1). Classification (NCBI taxonomy): domain Eukaryota; kingdom Metazoa; phylum Chordata; class Mammalia; order Perissodactyla; family Equidae; genus Equus; species Equus quagga. The sequence goes on along the minus strand of NC_060287.1, from coordinate 15,304,023 downwards.
GAAACTCACTTGTTTACAGCATGACTTCAATATATCAAGAGCCTACAGTTAAGAATGCAGACACAAAAAAGTATATAAGAAGCAACAGTGCAAATTAGTTCTTGAAAAGAGCTATTTGGTTAGTCTGATTATTTGATATTACCAAACAAAATCCTGTCGTTAAATTCTTGCCACCTTTATTTATTTGCTCATTAAAGATCTGAGTGGATTATGTTGCATACCTTCCAACAAGTAAACATAGCATTTCATACTGCTGCTCTTGGCACCAGGTTTAATGTGATGAGTCAACAGTTTATAGCCAGTAGTTTCATTAAAATGTTCATAGCTGTAAGTTCAACAAAGGAGAGCTTTAGTGATAAAGCCATTCAATCGCAATTCTCGAGTCACCTTTGTATCATTTATTTTTATTTTCAAAGCTGAGCTTACATTGTGCATTAAGAAGTGTGGGGAGTCAGGAAGAGAAAATTAAAATAATGGGAAAATGGAAATAAGAGATTATATTGAGAATTCTTTCTAAAATATTATGAAAAAAAGTTCTTTAGTGAGGTATTTTAATATTCAGATTAACTGGAGCTATTTGTTTATTGAAGACACGATCTCAACTTTAAGCTCAAATCTGTTATTGATGGATATATTGAAGGACAGCGTTTGCTACAGTAAAGTTTATCTCCAATGTTCTAAAGTCTTAGAAGGTAAACCTTTTGATAACTTATTACCTTATTATTTATCGTTGTTATATTCAACTTATATGGATCAAATTTATTATATTAGTGTTATAATTTATACTTTCTATACGTTTACAGTCCTTTGGAGATTTTTCTCTAATAAATATGGCTAGTACATTTTATGTGGCTTCAAGCATAATTTTTAAATCGTAAATCCTTTAAAGGCTTTAGAGATTTATACAATATATCCTTGCTTTATAAGATAATGTTCAATATGGATCAATAATGCAATCTATCTCTAAAAGCCTTCATTATTTAAAAATGAAAGAAGGAGAATAAATAAGCACTTGACTTGTGAATTTAGAAAATTAATACTTAGGAGGAAGTAATAAAGATAACAATAGAATTAGAAAACATTGAGGAGTAGAATCATAAATCTAAGTTGTTAATTGTAAGTAAGTTCAAGACTTGGTTCTAAAAAAAGTCACAGCTGCAATCAAGTAAAAAAGAACAAAAGAAATTCACCATCCCTCTTAATTTTTGAAATGAGAGGCATATATGAAAACTGAAGAGATTAAAAATATACCTGTGATAATTTCCTTAAATTGGATATGTTATGGATAAATATGTATAATTAAAATGAAGCCAAGAAGGAACAATAACTAGATACAACCACCTTGGAAGAAGTTTTAAAAATTTGTCAAAAATCTACCTCCATAAAAGGTTCTGGACTCAGACAATGTTGGAGAAAATTATATTCAGACTTTCATTGTGATGCTCTTAAATTGTTCTATACACACACAAACAGACATGCATGCGCACGCCCACACACACACACACACACCGTAAAGACGCTTCCAAATTGCTTTTACTAAGCCACCATAACCTAATGTCACAACCTGCCAAACACTGTTCAAAGTAAGGAAATTATTCCGTAAACACACTTACAAAGAGTAGAAAAATCCTGAATACTTCTGATCTCAACATAAGTTTCGCTTTCTCTGAAAGCATTCACTGAAATAACTGTTGTGTCTATTTGTAAAATGTTTTTAAAAAACATTATCCCAAGTATGTAAAAATAAATGTAGTAAATATATATAAAATTAATATATTTTAATGTAAAAATTTAATAAGCTTACAGAGCTTGCAAAATATGTAATGTAGGCATTTCTATGTATGAACAATGAAAATACTAACATTTGATTTGTCTGTACAGTAGGATTACAGGTAATTTCATTTTTCATTCTTGCTTGAAATTCTTTGTAATAGGTGCTTATTTCTGTTGTTATAAAAATACATAAATAACATACTCCAATTATGATTTATGATCTTCATCTAACGGTAAAATGTAATCCAGTGTGTTTCATGATTTCTAGGAACTCACAGCGATAAAAATTATTGCCCATGATTTAAGTTTCGTTTTGTTCTCATTTCGTGTCATGCCTCTCTGAGAAAGACTCACTATTAACTGTGCCTTCCAAAAACCCTTTTTTTGCTATTTGTGTGCCTCAGGGCTCCTGCAAGGGAGAGGGAAAATCTACCATTCTTCTGGGGCAAATGGACTCACCAGTCACCCAAAGGGGTGGATGCCAACACAGGAGGTCGTGATCCTGTCACCCTCTGGCTGTTCATTGACAGTTACAACCAACAGTTCTGTTTTCAGCCTCCACTAACTGTTTGGGGAATGATTCACTGACAGCTCTTCGACTTCACCCTCCCTTGTTCCTTACCATTTCCATTTAATGTTATATTTTTCAGTTTTCTGTTATTACTGTTTTTCTTTAAATTGCTAACACGTAGATATAGCAAAACCCAAAAACAATCGAAAGTTACCCAATGGCACATTGTGGAAAGAATGTTGTCCTCCTGGTGCTGTCTCTAAGCCCATCTTAAGTCTTCCCAGAGGTAAGCTTGCTTTCTGGTTTTCTATCTATCATTGCAGAGATGTTCTCTCTACATATAAGTATGTACGTAAGTATATATCTTTCTGAGAAAATTGATGTTGGCATGTTATGCACACTATTTGACATCGTTTTTTTAAAAAAATTAACAATACATATCAGAGGTTTTCCCATATTAAGTTATATCGAATCTCCTGACTTTTAGTAATAGTTGCCTATTTATGTTGCGACCTAAAAAAGTAGCTATTTTATTGAATGGCTACACAGTAATGTATTTAACTAGTCCTTTATGACGGACATTTAGGAAAATAGGCAAAGGATGTGAAAAAGAATCCAGTGTCATGAAATAAAGGAAAATAGGTCAAGCACTCATGATGAGAGAAGATATACTCTGTTAATGTAGGTATGTGAATGTCTGGTGGGTTAACAGACATTCTCATTTATTATGGGTAGAAACAGAAATAGGTAAAATTTTATAGATGTTTTGACCATAATTAAAATGACCTTAACGTTTGAACCAGCACTTCCATTTTTAACACATAGCTTTGAGAAAAACTTACACAAGGAAGTATATAAGTGGTTACTCAGGGTAGTATAATTTGTAAGACAAAAGATTGAAACCATTTTCAATGGTGTTTAGATTAGATTTTTAGACTAAACGATAGAGCAAGAGAAAGAGAAGCTAAAGAAGACAACACAACTTTCTACTTAGTCACTTTTGATTGGCAAAAGCACTTTTGATAAGACGGCTTGGCAGAACAGAAAGTCAACAATGCAGAAGAAACATTTGGATTATACTGCAGGAGGAATTTTATTGATGCTTTCCTATTTCCTTAAAATCTGTAAGCTGTCAAATGTATATCAACATAGCTAATTTAGGGGCATGTGCCCCTGATTTTATTTCCAACCCAGAGAACTGGAAAGTCTTCCCTTTGGATAGCTTGTAGTCCTATTCGACACAATATTTAGGGAAAAAATGAAGATTATTTAAGAAGAATAAGAAAGAGAATCTACTCTTGAAAATAAACTCATTTTGCTGTTGGTCTGGCCTTGGCAAACTGCCCATCTCCCAGTGACTCCCACCAAGAGGACCCATTCCAAACCTGATGGTTCCTTATTCTAGGCGCCTGAGGTCTACTGGAAAAATCACTCTCCTGGAATTCCCAAGGAATCTTGTTCCTCCTTTGCCTCTCATGTGTTGTGTGACATAGGGCAACTCTCTACAAACTTCTTAGAGTCATAATTTGCTCATCTCTAAAATGAGGCCTACATGACCACTAACTTTTCTTCCAGATCTGACATTCCTTAGTTCTGGCTTCTCATTTACTTTCAAGGGGATACAAGTTCTAAGGGGATGCTGGCAGTAGTCAGTGCTCTAAAAGCAGGATCTGATCATTATATCTACTGTACAAGCAGAGGTTGGCTGTACTGAAACACACACCCTAGTGATGTTTAAAGCTCTATGCTTCAGAGTCCCTTTTTTTTTTTTTCAAAATTTGAGATTATGTATTCTGCATGCCCATGGATTCTAGATCAGAGAGAAATCCTAAAATATGATTATGTCAGTGCACATTTTCACTTCAAAGTCATTAACTAAATGTTTACTATTTGCATTATAAATCAACCAATATCCAAAATAAATATTTATCCACGTGTCATAGTTGGATCTAAGAAGCTATTTTGAGGGAAAGCTGTAGCATTTTTGCCAATTACACAGCAGATACCCATCTACTTAAAGACCCAGAACCAGCTCAGGGTCATTCTTTGCCAGTGCAGTCTGAGTCTATTTTATGTACATCTCTCTATTTCCTTCCATGTTGGTTGTTTGCTGGCCAAACTTCAAATAGATCTCTTGGTTCAAACCAGGTCTCATTTAATTTTCTATGTCCCTGGGCAGTCTAATTGTACTTTCACAGACTCAATCTTTGTGTCCTGAAATTTCAGAATTTACATCATAATAGATCAGTATTATGAAACAGTCTATGTTATAGGCAGGACACAGTGTACAGAACAGCATGTTAGAGAGAAGTTCTCACTGCTCATGATGATCATAAAAGAGTTCAAAGTGGAAATTAAATTGGGAGCACATATCTAGAAAGAAGATAAGAAAGGATAAACAATTTTTTTCTCTTTTTATTTTCCATTGTTTTGAGATGAGCTCAACTTGGAGAATAAGTGAAAAATAACAGATGCCAAGTAAAATTAAGCAAAGGGCTTAGAGTTTTTGTAATACACTCATCCATTTTCCATAAACATCCTATGGGTTAATGACACAGTCCTTTATTTTGTTCCAATCTTGAGAATTTATTGTTTCTATTCTGTGAAGGAAGTTTGCTGGATCTTTATGTTATCTGAAATCTGAGATTCTAATAAATTTTGCTGCAAGACTAGACACAATATATGTCATCTAGCATGTTCTGCTGACTGTGTGTATTTGGCTCTTTGGGTGCACACGACACCCAAATATAGACACACAGCTGAGGAGCAGCAGGTGGAACACACGATGTGCAAGTAGGGCTGGAGTGACTTCCGAGCGTTCTTCGCTCATCTGGCAGTGAGAATATTTAAATGTGAAGAATAATATCTATTCTTCAGTGTAAAACCTATGCTTCAGCTAACCTCTTCTTCCGGAACTATGACAATTTCCACTTCCAATTTTTTTATTAATATAATTATATTCTTACCTAAAGGAACTCTCTGCCTCTTCTTCTTGGCTTCAAATTCCCTCAAGTGCTGGTTCAAATTGTACCTCCTTCCTGAATCTTATTCTTAAATCTCTAAGCTCAGGAATCTCTACTTTCTAAATAAGATACCACATGCCACTCATTTGTTATAAATTGTCATGATGAAATGTAATGTTACAAGCTTTTATCTATTTTACTCATTACTATGGAACTGCACACATAAGATTTTGTGTGCATGTATGTGTGTATGTGTCAATGTGTCTAAAAAGAATGTAGTTTGCAGAGGGAAGCAACTACAATTTCTACCTATGCATACAATTCCCTAACATTAGTATATGGTATCCAGGAGGAATAGGGGAGAGATTTGTAGCCTCCTCAAAAAAGATTCAGTTACGGGTCCAGTCTGGTGGTGTAGTGGTTAGGTTTGTGTGCTCTGCTTTGGTAGTCTGAAGTTTGTGGGTTCAGATCCCAAGCACAGACCCACACATTGCTTGTCAGGCCATGCTGTAGTGGTGTCCCACATACAAAATGGACGAAGATTGGCATAGATGTTAGCAAAGCCCAGTCTTCCTCACCAAAAAAAAAAAAAAGATTCAATTATTCATGGTGTGATTTTCCAATTCCTGCCTCAAACTTGCAAAACAACACACACCATCATTTATTCCACAACATTTATTTAGTCCTTACTTTGGACCAAGCACTGCCCTAGACGCTAGGGATATTGCCATGAACCAAACAGAAGCATATATGGAGCATATATTTTAGTGTAATATCACTAATACAAACAGCATTTTCTCTACCCTTATCTAAACATCCTTCTAATATTCCTAATATCCCTAGCCAAATGTATTAAATACAACACTTAAAGATCAGTCACTAGTCACAGAATTCTGTGCTTGGTACTTTTCATATTACAAAAGCATAAAATATAGCCTTTATAATTAAGAACTCACAATCAGGCAAAAAGACATGAGGAATACATGAATAAAAAGTTGAATAACCCCCATTTCAAACTAAATTTGAGAAAATAAAATGATTATCATGACGATGATGATAGTTAACACTTATTGAGCCCTTTCTAAGTGCCAGGCACAGTCTAAATTATTTACACACATAATATCATGGATCACTTACAATAAACTTATGAATGTAAACACTGTTTTTATTCTTATTTTTTTTAGATGAGGCAACTTAGGCACAAAGAAGATATATATAAATTAACAAAGGAGCCCTGATGGTGATGAAGCGGGGTGTTCGTAAACTATACCCACAATAAAAGCTGCTGGAATGAAGGAAAAACATAATTCTCTCCAGACTGGAGGAGTCAGAAAACCAAAGGGTCAGGATGTGAGATGAAACTAAATGTTTACAATTAAAATGGTGCAGAAACATATATACATAGGAATACATTGAAAAGAAAGATATAGGACTTGTACGATCATAAGCATAATTTCTTGTCAAACATCCAAAGCATGTTTGAACAAATGGAAAGGCATACCATGTTCTTGGATAAGAAGAATAAGTATAATAAAATTTCAGTTGTCCCTAAATTAACATATAAATCTAATGTAATCCCCATAAGAATTATAATAGATTTACTTTAATTGGGTAAAATAATCTTAAAGTTTATATGGAGACTAAACACTTTAGCCAACAAAACTATCATAAATAAGATCAGCAAAAGGAAACTTGCCATTTTACATATCAGATCATACACTTGATGAAAATAAAACACTGTAGTGAAAATAATAGGTATTAGTATAGGAATCAATAAATAAATCACAACAGAATAGAGATTGTAGAAATTGACCCAACTATAAACAAACATTTAATACAATATTCTTAATTAATTTTAGTGGCAATTCAATTTAGCAGAAATAAGATAAATTATTTAATAAATAATCCTGTAACAGTCAATACCCATGTGGAAGTTATATAAAAACAGACCCCTTTCTTACCTCATAAACAAAATAATTTTAGATTTATTAAAAAGCTTATGCAAACAAAATTAAACAGTTAAAATATTTCAAAAGAATATATGGTCATATACGTACAGTCAAGGAGGAGGAATTCTTAACTGGAAAATCAGAAGCTCTATAAGATAAAAGAGTAGGCAAAATTGTTTCTCTTAAAATGTAAAATTTTGATAAAAATTTATTAGGAAAACATAATTAGAGATAGATGGGAACAAAAGATATTTATAAACAGATGACAAAAGGATTAATATCTATAATATCCAAAATACTTTAAAAATTGACAAGAAAAGGTCTATCATGAATAAATCTCGGGCAGAGCACATGAGTAGATAATTCACAGAAAACAAATCCAAATAGTAATTACACAAAAATGCATGATTGAACTAACCAGTATTCAGACAAATATTAATTAAATTACATTAAACTGACATCCATCTATTGTTGGAATAGATATAGGGAAAAAGGTGCCTACCCACTGTTCTGATAGAAATGTGAAATGTTACAGCTATTTTGAAAAGGTTTTTTGGGCAATAAGAAGTTAAAATAGTACATTATTTTACCCAATAATCCCTTTTTCAAATATATCTGCTAGAACCAAAAGCACCATTTTTGGACATGTCTTCAAGGATATTTATCTGAACAGTGCTTATAGGACAAAACTGAAAATAAAATGAGTAACTATGAATAGGGAAATAACTGAGTCAGGTATGGTGTATCCACATCATGATACGTAATAAAGCCTCTATAAAGAATAAAATGGAGCTATGTGAAGGATATTAAGGGATTTCCACAAGATATTCTGGAATGAGAAAAGCATTATGTAGCGTGCCTTGAGGCACAATTAAGTTGCAGGAGCAGTTGGTCCAGATGCCCATGTCCGCTAATCCTGCCTTTCTTCTCAATCCATCCTCATACCTAATGGGGGCCTCCCTACCACCAAGTGACTGAGGAAGAAGATTTTAGGCCTTGTTTACCAGTCCATTCGGGCTGCTGTAACAAAATACCATAGACTGGGTGACTTAAATGCAACAAATGTTTATTTTTCACAGTTCTTAAAGGCTGGGAAATGCAAGATCAAGGCACTAGGAGATTCAGTGTTGGGTGAAGCTCCACTTCCTGGTTCATAGGGAGCTGTCTTTTCACTGTGTCCACACATGGTAGAAGGGGTGAGGGATCTCTCTTGGGCCTTTGTAATAAAAGAACTAATTCCATTTCTCTGCCTTCATGACCCAATCACCTCCCATAGGCCTCACCTCCTCATGCCACTACTTTCGGAGTCAGGATTTCGACATATGCATTTGGTGGGAACACAAACATTCACTCTATAGTGCCAGTGGTTCTGCTTTATATTCTGGTAGTGCCCAATAGTGTCTGACTAAGCAGTACAACCATACTCTGGGGTGGCTTCGAGGAGTAGCGGTGAAACGAAACCTGGAGGCAGAACTTCAAGTAGGACACTTGCTGTCATTTTTGCCTAGAAGGAGAGATGCTCAGAGACTTCAAAGGAATGTGATTGGAAAACTAGTGACAAGGCTGTCTGAGGAAAAGACACAGGAATGGAAGCGAGGTATGAAGATATTTGTGTCCCATGTGCATACTCACTGAGGAGACTCAGTGGGTAAGATGACTCATTCTGTGAATGTCGGTGAGTCTCTTTCCCTATGTCGTTTCCTGATGGCTGTAAACAGAATAGACATGCTGGCAAGGATGCTTATTGTGCGTGGGCTCAGCAACATGGACTTTCACTTACCAAGATCAATATGGCAACAGCCATTCTGAGTGCCTAACCTTCCAGCAGCAGAGAAGAAAACTGAGTCTCCAATATGGCACCAATCCCAGAAGATCAGCCAGCCACCTGGGAACAAGTCAATCACACAGGCCCTCTTCCTAAAGGAAGGGGCAGTGCTTTGTTTACACCAAAAGAGACTTTCATTTTACAGCAAATAAAGTGTGACAAAAGGCTAATGCTCATATAATTAATTAACTTTACCATGTTACCTGGTAAAATAATGAAATAGACTTTTGATGATTCAGTTATGGCATTAGCTGGATGGCAACACCTTCTGAGGCTGGAGTAATGTCTTCCAGGATGTGTTATAATCCTTTTCTAGGGTACTTTTTTTTCCCCCCAAAGGCAGAATTAATGGTGCCAAGAATCAAAGGGTGGAAATGAATCCAAAGATGGATAAAGAAACTTATGTCTTCTTTTTGGGAGAGATTTAGCATGTGATTAATTGTACAAGGTAGATTTCATCATGTTCACCAGAAGCATGGTTGGAATATTGTCTTTAATCAGGTGTTGAATATGGTTCAAAGAGGTACATATGTAAGAAGAGTATACAAGAGGTGGATTGTGGTGCCTTTTTTCTGTGTCAATTTAGGTTAAGCTGGAACTATGTTTCTCTAAATGTCCTTCTGGTATGATCCTAGGTTAGGGTGGGCCGCAAAAGAACTTTGCGTGAGATTTGGAAGGTGGAAGTGAATCAGCAGGCTCTACTTTCTGAAAGTCAAGGTGGAGCACCAGATACTGCTGCAGCTTTCTCATGTTGCTGTGAGTCTGCTAGCTCCTCTTGTTGATATGTAGTAGCAGCCAGACCGATGAGCCCTCCAGAAACTACTAGATCTTCCACTCCAGTACGTCCAAGTTCTGGAGCAAGTACATTAGGAGCTCTGTGGCAAAGGGCACCAAGTTCTCCTGTAGGTGACTTATGTCAGGTTTGAGGCTGTGAAAATCAGCTGTGTGTTATAGCTTATCTTCATGGGCTCCAGTTCATCTGAAAGGACTCCAGTTTATCCCGACCCTACCCCACTCTATCCAGGGCAGCTTTCCTTCCCCACTGCTGGCTGCGATAACAACGGTGACTTCAGACACAGCATCCAACACAGAAGACAAGCCTTTCCATGGATTTCTTTGCCAGCTCCCATAATTGTGTAAGATCTAATCCTTATAATAAATTCCTCATTCTATGTAGTTCTGCTTCTCTGATCGTAACCGATTCAACTCCCAAAATCATTTTAAGCTGAATTCTTCAAGAACTATTTCTAATAATATATCTATTATTTTGAACATTAATTTAGTTCTCTGCAGTATTTATAAATTTTTATCTTAAATAGTTAGAACCATATTATCACCCTTATAACTTATATACGGAAGACATTAATTATGTTTTGAAGTAATTTCATGTTTTCTACTGCTCCAAACATAGGAGGAATAAATATTGTTTTTCGTAAGTAAAGTAGGGACTATTATTAGCAATAACTAATACAAAAATGAAGATATTATTGTTTGTCAGAGACTTGGCTACAGTGAAACACTAGAAAGGACTGAGTGTGTTAGAGTGCAGGAGAATCAAACGGGGGAGAAAAGAAGAGGAAAAGAAAAGAACACAAAATGCAGCAGCTGAGTAAGGAAAAAAAAATCATATTTCCCCAAATCTAAAATAGACTGCCTTTCATTCTCTGGGGAAAGTCCATATAGAATATATGGAGAGAAATCATTTTCTTTATTAAAGTAATTAACTGCAATAAATGAGTATGGACTTTTAAATAAAGCTTAGAGACCTACATGGTTGATCTTTAAACTAGTCACCACCACTTCATCACCTCCCATGCTCTCTAGAATTTCCTATGATTTCACTACATGCCACAGTCTTCCTCTCCTCGTTTTTCTGACAGCTGTCATCTGATGCCATCATCAGCATTCTTTACCCTGAGCAACTAGTGACTCTTTGCATTGTTCTCCACTAACTTATCCTACCTCAGTCACACACACAGACACACACACACACACACACTTACATTCAGGGGGATTTTAAAGTTTAGGAAAAATTAAAGGCTATTAGCAGAGCGGTAATTCTCCTTTGCCTCTACTTTTAGCACTTTTATATACTACTTTTAATATATTTGTCCCTAAAGTTGTATTTCAGCGTATGTAGTACTTTAGGGACAAGCTCTTCAAAATAAAATTGCACAGTTATCAAGCTTTGTATACTCCACTGATTCAGCCCAAAAAAGATGCCAATCTTTGCCGGTTCAGATAAAAAACTTTGCAAAAATCACTAAGTGACAATGACCTTGGTCATAGGAGAGCTAGGTTAAATGGGTCAATAAAACACAAAAGCAGGACAGTTTGGTTCTCACTACCTATGTAAAACAAATATGTTAAAAAAAGAAAAAAAAAAACCACCCACCCTTGTTTAAAGAGAAGGAATAATGAGAAGGGGATGGATGAGGACAGTTAGAGTTAGAGGAACTGGGAAAACACAGCCATGAGCAGTAAGACTACTAAATCATCTTCATTTATTCATATATGTAAAATGCTTCATTCATCCTAAGTACCATCATGGGTTGAGGCTACTAATCAAAATAAAATTCATGCAAATATATGTACATGATTTGCAGATGAGCCATGGCCTCCAGGTTTCTGGAAAGTTGCCAGTATTGTCCTTGGTAAAGCAAAGTTTAGACCCTTCCTAAGCTCTGAAATTGTCTTTTCTTTGTTAGAGATGAGGGGAGAGAGTGAGGTAGGAGTGAAGGATCTTAACCCAGCCACAATCTTTCTAAGAAGTATACACCCAGGTCTTCTTTATACTACAGGAGAGTTCTCAGCTCTGGAATATTTAATATTTCCAGATATTAAAATGATCACATTCAGCATGAAATCAGTATGAAAGAGTATGGCATTCTTTCATAAACAGATTTTTAAATTATATCTGTTTAAAGAGTGTGATTTTTAGAATTGCTAAGTATAAAAACAATTTTATAATTTAAAATTTATCTTATCAAATGTTCTATGGGATAACATTAGTTAGAACTGGGTTATCTTCCTTTTGCTCGATTAAAGGACAGTTACTGCACAGCAATAATTGTATATCATTGGTTCCATATTGTTCTGGATTATTTGGAGATCTTAAAGGCGGGGATGCTGTCCTAGAGTGTAGTATACTTGTTAGGGAGAGTCTAAGGGAAGTAAGTAGAAGTTAAGAGGGAATTATAAAGCTTATAAAAATTCAGAATTAAAAAAATCATGACTATAGGGTACATTTTTTATTCATTCATTCATTCATCCAACAAGTATCACTAAATAATATGTTGACGTAAGAGTTTTAGGACCATAGTGATAAATGAGACACAATCCCTCCCTTTAAAGCACTAAAGTCCAGTAGAAAAGATAGACAAGTAATAGAATTGTAGGGGCATGAGTGAAAGGCTTAACCAAGGAGCACAGGGTGCTGTGGCTCTTCAAAGAAAAGAGCAAGCCATTTTACAGAGATGGCATTTATCTTAAGTAATCGCCAAAGATGGCTACTTTCATTTTCTTTCCCCCTTGTACACACTTGGTGTTCCATCCTTCAAGAAGTGGAGTGTCTTTCTCCTCCTGCACTAGTCAAGGTTCTCCAGAGAAACAGGACTAATAGGATAGCTCACATGCATATGGTGTCGGGCAATTCTCAAGATCTGCAGGGTGTCAGCAATCTAGAGACCCAGGAGAGCTACTGGTTTCCTTCCAGTATGAAGGCCAGCAGGCTTGAGACCCAGGAAGAGTTGATGTTTCAGTTTGAGTCTGAAAGCAGGAAAAAAAGGTTGATGTCCCATTTTGAAACCTGTTGGGAAAGGAGAATCCTTTCTTACTCATGAGAAGATCAACATTTTGGTTCTATTCAGACCTTTAACTGATAGGATGAAGCCCATCTATGTTGGAAAGCTCAATCTGCTTTTCTCATTTAAGTGTTAATCTCATCCAAAAACACACTCACAAAAACATCAGGAATAACGTTTGACCAAATATCTGGGCATCCAACGGCCCGATCAGGTTGACACATAAAATTAACCATCACAGCTTCCTTTGAATTTGGGCTGGATTTGATACTTGCATTGACCAACAGAATGTGGCAGAAGTGTCATGATGTCACTTCTATTCTGGATCTAGATTTTAAGAGGCCTGGTATCTTTCATGTTTCTCTTGAAACCAGCTGCCACAGAAGAAGTGAAACTAGCCAGAAACCAGGATGCTGTGAGAAGGCCCTTGCTAGCCACATTGGGGGGCCACCTGAAAATGTGCCAACTCACCAGACATTTGAGTAAAGTCTTATTTGCCCTTTTAGCCCAAGGCCAGCGATCCTAGCTTCCAACTTGAATGATGCTGAGTGACTGACTACACATGGAGCAAAGAATCACTCAGTTAAGCCTAATAAAACCAAGACACTTGAGAAAGAATAAACCATGATTGTTTTAAGCCACTAAGTTTTAGGGTAGTTTGTTATGCAGTAATAGATAATAACTGAAACAAGACTGAAGTCCACCGGTCAGCAAAAGTTGCACAAAGATGATCCTATTTAAATTAAGTGTAAAAACTGCTTTGGAATTGTCTAGACAAGCACAGAAAACAAAAACAGTGATAGCGTCTTCAAAAGGCACAGAGGCAAGAATGAACACGATGTTTCTGAGAACTGCAAGCCATTTGGTATTGCTGAAGCACTCTATTTATTTCTTTCAATAATTATAGAGCTTTTTTGTGTACAGGATTCTATTTTAGATTCTGGGGATTCATCAGAGAACAAGTTTGTCTCCAATTTTGTGGGTGTAGATTCAAGTGGGGGTGAGAAATGAAGGTAAATCAATAATTAAATAAGATAACATCAAATAAAAATGAATGCAATAAAAGAATAACAAAGACACAAGGAGAACTGTGTGTGTGTGTGTGTGTGTGTGATATTTACTTTAATAGGATGGTCACAGAGGTCTAATTGTGAAAGTGACTCAACCCATGACTTGAAAAAGGAGAAAGAGCCAGTCTGACAAAGAGCAGAGAGATGAGCACTCTAGACAAAGGAGTGGCAAGTGCAAAGGCCCTGAGGTAGAACTTGGCAACTTCAAAGCAGTGAGAGAATGTCCATGCTGTTGAGCAGAGTAACCAAAGAGAAGAGTGGTAAGATGAGGTGAGAGAGGAAGGAGAGGCATGTTTACGCAATGCCTTTTAGGCCATGGGGAGTAGTTTGGCTTTTATTCTAATGACTGCTAGAAATATGGGAGTGTATTAGTTTTCTATAGCTATGTAACAAATTACCACAAATTTAGCTCTTAAAACAATGCATATTTATCTTACAGTTCTTGAGGTCAGAAGTCTGAAATGGGTCTCAATGGGCTAAAATCAAGAATTCAGGGATGTAATCCTTTCCAGAGTCTCTTAGGGGGAATCTATTTCCTTGCCTTTTCCAGCTTTTAGAGGCTGCCTGCATTTCTTGGTTTATTGCTGCTCCTTTCACCTTCAAAGTCAGCAGTGTAGCATCTTCAAACATCACCGTGACTCTGGTTCTTCTTCCTCTCATTGTGATTACGTTGGACCCACTCAGATAACACAGAAAAACTCCTCATCTTGAGGTCAGCTGATTAGCAACCTTAATTCCATCTACAGCCTGAACTCTCCTTCATCATGTGATCTAATATATTCACAGGATATGGGGACTGGGACATGGACATCTTTGGGGGACCATTATTCTGCCTAAAACAAGGGATAAGATCGGCAGTAGGGATTCATCAGGGCAGAAATGTTGGACTATGTTCATTTTCATATAGTCAGAATTGTACCCATATTTATATTTACGTATACAAACACAACTACAATGAGACACTAACCTTATACTAAAATAATCATTTTTACATATTGAAAATAAGAGATCCTCATAGAAAATTCTGATTGCTGAGTGAAGCTTTTTGTAATGAGGTCATGCAAGGGCATCTAGCTTTCAGCTGGGCTTACAGAATAATTGAAGAAGCTGTATGTATAGTTCAAATTATTATTTGACTATCAAAAATTCTGATTAGTGGGAACGGCCCTGTGGCCTAGTGTTTAAGTTAGGCCCATTCCACTTTGGCAGCCTGGGTTTGGTTCCCAAGCACAGACCTACACCATTCATCGGCTGCCATGCTGTGGCAGTGACCCACATACAAAATAGAGGAAGATTGGCACAGATGTTAGCTCAGGGTGAATCTTCCTCAAGCAAAAAGAAGAAGATTGATGACAGATGTTAGCCCAGGGTGAATCTTCCTCAGCAAAAAAAAAAAAATAAAAACGAAAAAAGAAAAAGAAAAAATTCTGATTAGATAACTTTTGAGGCAATTTTGTCAAAAAAGCAAAACCAGAAGTTCCTGCTTTTTAGTATAACAACACTCTTTCTCTCTCATTGGAAGCCTGTCTCAAGAAAGAAGGATTTTAGAATGACCCTGCTGCTCTTAGCTACCTTTGTAGTGTTGGCTGATGAGAGAAAGCTTCTGCTTTCCAAGGTCTATCTCTAAATCATAAACCATGTCTTGGAAATGATTGAAATTTTTAAAGAAATTTAGGTAGGAAAGAGTCTGGCCAGGTTCTCCTTGTGACCAGATTCTTCCCCTAAGGCACACATTTGACTAGAAAAGTTTGCTTCCCAATTTTTGGATTTAGTAGTATTAATTTTATGGACTGCTCTATAGAACTGCTTTATTTTGTTAAGTGTAACAAGACTTGAGGATTGATAAGTATTTGAAGACATCTTTGTTATAATGTTCGACATAGCTACAGCCATGCAACAGTAAGGTGAGGGAATTTCCTTCTACCTACTAACTTCATAAAACCCATGGTGACATTTTTTAAATTCATATTTATTTGCCAGAAATAATTTTATTACTCCTGTCGCCTTATGTATCCAAGAAGTGGAACCAAGAACGATCCAATTTGCCTCTATGAGATTTCATCCGCAGTACCTTTCACTGTAAGGAAATACACCCAAGTTTGCCAATGTTCCTGATTGCCAGGAAGTGATATTCTTTACAATATGCAAGGATAGGACTTCATAAGTCATGGAATGGGTACAGATGAATTTCTTAAAAAGATTTTGTATGCATTATTTTCACACTATCCTTTTTATTTAACTATGGACTTGCTAGAACTCATTAAATAAGATTTGCCTTATATGTGATCTTTCTTACAAATTTTGCTTATTCAATTCTATCCTGTAGAAAGTAGCTTATATAGTTCTACAGTTATACAAATAACTATATTATACCATGAAAAGTAATCATTAAAAGGATTATTATTATATATTACATATATAATATTGTATATATAATATTATTATATATAATTAATATATTATTATGTATTATCTATATTATTATTGTATAAATGCATTCTTATTCTACATAATTATCATCCTTTACTGATTATATGGTTATAATCTATGTTAAGAATTTTTATAGACTATCTTTCTTGGATTCTGGGTGGTCAGTTAGAACAAGTTACAATTAAAAAGTGTTTCATTCCAGTTTGTACACATTATTTCATTAAAATGAGTTAGATATAGATGAAAAAGAAAGAAAAGGATTTGTTCTATATGACCACAGAATTTAGAACATTATAAATAATACTATCACTATTTCAATGAAAAAATCTCAATTAGACTCCCCTTACCAGCGTCATTTAGTCTTGCATAAATAATACTTGTCACATCAGAACTTGGATTAGCAGTCTGCTTACAGGAAATCATTAGCTCCTGGACCAAAGAAACCCTGATGCAGTCGTCTGCTGTGGTCTGCCGGGTATCTGCTTATGGTGGCAATGTAAACTTACACCGAGAATCCTGTAAAGATACATCTATTCCTTGCAGTACCAAGGGTCAATAATAGCTGATACAATCCTTTACTGAAACTATTATCCATACAGTGGTTCCAAAGAAAAACATAATTTCTTTCGTACAGCTTATATAGCATGACCTTTAGGCCAAGGTTGGGGCAAAAGCAGAGACCACTTGTTGATGATAAGACTGAATGATCTTGATTAATTTTATAAGCCACCAAAAATATGAGAACTGAGGAGATCAGAATTTCCTAGTTGGGCATAATTCTAAATTCCTTAGAGAGAATCAAGTAAATGATTACATTGAGTATACAAACGTATTATGAACATTGACAACATTGAAAAACCTGCAGAACCTCTGAGGCATCTAGCGAAATGTGTGTTCTATGTGCTACCAGCTGAGAAGGGTATTATAAATGTAGGAACAAAAATATTTAAAGAATCCCTTTGTTCCAGCAACCTTGTGCCAGGCTTTGCACATGAACAGGAGAATGCTTCAATTTGTCCTGAAAGCATATATGATTGTGGAAACGTGTTCATATTAATAATATCTTACTTGTACACAATTGACCCAGACGAGCTCAGCTTCTTTTTTTGACTTGACAGCTCTTCCTGTGCAGTTAGTTTGACAAATAGTGTGGCTCTCTCTTACACCACGGTGTTGATCTAATTAACACATGGAGAATACCAAACCTACCTATTCTTAGCCACTTCTCTTTTAGAAAGTAAGTGAGAAAATGTTATTCTACACAAGAGAGTGAGGGTGTAAAAGATGTCTAAACAGTTTTATAATTCTGAATTTAGTACCTGAGTTTGGGAAATACAATATCAAAAAGATTGATGAGAGAACATTGGCCATTATATCAAGATTTGAGCATAAATTATAGGTAAATTATTATAGTCCTGATTATTTTTAAAATAATAACAGAAGACAACATAATCAAGTAACTTTAGTTCTTTCAGAAGTAAGAAACTTTTGTTGGTTATTATCAAATAATTCATAAGCATGATGAAAAAATTTAAAATCTCAGGTGAGAGAATCCTGGTGAGTTAAGGAAACTCTGCCACCTAGGAAGAATACAGAGAATAATTCATTATCTCTTTTTTTCTGTTTTATTATTTTCTTGGGGTCACATTGGTTTATAACATTGTTCATATAAACCAATATATAACAATTTCAGGCGTACATCATTATATTTTGACTTCTGTATAGACTGCATTGTGTTCACCGCAAAAAGTCTAATTTCCATCCATCTCCATACATATGTGCCCTTTGATTCCTTTTGCTTGTCCCCTATCTGCTTTCCCTCTGGTAACCACCACTCTGTTCTCCTTATCTATATGTTTGTTTGTTTATCTTCCACATATGAGTAAAATAATACAGTACTTGTCTTTCTCTGCCTGACTTGTTTTGTTTAGCGTAATACCCTCAAGGTCCATCCAGGTTGTCTCAAATGCCACGATTTTGTCTTTTTTAATGGATGAGTAGTATTCAATTATATTTGTGAGTATGAACATATATATATATATCACATCACCTTTATCCATTCATCCATTGATGGACACTTAGATTGTTCCCAAGCCTTGGCTATTGTGATAATGCTGCAATGAACAAAGGGGTACATATAGCTTTTTGAATTAGTGTTTTCATGTTCTTTGGATAAATATCCAGAAGTGGCATAGCTGGATAATGTGGTAGTTCTATTTTTAATTCTTTGAGAAATTTTCATACTGTTTTCCATAGTGGTTGCACCAGTTTGCACTCCCACCAGCAGTGTATGAGGTTCCTTTCTCTCCACTTCCTCTCCAACACTTATTATTTCTTGCCGTTTTAGTAGTAGCCATTCTGATGGATGTGAGGTGATATCTCATTGTAGTTTTGAATGATTTGCGTTTCCCTAATAATTAGTGATGTTGAACATCTTTTTGTGTGTCTGTTGGCCATCTGTAATCTTCTTTGGAAAAATGTCTGTTCATATCCTCTATGCTTTCTTTTTTTTTGGTGAGGAAGATTGGCCCTGAGCTATCCTCTGTTGCCAATCTTACTCTTTTTGCTTGAGGAAGATTGTCACTGTTACCAATCTTCCTCTATTTACTTTTTGTATATGGGACGCCACCACAGCATGGCTTAATGAGTGGGGTGTAGGTCCACACCCAGGATCCGAACCTGCAAACTCTGGGCTGCTGAAGTGGAGTGTGTGAACTTAACCACTATGCCACTGGGCCAGCCCCACTTTGTTCATTTTTTGATCAGGTTGTTTTTGCTGTTGTTGTTGAATTGTGTGACTTCTTTGTATATTTTGGAAATTAACTCCTTGTCAGATATATGATTTGCAAATATTTTCTCCCCATTAGTGTGTTGTCTTTTCATTTTGTTGATAGTTTCCGTTGCTGTCCAGAAACTTTTCAGTTTGATGTGGTCCCATTTGTTTAATTTTTCTTTTCTTTCCCTTGTGTGACTTGACGTGGTATTCAAAAAGATACTGCTAAGACTGATGTCAAAGCGTGTATTGCCTATATTTTCTTTAGGCGTTTTATGATTTCAGGTCTTACATTTAAGTTTTTAATCCATTTTGAGTTAATTTTTGTGTATGGTGTAAGATAATGGTCTACTTTCATTCTTTTGCATGTAGCTTTGGCATTCAGTTTTCCCAACATCATTTATTAAAGAGACTTTTCTTTCTCCATTTGTATGTTCTTGCCTCCTTTGTTTAAAATTAGCTGTCCAGAGACATATGGGTTTATTTCTGGGGTCTTAATTCTGTTCCATTGATCTGTGTGCCTGTTTTTGTGCCAGTACCATGCTGTTTCAATTACTATAGCTTCATAGTGTATTTTAAATTCAGGGAGTGTGATGCCTCTAGCTTTGTTCTTTTTCCTTGGGATTCCTTTAGCTATTTGTGGTCTTTTGTTGTTCCACATAAATTTTAGCATTCTTTGTTCTGTTTCCATGAAGAATGTCATTGGGATTCTGATTGGGGTTCATTGAATCTGTAGATTGCTTTAGGTAATATGAACATTTTAACTGTGTTTATTCTTCCAATCCACGAGCATAGAATATCTTTCCATTTCTTTTTGTCTTCTTCAATTTGTTTCAATAATGTCTTATAGTTTTCAGTGTATATGTCTTCATCTCCTTGGATAAATTCATTCCTAGGTATTTTATTTTTATTTTGTTATGATTGTAAACAGGATTGTATTCTTGATTTCTCTTTCTGCTAGTTCATTGTTAATATATAGAAATGCTACTGATATGTGTTTGTTGATTTTGTACCCTGCAACTTTACTGTACTCATTAATTATTTCTAATAGTTTTTTGGTAGATTCTTTAGGGTTTTCTATATATAGAATCATGTCATTTACAAATAGTGACAGTTTTACTTCTTCCTTTCCAATTTGCATCCCTTTTATTTCTCTTTCTTGCCTAATTGCTCTGGCTAGGACTTCCAATACTATGTTGAGTAAGAGTGGTGAGAGTGGGCAGCCTTGTTTTGTTCCTGTTCTTAGAGGAATAGCTTTTAGTTTTTCACGATTGAGCATGATGGTGGTTGTGTTTTTGTCATATATTGCCTTTATTATGTTGAGGTATTTTCTTTCTATATCCATTTTATTGAGAGTTTTTATCATAAATGGGTGTTGAATCTTGTTGAATGCTTTCTCTGTGCCTATTGAGATGATTATGTGATTTCTATTCTTCATTGTGTTAATGTGGTCTTTCACACTGATTGATTTGAGGGTGTTGAACCATCCCTGTGTCCCTGGAATAGATCTTACTTGATGATAGTGTTTGATCCTTTTAATGTATTGTTGTAAGCAAATTTCTAATATTTTGTTGAGGATTTTGCATCTATGTTCATCAGTGATATTGACCTGTAATTTTTCTGTTTTCTGTTGTCTTCATCTGATTTTGGTATTAGGGTAATGTTGGTCTTGTAAAATGAGCTAGGAAGTGTCCTATCCTCTTTAGGTATTTAGAAGAGTTTGAGAAGGATAGATATTAACTCGTTGAAATGTCTGGTAGAATTGACCAGAGAAGCCATCTGGCCCTGGACTTTCGTTTTGTGGGAGGTTTTTGAGTACTGTTTCAATCTTTTTACCTGTGATGGGTCTATTCAGATTCTCTATTTCTTCTTAGTTCAATTTTGGATTGGTTGTATGATTCTAAGAATTTATCCATTCCTTCTAGGTTATCCAATTTGTTGGCATATTGTTTTTCATAAAATTCTCTTATAATCCTTTGTATTTCTATGGTATCCATTGTAATTTCTCCTCTTTCATTTCTGATTTTGTTTACGTGAGCCTTATCTCTTTTTTTGTTTGTGAGTCTGGCTAATGTTTTGACCAATTTGTTTCTCTTTTCTGAGAACCAGCTCTTAGTTTCATGGATCATTTCTATTCTTTTTGTCTCTATTTCATTTATTTTTGCTTAGGTTTTTATTATTTCCTTTCTTCTACTAACTTAGGGCTTTGTTTGTTCTTCTTTTTCTAGTTCTTTTAGGTATAGAGCTAGATTGTTTGTTTGAGCTTTTTCTTGTTCTTTGAGGTAGGCCTGTATTATTATAAACTTCCCTCTTAGTACTCCTTTTGCTGCATCCAATAAGTTTTGGTATGTTGTGTTTTCATTTTCATTTGTCTCCAGGTATTTTTTAATTTCTCCATTGATTTCTTCATTGATCCAACAGTTGTTCAGTAGCATGTTGTTTAATCTGCACATATTTGTGACTTTTCCAGCTTTCTTCTTGTAGTTGTTTTCTAGTTTCATACCATTGTGGTCAGAAAAGATGCATGATATGATTTAAATCTTAAATTTATTGAGGCTTGTTTTGTTTTCCAATATATGGTCTCTCTTTGAGAATGTTCCACATGCACTTGAGAAGAACGTGTATTCTGCTGCTTTTGCATAGAATGTTCTATAGATATCTATTAAGTTCATCTGGTCTGGTGTTTCATTTAAGACCGTTGTTTCCTTGTTGACTTTCTATCTGGATGATTTATCCATTGATGTAAGTGCAGTGTTGAAGTCCCCTACTATTATTGTGTAGGTGTCAGTTTCTCCCTTTAGGCTTGCTAATAATTGATTTCTACACTTTGTTGCTCCCATCTTAGGTGCATATATATTAACAAGTGTTATGTCTTCTTGGTAGAATGTCCCTTTTTTCATTATATAATGTCCATCTTTGTCTTTTGTTTTCTTTTTCAGCTTGAAGTCTATTTTATTTTATATAATTATGGCTACACCTGCTTTCTTTTGGTTGCCATTTTCTTGGAGTATCATCTTCCATCCCTTTATTTTGAGCCTATATTTGTCTTTAGAGCTGAGATAGGTCTACTGGAGGCAGCATATTATTGAGTCTTGCTTTTTAATGTATCCAGCCACTCTGTCTTTTGATTGGTGAATTCAATCCATTAACATTTAGAGTGATTATTCATATATGAGGGCTTAATACTGTCATTTTATCTTTTGTTTTCTGGTTGTTCTATATTTCCATTGTTTCTTTTCCCTTGTATTTCTGTCTGCCATTTCAGTTTGGTGGTTTCCTATGATGTTTTTCTCAGTTTCCTTTTTGTTTATGATTTGTGACTCTGCTCTGATTTTTCGATTTGTGGTTACCATGAGACAGTCCTTTTTCTGATAGCCTCTTATCTCCATTATCCTATCCAGGTTCTGTCCTTTTCCTTTTCCCCATCTATGCTTTGTTGTCACAGAGTATCCTTTTTTTGCCTCATGAGTTTGTGGCCAAATTGAAGTGGTTATAGTTATTTTTGATGCTTTCTTTCCCTTTAGCCTTGATGTTATAATTTGTGTTTACTAATCTACTCTGATATAGAGTTGCAATTTTCTGATTATGTCTTTCTGTTTATCTCCTTGCTCAAAGCTTTGTAAACCCTTGCCTTTTTGTTTCTGGTAGGAGGGCTCCTTTCAACATTCTTGTAAGACAGGTCTAGTGGCGATGAACTCTCTCAGCTTTTGTTTGTCTGGGAAAGACTTTGTTTCTCCTTCATATCCAAAGGATAATTTTGCCACATAGAATATTCTTGGCTAGTAGTTTTTGTCTTTCAATATTTTGAATATATCACTGCACTCTCTCCTAGCCTGTAAAGTTTCTGCTGAGAAATCTGCTGATAGCCTGATGGGAATTCCTTTGTAGGTTATTTTCTTCTCTCTTGCATCTTTAATATTTTTTCTTTGTCATTGACTTTTGATGGTTTTAATATAATATGCCTTGGAGAAGGTCTTTTTGCATTGAGATAATTAGAAGTTCTATTATTTTCAGGTACTTGTATATCCAGTTACTTCCCTGGGTTTGGGAATTTCTTAGCTATTATTTCTTTGAATAAGCTCTCTGCTCTTTTCTCCCTCTCTTCTCCTTCTGGGATACATATTATCCTTATGTTGCTTTTCCTAATTGAGTGAGATAGTTCTTGTAGAATTTCTTCATTTTTAAGAAATGTTAGCTCTCTTGCCTCTTCCACCTGAATCACTTCGAGATTTCTATTCTTGAGCTCACTAATTCTCTTTTCCATATGGTCTGCTCTATTTTCAAGACTTTCTACTTCATTTTTCACCTTATTAATTCTGTTCTTCATCTCCAGAATTTCTGTTTGGCTTTTTTTTTTTTTTTATAGTGTCAGTCTCTTTGGGGAAGTATTCTTTCTGTTCATTAATTTTATTCCTGAGGTCATTGAACTGTCTTTCTGAGTTTTCTTGTAACTCATTAACTTTCTTCATGGCAGCTATTTTGAATTCTCAGTTATATTGCAATCTCCTGTGACTTCATGTTTGAATTCTGGAGAGTTGCCATTTTCGTTCTGTTCTGTCATGTTACTGTAGCTGTTCATGGTGTTTGATGAGTTGGTCCTCTGCTGGTGGATTTGTGGTAACAAACACCTGTCTTTTTTGGGTAAAGCTTTGGTTACTTTGGTTCTGAGCTGATTTTGGTTGTATTTGAGAACCTGTACCTTTTACCCTCCACTATCTCTGCCAGAGGAGTTGTCAATGCCCACCTTGGGCTGCTTGTGCCACTTATGCCTTTGATGTTGCTGGTGCCTTGCTGCTTCTGATATTGTTGCAATTTCAGGTGTTGCCACCAGCATCACCAGGCTGCAAGCACTTCTGTTGCTTCTGGGGTCACCTGGGTCTCATGTCCTCCCACTGACTCTCTGCAGGCTCTCCACAGGCTTGGGTGCTGCTGCCCTGTGTATCACCTGCACTGCTGCTTCTGGGTTATCTGGGGATGCTGGCAGCACTGCTGTCAGATGTGCTGGGTTCATAGGTGTCACTGTGAATTCCCAGGGCCCAGGGTCTTGCATGCAGCTCCCAATGCTGGTGGAGCCAGTCAGGTGTGCTGCCACTGGAGGCTGAGTCACTGGTTCCACTGTGATTCCTGAGCTTCAGGTCACAGGTGCCACCTGTTACTTCAGATGTATAAGTGCAAGGATCTCTCAGGCATTCTCATGTGCTGTGCAGGGAACCCTTTGTTAGTCAATAGATGTCTGACTCGTTGTAACTTAGAGGGGGAGATAAAGGGAACAAGTCACTCTGTTATGATGCTGATGTCACTCTCTTCATTATCCTCTTTAAAGAAAAGTTTAAATACTTCAAGACTAATTTTGAATTATCAATCCTTTACTCTTATCATGTCAAAGCTTTATTTATCTAATGATTTAGATATGTGTACATAAATTTAAATAAATATGTGGTTAGATGAAAAATTAAAGCTTTCACCTTTAGCTTTAAAATACTAACATATTAGCATGTTATAAAATGATGCATATAACTTTTTAAACTTTCCACTTTAGTTAGAAAGATTATTCATTCATTAACTTGATTTAATACTAGCCCAAGGTCTTAAAGTCAATTAAGGATCTTAGAAATTACATTTAAATTGGTCCTACAGAGAAACACAATCAAAATTGATATCAAATCTTTGTCAAAGAGATAACCTTTTATTATTTTATCAAGATAGGGTAGGTGTAGTAACTAAGTTCACATGATTTGCAATGCTGTCTCCAGTTCACAAGAACATTGTTTAAAAGACATCCATATTTATAATTCAATTTAGTTAACACGTTTATATTCTCATATCCTTAAATAATTTATGAAAATTATAATAATTGAACTTTCCCATAAACCTAGCATAGGAAATTTAGCAAACTCTAGACAATGAGACTTGTCATAAAAAAAATTCTACCTAAGTTTTACATAATATATGCTTGCTGTTATAGAATGCAAAAATAGCCAGAAATTTTTCTACTCCTTTATGCATGCTGCCCTTTGTAATGTGACTTTGCAGCTCCACTCTTGAATCTGGGCTTTGTCACGTGTCTTGCTCTGGGAAAATGGATTTATCACAGATGACATAAGATGAGGCTGGAAAAACATCGCACATTGGGAATTTCTCTTGCTGCTCTTGAGTGTTCTGCCATGACTGAATGAGTCCATCTTTTAATGTGTTGGATGACGAGAGACATGTGCCAAAGTCACCCCATTACCCCAACTGATATTAAACCTACTGCCAGATATATAAATTAGCCTATCTAAAAAGACTTCTAGCACTAGACAGCCAGCCTAGAGGAGAAGAACCAGGCAGACAAACCACAGAATCTTAAAAAATAATAAATGTTTATTGTTTAAAGCAAATTTTTCACTTAACACAGTAAAAGCTTACTGATGCAAACCTGGTACCTGAAAGTGAGCGTTGCCCACTTTAGGTTTTGTTGCCATAACAAAATCTAAAATATATGGCATTAGCTTTAGATTCAGGCTATGGATGGAGGCTAAAAAAAAAATTAAACAACTGTTGGTAAAGACTGGAAAACTGGTGAACCAGGTTTGTCATATGGAACATTTGGCAAAAGTTTTATCTACAGGAACTTGAATGATAGAAAATGTACCTAAAGAATTTATGGATCTATCTAAGGAGATTTTCAGACAGAGTGCTGACAGTGTCAACTGATTTCTTTTCACTGCATATGGTAAGATATGGAAAGAGAGAGAGGAGTTTAAAAATGTGCTGTGCTGTTTGCAAGATTTTAGAAGAAATAAAAATCATCCAGGACTTGCTGGGCTAAAAATAAAACTGTGTTTTTCTTCAGTCTCTCAAACTGTTAAAAATTCACAAAGTAGGAAATGGCCTTAATGTAAAGATAAAAATCAAGGGTGTGGTTAGAAGACCCTTTTTAATAACCTCTAAAAGTTCTAAGTTAGACGTAAGAGCCCTCAGCAAGATAATAGGCTCCTAATAATCCAAAGGACATTTTTTTTTTCACAGCATCCTGCCACATCCACAGGAGAGAGAGGCCTATCTTGAAAAGAATTGGATGTGAATTTTAGGAGTTGAGAATTTTAGGAATTACATAGAGTAGATGTGAATTAGATTTATAGGTGATCCATGAAATTTTTAAGACCTTTATACTAACAAAAGAAATGTCAACTTGGACTAAAAGGGATTGCAGTAGTTCAAAAAGAAGTAAGCTTTCCGAGCTTCTCACATTGAAGGGATAGAAATCAGAATGAGAATCACAGCTATTTCCCATGTAAAGATATGAAAATCCTAGAGGTGGAGCCAAGAGACTCAGAGAATAGTGGACAAGCAAATCACTGTCAGGCAGCAGAAATGGCCTCTAATTAAGGAGCATTTTCAGACTCAGATTAGGGGAAGCTTTTAACATATGCCTGGATGGATTTCAGAATTGGTACAGACCAATGACTGCTCTATGCCTTCCATCCTCTCCTTTTTGATTAGAGGCAACTATTGCAGTTAACTTGTTCCCGTCTCATCCTTTTATATTAGGTTGATGTCAGCAGATAACTTCTGCTTTTAGTTCACAGTCGTCTGGATGAAAAGCAGCTGCATCCAATGAGCCACATCTACATCTAGTCTAGAAGCAGATCCTGAGACTCTGAACTTAAGCCAGATGTCATAAAGGGCATAATTGAATGAGATTTTTGGTATCTGGGAAGGGTGAACATATTTTCACACAGGAAGAATAATTTGTGGCCAGAAGGCAACCTATGGTAGATTGCAAATATTGCTACGAATTTTTCATCTCTTTAGCACATCTCTTTGCAATGTGATTTTATAGCTCTTTGCATCAAGAGGTAGAGTCTATTTCTTGAATCCTGTTCTTGGATCTGGGCTTGGTCATGTGACTTGCTTTGGCCAGTGAGATATTAAAAATATGACACAAACAGAGGCTCTTAATGACTTGCATATTGGAACTTGCTCTCATTTGCTGTTCTTGGAACTCTGCAATTACAATGTGAACAATCCCAGGCTAGCCTGTTGGATGATGATAGCCAAATTATCTCCATCACTTCAGGTGACATTGAACCAACTGCCTGAGACCATCCTAGACCATCCAGCTTCAGCTGAGACAGCCCAGACAAGAAAAACCACTCAGCTAATTCATTGTTTCATATGAAATAATAAAATTATTGTTAAAAACCACTAAGCTTTGAGGCAGTTTGTGATACCTTAAAAGCTAACTGATATGATATATTCTTTGTTGTGATAAGAGAAGACGCATAATTTCTTTAAGCCAAAATTAACAAACCAAGCTAATTCATTGAAAGATTTACCTTGATTAAAAGGAATATTACACAAATTAGGAAGCTTATGATTCTCTCATATTTATTTGCCAAATAATAAATATTTTGAAGAAGCTTTCACTAGCCCAGTTAATGACTATTAGTTATTAGCTTAATGATCATTTTAAAGTATTATTTGATGTCCAGAAATCAACCTTAGCTGTATAGTGTGACATTTCCTGAATATGCAGAGAATTCTTTTTCTTTAAGACACAACATTTAAAGCATAAAAATTCAATTTTTTACTTGCCTCCCATAAATTTAAGAAATCATGTAATATAGTTTGTTAATCTCCTCTTGAGGAAGACAAGGGTATACCAATTAGTTTTCTCAGAAAATATTTAACATCCACACAACGAAAGAATCTTACCAAACTTTTGGTCAAGCTGGGGAATTTTTATGTTGCCTCTTCCTTCCATATTATTTCACTTTTGCTAGCATTAAGCCTTGGATATTTAGACCGGATTGGAGTGTATAAGCTATGGAAGCAGGGGGCATAGAGTTTACGGTTAAAGAATATTTCTACCTATTTTTTCCATATAAGAGAAAGAAAATTATAGACTTTTACAGATTTATTGAATAGTAGTTAATATAAGGTCATGAAGCTTCATACCAGCCAGCAGATCATTTCCATTCCATCTACTTTCTTTTGTCAACACATTCAGGCTCTTTCAAATAAACATTGATATCAAAGTAAGACCCTTTGCTCTCTAAGCCATGCCAAATCTGCTTCTATTTCTTTAATTATTTGCAAATATTTCCATCCTTTTGACAATAGATCTGCTTACTTAAATTAGATATCCCTATAGTGCATGAAAATAAAATTCTTACCATCTGTAAACTTTTAAGAATACTTCCAAAAGAAAATGACATTAGGTAAAAGGAAGTACAATTACAGACCTTGGACTGTATGACGCTAAATCCCTTCATTCTGTAAAGACGACAGAGAAGCTTCTCTTAGTAACAAGCAACGACATACAGAAAAGTGATCGCGTTAGACAACTTAAGATGGATTGATTATAGGAAGAGAGAAAGGTAGGAACCAAAAGTGATTTCCATGTTCCTGACTTTAGTAACTTAGAGGAAATTTTTGCTGTTATTTATGGGAAGGAAAAATGAAGGAGGAAAAGATTTAAGGGAAGAGGAAAATGAAGAGTCAGTTTTGGACACGTTACATTTTAAAAGCTTATGATTCATCCAAATAGGAATATCAAGAAGGAGGAGATGGATATATGAGTCTGGATCTCAGAAGAAAGTTCAGGGCTGGATATATAAATTTTGGAGACAATAAAACTAATGGAATAGATGTGATCACTCAGGGACAGAGTTTAGGGTGAGACCACAATGACACTTAAAACTGAGCCCTAAGAAATAATTTGATATAAACTGATAGAAGGCCAAGTATTTGAATGCTACCATATTTGTATTTAAGTCACTGCCATACTCAAAGGAATTCTACAGGAGATGAGAAATATGTATTAGAATCAGTCAACAATGATATGTTTATCACAATAGTAAGAAACCAGGAATAATTTACCTATATAAGCTGGAAAATAATTAAGTAAATTATGAATACTTTCATTATATATTTCAATTAAGAGCATAACAACCTCATCTTAGTAGAATTTCCTGGCATGGAAAATTGTTGATACATTAATAAGAGAGAGAGTCAGACTATAAAATCTTTAAGTATAATAAAATACTATTTAAAAATAAATATAAACATAAAATAAAAATGGCTAAAAGTACACATCAAAATATTGAGTGGTTATTCCTTGGCAGTGTGACTGTAAATATTTCTGTGCTTTTTTTCATTTGCTTTCTGGTAAAGCTTTAGTACACTGGGCATAATCATGCTTGAAACAATAAGTTATTGAAGATTTAAAATGGAAAATAATAATAATGATACTAATACACTAAACAATTGCAATAAAAGAGATATAGGAGGAAATTTCTGTGAAAATAACATTATAATTGTTGAGTGCTTAATTTTTGCTAGATACTATGCTATGCTAAGTGCTGTATGTGGATTCTCTCATGAAATTCTTAGAAAATCACATAAGATGGGACTATTATTACTTTTTTGGATTAAAAAATATTTTATTGCAACTTTACCTTTTTAGAGCAGTTTCAGATTCACAACAAAGTTGAGGAGAATGTGCAGATTTCCCACATATCTCCTGCCCCCACACCTGCATGGCCTCTCCCATTAGCAACATTCCCCCACCAGAGTGGTACATTTGTTACAACTGATGAGCCTACATTGACACATCATAATCGCCCAGTCCATAGTTTACATTAAGGTTTACTCTTGGTGTTGTACATTGTGTGGATTCGGTTAAATATATAATGACATGCATCCATCATTATGGTACCATCCAGAGTATTTTCACTGCCTCCCAAATCCTCCATCCTTTGCCTATTCATCCCTCACTGCTCCCAACCTCCAGCAACCTCTGATCTTTTTACTACAGCCATAGTTTTACCTTTTCCAGAGTGTCATGTAGTTGGAATCATACACTATGTAGCCTTTTTCTCTTTTCAGTTAGTAATATCCATTTATAGTTCCTTCATGTCTTTTCATGGCTTGATAGCTCATTTCTTTTTAGCACTGAGTAATATTCCGTTGTCTGTACATGTCACAGTTTGTTTATCCACTCACCTACTGAAGGACATCTTGGTTGTTTCCAAGTTTTGGCAATTATGAATAAAGCTACTATAAACATCCATGTGCAGATTTTTGTATGGACATAAGTTTTCAACTACCAAGGAGTGCGATTGCTGGATCATTTGGTAAGAGTACGTTTAGTTTGGTAAGAAACCACTGAACTATCTTCCAAAGTGGCTGTACCATTTTGCATTCACACCAGCTATTATTACCTTTTAACAGTTGAAAAACATGAAGCTTAGAGAGGTTGTGTTACTTGACTAATAGCACACAACACTAAATAGGAGAGCTGGGATTTGCACACAAGCATGACTAATTCTAGAGAGAGCTCTGCTCATATCCAGGACCCAAGTACAGGGGGAATGGGAATCATCCACTTCCTGAGGATTACCTCAGTGGTTTAAGGAGGTAGAGATTAGCCACTTGTCTTCACTACTCCAGTAAAACAAGCTGTATCTACACCAGAGTCCAAATAAACATCCACAGAGAAATAATGATGAGTGTATAACATATCAATTTTTACTTAACTTCTTTCTTTACCTTAATCATAATTATAATCTCATATATAAAAATATATTTGTGGGTCTGGATTAACAGGATGATGACAGTGGTTTTTGAGGACAACGAGAGCACTGAAGTGATCTTAAGGATAATCTATCCAATATCTTCATTTTGCAGATGAGTTTTTTCAACCCAAAGTGAAAAATCTGGCTGATGATAGCACCACAAATAGAAGTGAGGTCTGCAACATGCCAGTTTGGGGCTCTCTTCTTCAGCTGCTCTCAAAGTGTGATTTCAGGGTCCAGGAGACCTTTACAGGGATCCACAGGTCAAAACTCTTTCCATAGTGATACCAGCATGTTATCTGCCATTTGACTCTCATTTTCTCGTGAGATTATAGTAGTTTTCCAGAAGCTACTTTATATATGACTTCACAACAGATTGAATACAAAAGCAGATATGCAAATACAGCCAAATAATTAAGCCAGCCGATAAAAATATTTATAAAAATGTAAATGCCACTCTTCTCAATAATATATTGTTTTGGAACATAGCACTATTTTTAATAAAAATGTATTATTTATGTTAACATAAAATCTGTTATTTTTATTTTAATAAATTAATAAACACTTCAAAATTTTCTCAGTTTTAATTTGTAATACAGTAAAGATCAATAGCTATAATCCACATAAATGTACTTTGGTTCCTCAATAATTTTTAATAATTTAAAGAGGTCTTAAGTTCAAAAGTTTGACAGCTGCTGTATTAAAGAATGTTAAAATATTTTTAAGCTCTGTGTCTGTTAGGAAAATAGTATTAATTTAATATTACATTTCAGTGTTTCAAATTTTTATATGTTCTAACGGCTTTTTAAAACTTTTTTTATATTTGTGGTGGAAGTTGTCTTATATCTACAAATCTCATATTTCAATGTTTAATCATGCTTTCCAACGATTAAATTAAAATGTACATAAAGGTATTCTTTTCTTATTTTCCTATGGAATATTGCAGCACAGAAAGCAATTTTACAACCTAAGTTAGATTACTTCTCATCTTTATTACTAATTTAAATCATATTTCTCAAAGTTAAAGATGCATATTGTTTTAGGAAAATTAGATGCTTTCCCTGGCTATTACAGCCTGCTTAAAATATATGCTAATATTGCAGTGGGAATCGTTATTGGGTTTCTCTATATAGCGCTGAAAGGAAAAACAATTAAAACTGCTTTAGAATATCAATAATTCATGAGGGAAAAGTCTATCCCTACTAGACTATGTCTTAAAAAAGTCTTGGTGAGACAAGAGGGAGCCTCCTGTATCTTTCCCAGGAGAGAAGCCCTTCCCTCCACTTGATGAGGGAGTTCATTTCAAGCTGCCCTTGGGTTTCTAAAATAGCTATATATCTTCTTATTCTTAATATGTCTTCTCCAGCAACTTAAAAGTAGAAACAAAGCTTTCACAAGAAGCCACTTGTAAAAGTAAATAAAGAAATGCCTAGGGAATACCTTCTGCATCTTTTTGATCAACCACACGATGCCTCCATCTTGAAAGTCAGTCGACTGCCATGTAGACGTTCCATCCCCACCTACGTTTTAGATATTCCATCTCTCCAGCTCTGCTTCTTAAACCTCCCACTTGCTTGAAACCTGGGGTGTCCTAAATGATTTCCAGGCCTGCTGCCATATCCGATTTTTAATAGGAGTCTCTAAAGTGAACTATAATTTGAAAATACGTAATCAAGGACACTGTGGGATTCTCAGCTTTAGGCAATATGTTCTGTCGGGTAAAAGAAAGCTCTGGCAAACAGCAGACCCAGATCCTTTCACCAGCTGTGCCCCCGACTTGTTCTGTAATTTCAGTCAAGTTACTGGAGCAGCCATTGTCTGTCTGTTTCACTAGTGGAATCTACAGAAGTCCTAGCCTGCCTGACTCCCTAACAATGATCATGTGAGGATTAACAGATAAAGGCTGTAGACATACTTTGTCCCCTTGGGCAAAGACACTCTGAAAATAAAGGTATTAGAGAAAATCTCTGGATATGGCTTTCAAGAACTCAGATTCCCAAGTCTCATGTTGCATGCATGTTTTCTGGTAATTAGATCATTATTGCTTTTTCTCCTGTAATGAAAACAATACCAAAAACAATCTCTTTTGAAATAGAACAAAGAAAGCACACTTTTCTTTTGTTTTTCTCGTGTATGGTGTATTTTCTGAGTGGAAGCATATTGCCTTATAGCACGAGTTGGCAGCTTTACCCTCAAATACACTAACATCTGCTGACTGGACCTCAGTTTTACACACCCAATTACACATTGTCTAATTGCCCGGCTCTGCCAATAGCATAAATATATTATATGTTTATATTAGCAAGCTCCTGTATATGTTTGTACACACATATAAACATGTATCAACTCAGCTTTTATTGAGTTCTTGTGCTGCAAATTTTAAAAAACATGGTCCTGTCTATGCATTTTAACAGAAATAAACCCCTAAGGTTTTTGTTTAAAATCATGCCACAGGCATAGACTGAGGGGCACGTGTGCTGTGAATTCACCTTCACATACTTCCAAAGAATCTGTGCCTGCTTCTGTTTGCAGAATGGATGATGTACGGAAAGATGGGTTAGGAAGAAAATCCTTTGTGAATAAAATATTCCCTGTGTATTTTTCAGCATCTAAATATCTGAATTCAGTGCTTTCATATGGCTCTTCAATTTAAAATGCTGGGCTTCCCCTATTTTTTATCATGGCCTAATTTGATATTATCCCATCACCAAATACCCTAGGAACACTTTCTCTCATGCATCAATTTCTCAAAAAATGGATAAATTGCTCTTTACTCCACGTTAAGGCTAACGAAAGCTTTTGAAGAAGTTGCAAAGTATTGAAAAATGGGATTTAGTATGAAAATGCCTTCCAAATAAACCACAAAAATGCCTTCTGTGATGGTCTGTGATGGGGGAACCTGCCGGCTGTGTGGTACTGACACGAGGAATTCCAACAGCTCCTTCTGAACTGGGGAGATAATTGCTTCAATAGAGCCCATAAACTCGCAAGCTCAATTCATCCGGTAAAACATCCTAAATAAACATCACTGGAAAATAAAGTCTCTACACCTGGAGGTCTGCTGCTTTGCAACATGGAGAACTGCTAGTCTGAAGACTGCCAGTTGTGAAATCTGAAGCAATGCATTATCCTGCAGGCGCATCCATGCCCGCTGAAACAGATGGAGCATATTTGTTTCTGGAGTGTGCTCTGCTGAAAAATACCTCTTTTTCCCCCCTTTTCTCATTTTAGGATTGAAGGTTAAGAAAAATAAAACTTGCTTTTCGATTGAGATTTATCCCATTTGAATATTGGATAAATGTACATGACTTCTTTACAGGTGCCCGAAAATAAGGTAGAATATTAACATAGGAACTTTGTCACAACTCATACCACAGTATTACTGCTTTCTACTATTGCAAAGTGGCATTATTTTAATATGAGAAGATATAATGAAAATATAGCATAGTTGGGAAAAAATTAGCTATATCCAGCAAGCATTCAACTTATCACTAATGTCTTAGCTGGGAAACAAACTCTAAACATCAAAGTAACTCTGAAATTCCTGTGTTCATAGACTGTGAAATGAAATCCATTGCTGATATTCTGAAGCTGTTAGAGTTTTAAATACACTTCAAAATTGATTAATGGTTACATCCTTTATGTAAATTCATGTCTCTCCCCCCACAAAAAAAGAAAAGAAAAACCTACATGAGCCAAAGTATACATAAATTAAATAAATTAAATTGTCTATCCCCCAAACAAAATCAGGATGAAATCATACACATTGATAGAATTTGAGTTCTTAAAAAATTCACATTAATTTCATTAATAGGGCATATTGGATCTAAAAGATGATATTAGTTTGAAACTAATTTCCCCATCCTGTTAGAAAAACTTAGTAACTCATTTAATGTGCAAAACTTTCTTAACGTTTGCGATCTACTTTTTCTTGCCACGATGATGGAAATAAACCAGTGTTGGGAGGGAGGCATTCTGGTGGAAACAATGCAAGAGTGTCAAAAAATAGTGTGATTTGTCTCAAAGGAAATGAAAACCAGGGAAATTTCTATTCTAGAAGCCTAAAAGGAAAATGAGTCTTATTCTCCCAGTTTTACCTGTGGCGGTGGTGGTTAGATAGGCAACCTTGGAAGTTAGCTGCCACGGTAGAATCACATAATCTCTTACTGGATAATACGTTACAGTAAAATGAATGGTAATCTTGGTATTTAAAGAAGTTTCTTTATTTAAGTTTAAAAGATGGACATCTAATTCTCCACTTCTTTTCTTATTTTAAAAGAAAAACTTGAAGTTGCTATCTGGGTTTCCCCTTTTTCTTCTGAAAGGTACTTTCTTGGCATAATGTATACTTGTGATGAAGTTGACTCCTGTGGAAAAAGAAGACAGTGTCTCAGAATTTAGGTATAAGAATTGCATTTCAGGAAGAAAAGAGGGAAGGACTCAACTGTCCATTCCTAAGCCTTTCTACATCCTACTTGGTTTTAATGTATGTATTTTTATAATACAAGAGTACATCCTAAGACCATCCCCCAAATTGCCTTGTGATTGGCAGGAGAAGTAAGGGCTTGTGACTCTCAGAAAACAGAGAAGGTGAACTTTGTAGTCATAAGTTAGCAAAGATCAAACAAGACAATTTTAGGTTTATAGCACTTGTCAAGTCAATCACGAAGTGAGGGAACATAGAGTTGTGTGCAGCGATATCCTATAATGGAGAGGCTCATTTATGGAAAGGA
Organism: Equus quagga; assembly: GCF_021613505.1. Classification (NCBI taxonomy): domain Eukaryota; kingdom Metazoa; phylum Chordata; class Mammalia; order Perissodactyla; family Equidae; genus Equus; species Equus quagga. The sequence continues at coordinate 15,268,629 of NC_060287.1, read as the reverse complement.
ATTTCATCATTCAAGTGCTTTTAATATGCAGTACATCAAAACATAATGTACTGCTGGTGCTTCTTCTGGATCTTAAGGAATTTTTTTACTAGCTGCTGTGGGTGCTGCTGCTTAGGTCTTGGGTGATTAGAGCCACCCTGTCCCCAACCTTGGGCACCCAGGTGACTGTTGCAGGGACACAAAAGCCCTCCTCTCTTACACAGAAAGTGAAACAGATGTGTGGTGCGGGTTATGTTTCCGAGCCCCCCACAGGATCAGACTAGGGTGAGACTTCACCTCAACCACATCGCTACCTGGTTTCTGCCCCTTTCCTTACTCTGCTTTCCTTACTCCCTTGCACATTTCTCCTGGGAACATTCCTGCAAGAAATCACTTACTTAAGAATTTCCATTATAGGAGCTGCTTCCAGGGCACCCTCTCTAGGACACACAACACAGCAAAATTGTTCTCCATGTATCAAGTGAAAGGAAGAGTTTCCCAACTTCATAGTCCCGTGCAACCCAATCGCGCAATGTTAGAGCTGGCAGTGACAACATAATCTGTTTATTGATCAGGAAATTTAGGAAACAAAGACCCCAGAATACTTGTACATGGTCACTCAGCAATTTAGTGAAAGGGTCAGGACCAGCACCCCAAGGCCCTACCTCCCAGTGTGGCGCTTATTTCACTTAAATATGAGAAGTGTATTTTTCTAATGTATTCCCTTTTCTTGACTTCCACTTCACAAAAATATTTGTAGAATCACTATTTTCTCATCTAGCTGTGAAAATTTTTCTTCTCTAATGAAAGACTCAAGCATGTCAGTTCAATAATCAAAAAATATTCCAACTTACAATGGAGAATGTCTGAGCTAGGCCGCTTTTGTAAATAATAAAAATACTAAAAAAAATAAACAAAATAGAAAATTCGTTGAGGTCTTACTATGAACCAAGCCCTCTCGTAATTGTGTTACACGTATTACAATATGTTATACTTAGAACAGCCTAACATGGCAGATACTGTTATAATCCCCACTTTAGCGATGAGGAAGTCAAGGCCCAGAGATGAAAATGGATATGCAGCTATATTTTGTATTAAAGCCAGAGTCAAGGCCAGATCTGATTCATAACTGCCTTTATCACCTCTAGATTGTATTGCCTCTCTGTAGGCCCCAGACGCAGTTTCTGCAACAGAGGAAGCTTGGTGACCCACTAGAGGCCTCCCTTTGACCTTCTGTCATTAATGGTAATTCTGCGACGAGATTAACCAAAGAAAGCATGGCAAGCAACGATGAGAAAAAAGGGCCTTTATTTGGACGAAAAGATTCCAGAGAACAATTTTTACCTTTCTTAAGGTAAAACTAATGCATACTATTTCTGCTCTGATCTAGAAGTGATATTACTCTACTTACTAATTTGTTTATTTTGTTTATCAGGGAAATAATCAATGATCAACATTTCAGAACTGTAATAGTTACATTGTGCTGTGAGGGGCTAAAATGTCAATCTGTGTCTTGTAATGTCCCTGGATATTAGCCAATTTTAACTTGGAGCTATGTATGACTTTATAATCCTTTCTGACTGATAATGCAAACATAATTCCCTACTACAAAATATGACATTATCTGAGTGATGGGTAAGGAGAAACTATGGGTCATAAAGGCAGCCATTTACCGTGGTTCCACCAGGAGGAACTCATCTCAGAGTGGACACTACACTTGACAGTTAAATAGTTTGATCATTGGATTAGACTTTCTCTAATGGAATATTAATTCATGTTTTGTGAACTTTTTATAACAGGGACTCATTTCATGAACAGAATGGCAATGTACAAATTTATTCTTTTTTATTTTAAATTAAGAATTAAATTAACTAATGTCACAAAATTGGTTTTTACAAATTCTGTAAAAACAAACCATGGATTTTTTAACTCACTCTGATGGAAAATTCAAGATTAAAGATTTATACTCCAGTGATCTGCACTTTTGGTCTCAGTTTTGACTCAGCAGGTTATGATCCACTGCCATTTATTAATATTTGCATTTCTTTTTCCCCAAGTGAGTCTTAATAGTTTATATTTTATCACTATCCAGTCATTCTAATACTTTTTTCCTCTAGAAAAGAACCAAAAACGTCTTTTACTATTATTTTTAAAAACTACTAATAGAAACTCCATCCTGCTGTGAATTGTAACGATTGACTGACATTTTGGCTATTTTTACAGTGTCCTGAATGTACTCTATGGATGAGCTCCATGTTCACCCCAATACTGCAGTACAATTACACTCCCCTCCATGCAGCCAGGCTTATACTGGGGAAGGGAGAGTCATGGAAGCTCAATGGAGAATCATTGGGATGACAGTCTAGCAGAAATAAATTTATCAAATAGTTTTGCCAGTTTCTTGAGGATTAGGAAAATAGAGAAAATGACAAAATAACATTATCATTCCCAAAGGCCACTAATAGTTAACTCATAGCAAATAGTGTAGAAAGAAAAATCAGGAGAGTGAATTCTGAGGGAAAATATATTTAACCCATGTGGCATATGTATCCACTCCTGTTTGAGAATCAGCTGTTTCCAGAGAAATTATTCTGATTATTTTTACAAGACTATCATTTACATTTTTACAGCAACTATTGATAGTTTTTGCAATCAGTTTTACAGGAATCATATTCTATGATAAATTTACCTATGCTGAATGCCAAGGTCAGCCAGCCACTGAGAATAAACATTTCCTATTAGAATATTAGCATCCTGTGACCCACCATATGTACTGTTCAGCTTGACTTGGCCAGACCTTTAATTTATCTGTATCATTTGTTATACAATTGATTTAAACTTTGCCAAATCTTCTACTCCAATCTAATTGTAGACCTTTTAAGAAATCTTCTCTCAGGAAGGTTTAATCATAATATGCTAAAAAAGGTGCTCTATTTTATTACCTGATAAGGAGACAAGGATTTTATTCCCTATATTGACACATCCAGCCGTCACATTGGGACAAAATCATTTAAACTCTTCAAGCTTCATCTTCCTCATTTGTAAACTAGGTGGACTGAAATGGTTACTCTTTAAGATCTACTACTTTGTGATGACAGTTATTTTCCTGTGAGCTCTCAGTTATATAGCAATTAGATCATGGGAGCCCCCACCCTATAAAGCCAAGCAGGAATGAATAGAGGCCCAGAAAAAAATTAGTGAGTTGCAATGTAAAGTGCTTTCTACCCTAAACAAAGTCTTAGTTTCCTTGGTGCCCTGGGCATATTCTTACTGATTTTATTAGCAGTTTATGAGCATTTCTTTGATTTTTTGAAACTTTAACTCCTTAGCCTTCTTTAAAAATATCCTGTGTACATTGAAAATTACAGATATTATAATGTTAATGAAGATGTCCTTGAAAGAAGACCAAGAAAAGCTAATTCATGAGATATTGTTATTTGAGGTCACCATTCCTAATTTCAAACTAAATTAGCATCAAGAGAAAAAAAAACTATTCTTGAAATACTGTGCACTCATTTGACTTAGATTTTTAAAATTTTTATCTTGTGGAGCATATTGCTTATGCTTGTGTCAGGGTTGCCCTCATTATGCCCGATCACTTTTCAACTACATTTGGCTGAGGATTACTCCAGAATAACACAGTTCTAAAGTTATCTGTTTGCATATGGTTCCGTCAGGAGAGATTCAGATGATAAATTTGTGAAGTTTGTACAAAAGACAGCCCTCTGTTTCCCCCCAAACCTAAATATGTTTTCTAAATTCGCCCTCAAAATCAGTGCCTGTCTTTACACAAATAAACTGCAGGTCTGTCTTTCTGAATCTAATATTATATTGGAAGAGGAGGCATTGTTTAAACACATAATCATGCTACTCTTGACGGTTGCTATAAAAATCAAGTTTAATCTCTGCACAATTTCCATTGCTTTTTCTTTGAAATCTGGTGTTTATTGCAACAGAACTTCAGATTTTGCAACATGAGAGTCTGAAAGACAGGCCAACACAGGCGGCTCTTTGGAAGCAAGAGTCCTGGTTCTTCCAACAGCCAAAAGCCTGGCCAAACACCAGGAAGAGGGGAAAGACACTGCAGGTGGGTTGTATTGGTTCCTCAGGCTTCTTTTGATTCTTTGCTAGAGGACTTCTTCTGACAAAGCATGAACACTTTTATTTTTTTTTGGTTGTTCTATGTTTGTGTTAACCATACCCTCCTGGAAGAGACTTTGGCCATCTGGGATGTGGTTTTTGTTTCTGTGGGAAGGAACTTTTGTGTTCTTGACATGCCACTATTATAAATAAATGCTCAGTGAGGAGAACATGGATCAAGGTAGTATATATTTCCAGGTCAGATTAGGACAACTACTAGAAGTTATTTGGTGTATACAATTAATTATGTGAGAATGAAAAAATGCACTTGTTACAAATATATTTCTGGGACATTCCAGAATAATTTGATAGCTAGTTTGGAACAATCATAGTAAATGTAATCTTCTGCATACAACATGGTCATCTGTAGGTTCGAAGGTGACTAAACATGAGTCTATGCACTATATAAACTGATGAAAGTCTTACAATTTTATTGCAAGAGTTCTTGGTGTACTTGTTTCATTAAAAAACAATTATGGATTTAAGGTATAGATTCGAAATTTGCAGCAAACTGTAACAATAGACAAGCTAAAAGGATAAGTCAAATCAAAGAATAATGTCTGAGAGCCAGCCTCGATGGCCTAGCAGTTAAAGTTTAGCAGCCCAGGTTCACTTCCTGGGTGCAGAACCATACCATTCATCTGTCCATAGCCATGTTGTGGTGGTGGCTCACATAGAAGAACTAGAAGAACTTACAACTATACACAACTATCTACTGGGACTTTTGAGGGGGAAGAAACGAAAAGGAGGAAGACTGGCACAGATGTTAGCATAGGGCAAATCCTCCCCTGCAAAAATAATAATAATAATTTTTTTAAAAAGAATAATGTTTGAGGAGTATGTAATTTAATATTTCTATTTTTACTCTTCGTTACATTAGCAATCCCTTTGCTATAACTCATCTGAAATATTTCTAAAGTGCCTTATCTGGGCACTGAGGTCTTTTTTCTTTTTCTGAATTTGGAAATTGAACAACCAGTGATGTAAATTCCTTAATTAAATCAAACGATCCATATAGATGCTGACACTAAAAAGTAGTCTTGTTTATTTTATATTTGAAATAAAGGAGAAGATCTTATTTCAAGATTAGGTGTCATTTTTAGTCAGTACTTATTTCTATACCCTCCTTCTAGGGAGCTAAATCCCTGTTGGGATGTGATGAAGTTCTATCTCTTCTAGGTCTGTGCATAAAATGATTGAGTTTTCTGATGCTATAACTTTGGAGACAATGGCCACCAGTCTTCTCTGTCATTAAAGTTTGCATTTCCCTGCCTTGGGTGGGGGGTGAAATATTGTTGCAGCCCTTAAATCTGTTCTCTTTTTTTTTTTTTTTTGAGGAAGATTAGCCCTGAGCTAACACCCACCACCAATCCTCCTCTTTTTGCTGAAGAAAACTGGCCCTGAGGTAACATCCGTGCCCATATTCCTCTACTTTATATGTGGGATGCCTACCACAGCATGGCTTGACAAGTGGTGCTTAGGTCCACATCCAGGATCTGAACCAGTGAACCCCAGGCCACCAAAGCAGAACATGTGAACTTAACTGCTGTGCCACTGGGCCAGCCCCCCTTAACTCTGTTCTTGAGCTATGCCTTCCCTTTCTTCATTATTGGGTCTTAGGAGGCATGGAGATGGCATAAAGTTAGCTGTGTCTTTGTCATATTCTGTGACTTATAGTCTCCTTTTAAAGGACACCATCTAAAGCCATAAAAACCTTTTCTTTTTTTCTTTTTTGTTTTTGGTGAGGAAGATTGGCCTTGAGCTAACAACTGTTGCCAATCTCCCTTCACTTTGTACGTGGGAGGCCACCACAGCATGGCTTGATGAACAGTGTGTGGGTCCACACCTAGGACCTGAACCAGTGAACCCCAGGCAGCAAAAGCAGAGCATGTAAACTTAGTCACTATACCACTATGCGAACTTAACTACTATGCCACCGGCCGGCCCTAAAGAATCTTCTCTAAATTCCACCATCCTAACTGGGAATTATTATTTAATTGGTCTAGTTCATGTAGAATACTATGTAAGTGATTTTTTATTACACTGTAGAAATATTCTGGATCAAATAATATCATATAAAATCTAACAGGTATGTACAAAAATTCCTACAAAGGAGTTATTATATTTTCAGAGTTCTGCATATTTAGAGAGTTTGTTTATAATTCTGCAATTCTTGATCACAAACACCATAATTAGTTCTGTCCTCAAATACTAGATCTGTGTAAACATAGCAACAGATCTTTGAAATAGGTATGGAAACAGGGTGTGCTGCACCTGAAGGAAATTCTGGTCTAGTCAATGTGTTTGATCACCTGGTTTGGATAAATAGTCAGGTTATATCTCATTCTAGGAAAGCTTTGGAAATGAGAACAGAAGCTACAATTAGGTTTTACTTTCATGCCATACACTGTGCAATTATAAAACAATGAGCTAGATAAATAAGGTTATATTCCTAGTTTTATTCTAAATATCAATATCAGGCATTTATCATCAGACCCTTTAAAAGCCTCCACTTTTAAAATAGACATCATGATGGCTGGCTTAAATCCAAACAATAGCAGACCCTAAAAGCAAGATAAACCACAAAGAATTGTTTCCTTTCAGTTTAAGAAAGCTTGGACCTCTTAACAAATAAGTAGATAACATATAATGATTTTTATATTAATATGCTATTTCTACCATTTGAACAAGTTGCATCATCCATAAACTAAATGAATAAATAGATTTATCTAAAGGCAGTTGCCCAATAGCATCTTGTTAATGGGGGATGAGCCAACCCTTTGGTTATTTGGAATGTCAGTTGGGAATTGTTCAGGAATAAGTGTAGCCTTGACGAGCTATGTTGCACATAAACAGTATCATTCATGGCAAGACAATAACATTATGCCTAGTCTAAATTTAGGCCTTTATTACTCAGAACCAGCCACTGTGAATGTTTTTACTCTTCTTTAATAAGATCTGCTACAAATCATCAGAGTGATTATTATATAATCGCAAGTTGTCTGATATTCTTATACTTTCCTTTCATACTAGAGGCATGAGGAAATTCTACAAGGTAGAAACTAACAAACAAACAAACCACAAAACCAACAAACAAAGAAAATAAGTCTCTGCATATAGGGGTGCTAAGCCTTTGGTGACAGTAAAACAGATTATTTCACTTCACATGGATCTATGATATTATATGGGTATATCAGCATTAATGTATGCAGAGAAACTGGGCCCTACTCACCAGGTACTTTTTATTCAGGAACTTCTGTGTCAAGAGACTTTCACTACGTGGACTTTGGGCTGAATCCAGACAGGCATGAGTGTGGTGGCAGGTGGTTGTGCCAAAAATGCAGTTATATGAAAGCGGGGTGGAGGTTGGCAAGTAGGCTAAGTCCAAAAAGGCAAAGGACCACTTCAACGAGGTGAGCCAAAGGAAAAATAGATTTCCCAATTTCATAGGTCTGAGCAAACGGGAAGTCAATTCTATAAACTTTGAACCTTAAACCAGCAGAAAATATAATGATTTCACGTTAATATATGATTTCTATGATATTAATTAGGAACCTATGCTAAAGAAACAAAAGGGAAGGAATTATAGACAGAGTGTCTAAGTATAAAAAATGAATACAGCCATACCTTGTTTTATTGTACTTCACTTTATCGGCTTCACAGATGCAGCATCTTTTACAAAGTGAAGGATTGTGGCAACCCTGAATCAAGCAGGTCTCTCGATATCATTTTTCCAACAGCATTTGCTCACATCATGTCTCTGTGTCACACTGCGGTAATTCTTGAAATATTTCAAACTTTTCCATTATCATATTTGTTATGGTAATCTGTGAACAGTGTTCTTCTTTGATGTTACTATTATAATTGTTTTAGAGTGCCAGAAACCACGCCCATATAAGATGGCGAACTTAATCCATAAACGTTATGTGTGTTCTGACTGCTCCACTGACTGGCAGTTCCTCATCTCTCTCCTTCTCCTTGAGCCTCCCTATTCCCTGAGACACAACAATATTGAAATTAGGCCAATTAATAATCCTAAAATGACCTCTAAGTTTTCAAGTGAAAGGAAGAGTCATATGTCTCTCACTTTAAATCAAAAGCTATAAACGATTAGACTTAGTGAGGAAGGCATGTCAAAAGCCAAGATAGGCTGAAAGCTAGGCCTCTTGCACCAAACAGTTAGCTACATAGTGAGTGCAAAGGAAAAGTTCTTGGAGGAAATTAAAAGTGTTATTCCAGTGAGTGCACAAATGATAAGAAAGTGAAACAGCCTTATTGTTGGTATGGAGAAAATTTTAGTGGTTTGGATAGAAGATCAAACCAGCCACAACATTCTCTTAAGCCTGAACCTAATCCAGAGCAAGGCCCTAACTCTCTTCAATTCTAGGAAGGCTCAGAGAGGTAGAGAAGCTGCAGAAGAAAAGTTTGAAGCTAGCAGAGGTTGGTTCCTGAGATTTAAGGAAAGAAGCTGTTCTCCTAACATAAAAGTTCAAGGAGAAGCAGTAGTTGCTGACATAGAAGATGCAGCAAGTTATCCAGAGGATCTAGCTAAGAAAATTAATGAAGCTGGCTACACTGAACAACTGATTTTCAATGCAAATGAAACGGCCTTATATTGCAAGAAGATGTCACTTAAGACTTTCATAGCTAGAGAGGAGAAGTCAATGTCTGGCTTCAAAGCTTCAAAAGACAGACTGACTCTCTTGTCACGGCCTAATGCAGGTGGTGACTTTAAGTTGAACCCAATGATCATTTACCATTCTGAAAATCCTAGAGGCCTTAAGAATTACGCTAAATCTACTCTGCCTGTGTTCTATAAATGGAGCAACAAAGCCCAGATGACAGTACATCTGTTTACAACATGATTCATTGAATATTTTAAGCTCAATGTTGAGACCTATTGCTCAGAAAAAGATTCATTTCAAAATACGACTGTTCACTGACAATGTACCTGGTCACCCAAGAGCTCTCACAGAGATATACAATGAGATTAAAGTTGTTTCTATGGCTGCTAACGAGTCTATTCTGTAGCCTGTGGATTAAGGAGTAATGTGGACTTTCAAGTCTTTTTCGTTAAGAAATACATTTCATAAGGCTTAGCTGCCATAGACAGCGCTTTCATCTCTTTAGTGAGATATATATTTAAGTATATTCCTAGGTATTTTATTCTTTTTGTTGCAATTGTAAATGGGATTGTATTCTTAATTTCTCTGTCTGCTACTTCATTGTTAGTGTATAGAAACACATTTGATTTTTGTATGCTGATGTTGTATCCTGCAACTTTACCATATTCAATTATTATTTCTAAAAGTTTTTTAGTGAATACTTTAGGGTTTCCTATATAGAAAATCACATTATCAGCAAATAGTGGCAGTTTCACTTCTTCCTTTCAAATTTGTATCCCTTTTTTTTCTTTCTCTTGCCTGATTGCTCTGGTTAGGACTTCCAATTAGTTAAATAAGAGTGGCAAAAGTGGGCATCCATGTGTGGCTCTTATTCTTAGAGGGATAGCTTTCAGTTTTTCTCCACTGAGAATGATATTAGCTGTGGGTTTGTCATGTATCACCTTTATTATATTGAGGTACTTTCCCTCTATACCCATTTTATTTAGGGTTTCTGTCATAAGTGGATGACATCTGGTCAAATGCTTTCTCTGCATCTATTGAGATGATCACATAATTTGTATTCTTCACTTTGTTAATGTAGTGTATCATGTTGATTAATTTGCAGATGTTAAACCATCCCTGCATCCCTGGAATAAATCCCACTTGATCATGGTGTATGATGTTTTTACTGCTGTTATATTCGATTTGCTAGTATTTTATTGAGGATTTTTGCATTGATGCTCATCAGTGATATTGGCCTGTAATTTTCTTTTTTTGTGTTGTCCTTGTCTGGTTTTGGTATCAAGATAACGTTGGCTTTGTAGAATGAAATAGGAAACTTCCCCTCCTCTTGAATATTTTGGAAGAGTTTGAGAAGGATAGGTATTATGTCTTCTTTGAATGTTTGGTAAGAATTCACCAAGGAAGCTATCTGTCCTGGACTTTTGTTTTTGGGGAAGTTTTTGACTACTGTTTCCATCTGCTTACTGGTGATTGCTCTAATCAAATTCTCTATTTCTTCCTAATCCAGTTTTGAAGGTTGTAAATTTGTGAGAATTTACTCTTTTCTTCTAGATTATCCAATTTGTTGGCGTACATCTTTTTCTAGTATTATCATATAATCTTTTATACTTCTAAGGTGTCTGTTGTAAATTTTCCTCTTTCACATCTGATTTTATTTATTTGAACTTTCTTTTTTTCTTGATGAGTCTAGCTAAAATCTTGTCAATTTTATTTATCTTCTCAAAGAAGCAGCTCTTAGTTTCATTGGTTTTTCCTCTTTTTTTTTTTTTTGTCTCTATTTCATTTATTTCTCCTCTGGTTTTTATTATTTCCTTCCTTCTACTGATTTTGTGCTTTGTTTGTTCTTCTTTTTCCAGTTTTTTTAGGTGCACTGTTAAATTGCTTATTTGAGATTTTTCTTGTTGCTTGAGGCAGGCCTGTATTGCTATAAACTTCCCCCTTAGAACCACTTTTGCTGTATCCCATTTTGGTATGTTGTATTTTCATTTTCATTTGTGTCCAGGTATTTTTTTTATTTCTCCTTTGATTTTGTCATCACCACAATTGTTATTCAGTAGCATTTTGTTTAATTTCCACATATTTGTGGCTTTTCTGATTTTCTTCTTGTAGTTGATTTCTAATTTCATACTGTTTTAGTCAGAAAAGATGCTTGGTATTATTTCAATCTTCTTAAACTTATTGAGACTTGTTTCGTGGCTAATATGTGATCTATCTTGTAGAATGCTCCATGTGCATTTAAAAGCAATGTGTATTCTCCTGTTTTGGGATGGAATGTTCTGTATCTATGTACTAAGTCCATCTGGTCTAATGTGTCATTTAAGGCCAATGTTTCCTCATTGATTTTCTGTCTGAATGATGCATCCATTGGTGTAAGTGGAATATTAAAGTCTCTTACTATTATTGTGTTACTGTCCATTTCTCCTTTTAAGTCTGTTAATAATTGCTCTCTATATTTAGGTGCTCCTATGTTGGGTGCATAGATATTTAAACGTGTTATATCCTCTTCTTGGATTGTTTCCTTTATCATTCTGTAGAGCCCTTCTTTGTCTCGTTTACAGTTTTTGTTTTGTCTATTTTGTCTGATAGAAGTATTGCTACCCCAGCTATCTTTTCATTTCCGTTTTCATGGAGTATCTTTTTTTTCCCCATCCCTTCACTTTCAGTTTGCAATTGTCTTTAGGTCTGAAGTGCACCTCTCGTAGGTATCATATATATGGGTCTTTTTTTTTATCCAATCGGCTACCCCATGCCTTTGATTGGAGCATTTAGTTCAGTGACATTTAAAGTGGCTATTGATAAGAATGTACTTGTTGCCATTTTGTTACTTTTTTTCTGGGTGTTTTAGTAGTTCTTCTCTGTTCCTACCTTCTTCTCTTGCTCTCTTCCCTTGTGGTTTGATGGCTTTCTTTAGTAGTATGTTTATGTTCCTTTCTCTTAATTTTTTGTGTATTTATTATAGGTTTCTGGTTTGTGATTACCATGAGGTTCATACATAATAACCTACTTATATAGCAATCTATAAGTTGATGATCTCTTTAGTTTGACCTCTTGCTAAAAACTCTGCTCTTCACTCCCCCTACTCCCACATATTATGTTTTTGATATAATTCCCAACCTCTTTTTTAATGTGTGCATGTCCATTACCCTCTTATCATGGAAAAAGATAATTTTAGTATTTTTGACTTTCATATTAGCCTCATATGTGGTTGATCTGCTATCTTTATTGTATATTTTCCTTTACCAGTGATTTTATTGCTTTTTTAAATGATTTTCTTATTCTTATTTGTGGCCTTTTCTTTTCCACTTAAAGAAGTCCCTTTAGCATTTCTTGTAAATCTTGTTTCTTGGTTATAAACTCCTTTATATTTTGTTTGTCTGGAAAACTCTTCATCTCTCCTCTCATTCTGAACGATAACCTTGCCAGGTAGAGTATTCTTGGCTGTAGTTTTTTCCTTTCAGCACTTTGAATATATCATGCCACTCCCTTCTAGCCTTTAAGGTTTCTGCTAAGAAGTCAACTGATAGCCTTATGGGGTTTCCTTTGTATGTAACTTGTTGCTTTTCTCTTGTGGGTTTTAGGATTCTCTATCTTTAATCGTTGACATTTTAATTATAATGTGTTTTGGTGTGGGCCTCTGGGTTTATCTTGTTTGGTGCTCTCTGTACTTCTTGTACTTCGATGTCTGTTTCTTTCCTAGGTTAGGAAAATTTTCAGCTATTATTTCTTCAAATAGATTCTCTGCTCCTTTGTCTCTCTGGTCCACTTCTAGGACACCTATAACATTGATGCTAGTGTGCTTGATGTTGTCCTAGAGGTCCCTTAGACTGTCCTTGTTCTCTTTTTTTTAACTTTTTAAATTTAAATTTTTTTTAAGATTGGCACCTGAGCTAACATCTGTTGCCAATCTTTTTTCCTTCTTCTCCTTCTCCCCAAAGCCCCCCCATACATAGTTGTATATTCTAGTTGTAGGTCCTTCTGGTTGTGTTATGTGAGATGCCACCTCAGTATGGCCTGATGAGTGGTGCCATGTCCATGCCCAGAATTCAAACTGGCAAAACCCTGAGCTGCCAAAGCACAGTGCTTGAACCCAACCACTCAGCCATGGGGCCAGCCCTGGTCCTTGTTCTTTTTAATTCTCTTTTCTTTTATCTGTTCAGCTTAGATGATTTCATCTAGTATTTCATCCAGCTCACTGATCCATCCTTCTGTATCATCTACTCTGTTATTGAGTTCCTCTAGTCAATTTTTCATTTCTAGTATTGTATTAATTTCTGATTGGTTCTTTTAAGAATTTTCATCTCTTTTTTTACATTACCTTCTGTTCTTGCATGTTGTCTACTTTTATTGTTAGAGCCCTTAGCATATTAATCACAATTATTTTAAATTCCTGTCTGAAAATTCCAACATCCCTGCCATAGTTGAGTCTGGCTCTGATGCTTTCTCAGTCTCTTTAAATAATGTTTTTGCCTTTTAGTATTCCTTGTAATTTTTTGTTGAAAGCTGTAGGATGTGCTAGGTAAAAGGAACTCTGGTAAAAAGGCCTTTAGAGATGTCGTGATGAGGTGTGGGGGAAGGGATGCATTCTGTAGTTCTGTGAGTAGGCCTTAATAATTTGGTGAGCAAAATATTGGGCTGTGTGTCTGTGAGGTGTGAACTTCAGAAGTTCTTCTCAGTTTCCCCTCACCCTGAACAGCTTAGGTGGGACAGGATGGCTAAACGGGGCTGGAATTGGGTATTTGCCTTCTTACAGGTCAGTTAGGCTCTGATAAAACTCCAATAGGTTAGGCTCTGGAGAAATAGTTTCTCTTGAGAGCAGACCTTATTATAAAGAACAGAATGTTCTGGCTTATTTCACAATGATTACTTTTCCTCTCCCTTGCCTAAAATATGTAGTAATTTTTCTCTCACATTCACTGCGAGAATCTGATAGATCTTCTAGAGGTAAAACTCACAAAAGTGAGATGGCACCTCCAAGACTGAACCACCTCTAGAGATTTTAACTTTCAGACTTGGCCACACTGAGCCTCCAGCAATTCAACATAGTTCAGGTTTTCCTACCCCACAGAGGTTTCTGCTGATGGGTTTCTGCCCCAGTAAGTTGTGATTCTCTAAATCCACCTATCTATCTCTGTAATTTTGGGGACAGCAATTTGCCCTGTGACTTCACATCTCTGATGGATCCAAGAAAAGTTGTTGATTTTTTAGTTTGTTCAGCTTTTTACATTTTATTAGGACAGGATGGCAACTTCCACGCTCCTTACATGTCAGACTGGAACCCAGATTTATTTTACTCCTTAGAAATAATAAGGACTGAATTTCTATATTGAGCCCATATTTGAAACTATCAAGAAAGACTTTTCCACTGGGTTCTATTATTAAATAAACTTTCTACCCCATGGGAGAAAATCAGGCTTAATTCTCAATGGGCAATATACTTATTTCATTGAAAAGCATAAAAATCATATTTTATCTATGGCTTGACTGCTTACCTTAAATTATTTAGGAGCAAACAAGAAAAGAAAAGAGGCATTTCTGAGTGTTTTGTTAAAAGCACTTGTTTCCTTTTGCAAAATTATTGCCCCTACTTGGAAGATGGACGTTATGAGACTAAAGCTACACTCATTCCAGAACTCAAGGTATGTAAACACAAAGTTTTGTGGACAATTTTAGTATCTTTAGTATCTTTACAAGTGTGACAAAATCTATGGGGCCCAGGTGAGAAGTCTTAATTTAAAACTTCCTTCTTCCTGAATCTTACGGATGATCACCACAATTTCTGGTACTTACAGTTGCTATTTTCTTCCTAACATTTTATTCAACTGAATGTTGCTAATTGGTTGTTAGAACTCTTTCGTATATAATTTTCAAAGTTACTATTTTTTTCTAAGTGTAACTATTTTTTTGAGGAAGATTAGCCCTGAGCTAACATTCACCAGCAATCCTCCTCTTTTTGCTGAGGAAGATTGGCCCTGAACCAACATGCATGCCCATTTTCTTCTATTTTATATGTGGGATGTCTGCCACAGCATGGCTTGATAAGAAGTGCATAGGTCCACACCCAGGATCCAAGCTGGCAGACCCCAGGCCACTGAAGCAGAATACGTGACCTTAACTGCTCCACCACTGGGCCAGCCTCTCTAAATATAACTTTTACGATGTCTTAAAAAGATTTTCTTAGTTGACATATCTCTAAATCTCTATTTTTAATAGGAAATACCATGCAATTTATAAAATTTTGTTATATATATCTGCATTTTTCAGTCTAGATAAATTCAATTAAGATACATTTACACATGGGTTCAAATCCTCCCTTTCTTGTTCACTATCTTTCCAAACTTTGGGTAAATTATTTCATCTTTCCTAGTCTTGGTTTCACCTGTACTAATATGGAGATTAGAATGTCTACATCATAAAGTGGTTTCAGGAAGTATGTACTTGGTTTAAGGACTTCTCTTGGGGACTGTTCCAAAGAATGCTCTCAGCAATTTTGAGCTTTTATTTCATTTCCTTTACTTATGGTTATTACAGATTATGTTTTCTGATATGAATATCTGGTGCCCATCATTGGCAGCATGCAGCAGTGGGTAGAGTTATAGTCTTGTAGAATCTGATTGCAATTGATCCCACAGTGTCAAATAATGTCAAGTTATGCTCATAGCTGACCTGTCTAAAATGCTCCTCAAACTGAAGCTGACATTTGTGAATAGTCTCAGGCTCAGAGCTGTAAAAATGTTGAACTCTATGACCTCCCTGAAGATCTTTAGAGTGTCTGAAACTAAACGCTTCATCTAGTAACGGAAAAATTCTATCCACAGAATAGGTGATTAGGGATCAGTGGATTCTTTATAACTGTAGGATTTTTCCAAATCAGGTGTGAAGAAGAAGGTAAGACAGGGAAAAGCCTAGAGAATTTCAGTGTCCTACTTTGTATTAAACAGAGAATGAGATGAAGGTGCTGAAACAATGTGAACATATCACAGTTATCACTTTAAAACACTATCTCCTTTGAACCTCATAAAACCATCATATAACAAAACAGTAGACACCTGTATCTTCCTCTACAGATGAGGAAAGAATCTCAGAATTGATTAGTGACTCATTGAATATATATGACTCACTGATGGGGTTTTCCATTATTCCATTCTTCCTTATACAATTTAGAAATTTCTATTATAATGACATAATTCCTTTATCCAATTTGTTTACTGCCTGTCCTCAGTCACTTCTTAGCTTTCAAGTGTTTCTTATTGGTGTTTTCTTGAGAGTTTAAAAAAAAACGTTGCAAGGTAACTTCTCTGTTTCCTTATTAAAGAAATATCTTCATACTTTTCTAGTGAGATGATTTTACTCACTGTAATACTACTTGAAATAGCTCAGGTGGGTAATGTCAACATCAGGCTGTGTTCAATCATTATTGATTTACTAGAAATCCAATTTTTACTACACACTATTCTGCAACTTGGTAAGTGTGATATGATGTCATATGGATATCAAACATTTCTTAGATCTTTCCTATTGAGCTGACTGTTGACCAAGTGAGTATTTGGTATAAAAAACAAATGTAAGAGATGAATGTAAAATTTCAACTGTATTATTATTTTCATTTTAAAAAATTACTTATTCAGCCATCTAAAAAATAATCAATTTATGTTATAAATTCTAGTTTGTTATAGATATAAAAATGTTTGGGAATTATGGATAAATGAAAGTAATATCCTCTTAATTTGGTTATATATCTTCGTATCTAATAACAAGATCTATCTAATCACATCTAATAGCAAGATAATTCTCAGAGGTATGATATGCAAGTAGACAAGTGCTGACCATGTCTTCTGTGCCTGGACATATCTGAATAATGGGTCACAAAGTTAATATCATCTTATTTTATTTTTTCATGCGTTATAACTTAATGCCAAGAATGATTGTGTTTGGGAGCTCAACATATTAAAACTTATTTTTACATACTAGAACATTAAAGAGATATTTTTTAAAATATTACAAAACAAAATAAAATAAACAAACCACACATATGTGGCCAAGGAAGAAACAGAAATTTGTTTATTTACTCACTTATTTATTTATTATTGAGGTAACATTGGTTTATAATATTATATAAATTTCAGGTGTACATCATTATATTTTGACCTCTGTATAGACTACATCGTGTTTATCACCAAAAGTCTAGCTGCCATCTGTCACTGTACAAATGTTCCCCTCTAACCCTTTCGCCCTGCCTCCACCTTTCTCGCTGTCTGGTAACCACAATCTATTCTCTGTATCTATGTGTTCACTTGTTGTTGTTGCTTATCTTCCACATATGAGTGAAATCATGTGGTATTTGACTTTCTCTGTCTGACTTATTTGGCTTAACATAATACCCTCAAGGTCCATCCATGTTGTTGCAAATGGCGTGAGCTCATCTTTTTTAATGGCTGAGTAGTATTCCATTACATATATATACCACATCTTTTTTATCCATTATCTGTCAATGGGCATTTGGGTTATTTCCAAGTCTTGGCTATTGTGAATAATGCTGCGATGAACATGGGAATGCATGTATCTTTTCAAATTAGTGTTTTTGTGTTCTTTGGATAAATACCCAGAAGTGAAATAGCTGGATCATATGCTATTTCTATTTTTAACATTTTGAGGAATCTCCATACTGTTTTCCATACTGGCTGCAACAATTTACATTCCCTTCAGCTGTGTACAAGTGTTCCTTTTTCTCCACATCCTCTCCAGCACTTGTTATTTCTTATCTTAATAAAATCCATTCTGACGTGAGTGAGGTGATATCTCATTGCAGTTTTGATTTTCATTTCCCTTATAGTTAATGATGTTGAACATCTTTTCATGCGCCTGTTGGCCATTTGTGTATCTTCTGTGGGAAAATGTTCAGATCCTCTGCTCACTTTTTAACCATGTAGTCTGTTTTTTTGTTGTTGAGTTCTTTATAAATTTTGGATACTAACCTCTTATCAGGTATATGATTTGCAAATATCTTCTCCCAATTGGTATGTTGTCTTTTCATTTTGTTGGTATCTTCTGCCATCCTGAGGCTTTTTAGTTTGATGTAGTGTCATTTATTTATTTATTTTTTTATTTTCTTTGCCTGATGAGACACATTCAGAAAGATACTGCTAAGACTAATGTCAAAGACTATATTGCCTATGTTTTCTTCTAGGAATTTTGTGGTTTTCAGGTCTTACATTCAAGTCTTCAATCCATTTTGAGTTAATTTTTGTGCATGGTGTTAGACAGTGATCTACTTTCATTCTTTTGCATGTCCAGTTTTTCCAATACCATTTATTGAAGAGACTTTCCTTTCTCCATTGTATATCCTTGGCTCCTTTGTCAAAATTAGCTGTTAATAGATGTGTGGGTTTATTTCTGGGCTCTCAATTCTGTTCCATTAATCTGTGTGTCTGTTTTTATGCCAGTGCTGTTTTGATTACTATAGCTTTGTAGCATACTTTGAATTCAGGGAGTGTGATGGTTCCAGCTTTGTCCTTTTTCCTCAGGATTGCTTTGGCTATTCAGGGGCTTTTGTTGTTCCATATGAATTTTAAGATTCTTTGACCTATTTCTGTGAAAAATATCATTGGGACTTTGATAAAGATTGCACTGAATCTGTAGATTGCTTTTGGTAGTATGGACATTTTAACTATTTAATTATTCCAATCCACAGGCACAGAATATCTTTCCATTTCTTTATATCTTCTTTAATTTCTTTCAACAATATCTTATATTTTTCAGTGTACAGGTCTTTCACCTCCTTGGTTAAATTTATTCTTAGATATTTTATTTTGTTGTGATCTGTTGCTTTTTTCTGTAAATGAAATTGTATTCTTGATTTCTGTTTCTGCTATTTCATTGTTACTGTATAGTGTATAGTAACTGATTTTTGTATGTTGGTTCTGTACCCTGAAACTTTACTGTATTCATTAATTATTTCTAATAGTTTTTTGGTGGATTCTTTAGGGTTTTCTATATACAGAATCATGTCATCCACAAATCGTGACATTTTGCTTCTTCCTTTCCAATTTAGATTGCTTTTATTTCTTTTTCTTGCCTGATTGCTCTGGCCAGGACTCCCAATACTATGTTGAATAAGAGTGGCAAAAGTGGGCATATTTGTCTTGTTCCCATTCTTAGAGGGATTCCTTTCAGTTTTTTGTAGTTGAATATGATGTTACCTATGGGTCTGTCATATATGACCTTTATTATGTTGAGGTACTTTCCTTCTCTTTTATTCAGAATTTTTATCAAAAATGGATGTGGTATCTTGTCAAATGCTTTCTCTGCATCTGTTGAGACGATCATGTGTATCACATTGATTGACTGGTGGATGTTGATCTGTCTTTGCATCCCTGGAATAAATCCCACTTGATCATGGTATACAAACATTTTAAGGTATTGTTGCATTTGATTTGCTAATATTTTGTTGAGGATTTCTGCATTTGTGTTCATCAGTGATATTGATCTGTAATTTTCTTTTTTTTTGTTTTGTCCTTGTCTGATTTTGCTGTCAGGGTAATGTTGGCCTCATAAAATGAGTTAGGAAGCATCCTCTTCTCTTCAATTTTTTTGGAAGAGTTTGAGAGAGAGAGCTATTAAATCTTCTTTGAGTGTTTGGTAGAATTCACTGAGCAAACTGGTTCTGGACTTCTGTTTTTTTGGGAGGTTTTTGATGACTCTTTCAATCTCCTTACTAGTGATCAGTCTATTCAGATTCTCTATTTCTTCTTGATTCAGTTTTGGAAGGTTGTATGATTTTAAGAATTATCCATTTCTTCTAGGTTATCTAATTTGTTGGTGTATTGCTTTTCATCATGTAGTCTTATTATCCTCTGTATTTCTGTGGTATCTATTGTAATTTCTCCTCTTTTGTTTCTTATTTTATTTATCTGAGCCTTTCTCTTTTTTCTTAGTGAGTCTAGTTAAAGACTTGTCAACTTTGTTTACCTTTTCAAAGGCTAGCTCTTAGTTTCCTTGATCTTTTCTATTGTCTTTTTAGTCTGTATTTCATTTATTTCCACTCTAATTTTTATTATTTCCTTCTATTGATTTTAGGCTTCATTTCTTCTTCTTTCTTCTACTTCCTTTGGGTGTAATGTTAGACTGTTTATTTGTCATTTTTCTTCTTTTTTGAAGTAGGCTTGTGTTGCTATAAACTGCCTTCATTACCACTTTTGCTATATCCCATAGATTTTAGTATATTGTATTTTCATTTCCATTTGTCTCCAGGTATTTTTAATTACCCTGTTAATTTCTTCATTGATACAATCATTTCTCTGTATTATTTTGTTTAATCTCCAGACATTTGTGACTTTTCCAGTTTTCTCCTTGTAGTTGATTTCTAGTTTATACCGTTGTTGTCAGAAAAGATGTGTGATATTATTTCAACCTTCTTAAGTTTGTTGAGGTTTGTTTTGTGTCCTAACATGTGATCTATCCTGGAGAATGTTTTATGTGCACTTGAAAAGAATGTATATTATGCTATTTTTGGATAGAATGTTTCGTATTATCTATTGTCCATCTGGTCTAATGTGTCATTTAAGGCCAATGTTTCTTTTTTGATCTTCTGACTAGATGATCCATCCATTGATGTAAGTGGGCTGTTAAAGTCCCCTACTATTATTGTGTTACTGTCCATTTAACCCCTTTATGTCTGTTAATATATGCTTTATATATTTAGGTTCTCCTATATATTTAGGTGCATGGATATTTATAAGTGTTATATCTTTTTGTTGGATTGTTCCCTTTATCATTATGTAATGCCCTTCTTTATCTCTTGTTACAGTTTTTGTTTTAAAGTCTGTTTTTTCTAAGTATCACTACCCCAGCTTTCTTTTCATTTCCATTTGTATGGAATATCTTTTTCATTCCTTCACTTTCAGTTTGTAAATGTGGTTATATCTAAATTGCATTTCTTATATGCAGCATATATATAGATCTTTTTTTAATCCATTCAACCACCCTATGTCTTTTGAGTGGATCATTTAGTTCATTTCCATTTAAAGTAATTATTGATAAGTATGTACTTATTGTCATTTTGTTACTTTTTTCTGGATGTTTTAGTGGTTCTTCTCTGTTCCTTTCTTCTTCTCTTACTTTCTTCCTTTGTGATTTGATGACTTTCTTTTGTGTTATGTTTGGGTTTCTTTATATTTTGTGTGTGTTTATTGCAGGTTTTTGGTTTGTCATTACAATGAGGTTTGTATATAACAACCTATGTATAGCAATCTATATTAAGTTGATGGTCTCTTAATTTCAATCTCATACTGGGAGCTCTGTTTTTACTCCCACCAATGTTTTATGTTTTTGGTATCATATTTTACCTTTTTAATTTTGTGTATCCCTTAACTTCTTATTGTAGATATAGATGATTTTAGTACTTTTGTCTTTTGACCTTCATACTAACTTTACAAGTGGTTGACCCACTACATTTACTATATATTTGCCTGTACCAGTGATATTTTCTCTTTCATAATTTTCTTATTTCTATTTGTGGCCTTTTCTTTTCCGCTTAAAGAAGTCCCTTTAATATTTTTTATAAGGCTGCTTTAGTGGTGATAAATTCCTTTAGTTTTTGTTTGTCTGGAAAACTCTTTATCTCTCCTTCCATTCTGAATGAAAACCTTGCTGCGTAGAGTATTCTTGGCTGTAGGGTTTTTTCCTTTGAGTACTTTGAATACATCATGCCTCTCCCTCTAGCCTATAAAGTTTTTGCTGAAAAGTCAACTGATAGCCTTATGGGGTTTCCCTTGTACAAAATTCATTACTTTTTTCTTGCAGGTTTTAGGATTCTCTCTTTATCTTTAATACTTAAATTTTAATTTTAGTGTATCTTGGTGTGGGCCTCTTTGGGTTCATCTTATTTGGTACTCTCTGTGCTTCCTGTACCTGGATGTTTATTTCCTTCCCCAGGTTAGGGAAGTTTTCAGCTATTATTTCTTCAAATAAGTTCTCTGCTCCCTTGTCTCTCTCTTCTCCTTCTTGGGATGCTTATAATGCAAATGTTAGTATGCTTGATGTTGTCCCAGAGGTCTCTTAAACTGTTTTTGTTCCTTTTAATTTTTTTCTTTTTCTGTTTAGCTTGCCTGATTTCCTCTACTCTGTTGTCTAGATCACCGATTCATTCTTCTGCATCATCTACTCTGCTGTTGATCCCCTCTAGTGAATTTTTCATTTCAATTATTGTATTCTTCAGCTCTGATTGGTTCTTTTCTATATTTTATAATTCTTTGTTGAAGTTCTTACTGTGTTCGTCTATTCTTCTCCTTAGTTCAGTGAGCATCCTTATGGCTATTACTTTGTACTCTTTATAAGGTAAATTTTTCATCTCTATTTCATTTAGTTCTTTTTCTGAGGATTTTTCCTGTTCTTTTATTTGGAAAATATTCCTCTGTCTCTAAATTTTACCTAGTTTTCTGTGCTTATATCTATTTAATAGGTAGATCAGCTACATCTCTCAGCCTTGGAAATGTGGCCTAATGTAGGAGATGTCTTATGGAGCCCAGCAGCATGCTCTCTTCTTGTCCCCTATTCCAAATGTTCCAGGTTTGTCCCCTGTGTGGGCTTCCTGTTATCTTCTTTTGTGATTGGGCTAGGTTTGTGGGTGGGGGGGTAACATCTAGGTTGACTGGTTGTAAGGTCTGACTACCTGTGGCTGCTGCAAGCATTTTATTGGGCAAGGTTGGCCCCCAGAATGGCTGGCTGTGAGTCTTGGTGATGCACAAATGCTGTGAGTTCATTGGTGAGTGAGTCAGACCCCTGATGTGTCCAGTTGTGGGATCCAGTGGGACATGTCTGCTATGAGGTCACTGTTGGGCAGTGTAGGCCCCTGGTGTGGCTGGCTATGCAGCCCATGACTGCTGATAGATCACTGGTGTGTGGGACAGGCCCCTCTTACCCCCGTGGCTGGTTGTGAGGCCTGGCTTGGTGAGTCTGCTGCAGGCTTCCTGTCATGGGCTGCCTGTGCTGCCTGGCTGCACTAGTTTGCCTCAGGTGCTCTAGTGGGTGGGACAAGCCCCTGTCCTAACAAGCTAGAAGAAGGATTCCAAAGTGGTTTCTGCCAGTGTCTGTGTCAGCACAGCTAGACTAGATCACAAAAATGGCTGCTGCCAATGTCTCAGTTCATGGGTGTGTCTCCCAGTCACCTCCTGCCTCTCTAGCAGGTGCTCCAAGCATGGTAAGTGAGTTTCTTTTACCAATGGATTATGCATATTTCTATTTGTTTTGGGGCTGTTTTCTTTTTTTTTTCTTTTTTTCTTTTTTTTTTTTTTTTGCTGGTTTCTGGTTTGAGTGTGTCTGTGAGTGGGCCCTTTAAGAGCATGTTTTCCTTTCCTTGAAATTCTGTAGTTTTCCTGGGTGTATTCCACATTGGTTTTCAGCACCAGGTGTTTTGATGTCTCATCTCTCTTGTGCTGAATCTAAGGCTAGTGGTGTCTAATGTGGAGCTTGAATTCCTCACTCCTCCAGGTAAAGCTCTGTACCTTTGAGATCGCTCCTGACCATGAAGTGCTGCAAGGGTGTGGTTTTTCCCTCAGCAGGACTGTATCTCTGCCTCTTCTACCTCTCTCTGTGTTGTTCCTTGCTGTGGAGGTTCTTTTAATCCAGTTTCTAGATCTCTCTTGAGGAAATTATTCCACATGTAGTTGTAGGTTTGTTGTGTCTGTGGGAGGAGGTGAGTTCAGAGTCCTCCTATGGTGCCATCTTCCAACTCTCCCTCCAAAAATGGAAATTTCCACTTTTTCATCTTGGCAGTTTTGGTGGTACGGGTGTTGGGGACTATGGCCTATCTGGATGTATATGAGAGCTTCTTCATCTTTCTTGCAACATTTTGTGAAACCATCTACTCTTTCCTTATCCACTTTCATCCTCTGAGTCACTGCCAAACACTAGCAAACGGACCCTGCAGTAACTCTCTGCTTTTATGTGTTCTAAGGATGGCCCTGACCATATTTTTTCTGAGATTGGCATGTTTCTTTTAGAAGAATAGCAACTTTTTGCTCCTCTCTTGTAAACTGTTCACTTTTATGTTACACAGGAAATAAATGTCTATACTTAAGTGAAAACTCCCAATCTCTTAGTACATATGGTGAAGATTTACAATGCCAGATACACACATTATTGTTAGAAAATAAAAGAGAGTCTTAGGTTTTAATGGCATAATTTAATATACATGCATTAGTAGTCTATTCATTTTTAAACAAAGGATCTTTATCACACTGCCTAAATCCATTTTCTGTTTAAAATTTATATGGTTTCCCAGCTAGACATTATAAATTTCCTTTTATTATCCAATGGTCTAAAGAAGTAGACATAAATAACATGTATCCAATCAGTCTCTTCTAATTGGTTCTAGGCAAGAGAACTAGTGCTCATTGAGTACCTATTATAAGAAGGACTCATTATTCAAATTTTACTTACTTAAGTGACACAAAATCCCCATAAAGTGTATCATCCTTCACCTTCCAAAAGAAAATGACAATCAAAGAGATAACATAGCTAGTAGGGCCAAGATATAACTTAGATCCCAGGTTTTTCTGATTGTTTCTGAATTCTGAGAAAATCGTTATCTTACCTAGAAATTCCAATGTATAATTTTCTATGTCTCAATGATAATAGTCAAAATGTCTTTCCTTTCATATTTTCCCTTCCTCTTCCTTCCTTCCTTTTTACCTCCCTTCCTTCCTTCATTCCATCTTTCCTTCTTTACTTCCTTCCTTTACCAAGGGAATCAGCTAAACATTTTAATTGTCTAATTTGTAGTTGTGTTCCAAAGTCCACACAGGTTCTTCCACAACTTTATTCTTCTCTGGTCTCAGGCTGCCAAGAGTGTTTGCACAATTCCTATGCTTTTCAGGCTTGGCCTAGTCCTTCACTTGGCCCTGTAGCTGGTACACTGATGGAATTAGGAGATAAGTACCAATTGGCAAGAACTTTAACCCACTTTTGTCCTCATGCTTAGACCTATTGGTACTGTATCACAAAAGGCACAAGGGAATTCAAACTTGGAATAAGGGTTTGAGAAGTAATGTCAGGGTCACACAAGTAATTTATGTAGCTATGTCCAAAGAGAACGGAAATGTGCAGACCAAAGGAGTAGAGACTGTCTCTTTGTATGATGAAACTTCAAAAGTCCTCTATTTTAGCAGACATTTAGTTTTCTATTTGATATGGGTCACAGGGACATGTAGCCATACCACCACAAAACGTCTTTTACAATTTTCAAGATTCACTATACTTTCTCAGATTTTAGAAAAGTGGTTGCATTTGGCTCATCTGTTACCTTGCTTGGATATTAGATCCCAGTATAACTGAGTCCAAATTACGTTTATTTCAGGACACTTTCCAGTTGGTCATTTCACAATAATCTGCAGGAATTTATACAGAACATTGTTTTGATAGATCAAGTGGTCCTCTCAACTTATACTAGGTAATACTTCTGATACAGTTCTTGCAAGGGTCAATGAAACTGAGCCCTGCCCATTATTGTAGACATTTGAGTGTTTACTAAGAGGCCAGTGAAACTCAATCTACTCCAAGACTCATGCATTTTCCTTATATTTTACTTCTACTGTTATTCTCACTTGGTTTGGAAAATTACCTTATGTTTTACTAGACATTTTCAAAAGAGTTATTATTATAAAGGCAATATATACTCAATGTAAAATAAATCAAGCTACACACACACACACACACACAAACACGCAAATGTAAAGTCTCCAGCTTATATACCAATATAAATTTGGGTATCATCCCATGCACTTTAATTCCATCCAACACAGATGTCTCTCTCTTATTTCCTCTGTCTTCTGTGTTACACGCTAGTCTATACATTTCATAATATTAAACTTTTTTTCTATAGTCTCTTCCAGAAATACACAATGAAACTAAATTACTCTCAGAGCTAATACATCTACTATATTCTATGTATTGCTGTTTGAAAGTCCTTGCTGAGCCTATGGAGCTCACTTTCAATCTCTACAAATAATCTCCAGCTTCTAAATTTTTAAGACATTATCCCTTGGGAAAAATTATTTCTCCCAATTTGGATCTGCTGCTCTGTATTTTCCAGCTGTTCATAGGTTCACCGTGTTTCATATCTCCTAAGCAAATCAACAGGGCCTATGAAATTGAACCTTTCCCAAGACAGATTCTTTGAGCTCACCTCACTATTCGGAGCTCAATTCATATGATCCCTTGCAATTGATCCCTTCTCAAGATCAGGCAGTGTTAGAACAAGAATAGTGGACAATGGCCTCAATTCTTCCTTTTATGACTTGATGGGGCTGGAAAAGAAGAGGGAGGAAAATGAGAGGCACCACCTCAGCTTGTATAATGAGTGTGTGCCTTGGGCCTGCTATTCCTTGATTCTCTCAGGAGTAAGCATGCCTTAGTGGGAAATACCAACCCTGATTGTTTGGTGGACAAGTTCCCTTAGGGTATAAATGTTTTATAAATCTTGAAATATATATTTATACATATAATCATATATAGTATGTTAATATACAATATATTTTATTAATTTTTTATAAATATTTATAAATATTTTATAAGGTCCTTGATAATGGGTATAGGAAATCAGGAAAGATGCCAGGATATACTTCATGGCCGTGAGCTCCCCAGCTTCACTCTTCTTACGCTCCCTGATCTAGGGTTGCACTGGCAGGTCTGTGCAGGTAGAGCAAACATGTTGAAGACTTTTATTCTAAAATTTTCCCTACAATTGTAAGTTGAGGGTACTGTCAGACAAAATTAGGTTAAGGCTTCAGTTTTTATTTTGAGAGAGCCAATCATAATATTGGTGACGGGGTTGAGCTAGGCCTTCTGTATAATTTTTTTCCCTCTGCTTACTATTATCAGGCACTGTTCTTACCAATTTAATAATTAATATGACACACTAGGCAGGTATTACCATTATCTCCATTTTACGGAGGATGAAATTGATACACAGAAAGGTTAAGTAATGTGCACAAGGTCACAAAGCTAATTAGTAGAGCCAGGATTCAAACAAAGGGAGAATTATTCCAGAACATAGTCTCTTAAACACTACATTTTATTTCCTCTAATAATAGATATTGATATACTTATATTTTCCGTGTATGACCTTCTTATACTTTGGAGGGCATAATTAGCCTTATGAGAATCAATGGAATGAAAGTTGTGCTATTGTGTTTTCAAAGTTGACAGATCATTAATGTTGTAGATGTTTATGGTAGAAAACAGAACAAATTGTAATTGATAATGCAAACATCAGTGAGTGGGGAAATATTAAAGAGAAGAGCTTGGGGCCTCTGGCACACTGCATAGGTAAAGAATAAAAAAGAGGAAGATATTGTATGTTGATAATATGGAGAATAATTCTACTTCCTAGAAATGTCATATTAGAGACCTGCCTTCCTCTTTTTTCTTCTAATATGCTCTGGACTGAGCAGTATCTTGATTCACTGATCTGTTGATTTCAGGTGTCATCAGTTTAGGTCTTGTCTTTGGTATCTGGCTAGGAGCTATGAGCCCAGCTTTACTTACAAGAAGAGAGTTTGCTCACCAGCACAGGTCTAATGGTGTACTGGCAAATCTATAGTGAACTCACAACTGTAATTAAGCTCTGTAGGCTCCTTGACTTCACTGTGTTTAGAAATGAAAAGGAGACCAGAAAGACTTGTATAACTCTAGTCTTCCATTTTCCTATCAGACACATCTCTACCAAAAGGACAAAACATAATTGCAAACAACTAGTACAGGCTAACTTAGAATATAGTCTGTGTCCCCACAGTGTTCTACTCCTCTTCCTCTCAATTATAGCTTTGCCATATTTTATCATCAATGTATTTTCTTTTCAAATGCAGAATGCTTACTTTCTTACATCTCATATACAGACTCCTTGGAAATGGTAGGGGGGAAATGAGAAAGGAACAGAAAAGGAGGTAGGAAACAAATTCCATCTACCTTGAAATTCTACCCTGGACATCTATTCTCCAAACATTAAAACTTCTATGGTTCTCTTGTAGTGCGGCCTTATTCATTTAGTCAGCTGTTAGATATTGTACTGGCTATATAAAGAAATTCATCCTTCTAAGTCCTTAACCACAGCAATAAATCAAGGGAATAAAAGCCACAGAACCTGATGGGCAAGTGACTAGGTGGTAGCATAGAGGAGAGATTTAAGAACATCAGGAGATCCATTTTGGAAAAGGATTATCTGCTTCTTTTTGCTACCAGAGTAGCTGCCCACCCACCATATTTCCACCTTCACCTGGAAATACTCCTAGGCAGGAAAAAACACATTGAGTTCATTACAACATTCTATGAATAGTGGCTGGGGACTATGAATATATTAATACCTAGAACAAATAGAGGAAATAGTGTTATTGAAGTGGTGTAAGAGTTAAGGACAAGGAGAAGCATTGCCCAGCAAGACTGCAGTCATAGAGGGACATAATCAATGGTCAAACCATGGAAGCATGAAGCACGAAGGGAGTTGGGGAAGAAATACCCTGGATACTCTCTGCTGGTGTTCCCTCAACTCCCACCTTATGGCTTCTTCAGAAACCAGAGAACAAAATTCCTTAGGTTACAAAATGTATGGTGGTAGTCTCTAGGGCAAAGCATAGAGCAGAGAAGGACAGACAATGAATCTGGAAGGAACAGATAGAGAAAATGGTGTGAAAGAGAGTGAAGAAGGAAGAGATAGTATCTTAAAGACTGTTTCTCAACATTCATATGTTGTAGTAGGCAGACGCCCAAGCCTCATAAGAAGCATAGG
This sequence comes from Equus quagga, assembly GCF_021613505.1. NCBI lineage: Eukaryota > Metazoa > Chordata > Mammalia > Perissodactyla > Equidae > Equus > Equus quagga. The sequence continues at coordinate 15,240,105 of NC_060287.1, read as the reverse complement.
CCTAAGAAAGAGTTTTCTTCATTTTTCTTTCCTATTTTATACATCTCAGCATGGTAACTACATTTTATTTTTAGTGAATGCAATTCCTTTAAAGAAGTTCATGTTGTCATGAAGCATTTTCAATGTTCACCATTATACTTGGATGAAAAGAAAAAATGTAGATGAATCTTTGAAAAATATTTAATCTGTGATGCCATCAGTATTCAGTCGATGAGAAAGTTTTCAAGGGCTGAAAGGTATGTCCTCAACAGAACGACATGCAGAGTATTTAGTTCCAAGAATTCTGTTTTACACCTGATTCTCTTTAGGCATTCTCCCTTTAAAGTTTAAAAGCAATTGTATAGAGTCATTAACATGATAGTAAAGACGAAGGGAGTGAGTTACTCATCTCTCTTGAGGAGAAATATTTTGTGTTTGATTCTTGTGAACAAAGAGGTAGGAGTATAAATGAGATATTTTTGAGAAACCTAAATTTCAGATATCAAATGTTATTCTACTCTTAGTTTTAAAGCTACTAACATAAAAACATGCTTCAGGAATTTTATGGCAATTATGAAATGCTTTATTGCTTTCACATACTTTTAGCTATGTTTGGGGGACATTTTTAATACAAGTTTTGGTGGAAAAAAGAGTAATACTTGATTATTTAAATGAACATAAAATATAGCTATTAAAATTTCAGCTTACATTTTCAAGCATTAAAGATTATTCTTACTTTATTTTGATCAAGCAAACCTAAGTTTATTAGACTGAAATAAGAGAGAACACAACATTGAAAGAGTCTCGGCAGAGAATCAGAAGGAGGAAATGAGGAAATGATAGTTCTAGGTCTTTGGCTTAGGTTGGGAGATTTTTTTAATTGCAGTTATTCTTACTATTTTTAAATTTTTTATTCTGATTATTAATTCAATCCATAAATTTTCAATTATTAATTAGGCCTGTGAGACAGAAAACTGAGAATGTCAAGGAAAAGATACAAGTATCAATTAGTGTTCCAGAAGGAAAGAGGTAGCATATAAAAGGTAAGCAAAATAAGTCAGATAGAGAAAGACAATTACTGTATGACTTCACTCATACGTGGAAGATAAAAAGTTAAACACATAGATATGGAGAACAGATTGGTGGTTACCAGAGGGGAGGAGGTGGGGGGAGGGTGGAAGGGGTAAAGGGGCACAGGTGTATGGTGATGCATGGAAATTAGACTTTTGGTGATGAACAGGACACAGTCTATATGGAAGTCAAAATATAATGTTGTACACCTGAAATTTACATAATGTTATAAACCAATGTGACCTCAAGAAAAACAACAACAAGGTAATAGAAGTGAGTTCAGTGAACAGACTTTTTACAGTGGTATGGAGAAGGAACATCAAGGGTAACTGATGAGGTATGATGAAAGACTTAATGGCTAGTGATATTTGGAAGCTGTTATCATCCATCCTGAGACTAAAGGGGTGAGAAGAGGGCACAGTTATTGAAGGCCTGTGAGAGAGGTAACTATAGGAGAGGTACATCTGCCAAGAAATGTCTTTCGATTAGAGGAGCATAGCCTTTGCTAACCCTCAACCGTGCAAGGAGGGAGCTGAGAGAATAAATACCACTTCCCTTTCTTTTCACCTCCCTTGTCCCCCATAGCTGAACCAATTGGAAGTGCAGAGTAAGGGAGCCAGAATGGTGTGATCTACAGAGATCATCTGGACGTGGAATAGACCAGAAAAGTATAGAGAATTCATTGAGAGGGGGCAAATCTAAAATATACAACACAAGATGCGTGCTTAGAAGCAAAGGGAACCTAAGATTCTGATAATAACTGCTAGAGTTAAAGTCTCTCCGTGAGGATGTATCTCAGAATGTAGTTTACTGCCAATATTTGTAGTAAGGCAAGGCAATAAGAACTAAATCAATTTTTGAATTCAGTTCAGCCTGAGTTTCAAAGTTTTATCTTGGCCATGACGTTGAAGAGAGCTACAGTTTTCCATAGATAATTGTTATTTTATTAAAAAACAGAAACAGAAGTAAAGAGTTGATACTCTTTATGGCTTGATGCTCTGTTAAGTAACAACTACGCAGCAGAGCCACAAGTCAACCTCAAACATTACTTTTTCAATGTAATTGCCAGCAGGGTTCCAGAAATTTAGACCAAGTAGTGTTTGGAGAAGGCTTCATTAGAAATAAATGATGGAAAAGGAACACCACCAAGAAAAGATGTCAAAGAAAGAAATTGGGAAAATAAGAAGTAAAAATCAAAGAGAAAAAGATTGAAAGCAAAGAAATTAAAATCAAGTACAGATAAAGTGTCAGTATAAAGAATCAATCCTTTTCTATTAATTGCCATTATTTCTATCTCTGTTCAAGGAATCCCTGATCTTTTGGATTGTATATCTTTGTGCTTGTGTCTGTATGTATATGCACACACTCATGTGTGTAATTATCATCTAGAACGTGGAATAGTTCCTGTCACCAGGCAATAACTAGCCATTAGTTTGTGTCATTTAAGTAAAATTTTTCACCGTCATGTAGACCAATGCAATGTGAAAGTAGCGAGTGCAGTTCAAGAAACTAACTATGCAGAAAGGGCATTTACACCTGATGGAAGAGGAAAATTCTGTAGACAGATTTGTGCCTGTCTTCAAACCTTTCCCCATCTGAATAACCCCTGAGGTTAAATAGCTGGTAGACATCTGTAGGCAGAAGTAAGAGAAATGAGATCATCAAGGAACAGTATCGTGCTTACAACATGTGGCGAAATGAGTGGCTCTTCACCATCTGTTATTTGTGTGTGTATTTTATTATGTAAATGTTCGTACACACTGCATTCTAAACAAAGGAACATTACTTCCACTTTGTTGGTGCTGCCAAGCTTGCGTATGTGTCCTGGAAAAAGAAAGTGGCAGACAGGAAATTCAGGGTTCATCCAGCCACTTGTGTCCCCACTCCTTTCACCAGGAGGGTGAGAGACTCTAAGTAGGTTTGATTTCTTTTCTACATCCTCTTAACAAATACAAAGCTTGACTGTGAATGGAAAACAATGTCTTAAACACTACAGTTATGGTCGAAAGCTTCTTTTGCTGGCGCCCACGGGAAAAAGATACTGGAAGCTGGGATGCCCTGGGATGCTTCCAATGTACACCAGTGATAAATCCAAGCTAGAAAATAAATTTGGACAGAGAAAACAGGCTCTGTTCAATTTTCTCTCATCTATTTAATTCCTGGCACATATCTCTGGGTCATGGGAAGGTTCTGGTGGACTGCTGTCATTGTCTCCCCCAAAACAAGAGGGGTGTGTGTGTGCATGTTTGGGAGGAATGAAAGTGAGGAGATTTGGGCGACACATATTCTGGTTTAAATTTTCATAAAATTACCAATTTAAATTGAAATGTAATTATCCTAACTGGCATCTTTTTGGCAGCAGCTTAAAAAAAAATCCCCCGGCTTTACTGTACCAAGCAAAAGCCCAGAGGAGTCCTGACACTGGCCTTTAATCAAAAGCTGAAAAGACACAAAAGCTTTCAGATAATCTATGCCAAGCTATCTTGGACAGCATGGAATTGCCTGGAGCACCCTTCTGGTGGCATTTAAAACACCTGGTGCCCTTAGAAAAAAAATACATCTGCGCCTGCAATTTCTCCTTCTGTAATTTCCTTAAATCTCTCTATCTCAACCCATTCTCCCATCTTTAAAAGTAGGGATGCTGCAGTGACAGGAAAATAAAGCAATTTTATTTACCGAGAGAATGATACTTGTCATTGGCTCTGCCTGGAGGTGACAGACTCAGGTGCCCATCTGTACCAACACTTCCTCCCTGTTTATTTCATGTGGTTTAATATAATTAAACTATCATTGTGCTCATTGATTCAGCTCAAATTTTAATTTGATAATTGGGGAAAAGGTGTGCATTTGAAATGGAGGCAATTAATTGACACTTTAAATGCACTTGAACAGAAATAATTTAAGTTACACCATACTTAGTGGTGACTTCTGCTGCTGTGTTTATGTGGATTCTTTGATTTAGCTCCTATCATTAATGGATAGAGGTAAATAACGTCGCTCAGCCTAAGTCTTTCGATACTGGCAGTCTAATTCTGCAGTTTGGAAATATTTTCATTGCCACAAACAATCCCATTCATTTCATAGTCATTGGCTTTTCTAAAATAAAGACATTCTAACTTTGAACAACAATCTAATCATTCATAACTAGTCTCACATATATGCAACATAATTATGCAGATTGTCACATAATTTTGTCAATAGACAGCCTGATTCTCATTCTAACAAACATCTTGCACAAAGAAATAATGAGAATAACAAAGACACAGTTTCTCAATTTATAATACCCATCTTTCCCATGATTTAAATAAAAGGAAGAAAAATAAGTAGTCTTTACTTATCTAATTTTTCTCCAAGGCCATTTTTACTTTAATTTGTTCCAAGGGAATTTATATATTTTGGTAAACTCACTGAAACTTAAAAAGGAACCATATTTATGGATAAAGCAAATTTTTTTGTGTTAATTATCTTCCATCTGGAAACAAATATGCTTTCAGATTTTTTGAGGATTTGAGAACAAAAGCTAGTTTGTTTTAGCAACTTGCAAAATCTTCATCATTCTTACTGGAGCTCTTTTCTTCACAGAGCCTGAAATAAATACTTTTAATCAAAACTGAAGCAAATTCAATTTTACAAAATGGTTAACCACGAGAAATGATACCTGTAGTAAATAATGTTACTTAATAAGAATTATTAGCTGTTTCTGCATATGCCCTGAGAGGACTTGCTCTTAATATAAAGGATTGGAGCAACCATTTTGCATTTTACATGAAAGCTTTCGCTCTAGCTAGCTTCAATCTATTATTCAATATTTTTAATATTCAGTGTCACCATAGATGAACCTAAGGAAGTTTTGGCAGGTCATTTTAGTTAAGTAACCGCAGTCTTTTTATTAAAGCTGGAAACCTCATTAAAATAGGCTCTGTGAAGATTTTGTAAACTCCAGCTTCAAACCAAAGTTGGCAATGCTGCTCCAAAAAATCTTTTCATATAAATGTAGTTCTTTTGGCTCTTTTAAGTTTCTGAAAGCAAGAAATGCTAAAGAACAAAAAAAGGCAAGAAGCAAAGAAAACAAACAAAAGAACACACGAAATGCACTCACATCACACACAAAATGCACACATGTCACACAAGTACTCATATACATAAGTGTGGTTACCCGAAAACAAATCTGTTTCTCATATCTTTTCTTCCCATTAGCTACTTTTCAGACAAAATTCTCCCAAAGCATCTTTGCTAAATCAGCTAATGAAATAGTTATAAAGAAAGAAAACATAATCCTAAACATAACCTTTAACTATTCTTGAAAAGAGGCCTTGGTTACAGAGCAGAATTGAGGTCTTCGGAAAGATCGGAGAATTTTAAGTCTAGAAGGGAGCTGAGAGATCAACTGATCTGATAACTCAGTAACACCACAAGAGACAATGGGCCGGAGATTAAAGACTATGCAAACTCAACAACCAGTCACTGACGGGACCAGGATTATGAAACAAATCTTCGGACTCCCAGCTGAATGCTTATTCTACAAGGCATTGCGTGGAATTTCAATATTCCTGGTTGAAATGTTATTAATTTGAGGCAATCTGACATCTAGATTAGTAAATCCGTTTGTGATTAGAACAATATTTAGGTTTTGTTCCTTTTTAATTTTTTTGGTAGAAAAAGCCAAATTTCACAAATCTAAGTCCTTATTTTCTAAAATATCCTCATTTCTATCAACTTAAACATAAAGAACATCAATACATTATTGTTAATATTCTTTAAAATTTGAATTCATCAGTAATCCCTTTTTAAAATCTATTTTGTTGTTTGTTTTCTTAATCTATTTTGTTGTTTGCTAATTCAGTCACAGAAAGATCTTTCTCTTTTTCTCCAGCATTTTCTCCCTAGTACTGAGAACATTTTTTGAAAGCTTATTAGTCAGATGGAAGTACTATCTAGGTAGGTGAAGATATTAAATCCTTAACTCACAAAATAATGGCTATTACTAGATAATTTTCCTTTGGTTCAGGCTCAATATTTCATTAAAATAATTCTTCTTTTTAAAAATGGAATATCAAGTCAAGGGATAGGCATATTCTGTTGGTGCTTATTTAAATGGCAAAGGCTTTCCCTTATGAAGGAAACCCAAAATTCCTCAATTTGATTTCAGTTCAGCTCAACAGAATTAATATCTAGCCCTGGTATGGGTTCTTAGAGAAAAAAAATATGTATATAATAGAGTTATTTGTTTCAAACTAGTTGAGCAATTCATATACATTCACAAAACCTGCCACAACATTCAAGAAAGGTACAAGAAAGAAAGAAAAGTGGTTCAATGTGCTGTGCTAGTCACAAGAGGTGTTAAACTGATAATATTTTTTTATTTGAGGAATAATTGAATATATTTTGCATTTAAAATGTTTTTTCAGACTAAATATCAAAATAAATTGTATGAGGAATGTAGTTCCTGGTTCTGTTAAATAAACACTTTTTCTGTGACCACTATTTGCCTAGAAGAGTATCAGGCAAAAAAAACACAGTGAGTTTATGTGAGGAGCCTACAACCTCCAGTTGTAACTGTGACAGCAATGAAAATCTAAGAGCTGGATCCCTCTTCTTGTATTGGGATAATTGAGTCAGATATATCTGAGCTATGAGGATATTTGGAAATGACCAAGGAGTAGACAGAAATAATTTAATATAAATTCAGTGCCTAGAACAAGATATAAAGATATTAACAATCCACAAATTACCTGTTGATATCAGTAATGGTTGCATATTATCTACTCCTTTATATGTACATACACTATTTCTCAGTTTTGGGGAATATTTGGAACAGATTTTTTCCTAAAACTGGAACACATAGCAGTTTCTCAGAAAGTCTACCCTTATTTACCAAATGATTTCTTCGACTTCGAACAAAAGTAAAATTGATATATTCAGCAAATTGCAATCTCAATTTTCAATGTCAAAAATAACCTGAAGGTAAGTTTCACCAACCTATTGTGGCCACTAAAAGATAATTGGCACTCATGTAAACATTTCCCTAATTTTCAAAACCTTGACATTTAAACAGCAGCTTCCACTTAGTTATACTATCGTCTCTCTCTGCGTATTAACGTTGGCCTGCTGTTTTACAGGCTTTCCAAGTGTACAGGAAATCTGGCTGAGTTAGCAGTTTTGTTTTAATGTATTCCTGGAAATTTTATCTTCAGCAGTTCTGTGTGCTTTCAGCAAGTGGCTAAAATGGATGCAGGTTTTCTAAGTCTGACAAGGTCATGACTAATAACACCATCGGTTGCAAGAAAAACCGTGTAGCAGCAGGTTCCGATGGCATATGAGAAATGGCATGTGTGTCAACTTGCCATCCGCCCTCTACTTCTTTATATTAGTTTCATTGTAATAAAATCAGAGGGAAGATCTCTGGGCACTGAAGCTACTCATGCCACTTTTGAAAGTTTCAATAATTGCGCTGGCAGCTTAGAGGCCTTGTTAAACCAGGAGATGCAATGCGTGTGTGATTCCTTTTCTGAAGGATTGCCAGTGGCCAAGACAGATACTCTGGAAAGCATCACACGGAGAGCAGTGAAACTCCTCTAATCAAGAGTTTGTCCATTGCCAAGCATTTCTGCTGTTCTCAGAATATATTTACATGCAGTCTCAAGGAGAGCTTCTCCAACTGCAAGGGTAGCACTCACTCTGCAGGCTGCAAACTGCATTTAGGTATCCTGTGCATGTCACCCTGGTTTTGGTGTTCAGCATCCAGTTCTGAGCTGATGTGGCTTTCCACAGTGCACAGGCAACGAAAGCCGTCTGTGCCTGAGTCCTCCCTGAGGGATCAGCCTTGCACTAACCTAGTTTCTCAGCCCAGGTCCACCTGTTGAAGAGTATCGGGCTGCTGGAATAGTGGCTTTTCTTTTCCAAGTAGGAAGTATATTGCCTTGGCCATGTTATTAGGGGAAAGACCCCCAAAGTGTCCACTTGAGTTCAAAGTCTGAAAAGCTGAACCCGACCTGCAACTTCAATTTTAATCCCAACGAGTTTAGATTTAGAATGTTTTAAATGGAAAGGCAGAGCACTCTGAGATGAAAGCTATTGTTTTATGTGTTAATAAGGCTAAGAATGGGTTTTCTGTAGCTAATAGCCCTCCTCTGAATCACTGCTTTATTTACAGTGGAGGAATGTCGTAGATATCGTATTTCATCAGCCATGATGGCTTGAATATGTTCCGTGAATAATTACAGTATCTTTTCATCTCCCTTTTGTTATAGGAAACCTTTATAGTAAAGGCTTTTAAATATGCAGTGGGAGTGTGTAATCCAAGTATCAAGTCTGACGAGAAATTGTTCTGGCAAGTTCAGAACTCTCTCAAAATTCATGGTTTGGAGTTTCATATCTAATTGGAACCTTTTAATGTTGGAATAGGTTTGCTCTTATGAAAAGAGTGTAAAGCTTTTAAGCAAGGAGGAAAAAAACCTTTAAGAAATACTCAGCAGGATTCTGTGACATTAAAATTATGTTTATTTAAAAACAGAAACTCCCGTGTTCTGGTGTCTTAACATAAAGAGAGTCAAAAATGGGAATTACATACACATTGACAAGAATTACAAGGCTTTGAAAAATTGCTTGTGCAAAAGGCTTTGCGAGTTGCTGTTGAGCCAAATAATTGAAAAATATCTTGAGAGTGTCAGCGATGTAATGGGGGTTTCTGCTTAACAAGTTGCCATTTGCTAGAATTTTCTCTCGAGTATGTGCCAGCTGTGTAAAGACCTAATTCGGGTTTTTGGTCTCTTAATATTGACTTAGACCATCCTGGGATCATTTGCTGCTGCATTCCTAGGTTTTACAGTGAGGGGAACAACCCTCTCCCCTTTTATGAAAATATTTTCTAGTTGTCACTTTTGAACTCTCGTCTGCAGCACAAGGCAGGCACATTAGTCATGCTAAGTGATCAAATAAAAGGAATTAGAAAATCTATCCTTCCTGGTCTCCTTCCAATCTCTGTATGTTCAGTGCAAATGGCTCTCATATGGCTTAACCTCGGTGAGAATGTTATGTGTATTGCATGGAAAGAATCCTTTCTAAATATTAAGCTTAGAAAGAAGTTGTCAATGTAAGGCATCGTAGTGCACAGGTAAACCTTAGCTCAAGAAACAGTACTTCTCGTCAGTAACAAGCAAAAATGGCTTTGGCAGCATCTACCAAATTGAGCTTTTGGAAAACTGGGCCTCAAAGATGGAAAGAATTACTAAGAAAGTCTGAGGTGGGACAGCTCCCTGGTTATTTGATGCCCATTTTGGAGCTACATGTTTTAATTTTGCTAAAGTTTATCATTTTTTAAAAAGTGATTCAAGCATTTTACATTCTATTTTGCATGCAAAGATGTATTTACCTATCTCAATGACACAAAGACTTTCTTCCTCTATTTCCTTTAGGAATTTTTGAGATTTGATGCTTAGGTCTAGAAATCCTCTTGAATTAGGAATACATAGCGTTAGCTAAGGACCATGGTCACGTTCTTCCACATATAAATATCCAGTTGTTGCAACATTATTTTGTAAAAGACATTTCGTTCTCTCGTTGAAAGGCCTTTATACTTTATTTGAAAATATTTGGCCAATTATGTTTGGATCTGTTTCTGGACTCTTCTATTTATCAATGTGTCTATTTTTTATGCAATACTACATTCTCTCAATTACTGTATATTTATGAAATCAGAACATTTTAAGTTCTCCAATTTTTCCCTCTTCTAAAAAATTGCTTTGGCTATTCTTGTTCATTTGCATTTCCATAAAAATTTTGGAATCAGCTTGATAATTTCTGCAAAAACATGCTGGAGTTTTGATTGGGATTGCACTGAAATTATAAATTTGGAGAAAACAGATTTCTTAACAATACACACATAACCACCTACAATTAGTAAAATCACAATACTATCATCAGTACAGTACTATTAAGTAATTTATAGGCCTTATTCAAATTTCACCAGTTGCCCTGTGAATGTCCTCTTTCTGGACCACGATGCAATCCAAGGTCACACATTGCACTTAGTTGTCGTGCCTGCTCAGTCTCTGTTTTTCTGGAACCGGCTTCAGTCTTTCTCTTTTGTTCAAGTCCTTGACACATTTGAAAAGTACTGGCCAGTTCTTTTGTAGACTACCTCTCAGTTTTGGTTTGTTTGATGTTTCCTCATGGTTACGTTTAAGATATTCATTTTCACAAAGAAAACCATAGAAATGATGCTGTACTCTTCTCAGTGTATCACATTAAGAGGTAGAAGTTCTCACTGTGTCTCACTACTGGTGATGTTAACTCTATCACTTGGTTAACTTGGTGTCTGCCATTTTCTCCACCATAAAGTTACTCTTCTTTTCTTCGAAATTAAAAAGTACGTTGTGGAGGATATATTTCCTCACATTGGATGTGTTCTATTAATATGTTTTCACATTTATTGACCCTTTTATCTCTATTTCTGGTAAGCCTATCTACTGGATTTTTTACTTCCAGTATTAAAATTTTTAGCTCTAAAATTTCCGATTTTCAATATTTGCAGAGATACCTTATGTCTTCATTCACTACAAGTCTAATTGTCTTTATGTCACTGAGCAGAATTATAACTCTTTCTTTAAAGCACTTGTGTAATAATTCCAACATCTGCTAACCTCAGGGTTGGCATCTGTTTATAGTCTTCCCTTGAGACTGGATCACATTTCCCTGGCTATTTACATGTGAATAATATTGGACTGTATCCTGGACATTCTGAATATTAGATTGCGGAGAATCTGGATTCTGTTATATTGCTCCAAAAAGTGTTGATGCTTTTGTTTTAGCAGGCAATTAACTTGGTTAGACTTGAAGTGCAAACAGGCATGTCTGCGGTGGGCGGCTGCTTAGATCTCAGATGAGTACCTTAACCCATAGCTGTGAGCTGCTTTCCATTTGTCCCACTCAATATGTGGTTCAGTGGCCAGCCAGAGACTAGGGCTAAGTTTAAGCACAGAAATTGGGATCCTCTTTCTCTGGCTGTCTCCTCTCTAAGTCTCCTCTCACTGTCTGGTAACCCTGGTTGCCTTGTGCTTCTTGTCCAATTTCTTTTAGCCAGTAAGCCAGCAGGCTTTCTATCAGTGTTTGAACCGTCCCTATGCCACTGCCACCGCAACTGAGCTGTCCTCAGGACAAAATGCAAAAAAACCGAGGAACTCAATCTGGCTGATTGCTTTCACCAAGTTTTGGCTCTGCTCCAAAATCAGCCTATCATACTGCAGTCTCCAGAACCTCAAATTAGTTGTGACTGTAATTTTTCCCATTTGTGGGTATTTTTTCTAGGAGGATCACTCTGTTAGATGATCATTTCTCCATTAACATGAAAATTTCAGAGAGGAGTTGGAAACTGGATTTTGAATGGTTAAAAGATATTTTCCTAAAAATTACAGTGCATATGAAGAGTAAAGTACTTAAGGAGACTTTTAGACAAAACTTCACTTACCTGATATAGCAGATTCCCTTGGCTATCTCCCAGCTCATAATGAACCGCTTAATTACTCCCGCCTACTTCAGACCTCCTCAGACCTATACTGTTAGGACCTAGCAGCCATATTTATAAAATGGCACCTTGAGTCCCTGGCCAGAGTTGGTTGAGAAATGACTGGACACTTTATCTGATCTGGGGCCTGGTCAGTTCTTTGAGAATTAGGAATTAAGATCAAGAGAGCCTGTCTCTCCAATACGGCTTGGATTCTACCATATATAGTCGTGCCTCTGTTCTTCTGCCACAGTGTGATTTGAGTAGAAGCAAAAAAAAAAGCAGTTTGACAAAATAGAAATAAAGTAAATGTACAGAGTGAAGCAGAATCCAGAAATGGTGAGAGAATGGTCCTAGTGGCCAATATCTTCTAATGCTTCTTGTAGTCCCACCTGACATCTGGCTGCGTTCTTTTCTTTAACTACTATTAGTGATTCCTGTAGCCTAATGAGAAATCCCCTCTTTTTCCCTAAGCTGGCTTTTGTGATTTGCAAGTTCAAGAATTCTGACTAATCCTTACACTTGCCCTCTTACAAGCATTGCAAGAAGGTTGACATAACTATAGTGATGGATACACACAGAACAAATGTGCCAGGGGATGTTCAAATGGCAAGAAATGGGATAAAATTTCTTGATATTTAAAGGGAGATAATTTTTAAATCCTGTTAAAATTACCATATAGGTCTTAGGCAAGGATCCTGACTGTTAATCTGAATGCAATCAGAAGAAAATAGATGCAAAAAAATTTTATAAGCTGTGGATTTTTCTTCCTTATTTAAGTAAATGCTAAATGAGATAATGTTGTGAGTTATAAACTCTGAAAATGCAATATTTGTGTCCTGTCCTGATGCTCATTCCCCACCTTAGGGTCAATTCCATTACTATAATTAAGTTTCTGCTTAATCAATTTTATTTCTGTACTTAATAAAAAGAGGCAATTTTTCTAGATGCTCTGTTTTGCCAATTATATACCCACTAAGAAATCAATTACTTAACAAAAGTTAAAGTAATATGATTTGAACATGAATTACTCTCTAACAGGACATCAAGAGCCAGATGAAAAATCAGAAAATGTCTCCCCATCCCCCCAAATAAATAAATAAATCTCAGTAAAAGCAAATCTTGGGATCCTTTGGATTTGTCAAACATTTCATGGATCTTCCAAAACATTTTGGCAGGATAATCCCCTAAAGTGATTCATTATCCATCAATTCATATTTCAATGTCACTTAATATTTGTTGAATATTCACAACATGCCAGCATCGCACAGCTGCTGAGAACATGCTTCTCTGTCTCTCAACCTCACACTGCATGTTTTTTTAAAGATGAAAAAATAACGTAAGTTTTAAAATTTATAGCATAAATTTGTCAAGAGGATAGGAGAAAATTGGTCTGAAAACAAATCAGCACGCCCACCCTTCGAGAATTAATCTTCACGCCTATTAGGAAGATAACCATTGGTTTTAAAGCAGAAAATCATGTTTCTTATTTCTGTTTCTATATATTATATACATCCCTTATTTTTATTTATGCATAAGTTTACATACATGTATTTATATTTATCTGGAAATCTAATTTTTATTTAATTTTGACATTACTTTTATGTGTCTATGTATACTTTAATGCTACCATTACTTCTATAAATATTTCTTTTATCCACAATCTAATTTTCATCCACAACCTAATTTTTAAATCTCTATTTAGATATATGAGTATATCCATTTCTTAACAAATACTGAAATTTCCTCTTACCTGTCTCTTTTGTATTTCTAATTTGACAATAATTACATAGATACTTCTATCTTCCTTTGGCTCCCAGAAGAGGAAACACTTAATCTCCATTTGCCCCATTGATCAACAAGCTTCACCCCCTCACTTCATTCAAGTATCTGCTCAGAGAGACTTTTGCAGATCACACTGTCAAAAATGACATATACACAACTACTGGCCACACTCTCGATTCTTGGGCTTTGCTTTATTTTCCTTCCCTGATGTATTGGGTTGTTCTGAATTTGTTTATGGTCTCTTTCCACCCACTCTAATAAGAAGTCCATAAAACAGGGATTTTGTTTTTATTCTTTCCTATACCTCCATAGGGCAGAACAGTGTGTACCATCGACAGGTGCTTCACAAATATTGTTGACCTAATGAATGAATTCTCTAAGAAAAAGTATTGTTTTCCTCTTTGTTCCAATCTTAATTTCAAAACGGACTTCAATTTGCGAATCAGTCTATGTGCTGTCTTCTACATTGCCATTTTTTGTCCCGTTTGAATTTAAGATTTATTCCTTTTTGCACAAACTTCCCTCCATCCTGATTACACAAGGGCCAGGTATGCCCATTTTTGTGAAAACATCTCCTGGCTTTTTTTCTGGTAGAAATCTTCTTTAATCATTTTTTTCCTTGTATTTAATCCCTTCACCAAGACTTTTTATAAAGAATGTACATGGTGAGTGTTAATAGTGTAAGATAAATAAAATGAATTGCTTTGCAAAATTATTTAGATTCAAGATCTTAAACACTCATATGTTGATTTTTATGTAGTTTCTCTAATATTTTAATGCATTCTAAAAGGCTTCAATTAAGATAAAATATAAAAAACACAAACTTTTAAATACTCATATAAAATCTCTTTTGATTTGAATGAATGTTAATGTTTTGTTACATTTTATTGACCTAAAAGATAATTAGGGATGTAACAATATTATTAGCTATTATATGCTGTCATTAACTGTGATTTTTCCGTAATAAAATTAGAGATTCATAAAGAGCATGAAACCTTATAAAAAGGCAAGATGGGAACAATATAATTTGGGAACGAACAATTAAATTTGCTTATTGTAGCAATTTCGTGAGATATCACCAATGCACTATGGCTCCAGAACATTCCACTCACTATTTTTTCTACTCCAGAATAATGGACTGCTACTTTCCCCAAAATACACGAGGAGATTACACAGTGGCATCTGGTTGCTTTTCTTTTGCATCTTTCAAATAAAATATTATGTATTTCAGTCCAAAGTTTCCTTAAAATGCTGTATTTGTCAGTGTGCTTTACAGTGCCTAGCATGTTTTAAATTAACATTAAAAGGAAACAATAGTGATGAGCATCATAATTATTCAGTAATAGCCCAAACAGCTGCCTGACTTTCTTTTTTGTTCCTGCTTGAAATTTCTTTTCATATTTTGAAAGAGGGCAAGTGTGGAAGATGACCTTTTTGATTGAAGTTGTGTGTGTTTTTTAAGGGTAGGAATATAAATCATATTAACTGGAAGTTTAGAAAACAGATTCTCATTCTCTTTTCTCAAAAGAGTTTTGGGGAATAAGGAAAGGTTATAGTAATAATATCAAAACACTTTTGTTTTTCTGAGAACAGAGTACTACTTCCCAATAGGCATTTTGGCTGATAGAAACAAGTTAAGGTGATGATAGTTTTATTGTTATCTGCATAGACATCTGACTATTTTTTCTATTAAGTTCTTGACCTGAAAGTCTATGTAATAAGTGATAATTTGACCACAGGTAAATATTGCTGCTATATACTCTCATAACATCTTACGCATACCCATATCTCAGCACTTTCTTTGTTGAATTGTGTTAATCTATTTATGGATTTCCTCCTTGTTAGACCTCATACTCTAGAGGGCAAAGTTCACAGTTACATAGCTTTTCACGCCAAGCACAAAAACAGAACCTCTATTACGGAGTCACTGTCTTCACTGAAATACCCTGCCAGACGAGGCTTACGTGTTCCTCCCACGTACCTGACTAATAAGTGGATTAAAGGAAGTTTTTTCCCAGAAATGTAACCAACATGTAAGTTTCTCCAAGATGTTTATAAGGGTAGCCAACCATTTATATCTGTGATGATGTTTCCAAAATAATCTAGACATTTTCTATCCAAAGTACTCTGAATGTAAGATAAGCAAATGATTGGGGTATTAATTTTCTTTTCATTTACATGATGCAGTATTTGAAAGAACATTGGGCTGGGAGTTTAAAAATGTCCTTTCTAATTTTTCTTTGGCTAATCTGCTGTGCAGTTGTGTGAAATCAGTAAACTTCTCTTGGCTCAGTCTTTACAGTCTGGAAAATGAGACGGATGGTTTATGTTGTCTGTATGGGTCTGTTCAATTTCAACATCTCAGATTCGAATTTCATCTATCAGTTATCTGTTGCATTTGAACTCCCACCACTTCATTGCAATAGGTTAGAATTCTTGTCCCAACTCCCTTAGAAACCACTGTGTCTCATTTTGTTCCTATAAATCATATTTAGTTGGTTTTGCAAAACTAAACAAGGTAATTGTAAGCAAAGGCTCGAAAACAAAAGCTTAATACTAATGCTATTAAGAGCTACTATTTATTGAGTACCTAACTGATAAGGACCACGAGGTGACTTTTATATTTTTACCCTCCTAACAACCAGTTTGAATTAGGCATTAGCATTCTTATTGTTCCAGCTACATAGCTGCAAACCAAGGCTCAGAGGAGTGCAATGCATTATCCACATTTTCAAAGTTGTACATCCAAAAAAGGTTAAAGCAGAGATTAAATCCAGTTCTTGGTTTTCTTTTCAGAAATTAAAAAAATGTCTGGCAACATTTTAAATCTAACAATGTGTGTCACATGGGCAGCTGGAAGTCTAGAATAAACAACATGTTTACAAAAGCACCACGTAAATCAACAACTAAAAAAGAGTTATTTAAATTTTCAAATACAAAAACCTCTAAAAAGTGAATTTTGACAGGGACAAATATTTTTTCCAGCCTTTGTTGTCATTGTTACTGCATACATCAAAACTGTTCCCACATATGTCACTTATACTCTCACCTTCCATGGTGGGATTTTTTAGAGATAATACGTCCATGATTTCATGTTCGTCTTTAACCGAATCCCTTTCATGAGGTATTATTTTATAGCCTATAATTCCTGAAAGATACTTGAGGTAGAAATCACCTCTATAAAAATAGTTTTATATCTATAAAAATATAGAAACATTAAATTTTTTAAAAGATCAAAGGTCAGTCTTACTGTTTTTGTCTTTTTCTCCAATCACCTTTTAAGCCATAAGTCAAAAAAACAATTTCAACTAAGACTCACATGTCATATTTCAAATGGTTATTTAACTTATATAATATGGCTTGTTTCCATGCAAAAATGAATGGCTACCCCAAATTATTCCTAAGGAGCTCGTGTTTGATTTTATAATGTAACAATTCATGAATACTGCACTGACTGCCAGCACACTAATAGTGTGATGACTTCACATAAATTGCAGCCATGGGGAGAGATGGCAGGTGTTCCAGAGAGGCAAGAAGATATACTTTAAAAAACTGTAATGCATTAGATATGAAAGGTGAGAAAAAGAGAAAATTCAAGGATGAATATTGGGCTTCTCAACTGTGGAAGTGGATGTATGGTGATGTCATACAGAGATCAAAGATACAGAAAAGGACCAGCTTGAGGGCAGGAAAGAGAGAAATCATGGAAATAAAATATTGCTCTATTTTTTCTTGCATTTGATTTTTTCCTAATTTTCTTATTCCAGTAAAATACACATAACAAAATTTACCATCTTAACTATTTCTAGATGTGTAGTTCAGGAATATTAAATACATTCATAATGTTGTACAATCATCACCACCATCCATTTTTATAATTCTTTTCGTTTCGCAAAACTGAAACTCCATATCCATTAAACAATAACTTCCAATTCCTCCCTCCCCCAGCTCCTGGCAACCCCCGTTCTACTTTCTCTCTCTGATTTTGGTTACTTTAAGTACCTCATGTTAGTGGAATCATGCAGTATTTGTATTTTTGCAACCAGCTTATTTCACTTAGCATAATGTCCTCAAGGTTCACCCATGCTGCAGCATATGTCAGAATTTCCTTCCTTTTTAAGGCTGAATAATATTCCATGGGATATAGCTACTACATTTTGCTTATCCATTCATCCAGTGATGGACACTGGGTTGCTTCCATTTTAGCTATTGTGAATAATGCTACTATGAACGTTGGTGTATGAATATTTCTTTAAGACCTTGCTTTTAACTCTTTTGAATATATACCCAGAAGTGAGATTTCTGGATCAAATGATAATTCTATCTTTAACTTTTTGAAGAGACACAATACTGTTTTCCACAGTGTCTGCACAGTTTTACAGTCCCATCAACAGTGTACAAGGGTTCCAATTTCACTACATTCTCACTAAGTCTTGTTATTTTCTGTGTTTTTGATGGTAACCATCAAATTGATGTGATGTGATATCTCGTTGTAGTTTTGATTTGCATTTCTCTAACGATTAGTGAATTTAAGCATCTTTTTATGTGCTTATTGGTCATTTTTATATCTTCTATGGAGAGTTGTCTATTCAAGTCCTTTGACCATTTTTTGAATTGAGTTGTTTGTTTTTTGTTGTTGAGTTGTAGAAACTCTCTATGTGTTCTGGATATTAAAGCCTTCTCAGATATATGATCTATAAAAATCTTGCTATACTGAGCTACCTAAATGGAGAAGTTGAAGAGACACTTGTACATGTGGTTCTTGAAATGAAGACAAAAGTTGTGAGCTTTCAATATATAGATGGTAATGGAAATTTTGAGTATGGATACAAAGGCATAAGGAAGTTTTGAGCAGCAGTGAAGACCTCCAAAGTTGAATTGTGTCTCTCTAATACTTTTAATTAAAACACAGTTACCACTGAATTTTCAGGAGTGGGAAAATTAGTAAAGTACAGATTTTAAATAAAACCTACAAAAATCCTTGCAGCTTACAACCTCGCAGCATTTTTTTTTTACTACCCTAACTCAGTTCTTTAAAGCGGTTTTACCATTTTACATTTTCTTCTGCAGACCACAAGTTCTGCTATATTCTTACTCATCCATTCACTCACACACACTTACCATCAGCTGTCAATCAGTGTAATAAAGTATCATCAAAGAAATACATTACCACATGGGATCAGTGATTTTCCCATGTAATCCTGTCAGCAAAACACAAAGCCAGCTTTTTTTAGAGTCAGTTATGCTAAATAAACCATAAGCCTTGTGAATGACAGTAAGTCATCTTAAATGACTAACAGTGAGGCTACACTTTTGGCTCACAGATTTCTGTTATGATCTACACTTCCTATCATCGGGAGGTCTAGTCTAGGTTGACTTAAGAATTACCTAACTCACTAGCTAAGTAAATTATGCTATTATAAATGATAAATACAATAGAAAAATATGCAGTCTTTTTAATGAGACAGAGAGCTATCTACTGGCATAGAAAGATACTCAGGATATGTTGTCTTCGGTTAGGTTCCCACGAAACATTCTGAGAAGAGGCCTGTGCAGAGTGTTTAGTGGAGAGTGAGGAAATGAGAAAGGCAAGATTAGGTAGAAGGACAATCTGACCTGCAGTGTAATCATCACTGAGGCCTTAACTGATATTACAGAAAACATTGCCCTGGGATGGTCCTTGAGACTATACCAAAATGTGGCAAAGTGGGGAGGAGGGATCATATCCCTGTATTAGTGGTCATTGGTCACGGCCTTCCTGGAGAGGAAACATAGCTTTGGATGAGGGAATTCCCTGTGGTTGAGGGCAATTCCCAGTTTGGAGTAGAGCTGAAACTGTCAGCAGCTGACATTCCCAGTCTCTATGAGAGAGTTCTTTGGCCCTGATGAGGGCTCTGGGCGGGGTACCACACTATTCACTACAGTCCTCCCTTTGTATCACTCAGATCTGCTTATTTTTTATGGTAAGTTGACCCCTTTTTGGAAGTGCTCCTTCAAGTTTATGATTGGTTAAGTTTCCAAGGAAAACTAAAAAAGAAGGGTTAGTAGGATGAATTACAGCCCTCAGTGAAGCAGTTGATCTCAAGTCCATGATAATCAGCATACCCATTTCCAGAATCCATTCTATATTGCCGTCACTCTTGGCTAACAGGCCTGCTGGTAGAGGTGTCTTACCTGTAGGGGTGGCCCAGAACTTTAATTGTGAGACATCTGATTCTCTAGTGACCAAGTCCTTTTTATGCTGTGATTCTTTGTTTTTGCCTTTAACATTAAAACTGGACCTGGGAACACCCAAAAGACCTACCTCGTCCTGATTATCAGCATCAATTACCCCTGCTAGGATGGTGACTCCCTTTCTTGCCTGCTGGTCTCTTAGATCAAGAAGCACCAAGTAACTGGGTGGCAGCTGTAGAGTAAGCTTCAATGGAATTCTTTTTGTGTCCCACGTGTGAGGACCTCTGGACATACAGAGTTTACATTTGCAAAAATAGGAAGCAAAAATTTCCAAAATGGGTTATTGGAAATGATGTTAAACAGTGCCATTTCTGTTTCTACTTGGATTCTAGACTTATGTGTTTTACCTACCAGAGACACAGAGCCACATTAGTGGTCACTGATTTAAGTTATATATCACAATCTGGAAGATGGCATCTTATCTTCTCGGGGTATCATCTCTAAGCTGGAGCCTTAACTGTGTATACGTGTGTGTGTGTGTTTTCCTAGCTTTATTGATATATAATTGATGTATAACATTGTGTAAGTTTAGGTATACACTGTGATGATTTGATAGAGCTATATATTGTGAAATGCGTACCACAGTAATGTTAGTTGACACATCCTTCACCTGACATAATTACCATTTTGTTATTGTTGTTGCTGCTATTATTATGGTGAGAACATTAAAGCTCTACTCTCATAGCAACTTCCAAGTATACAATACAGTATTGTTAACTAGAGTCACCATCTAGTTGACCAACATCTCCCATTTCCCCACCCTTTAACCCCTCACAACTACCATTTTACTCTCTGTTTCTATGAATTTGATACTTTTAGATTCCACATATAAGTGATATCATACATATTTGTCTTTCTCTGTCTGGCTTATTTCACTTAGCATAATGTCCTCAGGGTCCATCCATGTTGTCGCAAATGGCAGGATTTCCTTCTTTTTTTATGGCTGAATGATATTCTATTGAATGTATATACCACATTTTCTTTATCCATTCATCTATCTATGGGAATTTAGGTTGTTTGTATGTCTTGGCTATTGTCAAGCTGTGTTTTTAAGCAGACGATGTGCCAAGCTATCAGGCTGACAAATTCTAGGTGGTGCAATGTACGATAGAATAAGTGGATCTCACAGCTGTATGTTCATTTACACACCACGTTTACTTTAAAATAGTTTCTTTATTCTGAAACAATATTATATGGGATCTCATGTTGGTGGATCAAATACTATGTAAGTCCTTAAAAATAATGTTAACGATGGCCCTCTTAGGAGAAAAGGCAAACACATAACAAGGAGTATTCATCAATTCAAGGCAAAATTATTGTATTTCCCTTTCAAGATAGTCAACTGGCCACAAAGTAGATCATTGGATGGTCTTAGAGGATGGGGCTATATGGAAACTCAGCTTTGGTCTCTGTTGCTGGCAAGTTGGACATTCAGCAGTGTCAGTAGCCAGATAAGAATTGTTCAGTGGAAGCTCATACTGTTGGGCTTATGCATACCTTCCATCTTTGCTACCATTGTCACTTGTTCATAACCTATTGTACCAGCACAGGAGTGGCTGATTACAGGGACTGGCTGATGTAAACTGGCCGTGGCATTTCATCAACTTGATTGTTCAGGGTCTCTTCCATGGTAGGCGCTCTCTGGTAAGGGTTGACAAATGGCATAAAACTCTTCATACCTCATTCCCTCTCTTATCTTCTTCTCCAGTCACATGCCACTTGCCCATACCTACTTGTCCCCAGTGTTATAATTTGTCTCTTTTAAAGTCCCTGACAAATCAGCTAAACTACTGCCCATGAGTTTGTATAGATTCTTACATGTCTATTTCTCTTTCCACACCTTACTCATACCTCTGGCCCTGTTTTTTCCAATTCCTGATTTATCTTTTCTGTCTTACAAAGGCTCATCTGTCTTATGTCCTCTTGGGTTTCACAGAACACATGATTTTGATTCTTCTATAAGGGTTGGATATAAACTTTATATAACATTTTTTTTGTGATAGATACTTCTAGTAAATGGGGTCTTTTAGGGAATATGTTCCAAGTGGCAGGGCTGTTTGAACTTCAGTCTAGACCTGCTGCTGACGCCTTTCTTGCTCTAGAGTCCACTCAATACCAACAGGTTTTCATGTCACCTAGAAAATGGGTTGAAATAATATTCCAAATTGTTAAATTTGCTGCCTTCAGAATCCAAAACGTCTTACTAATTAGTGTGCTGCTTCTGAATGGCAGAAGTTTGGAGAAGTAACCATCTATCTTTAACTTTAGAGAGAATGTTTTGGCATTCCTCAGTCTTGTGGAACCCTAAGAACTTCACTGACATGATTATTTTGCAATGTATATAAATATTGAATCACTATGATGTGCACCTGAAACTAATATATCGCATGTCAATCATACTTCAATAAAAAACTGAATAATAGTGAAAAGATATTAATAACCCCATTTTTAAATAAGAAAATAAGGATTAATAAGGCTCAGCTAGTAAGTGGTTGAATCAGGATTTAAACCCACATCTCTGAAAAAGAAAAAAGAAAAACCTTCACTGATGTGAAAGGACCCTGAATCTTAGTAGGGTTTATCTCCTCTGGGGCACCTTTGTCTTACCAAGGCCTCCAATGTACTTGCCAGTATTTGCCCACTTGGTTTGATTAGCATGATGTCATCTCTTTAGTGGACCTGTGTGATATTCTGCCAGATGTCCAGGTGGTCTAGGTCCCTTTGGACTGTATTATATTGGAGAGAGGGAAAGTTAATATAGCTGTGTGTCAAGATTGAAAATGTAGACTGTTCACCTCACATGAAAATGATCTCCTTCTGAGCCTCTTTGCTGATGGGGAAGGCAAAGAATGCAGCTGCAAAGTCAATGGCCACATACCACAGCTAGGTCTATGTTCCTCTGTTCTAGTTAAAATATAACACATGGCACTGTGGTGCATCCAGGAGTACTATTGAGTCAAACTTGCAATAACACATGGTTGTCTGTTATGATCCATCTAGTTGGTTTTTGCCCTTTTTTTTTTTAAGAGCCAAACTAGTGAATTAAATTGTGATATGAAAGGAACAACAATTCTTTCATTCTTTAAGTTTTTGAGGGTGGCACTAATCTCTGCCATATCCCTTAGAATTCAGTATTGTTTTTGGTTTTCTGTTGGAGAAGGGGCATGGTCTCAGAAGTTTTCATTTGGCTTTCCTACAATGGTACTTACACAGATCAAATAACCAACATGCAGCTTGTTCTAATAATCAAGTATATTTATTCCAATTACACATTTTGAGGACTAGGTTAATTACCACTGAGTGAGTCTGTGGACCAGTGAACCTACGGTGATCTTGACATGGACCAGAATTCCATTTATCACCTAGCCCCTTTTCCCTTATTCTAATAAGGGTCCATGGTGGTGCTTGGGTCCCTAGATATCATTGTCAATTCAGACTTAATTTACATGATTACCTGAGTAAATGGCCATACATATTTTGGGGGAAAGATTGAAGAAATTACTACTGAATGTACTTATTGTGGTGTTCTACGTGTTACGGGTCTGAAAAAAGATCATGATTTTTGTTGGGGCTTCTACCCTCAGGATCCTGATCACACATACAGCTTTAAATCCTTAAGCAATACATATGCTGTCTGCCTATGTTTCTTGCCCATATTTCTAGGGCCACTGCATTTCATTAATTAATTCCATAACTCTCTGCTGATCAGCTTCCTGGCTACTACTTAAATCTTGATATTTAATGCAATAATTGCATGCACCTTGTTTCACATAGTTCATACCTCCACCAGACCACTGTTATTTCAGGATCCTATTAACCTCATGACTATCAGAGAGCTTAGTTTTGTAAAGGCATATCCTCCTTTTGCCCTAACCTACAGATAATCCCCATGACTCAGTTTCTCAACAATGCCAGTGTCTCCCTCATCGTCACAATCCTTACTGCTGTAATAAATGAGTATCCTCTGGGCTATTCCAAAGAACATAGTTGTCTGGTAAGTTTTCTGAGGTGGGATAGTATATCCATTCGAGTATGCTTTATTTTCTGAGTCTTTTCATCCCTTCCTTCAATATCTGCCACAGTATTTTCTGGAATTTCTGTTTCATTTGTATGAGTTATTACTTTCTCTAAACGTTCAAGGGCTTTCCTAGAAGTATTGGTACCATCTCTAGTGATACTTGCTGTGATGTTAAATCTGACATTTTAGCAATATATTGATAAATTATTTCTTATTCAACCTCATCTTCTGCCCCCTTGTTCTAGAACCCCCAAGATCCCATCCCATACTCATCCATATCTTTTCAGACCGTATTAGCCAGATCTTGTAACAACTTCAATACAGAGTCTCTCTTCTCCCTTAGAATACATAGTACTTCCCTAATTAGGCTGTGCTGGAATTTGGTCCTTGTTATGGGTCTAGATGCCAGGAGATATGAGGAAGTAAGCATTGTTTTATAACGTCTGGCTCATATGAGACCTCTGTATGATGTCAAGTCAGGGTGTGTGGGTGTGCTGTCTTCTACTAAGGAGGAGTAGGCCACTTTTGCAAACTCAGAAGGTCAGGGGAATCTAGGGTTTAGATTCTCAGATATCCCTGTTTCAAGTCTCAAGGTTCCATTCTTTCTGGAACTGGAGATAAAATTCGTGGTGTAGGAGACCTTCTGAGACTGAGAAGTCAACTTTTTATACATCTCTACTTCTATTGAAGTCCTTAGACTGGTCCTTCATTCCATAGAGCTACTGGAGATTAGGGTTTCCTTAAATACTGCCAAAGCTACTCTGAGTCTTTCATATTCTGCCTTGAATTATTCATTAATCATCCTGAGCTATCGTTATCTCTCTAATCAGTAGAATTCAACAATAGTCATCCAATTCCACCGACCCTGTAGTTACCATTTTTCTCCTACCTCATAAGCCCGAGAGAAATTTTACCAGGCAGTGTATCCTCTCCCCTTGGTATCACATTCTGTCCACCATTAGTGAAAAGTTTAACAACAAATTACTACAAAATGGTTCAGGATATCCATACTCCACCATCCACTAGTAATAATGTTTTCATTACCCACTGACCAGTAGGTAATCCAAATGGAAAATTCCATTTTAGAACATGCTCCTTACAGCTACTACTGGAACAAGTTGTTTTAGATTGGAAGTTCCCTGGAAACAAATTGAGGTAGGAAATTATATGAAGCATCTTAATTGGTGAGAGGTTTCAGGATTTACATGTGTAAGTGTAAAATGAGTGGGGAAAATAAGATTGAGCAAAGGGAGAAGCTGGCTCATAAGCCTGCAGAGAGCTCTGGATATGGTATGGCCCTTCAGAATTGTCCAATTTGAGCTAAAGAGGCTATTTGTGCCCCCACATCAGCCAGTCATTGGCTGTGGACTCTACCCTGGAATGTGAACGTAACTTTGTATGTGGCAGTTTCCCACAGCCAAAGGGAACTACCAGTACAGGGCATGGTTATGAGTCATCAGAAGTGCTCTGAAGAAGGGATCTGGGCAGACTAGGACACTGTCCACTATGTGCTATGTGTGATGATGAAGATGATTATGATGATGTTGATAATGATTATCAAAATAATAGCTAACACTCACACAACACTTTGATGTGCCCATACTATTCTAAGATCTTGTAATATAGTCTTCAGTTAGTCCTCATAGCAACTTTGAAGAGTTAGGTAACACCATTTTTATCACCATTTTTTGAAGGAGAAACTGAAGCACAGAGAATTTGAGCAGCAGGTCTAAAGGCCACACGGGTATAAAGTGGTAGAGCCAGGATCTAACTCCAGGAAGTGGGACTATATTGAATGAAATTAAAAAAGAAATGTGCATAAAGGTATAAAATATGAACCCATTTGGGTCAAAAGCATATGTGTATGTATAGACGCAAATATACATCTATATTATTAACTATAAGATATGTGAAAGTAAATTTAAAATATGAATGTGTATATATGTAGATACATATATATATACACACACATATATATTTGGAACGCCAGTTTGTAACAGTGTTTACCGTTAGGTAATAAGACTGAGGGGCTAAAATAAAGGATTTTTTTTCTTATTCATCTTTGAGGTTTTTTAAAGTTACTCTATTTTATCTTTGTAAAGAGTCAGTCAAAATAAAATTATTCAACTCCCCAAATTCAGGTGTCTCTGTCACTTGGCTAGGGTGCAACTTCCCTCACTTATTTCACCCAGGGCAGAGATGTATTTCAGATATTGGAAAATGTTTTTATACTACTTCCCCCAAAGTTTTAGATTTTGATTCTAACTCTTCTTTTTTTTTCATTTTATCAGGCATTCTTATTTCAACTCTGAGTTTTCTACCCTCAGGGATTTTATTTATTTATGAGTTCCTGTACTTAGCGCGTGATTCACTGTCACTAGTTTTCATTTTTCCATCTGAGTTAATCTGTACATGAATGTAGGTCATGTGGATTTAATTTCTTTAGCAGCGAGGAGATCGATTGCAATACCATCATAATGTCTTTTTCTCTGTGGAATTTGTGTATATTTTGAATGACTGCACCTGCCCACTGTGGGGGTGAGGGCCATCTTTGCAGGGGCTTGAGGGTTATTACTCATGACGCTTTGCAGGAGGAGAAGGGCTAAAAGGAGTTGTGAAAGCAGTGGGAGAGTGTGCGGCAGCTTTCTGTGGTTGGGCTGGTGGAGAGCGTGCAATCCATTTACAAATGCAACTGCCCATGCAACCAGAATCCTCTAAGTTTCATATACTTATCTACTTGACCCCGCTGACACCTCATTATTGCAGGTTCCCATCTTTAAAAATTATGTGCATTTGGTGTCTATGATCTCACTTTCTCCTCTCTCTTTTCTCTGATACTTAAGTTGTTATTCCCTATCTTCTGTGATTCACACTAAGCCCATTAATTTTCCTCTATAGAACAGTAATAATCTGTCTCCCTCACTGTCTCAGAAAAAGAAATGCCAAGGCAAAGCAGAGCTGGAAGAAGAGCAGAAGGAGAATATGAGGGCCCATGACTGACTCTGAAGGCAGAGAAATATCCCAAACCCTCAATGTAACTTAATGCTTGTCATTGGGGTTTCAAAGCTCATAACAGTAATTAATCACTTTGCCAAAGTCTTGAAAAGAAGGACTGTAAATTATCGGAGCAGGAATTGATTTTAGTTAATTATCTAGTGTGACTTCATTTTATAGTTGAGAAAACAGATGTAGAAATATTAACAAAATTTCTTAAAGCAACACAATTCTATGAAGAAAGAGTTTTGTAATTCAGAGTATACTTAAAATAGGATTGAGAGTTGGCATAGCAACTGGTAAGGTCAGGCTCTCAGAGTGACCTTTGATACATAGGCCACTGAGGCAAACGCAGTCCTTTGTCCTAGATAGACCTGTGGGCTAGGAAACTCCCCTAAATCCATCCTCAGGGCCACAGGCTTGCCTATTTGTCCATACTCTTTCTGGAAATTTCTGTTGATAATGACACTGGGCCTCATCTTCCCAGATTTAATCTTAATGTTAAAGAAAGCATCCTATTCCAGACAAAATCTTTCCAACTCTGCATTGGAAACTACCTGTTTTTATTGGGGATTCCATCTTCAGGGTGGGAGTAGGGGAGAGAGAGAGAGAGACAGAGAGAGAGAGAGAGAGAAACAGAGAGAGAGAGAGCGGAGATAAAGAGATCCTTGGTTCACGGACAGTTCATTCTCAGGATGTCCCATTAAAGAAGGTACATGAAAACCATCCAAGGGACCTTTTCAAATTGCACGTAGTTTCTCATAGTTGAGTTCTATTCTCTTTCAGCAATATTTCTCAACCCTGGCTACAGATTAGACTTACCCAGAGAGTTCTAAAATAACACCTATGACCAGGTCCCACCCCAGAAAAATTAAATCAAATTCTCTAGGGGTGAGATCATGACATAACTATTTAATACCAAAGAGATTCTCACGTGCAACCAGAGTTGAAGATTTGAGAATCTCTTCCTGGAGGGACGTGGGTCTAACTGAAGAAAGTTGAGGCAGAAAAATCTGAGAACCGTCACTATCACTGTTTCTCTAAGGATGAGGCAGGAGCCTGACTTAGCATTGACACAGTGATGACCAGGAGATGAAAGTAAAAATATAATTTCTCTCGTTATCAGTATTATTACAAAAGCAATATTAATGAATAATTATTTCTCTCTCATTTGTCAGAAATAGGGTAAACATTTCACCATTCTATTTTTAATAGCTAGATTTATTTTTGTGAGAAAGTGGTATCTTTACAAGTAAGTGACAGTTTTATTTTCTTGAGCTTATTGTAACATCATTATTGAAATTAACCAATGTAATTTTTAAAATTACAATGAATTTAAAGCATAAACAGAAACATAGAAGCTACGCTATTTTTAAATTTATAGAACATGGGACATCCACACAGTTCAAATTTATAAGATCTCACATGAATATAAGATTATTTAAAATTTACCTCTTCATATTAGGTTGAAGGATCTCATAATGAAGAGAAACTACTTTGTTTAAAGCAGCCAATATACAAGTAGGGGCTAATAACTGTTGAGGTAGTTTGCTTAAATGAATTTTATCCTTATATCCTTATAAATCTTTAAATATTTTCTAAAAACCTAAAATTGGAAAATATACAGTTTAGAAATGCAAAATTATTGTGAGATAAAAATCTTAGATTTTATTCTGGATGTGATTTTTTGTTTTTATTTTTTTAAAGCAGAATTTGGACTTCTTCATCTTACATGATTCTATCTATACCCGTGGTTCAAAATTGGGAGCAATTTTGTGTTCCCCTCCAGGGGCCATTTGGCAACGTCTGGAGACAGTTCTGATTCTCACGCTTGAGAGAAGGAGGATGCCACTGGCATTTGGTAGATAGAAGCCAGATGTGCAACTAAATATCCTACAATATGGGCAGGCTTCCACAAGAAAGAACGATCTGGCCCAAAGTGTCAATAGTGCTGAGGCTTAGTTCTTCTAAACTAACTTCTTAGAAGCTTCATATTCTCTTTAAAAAGCTAGTAAATTATTGATATTTTAATCAATAACATAATTCAATAACAATTTATAAATGTCAGAAAGTATCAACTTGAATCTATAAAATAATGCCTATACTTTGTTATAAACCAAAACAGAAATCTATCAAATAACTCCTTGAATGTCCATACTTTGTTTATTACTGTCATAATTCACATATGTGATCCCTCTTCCCTGATCAAAAAAGAGCAGGTATATACACAGTATGACAGTTCCTTTGAATGGGTTTGCTCAACAGGCATTCCAGCCTCCTTTTAGTATATGAAACAAACAGAAATAAACAAGAAACTACATTTCCTACATGTGATTTATAGTCCCATTGTTCTAGATGTGAGATATATGTATATTTGACTTATAATCCTTTGATCTAGATGAACTAGATCATCTAGATGTAATTTATAATCCTTAGATTAGATGAACTAGCACACAATTTTTATTTCAAACTAAGTCACGCGGCTAGGGAGTCAGGGTATCAGAAATCCATTCTACTGATGCAGATATTGACATACGCAGTGTTGTCCTGGAGCTGGCAGATGTAGCAACATCTTCCTGATTTTCCACGCAGTTTCCTGCTTTTACAGCTTCTGGATTGTGACAGGGACTGCAGCTCCCTTGGTGGACCAATTCTGCAATGTAACTTCACGAATGATTCCTGGAAACTCAATCAAGAGTCAGAGTCTTCAGCCCTCGTAATGATCCTGTGTGGTATTTAATGCCGTTAAATAAATCCCTTCTGGTTATACTGGCAACAGTAGATTCTTTTCTCTGAAACTGAACGCTGACTGATACAGATATAACAAAAAGACAGGGTGGGGAAGAAAAACTCACTTTATTGCCCACAAAGAACCAATATTTGACTCTTCGACCTGATAACTCCATTCTCAGACCTGAAATGATGCCTGTGGGAACGACATTTTTGTTGTTAGTGCTCTTGAGTGGATTCCGACTCCTAGCGACCCTGTGGACAGCAGAGAGGAACACTGACAGTCTTTTTGTGCCATCCTCTCACCTTCCAGTGCTATATCAGACAGTGCTCCGCTGCTGTTCACGGCCAACTTTTTTGGAAGTGGGTGGCCGGTTCCTTCTTCCTAGTCTGTCTTAGCCTTGGAGCTCTGCTGAAACCTGTTCACCATGGGTGACCCTGCTAGTATTCGAAATACTGGTGGCATAGCTTTCAGCATCTTCATATTAGGTTGAAGGATCAACACGCAACCACCACAGTATGACAACCAACAGAGGGGTGATGTTGTTCCTTGACCCAGAAACCAACACTGACCCCCATGGTGAGGGCCCCAAATCTTAATTACTGGACCACCAGGGCTGGAGGGAACAACATAGCACATTACTATTATTTATATCATCTCACAAATAGTAAATTACAAACCCAAGTTGCTACCTTTTTCTCTCTTCTTATTCTCCTCTAGTTTTGCTTTTTTTTAAATCTACTTGGAAACCAGTTGTCCTAACCTCACATCCAAGAGAAGTGAAATTCTTTCAATGGCTCAAGAAAAGTTCATGGAGAATATATAATCCCATTTATTATATTGTGAAAAAGTATAAATCAAACAAAGAAATCCCTTTTTTGTATTTAAATATTAAATTATATTGATATATAGTAGCGTTAGTTATGTTTAAAAAAAAAGATTCTAGAATGCTATTTTGTCTGCATAATTCTGAAAAAAAGGCTAGTTATGGAATGATGACCAGGCATGTTCATCTACAAAACCTTTCCCTTGCTTTTATTAAGTTGAGCATTATAATTTTTCCAAATTTATCTTTCTTATTTTTATTTTTCAAATTCAATCTAATTTCCCCTTCCTTCCTTCTATCTTTATTCTCTCCTTCCTTCACAATCATTTTCTTCTCTTTTAGCTTTGGAATCCTCCCTTATCTTTCATCCCTCTTTACTCAATTATTTAATTAACCAATACATATTTGTTGAAAACCTGTTGCCTGCTGGGCACTGTGCTAGGTTCCAGAAATAAAGCCATCATTCTCTACTATTCTTTAGCTTTCAGAGTATTGGGTATGGGAGACAAAAGAAGAGTAACCATGAAAAAAATCTGAAATTCTGTATTGTGCTTATTTGTAATGAGCACTGGGAGAGAAAAGAACTGGGGTTTATTAAAAAAAAAAAAATAGAATAGCAGGCCATGAGGATATTCCTAACTTACATTGATTGAGTCTGTGGAGAGCGATCTGAGGAAATGATATTTGCGTTTAGGACTCAAGCATGAGAAGGAATTAGCCAGGTTAAAGTACAAGAACCAAGATTTCAGAGCGATGCTGAAAGGTCAGTGTGACTGGAGAAAGATGATTAAGGAAAGAATGGTTTAAAGATCACGTTAAAGAGACAGGTGGAGGCTAGAAAATGCACGGAGTTGTAGATCCAGTAAAGAATTTGGATTTTAATATAAGTGTAAAAGGAAACTGATGAAGGTATTTAGGAGAGTGGGTATGAGACATCATATTGATGTATCAAAAGATGACTCTGGCTAATGTGTAGAGAATGAACTAGATGGTGGAAGAGCGGAAGGAGGTGGACCTGTTGGGGTTATTGCAGGAGCTCAGGTAGACCAGGGGAACGCAGGAGAGTTGAAGTGGGGAAGATGAGTCAAAGATTTCTTCTTATCTTCACTGATCTGAAAAGCCATCTTTATAAAATTTTTATATGTATGAGTCTCTTTCTGAATGTTCTAGTTAGTTTTCTGGATTTTGTTGTCTATTCTTGCATCAATACCATAGTTATTTTAAAAGCAGTCCTTTACATCTTTTGACGTTTGGTAGGATAGATTCTCCTTTTTGTTCCTCTTCAGATATATATTAGCTATTCCTACAAATTTATTTTTTACATGAAATTTAGAATTAGCCTGAAAAATTCCATAAAATCCTATTGGATATTGATTTACTTTGCAAAGACTTTTTATGTTAATTAGGAAAATACTATGTTGAGTCTTATCATCAATAAAGATGCTATACCTGTTTATCTAGGAGTGATTATGCCATTCAGTGTGTTTTTATAATTTTCTTCTTAGAAGTCAAAATATTCTCTTATGACTTTTAAATCCCTATTCTATTCTATCTCTAAATATACCTCTGTTGCTTTCTTAATATTTTATTTAATCTTTCCCTTATTTTTCTTAGATCAGTCTTGTTTAATAATTTCATTATTATCTAAATCTTTTCTATAACCCAGTTTTACTTTTGTTGGTCATCTTTGAATTTTTAACTTCATACATTTTAGCATCTTTTCATTTTGTTTTCTGAGAATTTACCCTAAATTTTCTGCTATAGCAAGTCGAATATTTTATTCATTATTCAAAAATCTTTCTTATAAAGTGTATTTCTAAGTACTTTAAAATTTTTGTTATTGCTCTGAAAGTGATTGTTTCCATTTTATATCGGAAGGATTTAGGAAACCTTTTGATGTTTATACATTGTACTTTAAGCCTCCAATATTGCTAACCTCACTGATTGGTTCTATTAGAAATATGGTCATTTTTCCCTCTCATATACATTCATAAGATTTAAAAAATTATTTTTCCAATCTCATTACTGTTCTTATCTTATTACATGGACTAAGATTGTTAGTATAATGATGGATAGTAGCAGTGATAGCAGAAATTATAATCCTGTTTCTGACTTTAAAAGGAAAGCGTGTAATATTTTTTATTAGCTGTTTGGGGCATGATATGGTCTTGGACTTCCAATGTATGTGGACTATCAGAGTCAGAGAGTTTTATTATCTTCCTGGTTGCTAGGAGATTTTCATTTGCTTTTTGTTATGTTTTGTTTCACTTGAAAGATTACTGAATTTCTTTTTGCTTTAATAATGAATATAACTAACTAATTTTGTTAATTTTTACTTTTGGGGCCTTCCTTTGTGACTTTTCATGTGGTCATTTTTTGTAAATGTTGTTTGTATGTTTCAACTGAATGTGTTTTGCCTTTTGAATGTGGTATTGTTTATTTTTTATGTTATTCAAATTCTCTCTTGTCTTGTGAGTTTTGGTTTATTTCATCTGTTAGTTTCCAGGAAATCTGTGCTAAAATTTCCCATTATGAATGTAAAAATGTTAATTTCCCTTTTTACTGGATTCAAAAGTTTCACAATTGTTAAATCTTTTTCATGGGTGAATCATTTCTTTTTCAACATGAAATATCCCATTTGTAGTTTCTAACCATCATAACCTTAAATTTCAGTTTTCTGACATTAATGATGCTCTTCATCATTAGGTAGACTTACAAAGCAAAGCTCAGCTCAAATCAACTCTATGAGAGGTATTACCAGTGTAGTACTCAAACCTCAGAAAAGGAAAGGCTTGGTGACTGATTTTACATGAAGGAATCTAAGAAAGAGATAAAAATATGACTGAAACATAAAATGCTATTTTCAGGGACCATTAAAGAGAAGCTAATGAGTTTAGTTTTGTTGATATTAAGATTACGGCAAAGATAATTCTATTAGGCCTTTGCAATTGGAGTTTTAGAACTCAAGTTCACCAAGATAAAACTTACATTATAATTCTTTGAATTCTTTTCAAGAATTCATCAATCATCTAAGAATGTAACCATCCATCTCCCCCCTCCCCCACCCCGCACCTTTATTTCTCTAGCCCTTAAATCAAGTGTCTGGGATATAATAGGACCTCAACAAAGGCATGTTCACTTTAACTGGGAGGGAGACGGCTTTCTGATTTATACCTAGCTTCCTAGTGCTACTTTTCTTCATACTATACCCCTGCTCCACTTGGTTTAAGCAAAACCAGGAAGGAGGGACATTTACTAAAAGTTTTCCACGATCTTGAATGAAGCAGCCTTCACAGTTTTTAATGTAGCAAAGAGGTCTAAGAGAAAATGTAGATGGAGATAAAGTACGAACAGAAACCAGATGGCAGTATGTAAGAAACTGGAAAAAAGAAAACATATGGTTTGGAGGCAAAGCCTTTCAAATAATTTTGTCAGCAAATAACTCTAGTCTTTCAAATAAATTTGTCAGCAAATAATTCTATCAGCAGGAGGAAGGTAACTATTGGAAGCCACAGGTCAAGTGACATTTGTTTCCAAGGCAAACAGAGAGTGGAAGGAACAGTGCTGAACATAGGCTACAGAGTTGGAAATCGAAAGCATAGACAGCATTTGAAAATGTGTAAATAGAAGAATGATTTAAATAGAGCAGAGAGAAAAGCAGAAAGCCAAGGATTATATCTTGGGAATGGGAAAAGATGGTCCTTTCAAAGTGATAGAGGAAAAGCAGAATGGTGTGTGGGGAACCAAGATACCCAGGTCAGACCTTTGGCATTCACGTTACCAGAGAAAACAAAATGATTGATATGTGTTGTGGGCAGCTGTAATTCCCAGGGTCAGACAAAATTCTAACAGTCTCCCACTTCCCTTTCTTTCTTCCTTTTCAATTTAGCGTCCCCGCACACAATCCTTCTTCACATACTCAGTGGCCTGGAAGTGCTTTTGCTCATCCAGACTTCTGTTTCATCTCCTCATGCATCAGAATCAACTTCCTGACAGGGAACAGCCTCTGAACACAACTGGGTTGTGGTGCACTGTTTTTGGAATCCAGTTCAAGAGCGGGGAAGAGGCCAGACTGTAGAGATTGAAGCCAGTCAAATGGGAGGAAACTTACAGGGGAATAATTTACAGTCAAGTCACAAACTGGCCAACTGAGTCAGTTTTCAGAAGGGCCCTCCGAACAGAATTAAAAATCCAGGAGAACAGAGGGAGAGTCTCCAGAGCTGGGGGACTAAGGAGAGACCTTGAGTGAAAAAAAAGACTAGTTGCTTTGTAAAGGGCACTTGAGGCCTGTAGCATGGGCAGCAAGGAGTTGCTAAAAGCTCACCCTCTGACTTGTTTCCCTACTTGATTTCTCACTGTAAATCTATCTATTCAACCCTGCTCCTTTCCAATTATTTCAGCTTTGTATTAGGAAAAAAGCAGAAAAACAGAATTATCTGATTAAAATTTATGATAGACTTCACCTCCCGAAGTAGTAATTTGTAAGTTTAAAAGGAGTGTTTTTTTTTCAAACCCAAATGAATCTCTAATCAGCAGAATGTGTTGGAGGAAGTGAGCAAAACCTTGGCCTGAATGTTGGTAAATTGGACTGGTTAACTTGTGGCTTCAATTTAACTATGTTTGAATGAGAAATCTGTATTTTATTAGGTGAAGCCTTTTCTAAGTTTGAATTTTCTTTATATTCCTTTACTTTCTCTTTAGTTCTTAGTAAGGTTATTTTCAAGTTTTAGCTTTTCGTTGTTAAGCAAGGAGCAAGACGGGAAAGGAGCTTTTGTCTATTTCTGGGTGTTGCAGCAAGGAGACAACTATGTGCCCCTGGAGGCTGGAGTAAAGACAAAAGAGAACCAAGAAGGAGGTGTAAATAGTGGGAAAAGAGAAGTCATTCATACAGCCATGCTATTCTGCCTGTGATAATCTCTGTCTTAGTCCATTCAGGCAGCTAGAACAGAATACCAAGGACTGGGTGCCTTATAAATAACAGAAATTTGTTACTCACAGTTCTACAGTGTGGGAAGTTCAAGATCAAAGTGCAGGCAGATTCAGCGTCTGGCGAGGGCCAGCTTCCTGGTTCGTAGATGGCCGTCTTTTTGTGGTCGGTGTCCTCGCATGATAGAAAGGAGTGAGGGATCTCTCTGGGGGCTCTTTGATAAGGACACTAACCCCATTCATGAGGGTTCCACCCTCATGACCAAATCACCTCCCAAAGGTCTCACCTTCTAATACCATCACATTGGGTATTAGGTTTCAAGATATGAAGTTTGAAGGGATAGGTAGAGTCAATCTATAGCAATCTCCCATATAGACTTTTCTTTCTGCTTCACAGAGTTTCTGTGTATTTATTTTTAAAACCTAGCTCTGTAATACTATTTTAAGAACCTGGCTGCATAGTCTTGCTAAAATAGAATCTCCAAAATTAGGGCTCAAAGTCTGCATATTTATCAAGCTCTTCTGATGACGATGAGCAAAACATGCTCTACATGTTACAGTGAAGTAAAACTCTACTCTGAATTAGTCTTGATTTGTTTTTGCATTTCCATCAAATTCTTTGAGAGTTGGAAAGGATTCAACTTGAAGAATATAAGACTTCAGTTATTTCACGAGGGCTAGGAATTTCCCAAACAAAAAATATCTCAACTGTTTTATCACTGATAGAAAAATCTGCAGCAGTTGATTTTTTCCTCCAACATTAATTTTTCCAATGTTCTTACAAATGAGAAAGACAAGGATATATTAAGTTCAAATAACTCTCAACTTAATTAACTAGGTAGCTATCTGTCATGACCCCTCAGACATAGGAAACCTGAGATTATAATGCCTCATATCTAGTGGATGCTCACCAAATATTTGCTGACTGATGAGAAAAAGAGGAACATTTTCTAAGGAAAAAGAGAAGACGAAATTGAGTTATGTGGTCACTAAAAACAACCAACTTATAATTTGATTCTGACCTTCCCAGAAATGTTGCAATATGTTGCCCCTTAGTAGCTTCCTGACATATCATTCACACCCGTTTTTTTTTTTTGAGTTATAATTTTTGTACAGTGGAATACACTAATCTTGAGTGTAGATGTTATGACAAATGCATATCCTTCTAGAGCGTATGAAGAGATGCATACACCTATTTTACACACACTCCTATCAAGATAGAACATTTCCATGACCCCAAAAGCTTTCTTCCTTTGTCTTCCCTGTTAATTAATCCCTCAAAGGTAATTATTGTCTGCTTTCTATCATGATGCATTAGTTTTGTCTGTTCTCGAAATTTATATAAATGGAATATTTTTTTGGAATCCAAGTTCTTGAGTGTATAAGTAGGTCGTTCTTTGTATTACTGAGTAATATTCCATTGTGTGAATATACTACATATATTTTACTGTTGATGACTCTCTGTATTGTTTCCAGCTTTTAGCTATTATGAATAAAGCTCCTTTGAATACTCTTCTAGAAATTTTTTTTGACATATGTTTCCATTTACTTGGGCAAATACCAAGGAATGGAATTGCTAAGTCAAAGGATAGATATATGTTTAACTTCATAAAAAATAACCAGTTTTCCACCAGCTATATAAGAATTTCGGTTGCTCCAAAAAGCCGGTACTTTAGGTTGTCAAACACTTTTAATTATAACCATTCTAGTTTGTGAAGTGAATCATTGTGGTTTGAATTTGCATTTCCTCAATGACTAATGATACAGAGCACTTTTCATGCACTTACCTTCTGTATATCTTCCTTATCTTCCTTTGTGAGGCGTTTATTCAAGTCTTATGCCAATTTTTAAACTTTTGGTTCTTTTATTTTTGTTACTGAATAGTAAGAGGTTTTTGTATGTTCTTGATCCAATTCCTTTGCCAGTTACACATGTTCTGAATATTTTCCCCAGACTGCGGCTTACCTTTTTACTTTTTTAACAGGTGATTTTAAATGAGCAAATGTTTTAATTTTGATGGAGTCTAATCCATCTTTTTCTTTCTTTTTGTGGTCCATGCATCTTGTGTACTACCTAGCAAACTTAAAGGGCTTGGAGAAGTTCTCCAACGATTTCTTCTGTGAGCTTTGTGATTTCGGTGTGTACTTAGATCTACGATTCATCTCGAATTAACTTTTTTGTGTGAAGTAAGGTAGCGGTGTAAGGATCAATGGTCACTTTTTCCATATGAGTGTCTGCCTGTTTTAGCACCATTTGGTAGGAAGACTTTCCTTCTCCATTAAATTGCTTTAGTGCCTTTGTTAAAAATTAATTAATTGAGCATACATATTGGGTCTATTTCTCAACTCTCTTTTTAGTTTCATTGAATCTATTTTTTCATTCTTATGCCAATCTAAATTATTTTGATTAATGTACCTTATTCTAAGTCTTGAAGTCAAGTAATGTAAATCCCCCAAATTTGTCTTTGTAAAGACCATTTTAGACCATTCAGATACTTATTAGTTACATATACAATCTAGAATCACATTGTCAAATTCTATGAAAAAAAATTACAAAAATTTTTAATGGGATCATATTAAATTCAAAGGACACTTTGGGATATTTGGCGTCCTAGCAATATTGAGCTTTGCAATTTATTAATATATCTTTCCACTTATTTGGATATTTAATTTTTTTCAGCAAAGTTTTTGCAGTTTTCTGTGCACAGGTGTTACAGGTAGGACTCTGAGACAGGTTAACTAGCAGGCAGTTTATTGTGGAGTGCTCTCTTGGATAAATATCTACCTATCGTGAAAGTGATGGAAGTGGGATTAGTCAGAAGGAGAAGTTGGGCTAAAATGCAGTCACAACAAATGCATCAGCTGATTCTAATGGGAATATCAAAATCCAGGGGAGACCTTCAAATTTGTCCTGAAATAGAGCGACTGGATTCATATGGCCCTGTTTCAATCAGTTGTCTTCAGGCTGCCCTAGGAGGCCTTAGACGAGGTAGCTCTCTTTAGCGGAGAGTAATTTGCAGAGAGGGCTCACATCTGAGAGCTATCTGACAGCAGCACTTCCAGCAGCTAGGAGAATAATTCCTTCATTTTAAAGGTCTGGGTAGGAAGATTTAAAGCTCTGGGTAAGGTTGCACAAGACTGCATCCACTATATTTTATCCTTTGTGCCGCTTG
Source organism: Equus quagga (assembly GCF_021613505.1). Lineage (NCBI taxonomy): Eukaryota > Metazoa > Chordata > Mammalia > Perissodactyla > Equidae > Equus > Equus quagga. Next base: position 15,201,868 of record NC_060287.1, on the reverse strand, counting down.
GATCCACTTGCTTCATAAAATTTCTGGGAACAGATCCATCAGGATTCTGGTGGACCTCATTTTCCAGAGGAAATGTGTAAAAGGAAGTTTAGTGGGATTAACTATAGCCTCTCCCACTGAAGCCAGGCACTTGCTCACAACTGATGCTCATCATCTCCATCCTCCACTATCCATTCAAGATTCCCCTCACCTTTGGCTAGGAGCTCAACTTGTTTAGGAGGTTTATTTGGTGACAGAACAAAGAACCTCATACCTGAAGTTCCTGATACCCTGGTAATCATGCTATGCTTTGCATGCAGCTGCAACACTCATTCTTTAACTGGTAAGTCCGTGCAAAGGGGACAGGAAAAATGTTTAAGTATGTCATCTGAGTGGCAAACTTATTCCTCCATTGTTTAATAGCAGCTCTATCTCCTTGTGATAATTAGGGACAATTACCCCTTTAGGTCAGTGACTTCTCTATGTTTCTGCTAGTTTCTTGGAGTGAGTTCAGAGTGCCCAGGCATTATCGAGAGGCTAAAATCTATTGAGGCTTTTGCTAGCACCAGCTGGAAAAGTTAACCATTTGGATAACCAGGATCTCCAAAAACCTTTGCAGAGTTCAGTGTTGCAAGGACCAGAAGCATGGGTTAAGAAAAGTGATGGTAAACAGGTAAACACTTTCACATCGATTTCTGAACAAATGATTTCTATTAATTGAAGACATAGCACCATATATTGGTTGTGAATTGCATTCTTGAGGGTGGTACTCATCCTCACATACTAACATATCTGAGCTGGTGCTTCAGTTGCAACTTCAATTAGCCACTCTATTGGCAAGCCAGTCTGACAGCTTCTGGGTGGTGTTATATGCATCAGGACCAGTGGATCTTATTGTTGTGTGTGGGTTGCCGTATGATTTGCTGTAAAATGAGTCCTTTTGTTTCATGCAATGTTTGTGGTTGTAGATATAACGCTTTGTAAGCTCTTGGATATTGGTACTGGCTGAGGTCCTGTGAAGCAGAAAAGGCAAAGCTGTACAGAATATATGTCAATTTCAGTCAAGATGAATCACTGTCAGGGTGAAGGGGTTCTAACGTTGTCAAACTGACACTATGTGGCTCTTGGTCTCCTCCTGCAATGATGCCATATTGGGGGCTGAGCATTTTCTGTGTTTTTGGCAGATTGGATATTATCTGTCTGTTAATTGGAGCGTCTAGTCTACTTGCATTTAATAGAATTATGATTATGGTCAGGTTTAAGTTTTCATCTTGTTATTTATTTTCTCTGGTACCATTTGTTCTTTATTTCTTTTTTCACCATCGTTTGCTATCAGGAGTTTACTGCTTCATTAAATAAATTGTCTTCTGTTGGATTATTCAAGTACTTTTAGAAATTCACTTTATCTCCTATATTATATAATCAAGTACACCTCCTTCCTTCCTTCCTTCCTTTATTTATTTATTTATTTATTTATTTTTGCTGAGGAAGATTTGCCCTGAGCTAACGTCCACTGCCAATCCTACTCTTTTTTTGCTTGAGGGAGATTAGCGCTGAGCTGACATCTGTACCAGACCTTCTCTATTTTTTTGTGTGTGGGACACCACCACAGCATAGCTGGTGAGTGGAATGGTCCCCTAGGGGGTACGAACCCACGAAGCTGGGCTGCCAAACAGAGTGTGCAGAACTTTATCCGCTTGGCCACAGGGCTGGGCCCTCTCCTTCATTTATTTTTGTTTTAAAAGTAAGATACATCTTTAACTTATCACTATCTGCCTCAAAGTAATTTCTGTTACCTCCTATATAATGTAAGAATCTGATGATGATATACTTTCCCTTACCCTCTTCTATTTTTGTGCTCTTATTTCATACCATTTGCTTCTAAATATATTATAACTTCAAAATATATTGTTATTACTATTTACCTTAAATAGTCAATTGTCTTTTTAAAAATTAAGAAAGTATAAACATGTTAATCATTCCTACTCTTCATTCTTTCAAATAAATTTGTTTTTATATGGGATCTATCCCTTGAGAAGAACTTTCTTTAACATTGACCGAATTTTAAGTCTGCTGGTGAAAAATTCTCGAATGATTTGTTTAACAAAAATGTTTTCTTATTTGTTTTTGAAGAAATTCTTTTGTGCAGTGTATTGAATTCCAGATTGACATATTTTTTCTTCCAGCATTTAAAAATGTTATTCCATTGTCCTCTGTAATATATAGTTTTCTATTTAAAAAATCAGCAGTTTCTTTGTTATATTTTTTCTTGTATACAATGTGTCTTTTTCATTTGGCTGCTAATGTATTTCTATTTATCTTGAGTTTTAGCCATTTGACAATGATGTGCCAAGTGTGTTTTTATCTGTGTTTATTTGAACTGTCATTCTTTAATTTTGTTGGATACTTGCGCTGATATTTTTAAAAATAATTTTACACATATTTATCTCTGTTTGATCTTGACCTATAGATGACCGAGGGCTTTTTTATTTTCATTCTTTTACAGTTTGTGCTTTGTTTGCATAATTTTTATGGCTTGTCTTCAGTTCACTGATATTTTCTTCAGCAGTGCCCAATCTGTGATTTTTTTTCATTTCAGATACTGTATTTTTTTAGTTTTAGAACATCTTTTTTGTAGTTGCCATTTCTCTACTAAGTTTTTCTGTTTATTTATTATGTCCACTTTGCCCTTTAAATCCTTGAACGTATTTATCATAGCTATATCAATGTCCTTGTCTCATAATTCTATCTGTGTCATGTCAGCATGTCTGTTGACTGTCTATTCTTTATTTCTCTCTGTTTATTCACATGTCTAGCATTTTTGTTTGTATACTGGACACTGTGGATTTTACATTCCTGAAATCCAAATTATGTAGTCTCCTTTAAAAAATATTAAATTTTGTTCTGGCAAGTGGTTAATTTACTCACAGATAAGCTTGATCCTGTTAAGGCTTAAGTATGTCTAGAATAGCCCTACTTCTAAAACTTGGTCTTTCTGAAGTCTAAAATGAAAGTTAATGGTTTTTCAGTGAAGTCTATCTATGCTGACTAGTTAGAACTCTAGTATTCTCAGAACTGAGAAACCTCTAGAACTTTCATTCAGATCTCTTTCAGACCCCATGATGTCACAACCTGTGCAAATGCAGCTAAGTATTTCATAAAAGAATCAAGAAAGAGTAGTTTTCTGGATTTCTCTTCTCTGTGTATGTCACTCCTTTTCAGTATCCTGTCTCATAAATTTCAGCCACCAGAGCAGCCCCAAATCTTCCTTATGTCTCTTTGTCTACCCAGCAATGCCATTACTCTGTATCTGTCTTCACTTCTGTATGGCTCAGTTTGGAAAGTCCCCAGACAGGAAGCTGGAGTAATATGGGGTCCACCTAGCATATGTTCCCTTTTTTTAAGGATCACAGCTCTTCACTATCTGTGCACCACAATATCATTTTTTAGCTGTTTATGGTGGGAGAGTAAGTCAAAACCTGTTATTCCGTATTGGCTGTAATCATAATTTCTATCCTTCCTCTGTCAAAACAAATAATTACCTTTGCATTGTGGCTTAGTCTTTTTAAAGTACTTTCATACATTACCTTATATTATTCACAAAATATTGTCAAATAAGTTAGCACTCATGATATAATCAGAAAAGAACGTAAATTTTAAATTCTGTATTTCTTATAAAAATATTAAACCTCAAGGAGAATAAGTGATTTTAGCTTAAACCATCTGGATTCATAACCAGTTTTCTAATTTTTATCTCAGTACTTTTTCTATGGGCAATGCTGTCTCAAGGAAAAACAGAATTCTTTGCTACTTAAGTATATATTTTCTGAAATTTTATTTTTCTTTTTTGTGAAAGTGTATGCTTTCTTTTGTTACAATTTATCAGAAATCTAAAGATATTGTATCATTTTTTTCCTTTTGGCTTTTCCTTTTCTGGTTTTGCTTCTTTTACACATTCTAGAAATTCAACATCAGATGTGTCTATTTTAATGACTGATCTTATTAGCAAATTATGTGAAAACATGAAGGACGACTAATTTTATTTCAATTAAAATTTTTATGTGGATGTTAAAAATACCGACATAGTTTTAGATTTTTGTAATATAAATATAATGTCCAGAGAAAGCCATTTCATTCACCCTATTCTGATCGTAAACTTACGACAGCTGTAATTTAGTATTAACATGGTTATCTCTATCACAATCTCAGCACCACCTTTGACTCCAAGCCTCCTAAAGCAGGTAAAGACTATCTGTCTTGTTAACCACTAGTCCCTGCTACAATAGCTGGCTTATAATAGGTACTCATTAAATCTTTACTGAAAGAGAGAACCATGAATATTAATTTGTTTATATCTAGAAATTTGCATTTAATTCTAAGGCTCACAATTTAAGAAGGTCATGAAAAATTGAATGAAATAGAGGGAAGAATGGCCTAACTGATGAAAGGTATAAAACAAATGGTTGAAATTGGAGATATTAAACTGAAAAGAGACCCCTAGGAGAGCATATAATAACTGCTTTAAAATATTTGACGTTATCTTACGTAGTTTAGGGGTAGACTTTCTTTGTGATTCTTCATAGAAAATCACTAGCCCTAATGGGTGATATTTCAGAGAGGCAAATTTTCAACTCAATATAGGTAGGAATTCTTCAGATAAAGGTATACAATTGGAATCAAAGGTTTAAAGGATATAGTGATACCCATGCCTTTTCTTGGTTCTAGAGATTGAATTTGTCTGTTGGGGAACGTAGAAGCAAGTTTTGCATCATCTTGGATAACAGACCAGGTGAGCTTTAAATTTAATCCCGAATCAAATTTATAAAAATATGCTTCCATCACTCAACAAACATTTATATGCAAACCCCCTAGGAAATCACTTTATACGTAGAGAGAGCTTATTTTCAAACTCTTACTTCACAAGAGATTAAGAAATTCTTTTCCCACCCCCTTATTTGGAATTGTGGCTTCCTTTGAGAGATGTTACTGCTCGAAGTGTTTGATGCATGCAAGCGAGTGCATGTGGGCACACACACACACAAACAAGAAAAGAACAAAGAAAGCTCAAGAACAACTGTTGACCTGGCATGTTCTTCGTAGAAAATTAGAGTAATTATATTTTCAAACGATTGTCAATATTTCAGAAAATAAATTATCAGGGCAAAAGATCATTGAAACACAGATGATGGAAAGCACAAACACTTAGGTAAGGAAGAATTGCTCCTTGTCACTTAAGCTAAGAAAAATCCATGTAGCATGTTGAGGATCAATTTTCAAAATATAGCATTTGTAAACATTTTCCATCCTCTAGTATGCTTTGAAAACAATTTATGGGAGAGCTAAATTGCCCCTTGAACTGCCCTTAACAAGTGTGCAGTGTACTTTAATACAAAATTACCTATATGTTTGAAAATAGTGACACTAAGAAATTTGAACTTTCTCAACCTCACCAGTTTATGAGTATACATGGTCATATACATGTCTAAATTAAAAAAGAGGGGTGATCACCCTCATCTACTAATAATGCATGTACTTTAGCTTCCTGCAAAGACTCTAGACTCATATATGTTAGTCTCCAAGGGTCTGTCAAATGTTCAAAAGCAAGCATACATGTAGAGACATAACTGGGCAATGCCAAACACTGCTCTGTGTGGCATAGTCTTTCCTTGCTGCTATGGCCACTCTCAGAGGCTGGGTGTCCTCGGGTCTGGAATGCTGTGCCACTTCTCCCTTGTCCCTATTTTGGCCAGAGAAATTTATTCTTTGATGACTGCTCCAATTCCATCAGTCATGGAGGGTGTCCTAGCTGCTCCCTGGGTGTGATGGACACCTTCTTTGCAATGTACTACCCAGATCCAGCATCTCCTTTCTGATGGCTGCCTCCACTATGAAAGCAAAACAGCCACTATCGTTCCTCTTCTTGGTATAACATGCACTGGTATGACTTTTTCATTTCAGAGTGTGGTAGTCTGTCTTGCTGCTCTGCTGGGCAGAGACATTCTCTCTTAGTGTTTCCTTGAGCTTCATGGGATCCCAAAGTTGTGTGGAGATTAAGGAGAAGATTATAGAGAAAAGTCCCCTCCTTTCTGTGAGGTTCAAACACAGTGTTTCTTGGGCATTAATGTGTAACAGAGCTCAGCAAATGCACCTTTTTAGTATACTTTTAGGCTTCTCTCCCTAACATACACCTATGCATGCAAGGACGTGGACAAGCATCAGATCTTTACAAGGGTCATCACACTGTACTCAGAATCTCTGTTCCCTTCCAACAACTTATAAGTAGGTCAAACTCATAGTTCCAGGATCCATGTTACTTCAAGAATAGCTCTTTCCTAGGAGAATTTTTACTTTTCATGCAAATAGATGCTTTTCAGTCTTGTTCCATTTATACTCTCCCAAATGTTCAGTTATGTCTGAATGTCCAAGAGTAAACATAATATAGATATACACTGTAAGGCAGGGTACAGGATCCAATAACACTTTTGGAAGAATCTCTGATTTTTGGAAATCATTACTAGAGTACTTGAATTTCCTGGTATATATTTCAGAAATAATCTGTAGAGTACACATGAAGCTCAATGGAAAGATTTCATGCTACAGAAAAATCAAATAACTAGAATTGACTGTATAAAGTAATCATAGGCTGACCTTACATTTTGTTCTTTTTTCTAGATTATCTGCCGTGTTTTCTCATTACTTTATAAAGCAAGTACTGATTGGGTGAAGAAGGAGTTGTCTCCTACCCTTTGCGATTCCTGTAATATGCTCACTCTTTGGGAAAATGATCTTGGAACCAGTGACTCCCGATGCCATGTGTGAATCATAGCACTAGGAGGTAGGAATCTGGCCTTTGATTAAATGATTTTCCTACTGTAAAATTTGAACATACTGCATCTTGATAACACCTTTTTTAAAGTAAGCACAACTTGTATTCATTACTGGGAGGTTTTACGAGTGGAATTATTTATGAGTTTGGATTCATTTAGTGTCTCTCTCTCTCTCTCTCTCTATATATATAGACATATATAATTCAATACACTATATTATTATTTTTTCAGATATACTATTGTCCTTTCTGAGCGCAAACACATCAAGAGGTTTTAGGCTAGGCACAATCAGAAGACTTCACTTCATAAAGTTCACAAATGTCAGAGAGGAAATGGAATTTAGATAGTCATATTCTTGTTTCACTCAGGGACAGACTGGGTAGGGCACAGTGTTTCCTGATTCATTGCTAATCTCTTTCCATGTCTTATTTTATGAAGTATGTACAATGTCCAGGTGTTGTAGACTGAATGTTTGTGTTCCCCCAAACCTCATCTGTTGAAACCCAATCCCCAGTGTGATGGTATTCAGAGGTGAGGCTTTTGGAAGATGATTAGATCATGAGTGTAGAGTCCTCATGAAGGGGGTTGGTGCCCTTTTAAAGAGACCTCAGAGAGCTCTCTAGCTCTCTTTCCGCCACATGACGACACAACAAGAAGACAGCTGTCTGGAAACCAGGAAGCAGGCTCTCACAAGACACCGAATCTGCTGGTGTCTTCAGCCTCCAGAACTGTGGGAAATAAATGTGGTTTAAGCCACCCAGTCTACAATACTGTTGTTATAGCTGCCCAAACAGACTAAGACACCAACTTTCTCTAAGACTCTCACCACAGAGACTAGGTTCTTGCCCCCAAATAAAATTTGCTCATGTTGATTGCTTTCTTGCAGTCTTCTTTCCTCACTTTCTTTTCTGTGGTTGTGCCACCCTACTTGAATTTGATAGATCCTTTATGTTTGTACTTCCTATGATTGCCTTTTCTCTCCCCACTGTTTGCCCTACAACTTTGGGGCTAAAGTAACCACATTTGCTCTAATGTAAGGGGCTACTCTGGAGAAAGGGCATAAGAGCATGTACCTTGCCGTGGTCATTAGGGCTGTTCACAGATTTCTGTTTTATTGTTTATTCCTGGTCAACAGGACAGTTACACTTCCCCACACTTTTGGAAGTTAGGAGTGGCTATACTGTTTTACTCTGGCCAATAATACATGAGTGGAAATGATGTATGTCATTTCTGGGCAGAAATTTAAGGAAGCTATATGTTTTGCCAAATTCCCCCTTTTCCTGCCTTAGCCACATAGGATCACGTGTTGAGATGGAAACTCTATTAACCTGTAACTTGAATGACTATGATGAGCAGAGTCCTCACGATAACCTGCAAGGCATGAGCAAGGAGTAAAAACTACACTTTCGTTATGAAAAGCCACTGAGATTTGAGTGTGCTTGTTAGTACACAGCCTAGCCTAGCCTGATTAGTATACTCATTAATGTGAACTAAAAAGTTAGTTTTTTGGCATATAATCCCATTTAATTTACAATCACTTATTGAAATCATCTGTGCATAAGGAATAGCCTTAGATATTTATTTGGGATGCGGATAAAGAAATCAGCAAGACTTAGTCATTGTTCTCAAGAGGCTCAGAATTTATTCCCATGAGACTTTTATCCTTTATAGCAGGGTACAAGTCATGTTATTCTGGGCAATTCTATTCTGAATGTTGGAGAAATAAGTATAAGAATTATCAAGGGTAGCATATTCCCTTGTGTGTGTGTGTGCATGTATGTGCGGTAGGGAGGGAGGAGGTATTTCTCAGGCAACCTACTCCCTAAGTGCACAGCATAGGAAATGCAAATTCAAATGGCTCAATATCCAAGGCATTTAAGCCCTAGAAACAAGGCAGGAAGTGGTAGAAAATGATGTCAATAGAGAATCCCCAGAGGAAGAATAGCGCTGAGGACACATAAGGGAGCCTCTTAAATTGCTTCAGCTGCAATTGGGGTTCAATGCAAATGTAGGTGTAAAAAGAGACCTGGGGGGGGGGGGGCCAGGCGGAAAAAAACAAATCATGGACCCATGTGGAGGGCATCCAATCAAATTCCTACAGTTCATGACACTATTGTAAAAAAGGTGAAAAACACAAGTTCTAGCCTGGTACTGGCATTTCCTTATTATATTAATTTGAGCCTGTTACATAGCTTCTATGTATTTAATCCCTTAATCTGTGCAATAAGAATAATTTAATTCAATGTCTGCCTCATAACTATAATGTGAGCACTGAATGAGTTATTCTGTATAAAGTTTATATGATAGTGTCTGACAGATAATAAATGCTTAGCAAAAGTAAACTATCCTTTTTATTATGGCTACCTTATATGATTATCTTTTCCCTGGATTTCCCAGCAGTTAATATATTGATTCACAATTTGGAGGGATTCCATTAAAAACAAACATGTAAAATAATACTGAAACCTGGCTGATTTGGTTGAATCAACAAGTAATGTTAAGCCTAGTAATTAAATAATTATTTTTCTTTATTTACTTTGGTGTCTAATTTTATTATTTTGGTTATATGAAAGTATATGTTTGGCTTTCATAAGAGAACATGAGCAATTCTCTCTCAAGGGAAAAGAAAAGCTTTTGGTGAAGCCATTACCAACAGTGGCTTTTTCTGATTTTTTTTCCCTTCCTTTTGAATCCATTAAGCTTTTTTATTATTCATTGAGTGCAATTTGGTTAAAATTCTTTCTCCTTCTTCCCACTTACTTCCAAAAATGCATTTGCTATTAAACTCATTTTGTAAATGTGATACATTGATATGAGTTTCTTTCACATTTTTATGATGCTGACACCAGCAAATGCTAAGAGGAGGTTGAAACTGTTAAGGTTTTATGTGACTTTGATGACAGATATTTTTAAGGCTCTCTTTCTTGTTATATGACTTGAGCAGTGCTCCCTCTTTTTTCTCAAGATGTATAAAATAACTTTCCTATAACGTTGAGAAGAAGAAACAGTGATTAGAAAGATTAAGCAGACACACTTGCTCTAAGACATGAAGACAAAAGAAAATGAATTGCACAACTTTGACTTAGCCAAGAGTATTTCAGGGTTCATGTAAGCTTTTGTGAATGATTGTTTGAGTAATAAATACTTTATCTTCTCTTATAACAAAGCCGGGCCTGCTTCTGAGTCAGACATTCTGGTAAACAATGAGGAAGTATTTTTAAACATTCTTTGCTCTCTTAAGGATTGTAAAAGGGAAAATGACATCTGAATCTTTGCATATACTTAGTTTGAAGTCATACTACAGAAGACTAGTATTTGAAGGAAGAAGAAATTATTATAAAAGGAGGCAGATGGGTAGACAATTATTGGGAATGGGTAGAGGCTGGCTAATTTGTGCGATAAGAGAAGCACTAATACTTAGCAGTGATACTTATATTTTCAAAACTGTATCCTCCTATGCCTATCTTTTCTCTTCTTCCTAAATAGTAGTCAGACACTTTTGTTTATGTGACTATTTAAAATTCTCTCATTTATTTACATGTCTTCATCCCCTCCCCCGCCTTTTTTTTCCAATCCACTCAGATGTGTTGCATGCCTGTGAATTATACCCCAAGTGTGACAGACGATGACTATTTGGAGGATGCCAAATAGCAGTTGCCGTAGCAACAATAACCAGGGGATGCTTCTCCGAACTTCTGCCTCCTCTCTGCCCCATCATTTCCCCTGTTTTGAGAGTTAGATAACGTGGTTACTGGAATTAGTCGAAGCTGGTTCCCACCCCCAGCCCCCACCCAGCATAATGAAAGAGAGAAAACTTAGAAATGTCTGCCTTCTTCTTACTATCAGGGGAAATTCAGCATATCTCTGCAGTCAAGACTGAAAGGAGGGAGACTCAGAGGGCAAAGAGCTGTGCGCTCTCATACTAACAAATGCTCGGTGGTGGGAAAATTAATTGTCAGAACTGCTCCTGCAAACCACTTGTGAGGAATGAAAAAAATCATTGTTGAATTTCCACACGTGGGCTAAAAGAACAGTATGTAAATTGGATTGCAAGATGCTGTGTTCTGTGAGTGGAAATTTCTGGTCTCTTCTGGATCTGACATGGCAGATTTAATTTTACTTTCTTAAAAAAATAGGAGTGTAATCTAGACAGGGAGAAGGAAAATTTCTTTTAATTACCTATGACTTTATTGATATGTACAGCCCCTTCCCCAAATAAATATTCAGATTAAAGCAGAGAATGAAGTTTAAGGAAAATTCTATTTGCTAAGAGCGGAGTGGATTTCTTCAAAGGAAAAGAAGCTTAAGCTTCAGGGCCCCTTCTAAGGCCCTGAATCTAAATTTGCATTTGTAAATATATTACAATTCTTCTTTAAAATCCACTCTCTGATTATATACACTTTGAGCTCCACAAATTCTCGATCCACCTCTCAGGAGAAGGCAAAATGTAAGTGATTTATTTGATTGTATGTTTTGCTATTGCATCACTCTTTATGACATTCAAATTTCTCACCTTGTAGTTCTATTTTGAGTACTCATATCTGCTTTTACTTTTTCTCGTCTTGCTTTGGGAGATATTATAGATCTTCCGCTAGTCTTAAGCTTGCACACGTTTAAACAACAATATCAAAAAACGTGTAGTTTACATGCATCATTGTACTTTCAAAACTACTTAATACAGTTTTGAGTAGAAATTGAAATGGTTCATAGTAGAAAATAGATAGAACAGATCAAGAGTTATTTTAAAATAGTTAATTTATCTGCTAACCATGTCATTCAGAGTCTATTCTATGTAATTTCTGTGGGAAACATCAATTTCTGACTGGAAGAAGTTTTTGTATACTCTTAACAATAAATATAATTAAATAGGTGCTCAATGCAGGTTTCTTTAGAATTTCTTTTCCATATCTTTTGAATGAATGGTTTTCATCATATATATGCCGATAACGTTTGAAGAGTATGTCCCACAGTAGTTTAGGGGTTTATAGCAAATAAACAGTATTTTATAAATAATATTAGAAATTTTTAGTAATTATTTAAATTCAGTATTCATGGTAGCTCTGGAAGAATTTTGAAAGGTATAGTAAAACTGACAAGTCTTTTTACTCCTACTAATTACATTTATCACCATTCGCCTTTTATCGAAATATCTAGTTCCTCACTGAAAGATATCCTCTTGAGAATAGGGTCTATATTTTAACTTCATATCTTGAGAGCACAGTAGGTTGAACCTAATAGGTTCTAGTGTATATTTTTCCAGTTGGATCTGACGTTAATCAATGAGTTTTTCAAGAACTTTGCTCTCAGCCCCTATGGCTGATAAAGCTAGTAATGTGAATCCCATAGTAGATACTACTGGGAATTTTTACCTTTACAAAAATATTTAAATATTTTAAAACACATAATATATTCACATAATTCAAAATTAAAAAGATACAAATGGAAAAAGAACATTGAAAAAGCTCTCCTTCCCACTTCATTTTCAGAGATATTTTAGGCATATACAAACAAAAATATACACATTCTTCTTTGCATAGTATGCAAACGATGTAGTCTCGATTGTTTTCACTTAACACCCTTGTAGATTGGTCCATATCTTCGAAGAAACAGACAAAAAACTGTTCTCATTCTGTATCATGGCTACATTGCATTCTAATTTATGTATATATATGTAGTTTAATTTATTAAACTGGTGTTTTGTTGATGGATGTTAGATGTTTTTCAGTCTTGCTTACTACAAACACATTGCAATGAATAATCTTGTACATGACACCATTTTGTACAAATGGGAAAAAATTTATAGGCCATGTTCCTATTTCCGAAATGAGTCAAAAGATATATGTTTTTATATATTGATAGATATTGCCAGATTACTTTCTGTATAAAATGAATTGATTTACATTCATAATCAAGATAGCCTTTTCCTTCATTCTTACTTATAGAATGTGCTATCAAACTTTTCAATCTTTGTTAATAAGGTAGGTAAAAATCACTGTCACTGTAGTTTTGATTTATATTTCTTTTCCATTTTTGAAGTTTAGACTTTTTTCGTATGTTTAAGAACATTTCAATTTCTTTTCACTTTACCATAACACTGTCTCCTTCTTGCACTCAATACAATGTGTAATTATTTTATTTATTTATTTGTGTCTTTGCTCATCATTTGTCTCTGTGATTATCGTATAGCCTCCTTGAAGGTTAACACTTGGCCTTCTTGTTCATTGTTGACTCATTAGCTCCCAGCACAACACCTTCCCTACCAGGCATTCAGTAAAGATTTGTTGAACAAATGGTTTAGTGGAGTAATGTGAGTCCACCAGGAGTTCTCTAGTTGCTGCCACAGATCTTTGTCCTTGATGCTGTCTCAATTACCTCTGAGTCTCCTAAAACAACTGGTTATCCGTTGGGTATTTTCAAAGCTGACTGAGCTATTTGAAATAGAATTGAGAAGCACAATAATTAAATCAAAGATGCTCATATTTAATATTTTAGAATATGACTGCCTTATGACTTCTCCAGAATATCTAAATTGCAATCACAGTTGGGTTTTCCATAAGCGAGAGAGTTCTCTAATGAGAATTCTAGGTTAACTCAATTTTTTAGTACTATCATAGAAAGGGAAACAAAGGTGAATCTAGGAAGTAGGGAAAAAATAAATGTTTATTTATAGACCTCAACATTACATATTCGGAACTGAAAAACTTTTCTGTTAAATGGTACACACAATTTGTTACACTGAACTTTGTCATTGCATAAGAATGTAGAGTTTTGGGGCCGGCCCCGTGGCCGAGTGGTTAAGTTCGCACGCTCTGCTTTGGCGGCCCAGGGTTTCATCAGTTTGGATCCTGGGTGCCGACATTGGTACTGCTCATCAGGCCATGCTGCGGTGGCGTCCCATGTGCCACAGCCAAAAGGACCTACAACGAGAATATACAACTATGTACTGGGGGGCTTTGGGGAGAAGAATTAAAAAAACTAAAGAAAAAGAATGTAGAGTTGTTGGGTATGTAATTATTTTAAAAATTAACTATCAATTAAAAATTGGGCTCCAATCATAAGTGGATGATGATCTAAAATTCTTTCTTTCCACTGGAAGTATCATACCCGTACTGTATACATTCTTTCAGCAGTTACAGATATGTAGCAATTTGAAATGTAAGGTAGATTTGTTCAGTATTTGAGAGAGTAATATTAAAAAATGGATAAATATTACTGTATTTTTGAGCAGATTTCAACCAATAGTATCTAGGTTTTTTTTTCTCATTTGAATATTAGTGATTATAGTGTGAAGAACAGGTGTTTTCAGGCTCTACCTAATCTTGCTAATCATATTAGATTATTAGAAGCCCAGAAATAAGGCATTGTTTTCCTCTCCAGTGCATCAGAGTTACAAATCTTAATAAGACCCCAAGCTTACTCTGTAGAAAGTGTTTGAGATGAGACGGTTTAAAGGGCTTTATCAATTATATAAAAGTCTGGCTTCATTCTGAACAGGGCCACACCTCTGAGGTGTCACCTTCTTAACTGGTTTTGAGATTTTCACTGAGGAAACCAGAGAAAGGATGTTGGAGATCTGGGTAAATGCGAGAGAAGAGTCTCCGATTGCAGGGGAAGATAGACAGGCCTTGCATTATGGATTAGCCAAAGAGCAGGCATATGTGATATACTCCAGGAGACATGCTACTTTGTAACTGATTTTAAGTTTTTATTTCTGCATTGTAATTCTTTGATGCAATCCTTAAGACTTCAGTTCAATTTGTTAAACCAACACAATCTCAGGTAAATTGCTGTAGGAAAGTCATAGCATGGGTATATATCCATGTCTTGGGGTGAAATTGACTAGATGGAACAGGCTTAGCAAAAAGATCAAATGATCGGATGGACATAGGCAGTCACTGAAGAATCCCAGCTCTCTAGTAAAATTTGAGAGGTGACAAGTGACAGCTTAGATATATAAGTGCAGCCCACATTGTGGGGACCTCAGAAACAGGAGAGATGGGGTCTGGACTTCCTGTAGTCATGAGGGTGGGACTTGTTCAGTCATAACAAGTAAGCTCAGAAGTCTGGGAAATTTGGGGGATGTACAAATGTGGCTTGAAGAAATTGCTTATGGATATTTGTTACATGTCCTTGGTGTAGCTCAAGAGCGGTTCTTGTCTCATATTTCATTGCGTATATTATGCACTTTCAAAAAGTTACTGCTATATGTTCATGCATTGGTATCTTCTCCCTAACCAGATTATAAACTCCTTGAAAAAATAGGGATTAATTCTTATACACTATACTTATCTCTCATAATTTCTAACATGGTACTGAGACAATTTTATGGTGCTCAGCATAGATTTATTAAGTAGACGCCAAATTGGACAATTCTTTTTAAGACTATATTGCCTATAGTCTCAAATGACTGTAATCACATGAAATAGGATAATAACTGTATTTTACATCTCCTTTCTTTTTGGCATGTGGAATTTTCACTTCTGATGCATTTGCTTTTTTCCTTTCATAACCATCTTCATTTCATTTTGAATGTCTCTCAGTAGCATCGGATTTTCAAGATTCCTTGTCCAGAACAACTGAATTAAATAACTGAACTAAAGTCTTCTCTTGTGCTAAAATAAAATCAACAATTAATTCACACCTCAAATTTATGCTCATGTTTTAGGCATAATTCATGAATGCTCAAGTCCATATGTCATTTGGCTGTCCAGCTATTTATACAAATATGAAGTACAAATATGTTTTGAAGCTCTGAGCAGACCTGTGACCAGCTGACACTTCTAAATTTATATTTTTTTCTCCCAAAGATCTTGTTCTCAAAGTTTTATAAGTTGAACTTATATAAGTATTCTCAAAGTTATATAAGGTGAACTCTTTTCTTATGATTGTGAAAGCCTACAGATTAACAAGTATCAGGAGCAGCAGTGAAAAAATAACACACATCTCACCCCCTCTAGGGGATGGGAAGAGCTGAGGAAGGGAGGAGAAGAGAAAGCAGTCGATGGTTCCATTCCTTGTGCACACATCCCCTCACTGATGGAAGTACTGAGTTTGATCAGAAATCCTGCCTGCTCCAGCCCATGAGTTAAGAGAACAACCCACCTTAAGATGGACATGTTACTTGCTTTTCCAATCATTTTTCCAGAATAATACAACTAATACTTCCCATCAGACCTGGCATCTCAGGTGGCTACATCATGGTTTTGAATATCTGGTTCCCAGGATTGGTGGCCAAAAGAAGATCTCAATAAAAAATAAGAAGTAGAGGAGGGGGGTGGAATTAGGGCTCGGTTGTTCCCTCTGCTGCTGCTTCTGCTTATGCACAGCACGTTCCCAGAGACCGTGCAGCTGACGCGCAGCAGACTTCTAGTTTTTGTTCAGGTCTGGTTTTGATCTGCAGTGTTCAGGGATGAGCAATTCCTTTCAAGTTATTTGCAAACCTTGTCAAAGCCTGATTGCAGCATGACATTGATGACAGACTGATTATTACTTGTCTCAAAAAGCAGTGAAAGAACATATTGGCTTTCATGCAAACATCCAGCTTGTCATTAGCGTACAGTGCAAATGGCAGTGGTTTTATACCGGAATCCTGGAAGCATAGGCAAAAGGAGGCATCTCTGTTTCTATTGGTTCTGGAAAGATTTCAATACAATTTGGGGGACAATTTTTGTTAAGTGAAATTCCTACAGGCATCAAGATAAATGGTCTAGTTTTGAAATTTCGCTGGGTTTTCTTGAGAGATGTTTATTCCAGTAGACCAGACAGAAAAAAAAAGAAAGAAAACATGTAAAATAATATTAAAATATAAACTTCTTTTTCCAGTAAAGAAATCTAATAAAGCTTAGAAGAGAGTCCAGTTGCAAAGTTCTGTGCACTTGGAAGCTCTAAATACTAAGTTTTGATAATTTCTTGATAACTCGAGCCAGATCCAACCAGATAAATAAATCAGCTACTTGGGATGGGAATCAGACCTTGCAGTAGGTACTGATCCTTTTCAAACCACAGGAACTCCATTGCATTAAAGAAGCATATGTATTCTGAAGTCCTTTCCAAGAATTAAAAACTGTATAATTTCCATTTTATCCAAGAGTCATGAAACTTACCTACATGTCTACTTGATACTTAGGAGAAGTTACTAGCTGGAAACTAGTGGTATCTACAATCAGGATCTTGTATTGCCTCCTCCTTTATGTTCCTTTTGCTATCTCTTGCTTCTCTTGGTAGAAAGGTAAAGGGGTAATCTCGTTAGGCCATCACTCATTCACAGAAAGAACAATCACATCAATTTCTTTTAAAAAATCTTCACTCTTGAAAGAGATAAATTTTTTAAAGTTAATTGGAACATTTAATTGAAAAAAATTTATATGAACATGGTAAAATGTAAATCAAATGTGTAAATGAGAATTTAATAAAAGGAAAATCTTTCTTCCCCTGCAGATTCCCAATACCTTATCCCAAGAGAGAATCACTGATATGCATACAAATATTTATTGCTCCCCAATTTTTACATAAATTGAAGCAGAACTCAACATAGTATTCTTCACCATGTTTTATTCTCTTGGCAATATTGGGAGCTGTGGAGATAGGACTTTAGATGGTCCTGAATTCCTATCATCGTACTTGGGATGGCCAGATCCCTGAGATGACTGGAAGTGACGTTTGATTCATGTAAGTCTGCTATATTTGCTCGTGATTGTGTTTGAAGTGATCCATATTTAGCTCATGAATTGCTAAAAGAGATAGAGATAATTATTCCAAGAATGAGAAACACTATTGTTCTGACATATTTGAGTTATAGTTTGTGGTAGTCAATTCTGGGCCACAGGGAATAAAGAACATTCCACCCTCACCCTGAGCAGGACCTTAGCTGGCCTTTCTATGACCAAAATGATCATCACCTTTCTCATCTGGCTCAATCACCGTCATCCACAAAAAGGAAACTTGAAGGACAGAGGAGCTTGCATTTCCAACTGGAGATGGCAGCTGAACCTCTAGTTATGTGAAACTGGCTTCATACAATTAAAAATCTCACTTCCTTTACCTAAATAAAAAGACTTAATGTACTTTGCCCATTGAAGCCTATCAATCACCCTCATCTTTGTAATAATAATTCAGATGTTATCCTTTTTTTTTGGCTGAGGAAGATTAGCCCTGAGCTAACATCTGTGACAATCTTCCTCTACTTTATATGTGGGTCACTGCCACAGCATGGCTGATGAGTGGTGTTGGACCATGCCCAGGATCTGAGCCTGTGAACCTGGGCCACTGAAGCAGAGGATGCCGAACTTAACCACTATGCCACAGGGCCAGCCCACAGATGC
Source organism: Equus quagga (assembly GCF_021613505.1). NCBI lineage: Eukaryota > Metazoa > Chordata > Mammalia > Perissodactyla > Equidae > Equus > Equus quagga. The sequence continues at coordinate 15,183,741 of NC_060287.1, read as the reverse complement.
TATACTTTTAAACCATTTTCTTCCCTAATCAAGATTAAAAAACAGAAACTTCTAGTCCAAGATGGAGGACTCAGTGTACATATTTAACTTTTCTAAATCCCATTAAAATAAGAAATAAATATTCAAAAATAATAAATACATTTTATAGCCTGAAAAGCAGAAACCAGAATCCATAACAAGATTCTTTCTCAAATGAGAATTGCATGTTTTCATGTTGATGAGTATGACGGTTAATTTAATGTGTCAACTTGGCTGGGCCATGGGGGTGCCCAGATATTTGGTCAAACATTATTCTGGGTGTTTTTATGTTTTGGCATGAGATTAACATTTAAATTGGTGGACTTTGAATAAAGCAAATGGCCCTCTATAATGTGGGTGGGCCTCATCCAATCAGTGGAAGGCCTAGATATAACAAAAAGACTAGCTTCCCCCAAGCAAGAGAGAATTCTGCAGCAGAATTGAACTGGAACATTGACTGTCCTGGATCTTTGCCTGCTGGCCCAGGCAGCAGATTTTGGATTTGCCAACCTCCAAAATTGAAGGAGTCAATTCTTTATAATAAATCTATTTCTATATAAATACACATCCTATTAGTTCTGTTTCTCTGGAGAACCTTGGCTAATATAATGGACAAATCAAAGCAGATTTAGCGGCCATCTTTAACATACATCATGTAAGGTACACTGAAAGTGAGAGTTGTTTTTTCCATTACAGTTAAGAAAAGGCTGTAAGTATTAAGTTGGCAGGTAGAGAAAAAGAATGGGCAGGGACACCAAAGTCCAGATTTGGTAATAAAATGACAGATTAAACATACGCTTAGAGTCCAACTGACACAGTCAACCATGTGTTTATGTGTGTGTTTGTATCTCTTATCTATCTACCTATCTACTCTGTATCTATCACCTATATAAAGAGATAATGTTTGAGGGCTTACTGTACCAGGCACTGTACTGAATACATTACATACGTTATTGAATACATTACATCGTCCCATTTAATTCTCACAACTACCCTATAAAGTAAGTCCTATTATTATGTTTAACATACACAGGTCAATTTTCACATATGAATTAAAAATGTAATATAAAGAATAATTTTTCCAGTCTCCTACAGCTAGTACAAGCTGAGACTTCCGACAACAATGCCTAGAATTATTTGGTCAAAATTACACAGCCAGTAAATGATAGAGCTGAAATTAGAGCCTAGGCAGTCAGAGACTATGTTGTCAAATCATCAAGCTCTATGAAAAGTGCTTCAAAAATGACATGGAGCCAGCATATCATTAATAGCAAACCCTGATTAGGACTTGACCATGAAAGAAAATTACAAGCCACGATCTCCCATGAACACCTTTGCAAAAAATCCTGAGCAAAATATTAGCAAACTGAATCTGTACATATATGTAAAAACACGGTAAATAATAACCTAGTGTGGTTTATCAGAGGATTTGCAAAGTTGCTTTTTAATGTTAAAAAATCAGTGTAATTCACACACTAATATCACAAAGGAGAAAAACAATGTGATCATCTTAATACATTTAGAAAAAGCATTCAGTAAAATTCAATGTCCATTCATGACCAAAATCCTTAGCCAATTAGAAGTAGAATGAAATTTCATTAATCTATTAAAATATATTCATGAAAGAACTTACAGTGAACATATTATTTAGTAGGAAGTATTGTTATCTTTTCTCTAAAGATGGAAAACAACAATTGTCACCATTTCTAATTTTATTCAGCATTGGACTGGAGAGCTTGGCTAATGCAATAAGGCAAGAAAATAAAGAGATAGAGATTGGAAAAAAGCTTTAATCTATCATTATTTGCAGATGACATGAATTTGCACTTAGAAAATCCAAAAGAATCTGAAAAAATTATTAGAATTGATGTCAGTTTAGTAATTTACAGAATAAGAAATCAATATACAAAACATACAAAAAAATTCCATTTCTATAAATTAGCAGCAAATATTAAGAAAGAAATGAATAGGGGGCTGGCCCCGTGGCCGAGTGGTTAAGTTCGCGCGCTCCGCTGCAGGCGGCCCAGTGTTTCGTTGGTTCGAATCCTGGGCGCGGACATGGCACTGCTCATCAGACCACGCTGAGGCAGCGTCCCACATGCCACAACTAGAAGGACCCACAACGAAGAATATACAACTATGTACCGGGGGGCTTTGGGGGGAAAAAGGAAAAAAATAAAATCTTAAAAAAAAAAAAAAAAAAAAAAAAAAAGAAATGAATAAACACTAAGTAGCACAAATAAAGCTCCCAGATATTTAGAAATAATTCTAATGAAAGACATCCAAGTTCTCTACATTGTAAACAATAAAACAGTGCTGAGAAAAAATTTTTTTAATCCAATAAAAGGAGGGATAGAACAAGTTCTTGCATTGGAGGACTCAATATTATTAAAATGTAAGATCTTCTGAAATTGATCTACTTATTCAATGTTCTCTCAATCAAAATAACAGAAGGATATTTTTCTCTTTTTTTTAATGGGAGGGGGTGATTGGCCTGCTGATTCTAAAATGTATATGGAAATTCAGAGGACCTATAATAGCAAGGTAATCTTTAAAACTTTCCTGGCTGAATTGTGCTAGCAGAGATCAAATCTTACAAAATGCGGTGATTAAAACAGTACGGTGCTGACATAAAAATACACAAATAGGCCCATAGAACATAATAAGATATCCAGAAACTGACCTACACATGTGGGACTTGATTTATCACAAAGATGTCACAGTAACTCAGTGTGGAAAAGGTGATTGTTTTGATAAATGATTGTGTCAATTTTATATCCATTTTAAAAATAAATTAATCTGTACTGTATGTCATACCATTCATAAAATTGAATTTGCAATGGATTTTAGACACAAATCTTCATGATGTTGTGGTAGGAGGATTTCTTAAATTGGACAAAAATTATTAGCTATAAAAGAAAAGATTAATAAATTGGACTTCATTTAAATTAGTTCATTCTATTCATTAAAAGATAACAATAATAGTGTGAAAAGTCAAACTACCACATGGGAGAAAATAACGATTTATTTTATATATATATATGTATAAAATCAAAGGACTCATATGCCAGATATATAAAGAATGCCACCAAATCAATGAGGAAAAAAATTTTAAATGAGCAAAGTGCTCGAACGGTCACTTAACCAGAGAGGATATCCAAATGACCAGTAGGCATATGAAAAGGTAGCCAGAATCATTAGTCATCAGCTAAATGCAAATTTTAGCCACAATACAACACAACATCCCAAGCAGAATGACTAAAATTTTTAAAAACTGAAATATTAAGTGTTGATGAGGGTATGAATCAAGGAGAATTCTAAAACATTGTACAAAAATATTCCAAGTGATAATCACTTTGTTGGAAAATTTTTTGGTGGTATACCAAAGCAAAATAAATTTATAACCAATTTTGCTCTGAGTTATATACACAATAGAAATGAGAGCTATGACAACAAAAAGCATGTACAATAATATTCCCTAGCTTTATTCATAGTAGCCCCAAACAGGAAACAACCCAATTATCCATAAGAGGAAAATAAATAAATATATTATGGTATATTTATATAATGGAATATTTAGCAGCATTGAATAATGATTACTTAGAATGAACAGTGATAATGTAGAAGGTACAAAATTACTTGATAGAAGGGGGAAGGTCAGTAGGAAGAGTTAGAAGGAATTTCGGAATTCTGACTTTTCATTTACATAGTAGGGAGCAAACAGGTATTTTCTCATATTGATGGGTCAATAAGAAAAGGTGAGATATAAGAATGCTATTCAGAGTAATTACTAGAAAAGATTAGAAACAACTGCTGAAGTGGGGATCTCATTCCTTCATTTCTTATTTTTAAACAATATGTATGTATTGTTTCATAATGAACATTTTAAAATTATAAAACATATTTCATATTTGAGCTTCCTGAATATGAATTAAAAGCTGCAGGGCTGCCATTTTGTTAATGCTGATGTATGCACAATAGGACACTCATTAAAAATATAGAGGAAGCCAAAACCTGTCTAAGTCAAGACTTCCAGCAGGCTTCGGCTGCAAGTCTTCTCACCTACCAGCCTCAATAGAGACCATTCCTTGGAACCTGACACAAACAAGCATATGCATTAGTCAGTGCGTGAGATTCATGGGGAGGACTTGGCAGAAAGACAAAAAAGAGTCTCCCAACTTCTTTGGAAAGTGTTTTGCCACTTATCCTAAAGCTATAACTCTGCCAACTGGAGTCAGTGGGCTATTATAAATTTATATATGCATTTAATCTGCCTGGAGAATTTTTTTTTTTACTTATATCGTACATCAACATTTCAAAACAACCTTTTAAGACACAGAATCTTCCAAGAGGAAGGCTCTTTATATGTGAGAGGCAGCTTTCCTTCTGAGGGACAGCAATGACTAGTTTGTTTGAGTACAAAACTGACAGTTGGGAAAAGTCTGAAATATAATTCTGGCTTTTCTGCTTCCTTTGGTTGGCCATACAGAATAAACACGAACCTGTTAGGCAAGCCGAATTTTGGAGGAAGTAATACACATAGTAAAGAAAAGCTAGAAACTCTACTGAAATAAGGAGTAGGGAAATGCCCTGACCGCTACGAGGGACCTTGTCTGATTAGGTCTGGATGGAAACCACTGGCAAAATGAGTCCACAGACTTCATGAGGCTTTGCAAAATGAAATGAGATCAAAGGATTCTGTAGAAAAAGTGCACGATTCTGCACAATTGTTTTGCCTTTATAATCTGAAAAGAAAAACATTTAAAATATTGCAAATGAGTGATTTTTTTTTTGAAATTGATGTAAAAGTTAATGAAATAATGTTATAGGCTGAAAGAAAAGTTCTTATAGAAACTCATTTTCTTACATTCTGGGAAGAAATCTCAGCCTTTGATAAGTCTCCTATATAGATACTATTCCCTATCGGAATATAGCCTTCAGCCTTAGGCATGTCAGAGAGACTGTGATTACTGATTGCTGGTTGAGGTACACTCTGCGAAGAGTATGCCTAGTCATTTATGTGAAATATTTGCAGGCTTATTAGTTTAACTTGCTGTAAGGGGACAAAATTCACCATAGAGTTAGAAAAGTTACCTCAAGCTGCACCTGAAAGAAAATGGAAATAAAACCAAAGGATCCAAGATCTCAACAGGAAGCAACTGGGAGATTGCAGGATTAAATAGAGGATACGGTAAGTGGATAGAGGTGTCAGTAGAAGCATTCCAATATTACAGAGAACTCTTTCAAATGAGCCATCTAAATCCTGACTTAGGAACTGACGGAATTATGAGATAGATTAATCAGTTAATTAGACTATTTGTCAGAGATTCAAGCTTCTCCAAAATGGAAACCTAGTCTCTTAAGGGATGATTAGCGAATTCAATCTGTGGTCAAATCCTTGAAGTGGGTTAAGATATTGGAACAGGAAATGAAAAATAATTGACATAATCATGTATTATTTTAGTAGTTGTAGGCCCATAACTTACAAAAGTATACCAGTGACCATTTCACAAATTTTGAAGTGAAATATCATACTTGATTGAGGAAATGTACCAACTCAGAGAATCTTTATAATTTGTGGGAAAGGAAAATTGATTATGATGATTAAGCATGTTGTAGGTTTGCTCATATAAACATGATTCCAATCCTTCGCTATGGCCCCTTTGCAACTGTGTCCATTGCAAGATGATTCAGTAGAACGTTGGTACCAGGTTTGACATATTATGCCTATCTGTGGGGTGTTGCATGACCTAAAATTCCTTGGGCTACATTGAGCTATTATGATTCATTTTTAAACTAATCTTCATAGTGGGATTACCCCTGGGCCAAGATTTTCAACTCCATCTTTTTGATGGCTTCCAATCTCTGGGATCTAACTACTAGCCTCAGACCATACATCAAACTATTTGCATCTGCACTTAGATGTCTCAGAGGAGTGACTTCAGACTCAGGATGTCCAAACTCAGCTCACATTTTATTCAAACTTATCCTACTCCTAAAGTCCCTATCTTAGGAAATGGGACTGCTATCTACCCAACTACTTGGAGAGGCTTCTACTCTCTGACACCACATTTCCCACCTTATCATGCCTGACCCTACATTCTTTTCTGTAACACGCTGGTGGGCAGAGGGAGGATTATCCTTTGTTGTAATGATTAAATGGAAAATTGAGGTTAAATACTTCATTCACTTTAAAGCATCATGACAAACTCTTTTATTATATACACACACAAACCTATGCATATACCAACATACGCCCACTCATAGTATATTTAGTAGAAGAAAAGTAATCAGAACACCATTGGCATGAGCATATTTCAAAAATACTGAGCATGAGAAGGCTCTCAAAGAAAATTCTAACTTGAGAAGCAGGATGGAATGCCTTATAGGGTTTTAGCAAGAGAGGATCAGGTGAAGTTCATCTAATTTCAGAAAAAGGCTGGTCAAGGATGGTTCTCAGAAGAGGCGAGAATTGTTTTGCAGGAGGAAGAGTTAGAGGTTAAGGTTGTGTGCGAAAGGGTATGCACAAGAACATCTACGGGAACAAGAACATGCGAGCACCACCGTGGAAAAGTCCCTCGGAGCTGCAGGGTCTCTAACAGTTTCCAAAAGAAGAATAGAAATAAAGGAATCCTGAATAACCACTATATTAGAATAGAATTAGCAAGCTCGTGGCATCTGCTTCTTTTATTGTATTCCATTTCCAAGGCTTTTTGATTTGAAATCTTCCTTGATTGTAGCCCTTATCTTATAGCATAAACAAGGGTATGCTTCTATTTATATAAATATATTTAAATTGTTTAAATATATCTATTTTACACCAAAGAATAATGTTTAGAAAACATCCCCATAATCTCATTTTAAACAGAAGTGTCAAGAATAGTGATTGAAAAAAAGTATATGCACCAAAATATTTTTATAAATGTTTCAGTATTTGCTAACAAAGCCCTCAGCTGTGTGATTGCACCTCTCATTCTAAATCCAAAGGTGGAAATAAAGCCCAATGTCTTATATGATTTCATTACCTAAAAAAAAAAAAGACATCTGAAAGATCCTAATCCTTCTGCTTTTATTTAAAATCTATTTCTGGTGGGTTTTGGATTAAGTTAAAGAGTTCTGGAATTTGTAGTAGCAAAGTTAGTGTACATACTCAAAAACAGACATCCAAACTAGAGGAATAATATACAATATGTTAAAACAATTGCAGTGATAAAAGAGGAAATACAAATTATACAGAAACCTCTTGACAATATCAATACTGATGTAAGAAGGGATTTCACCAAAAACTAGGATCTAAAATTGAATGAGACATTAATGTTTGGGTAATAATAAAGAAATCAAGAGCTAAGTTTAAAAATCTTGGTTAAATATCTGATAGAATAAATGGGGTAGTGGAATGTAACAATAGAGAGCTTGAAAAAAGAAAAATAGGACAAAGAAAATGTTTCATAGGCTTGCGATAGATTCTTAATGAAATCAAATATTATGTCTAAACAGAAGATCTGGAATATTTATAGTCAAAGCAAGAAGAAAAAAGATTTAAAGACAGACCTATGGTCTTGTGTCAGTCCACTCTGCCTTCCATTTCTGTTCTCTTTCTTAATGGTCATGTCTCCAGCCCCTTCTTCTAGTTAAATTCTTTTCACAGTCTTAAGTTTTATGGTTGTGCCTTGAGGCACAGCCTTTGGAATGCCAACAGTCTTTGAAGATTCCTCTCTAACTGCTTCATTTTATAAGATTTCAGCACATATGTATTTTCCAACATGTGAGATTGAAATTTCTGTGAGGTAAGCAACGTGACAGTGAGGATGGTTTCTTTGCATCAAGATCACTGAGCTAACAGAGGAGTCATTCATTCAGCTTTGGCAAGAATATCACAAAAATGATGTTGTGTTCTTAGCACATCCTATCAGGAGGCACGTGATGGTGTTTTGTCCTATATTAAAGATACTAACTTTGATCCTCTGACTTAGTGGTATCTTCATGGTGGTTGCTTCATGGTGAAGTTGCTATTTTTTCGTTAGTAATTAAGAAAAATTTGTGGTGAGATTCTTTTAGACTATGAAATATCCTTTTTTCATCAAATTTTCACCTACTCTTTTGGTGTTCCTTGATTATTAAAGATTATCAACTCTATCCTTATATATTTATTAAATATTCTACTGTAAGGTTTTCCTTCCTTTCTTCTTTCTTTCCTTCCTTCCTTTCTCTCTCTCTTTCTTCCTCTCTCTTTCCTTCTCTCTGTCTTTCTTATTTCAGTAGAACCCAAAGATTCTCATCTTTATTCAATGAGTTGATTATTATTATGTATTTTGATTTCAAATTGGCTAGATTTGGCCAGTGGGAGACACTTTAAGTTCTTTATCCTCCTGAATGTTCAGATCATTTTTGAGCACTGATTATTTTCTGGGCACAAAGATGTCCTAGAAAACTTTCCCTATTGCTAAGATGTCCTGGAATCCAGCCTGCCCTTGCCACTTAAAGTTCAAGGGGATTAGGTTCTATTGGGTCTTCTCTATCCCCTTCCTCCTTGAACTGATGCTGTGTCTCAGCCAGGAGAATGTGTCAGCCCCTTATGTGTCCATTGATATGAAATCATTTTTACTCAATCTAGCAGATTCCTTAAAGAATCTGGAAGGTTTTTGACAGCTCTATTAATTTTCTTAGAAGATGCAGAGTTTAGTTGTTTCATGTTCTCTCAATCTTTGCCACGGATGTCAAAGGTGAAGGCAGTTAGACAACCTTGCTTACAATGTCCTTCCTACTGGAAGCCAATTAATCAATTCATGGCTATGTACTGGGTTATTGTATTCAAGTGGCCATTTACTTAAAAAAAAAAAAAGATTGCTTCCTTTAGCATTTAGGGTCCTAGCAGGACACTGGATTCATCTTAAATGATTTATATAAAAAGTTTTGAATAAAAGAATAGCATATAGAATCGTGAACAGGAATAAGAAAGCAAACAATAGTTGGTGAGGCACCCAAATAATGGTAATATGAGGGAGCCTTGGCCACTCCGAGGGCCAAATGGATAAAAGAAGGACACCAAGTTGTGGTGGACCACTGGAGTGAGGACCATGGAGGAGGTCTCTCTGATGAAAACATTAGTTGTAGAGGAATACAGCCACTGCCACATTTGTGGAACCAAAGCAGGGAGGAAAGGAAGAGTAAATGCAGATTTTTCTCTCCTCTCACACTCTTCTGCTGATGCTCTCATTGGCCAAACCTAACTGAAGGTCAACCTGCAGGAGATCCAAGGATATGCAGTTCCCAGCAACAATCTGTACAAGCACTGTATTAGTCTGTGTTGTCCAGACAAAAAGAACCAATAGGATATATATACATATATATATAAAAGGATATTTATTATATGAATTGTCTCACATGGTATGGAGGCCCAGAAGTCCCTTGATGTGCTATCTGCAAGCTGGATATCCAGGAAAGCTGGTGTTATAATTCCGTATGAGTCCCAAGGCCTGAGATTGGAATGAGATGGGACACCTGATGGTCTGAGTCTGAGTCTGAAAGTCCAAGAACCAGAAGCACAGATGTCTGAGGGCAGGAGGAGATGAATGTCTCAGCTGAGGCAGAGAGAGCAAATTTGCCCTTCCTACAAGCTGGTGTTCTAATGTTTTCAGGCCCTCAAGGGATTGGATGATGCCCACCCTCCCTGGGAGGGCCACTTCTCTGCTTTACTCAGTCTACTGATTCAAATGCTAATCTCTTCCCAAAACACCCTCACAGACACACCCAGAAATGTTTTACCAGCTATCTGGGCATCCCTTCACACAGTCAAGTTGACACATAAAATTAACCATCACAGGCACAGAGAAGCCAGAGAGGAGAGGGAAATGGGTTCTGCGGGCAAAGGAAGAACCAGTGCACAGGCTCAGACACAGTCTTCTTCACCACCCCTGGGAGCTCAGTGCAATTTATTCTTTGGCAAGGTTGTAGATGTCGAGTTTCCTATGCTTACTACCTCAAAAATGCACTTTTAATTCAGTTCAAAAGATTCTGCCATACACAAGTGGTATCATATTTACTTTATTAGAAGGAGATTGTACCTTTCATCTGCTCTTGAAAAATCCAATTTGCTGTTCCACCGAGAGAAAGTATGTCAGGTGCGTCCGTGGATAAGGCAGTCAAAAACAAGTCAAGATTCAGCTCACACAGTCTAACCCTGTTAGAAGCTATCAGTTAGGGAATTTTCAGGGGGACTGAAGTTGATTATGAGAGAACAAAGAAGCAAAAGTCATACTACATAATAAAAATGGAAATGAGTTGAAATTCTCGGCTCCATTTCCTGAGCCAATGAACATAAAGTTCATGTTCTGCACATCTGTCTGCGGAGATGGATCTATAGTTATGCTGGGGTAAACTACAATAAACCCCAAATAGGTTTCTAGGGTCATCCTCAAAAATGAAAATATATATCTTGGTCTCTCTGTGGGGAGATATAGGGACATAGTAGTTGGGGTTTTTGTCCGGGTTATGATTTCCTCATTTTTACAAGAACTATAAAATTACAGTATTTTCCCATTATATTTTCCCTTTTAAGCTTGGCAAGCAAGCTGTACTGATCTGGTGCCAAACTTACATCCATGTGATCCTTAAGGCCAAATGTCTGCATTTTAGAAAATTTAATTAGAAGGAAAAGAAGAATTTATACAAAGCCTGCTACCAATAGAAATGTTTTCATTAAATATATTTTCATCCAATTATGAGCCAAAGCAGCTTTCTTTTTTCTTCTTCTTTTTCTTTTCCTGAACCATTTTGCTGCTGTGTTTACAGCCTGGCACTGCAGCGCCGTGCTAGCAAGGGAGACCGGGAAGCAGACGTGACCAGACACAAAGGTGATAAAGGCTTGTCTGATTTCAATGTTCATCCAGAATGGAATGCAAATAGCAAGCAGTGCATGACAAAAAGTAAATTAGATCTTTAAACTCCTTCTTTTAATAATCTTAGATGGCATTGGCAGCTCAGGTAACGCTTTTCTACGAATATAAGATTTTTAGCACAGCAAAATCCCCTTAAAAGCCAGATAAGAGGTAATAGCACTTTGTCCCTTCAATATAAATGGCATTTCTTCCTTTTCCACGCTGTCTTTTAAACACACAAACACATACACACCTATATTTTTCTGATGGCTTCTCACTCTCGTATTGTATAATTATACGTTCTTGTAGCCAATATTTTTGAATACTTACTATGATAGGACACTGACCTGTGTGCTGGAAACTCAAAGGTCAACAGGGTACAAAACATGCCCTCTGGGAGATCACAACTTGCCTGGAGGAGCCACACGTAGAGACAAACAGCAATCCAGCACAACATGGCAAAATGTCCTCATCCAGGTGCGAAAACAGCGCTTGTTGGAGAACCAGCAAGAGAGCGACCAGTTCTGTCTCATGGGATTAAAAAGTGTTCAAAAAACATCCATCAGAACCAGATTGAGAAAGATGAAATGGAAAGAATTTGTCAGATGTAAAGAAGAGAAATGCATTGTTGGCAGAGAGAAAAAACATGTTCAAATACACGGAGCCCTATTTTGATAAAGTCATTCAAATTTACATCAAATGTAAATTTCAAGATGACATGATACCTTCAAGAAGAGTGGAACTAGCTCTTTATGTGCTCTCGGGGTCAGGTCAATAGAGCTTTCAGACTAGCATTGAGGTATATACTGAGATTGACCCATGTTTGAATTTTGATCCAGCCTTGGGCCACCTGTTGCTAAGAGTGTTAGTCTTCTAATATCTGAAATAGTGAGAATAATACTCCACTAGAGGACTCCTTTTGTGTTGATTAAATGACACAGCTTGAACAGGGCACCCGAGAGACCCTTACAAACTGACTGACTTATGAATGACGTTGATCAGCACAGGTTTGGGAATCAGATAACCTTGGATCTAAATCTCTCCAGCACTAATTTAGCTGAGTGAGTCTGGGCAAGTTAACTAACTGCTCTGAACGTGAGTGTTTTTATCTGTAAGATGAACACAATGGGGCTTAGTAGCTTTGTTGGGAAGATGGGAAGATGGAATTCAAGGTAGGGCTTCTAGCATACCACCTAGCCCAGAGCAGCTGCTCAGTACATGAGTGATGGGGAAATGATGCAGAGAAGACATTTTATTTATCCTAAAGCACAGTGCAGGCAAGGGGAGAAATACTTTATTTTATATGAGAAATTATCCATTCCACTTTTTAAGAAACCCACACCATCCTACCTCCTTTCTAAAATAATATTTTGTGGCCCCAACACTTCTGAGATGGCATTAGCATCTGCCCACTCTATTCTGCAGTTTGTGGGGAAGATGGTGGTGCCAGTATGTAAGTGCCAAGTGGAGGGTAGAGATAAAGAGGAAAGAAATGGACAAAAAGTTCTTGTTTTTGCCATTCTAGAACCTTCTTCCCCCATCCTCACCTTCAACAGAACAGACTTCTGACACAATATAAAGGTTATGATACAATAGATTCTTAAAACATACATCTGAGATAGATTAAAATTGGTGTGAAGATCTCTTCTTATTTTCCTCTTGGATCAAGTTTCTTTGTCTCCTGCAGCCACGCTCAAGCTGAGCTCATCAGCAGCAGCAGAGGAAGATTTGTGATCTGAATCTCAGGCTTGAAGTTGTTTACTGTTGAGTATATTCAGGCATCATTGCATTTTCTTTTCTCTTTAATATGTTACTGGCAGTCGGATGGCTTAAAGCATCTCTGTCCAAATGGAAGCTTTTTCTGCTTTGTTCTCCCTTCCCTCTGCCTCAGACACATGGCCACCTGGCATATGCTGTGTGTTCTCGGTGCAGAGACTGCCAGCACACAAACAAAGCCTGGGTGGACACACACCGCCAGAGCAGCCACGATGGCTGTGAACTCAGTCAAACCACTGGTCATTTGGTCCAACATGCAGATCAAATGGTTTCTTTGACTGAATTAGCCGCAGGAACAGTAGGTCCTGTCATGGATAGACATAGAAAAGAACAGTAGTAATTCACAAGTTTCTTTTCAATGCCCCACATCACTGAAAGACAATTCCCTAAAAACATTGATATTTTAAAAATTCAAGCTAAATCATTATTGGCTGAATGCACTCCAATTACTTTAGAATTTGCTAAGGAAAGAATGGAAGAAGAGCCAAAATTGTTGGTTTAAGACAGTCCTCAGATCTCCCTAGAAATTACAAGGATTTTTAGAAAGCTTTGTAATAGCTATTCCAGACATAACAGGCAGTATTTAAGATTGATATATTCCAGGAGTAATTTCTCTATCTGTCTAAATTATAATAAAAACCATTTGGAAAGGAAAGGGATCAAACTTGCAAATAGTAGCTAATAGGATTTTTTTAAAGTGGTAGCAGCACATATTTCTGGCGTTCCTTTTTTCTTGAGGTAATACTTTATACAGCATAGCTTGTTTTTCACAAAAAGAAGACACAATAAAGAGGTCATAAAAGATTCAGTGTCTTAATTCTCTTGGTTTTCTAAACTTACATTTCACTATACAAAGATAAATACAGTATTTTTTTGGGAGCTTGAGATGGATGCACAATTGTTGCTATTTTTTGCTAAGAATAATTTGTTGGCAAACATGGCATGTCTCACTAAGTTTAGCATAAAGCAGTGTATTTACTATTACAATAAGACAGTGCTTCCTCAAGCTGGCACTTTTTTTTCCTATGTGCAGTAAGACAAAACAGTGGAAGCCATTGAATTATATAAGAACTTTGAAGCTAACTGTTAGAGTCTTAGGTCTTCTAAAGGGACAATGTCTGGATTTGATTTGAGACCAGCATTCATAAGATAAACCACAGACAGATAAGTCTAACATAGCCATGCCCTTGCCTTGGCCCAGGAGACCCAAATTTCAAAGAAA